>NC_051284.1:2850000-3585000 GCF_015220745.1 Sebastes umbrosus
CTCTGATGGCCCACCGGCGGGCACGGCTGCTATTCTGTTTTTCAGAGGTTGTTGCAGGCTGAGTTTTCTTAAGGAATCCGTCGGTACCAACCATGTCATGCTAGCTTGTTGGGAAGATTGCTAAAAAACGCTATGAAGTTACGCTAAATTTTGGCGAGGAAAAACTGGCATGACGATTTTCATATGTACTGCTTTTTTTGAAAGCAGTACAAATGTGTTATTTGCACCTATTCTAAAATTGTGTGTTTGAATATTTCTGCATACTGGAGTGCCTAAATAGTCTTGAATTACATAAATTGGGTATCACTGTTAAAGCTGAGACTCTTCAGTGGGATCCAATGAGTCCAACTGTATTCATGGTGTGATGATGTTAGACCCCATAGGAGACATTTCATTGTAGTGAGACCGTTTTTTTAAACTTGACCTCACTGTATAAAATGACCTGTGGTGACCTCTAGGATAATCACAGCCTCATGAAACTTTACAGCCACACACTAGAGACCTAGAGCATTCAGAGGATGGATGGATCAACTAGAAACCTAGAGCAGTCAGAGGATGGATGGATCAAACTAGAGACCTAGAGCATCAGAGGGTGGAGATCAAACTAGAGACCTAGAGCATTCAGAGGATAGATGGATCAGACTAGAGACCTAGAGCATTCAGAGGATGGATGGATCAAACTAGAGACCTAGAGCATTCATGAGGATGGATGGATCAAACTAGAGACCTAGAGCACTTCAGAGGATAGATGGATCAAACTAGAGACCTAGAGCATTCAGATGGAGGGATCAAACTAGAGACCTAGAGGCATTCAGAGGATAGACGGATCAGACTAGAGACCTAGAGCATTCAGATGGAGGGATCAAACTAGAGATCTAGAGCATTCAGAGGGTGGATGGATCAAACTAGAGACCTAGAGCATTCAGAGGATAGATGGATCAGACTAGAGACCTAGAGCATTCAGATGGAGGGATCAAACTAGAGACCTAGAGCATTCAGAGGATGGATGGCTTTCCTAGCTAGATTTGACCATAAGGGGGTTTATGAACAGTTTACACAACTGAAAGGCTCGCCATCCAATCGCCGAAAAATGCAATTCTTGCCAAAATCCCCAGGACCCCAGTATGCAGAAATAGTCAAATACAACATTTTTTTACAATAGGAGACAATAACACATTTATATTGCATTCAAAAAACTCCATAGTTTGCCCCAAACTGCATGTGATATCATAAAGTGGGCATGTCTGTAAAGGAGGAGACTCGTGTGGTACCCATAGAACCCATTTACATTCACATATCTGAAGGTCAAGAGGTCAAGGGACCACTTTGAAAAATGCCATGCCAGTTTTTCCTTCCAAAATTTAGCTCAAGTTTGGAACGCTGTTTAGCGTCCTTCACAACAAGCTAGTATGACATGGTTGGTACCAATGGATTCCTCAGGTTTTTCTAGTTTCATATGATGCCAGCATCTTCACTCCGTCTTTAAAACCAAGCCGCCTACAACCTAAAAATCACAAGTTGTGTTAATGCGTAAAGAACTTAGTGGCATTAAATCGAATTTGCGTTAACAAGTTATTATCGCGTTAACTTTGACAGCCCTAGTTTTTTATTCATTTCCTAAAAAGTAACACTTTTGGACATACGAGGTTTCTTCCGACAGCGATGATATCAGAGAAGTCTAACAATACTGTAGCGAATATCAGATACCATGACGTTCATTCGACTGATCCTAAGCCACCGCCCCTTTAATCCAATAAACTAATCACAGCTAGGCACAAATTCAGACAGCCTCAACTATCTATCTGCTCTAACTCTTCGGCTGTTGAGTTGCCTGCATTCACACTCACAGTTGGTTATTATTATTTCTTTCATGTTTTTCTGACAAGCTGATCAATTCAAGGCTTTTGGGCAAACCGACCCTCAAATGTCAGGTTTTTAGAGCATCCCTGAACACAACAACAACAAGGAGACTTCACAACACAACTGTCTGAAGAACCACACAAAGATAAATACCCTTTTGTCAGAAAAAGTTCACCGTGGCGGATTATCGATTTCAATAAGTTTAAGTTTTTCACCAGTTGATGTTTTTTTACTGGTGTGATCCAACGCTGGCCTGACGGGAATCCTCAGAGCTGCAAAACCTCTCGTTTCCAAAGCATCAATGAGTCAGATAATTCCTCCCTGCTTCTCGACAGCCACGTCTCTCAAAAGGGTCTTAATTGGTTTCCAAGTGCAAAAAGTGAGCGCGCACTGTGCCCGAGGATCCCTCTAATACCCTGAATAGACTCAAAAAAGTTGTGCGAAAGACTTTCCATAAGGTTCTGATTTATTACTTTTCTTCTCATGCAGAGTTTTAATAACAAAAGTGGTAATTAAATCCAGCTGGCACACCCTGTGAATATCTCTCCACAGAGCACTCATGCATTTAAATATTGACTCGACTCCGGGAGATGAACTGTGTTTTACAAACTGAAGGACAACGATTGGAAGGTTGTATATGTTGATTTTATTCATTTTAACAAGGTTTTAACAGCACAGCTCTGGCTGCTCACTGAAGTGACATTAACAAGCAAGTCTGGCTCTCAACTTCTCCGTGTGTCACTGCTGCACACTTGATATCCCTGATATCTCCAACAAAACACTGTTTCTGTTCCCTGGGTTAGTTTAAAATGACACCTTTATGGCTCCTGTTAAAGGAAAATTCTGGTTTATTACAACATTTTTTTTTTTAAATTTTGGCCATAAGTTATGGATAACACTTTACAATACGGTAACTAATGTTTAAATAATAAGAAATGAATGAGAGCTAATTGAGAACAACTCGTGCAGATAGTGGCCAGTGTGTCCTGTGAGCTCATTCATTACCTAATTATTCATTAATATAAGTCTGTTCTCTAGTAACTCGTCATTAACTATGTTGTCCTCCATGCTGAGTTATTCAGGAAACTTACTTAATGATTCATTAAAGGGATAGTTTGGGTGTTTCTCAGTGGGGTTGTATGAGGTTCTTATCCATAGTCAAGTGTATTACCTACAGTAGATGACGGTCAGCACGCCCCCAGTTAGGAGGAACAGGACCGGAAGTACCAGCACGGCAGCAAAGCTATGTACTGCTGTGGACGGGGGCAGCAGCAACACAGATTTTAGACACTAAAAAAAATCTGTTATCCGTTTAAGTTTATGCTATATTTAGAATATTTCCACCAGTTTATCTTGCCGGCAGACAGCCCTTTCAGAAGGGGAACTTAACTGAAAGTGAAACTTATCTATGCTCTCTTCAAAGCCACCAGACTGTTGACAAAAACAGTATAGATACGTTTCACTTTCAGTTCAGTTCCCAATCAGAAAATATTCTAAATTTAGCGTACACTTAAACTGATATTGAAATTTTAAGAGAGTCTCTTTTAGGTGTCTAAAATACATTTTGCTACTGGTGCCCCCGTCCACAGCAATACATTGCTTTGCTCCCGTGCTGGTACTCCTGTCTGTTTCTCCAAACTCCATCTACTGTACACACTGTAATACTGTACTGTAATACACTGAGTATGGAGAAGGACCTCATACAACCCCACTTCCTTCACGGCTCCATGAATAAATAAAGTACCGTTTTTTAATTGTGGGATTATTACTATTATTTACAAATGAGCACAACGCTTCTTAACCTTTTTCTGTCTAAAATAAATATAAACGACATTTATAATGAAAAGAAATGGTCATTATGAAAGGCAAACTCTATGTAGAAAGAAAGAGCTGGCAGCAGCAGCAGCCTGCAGCAGAAACACTGCCGGTGTGGACTGCCACAGGCGTGAGATACGCAGCAGTTCCACGAGGCAGCTGACACGCGCTGCTGATGCAGACAGTCTGGTCCAGGCGTAATCACTTTTACATTACATTGATGTTTCACAAAATATTCAATATTTTTTTTGGGTTGTGTAAGTACTGAAACATTCTTCTCATTGAGGAGGTAGTTGTATAGCAGCTGAAAGGCTTTTGATTTAGTTTTTCTTTTTATATCAAATCTTTTCATGTGGAAAGAAGGTTATATTAAAGGATGTTTCATAAATGAAGTTTTTCTTCATTCAAAGACAGTGTAATGAAATGTTAAATGACTTTAACACAGCTCAGTTATTTTTTTATAATGAAAAGGTTTTTGTAGAGGAATAAATAGCAAATTAAATAAATAAATAAAAGATCAGTATTGGCCAAATTGTTATTCTAAACATTGGCCCAGAATTTCACAATCGGTACATCCCTAGTGTGAACAGTCTATGTATGCAGACACCCAATGTAGCACAAACAGAACAACATTTAAGGACTATAGGGTGAGTGGTAGTAGTGAATGAGAAAGAGGTAGAGACAAGAGGAAGGTTTCTGACTGAACCTTCACTAAGCTGCTTAGCTAAGTGTTTCTTTATGGCTTGAAACAATCTCTACATGTTGGAGGGATCCTTAAAATTCACCCAATTTTTTTATTCCACAATCTAAATGAAGCAGATTTTAACATACTGGAGCTGTTCATTATACATGTGTTGTTATTATGGAAGCACAAACTGTGCCCACTTTTGCAGAGTATCCATGAAAAGTGAAACACAGAGTCAGCTCGCTCCCAGTGAAAGAGTTGTTAACATAATTGTTTCTTCAATGATTTATGTTGATGCAGCACTTTTCCTCCCATACACAGTCCCTTATTAATTCAATACCTCTGGCTGTTCAGAGCAGTTAGCTTCTATTGGCCACTGAAATGATCAATACATATTTGAAAGCTCCATGCTTGACTGAGCCTTAAGGGAGTCTTTGCTCTGGATCCTCAGTACAGTGGAACATCATGCTGTTTTCACTGTTCAGCAGAAACAACTTTCAAGTATCAAAAATCACCCTATTATCCCAGATTCCTTTAAAATTATACAAGTATAACACATATTAACATAATAGTACAGTATATATATATATATATATATATATATATATATAACATAAACTCAACACTGCAGCAATAATAGCAATAGCAAATCTAACAATAGAAAGGCCTTAAAAATGGTAACTAAGACAACGCAACAAACATACATTACATGATACTTTAATGATATAAATAATGTGCATATAGTGTGTGCAAATCTAAAGTGGCTTGAGGCTGCGGTACCACTTGTCAGACAGACGGCAGCAGCCGAAAAACAGTCCGTGTCTGGGTCTCTGATAATCCTGCAGGCATTCCTGATATTAATCGCTGTTAAAGCTGCAGTGGGTAGAAAATGGAGCAAATATGATTAAAAAAGTTCCTCTGGTGTCCTCCGGTGCTCTTAATGGCATCTGCAAGATTTCACAGACTGGAGGAAAACAACCAATCAGAGCCGAGCTGGAGCCTGCCATCAGCTGTCAATCACTTGTGACTCCGATCAAACGGTCAAACTAGTTAGCGCATGATCAAATATGAATCAATATTCTGTTCCTGTAATGCCTATCTTCTTGCATAAAATATTCAGAAATCATCTTGTAATGTACCGTTTAGCTGTAAATAAGAAAGTTTGTGATCCGGCAGTCATGTTTATATCAAGTTGAGGAAATACCGAGCACCGCCCACCAGCCGGTGCAAACTTTCTCATTTTACAGCTAAACAGTACACTACAAAATGTTTCTGAAAACATCTGAGGAGAGAACTAGTCATGAGTGATTGACAGATGCCTCTGTGACATGAACAGCCAATAGGAACGCTCTCTCTCTGAAATGACCTGTGATTGGTCAAAGTCTCCTGTCACGGGCTAGATTTTCTAAAGCCTGAAAACAGAACAATGAACAGGATCAGAAGTCTAGTTTTCTCTCAGAACACTTGAATTACAATATGCTGACAGTTATTATGGAGTTTTTGCCCAATGATGCCAAAAATATTCTGCCCACTGCAGGTTTTAATGTCCTGGATGGAGGGAAATCTCACATTCCCAGATGCGCTGATCATTGTGGCATTCAAACATTACACATACAATAAGACAGATGTCTTCTTCTTTTCCCTTATGGTCAGTTACAGTGGGTTTATCAGTGAACAGAAATTAAGAGACTTTTGGTGGAAGTGATGTACGTAAGGCTTATATGGAACATTTGTGAATATTTTTTAGTGCAATTTTAAAAATCTACCTGAAACCTTGTGCTATAACTGTAAAGTTTACGGACATTTTGCCTATCGTTTTGTTCTTTTGATTTTTATTTTTTTTATTTTTTTGGCCTTCTAAGTATTTATTAAAACATGTGACATCATGGCAACATCCATATTCAAATAGCCCAGGTTGTGCTGCAAAAAACGAAAAAAAAAAAAATATATATATATATAAAAAAAATACATACTGTATATGTAATTCCAGCTACACTGGCTTAAATTATTAAAAAGGAACTGTGAAATGTTAAATAATCTTAATATACAACTGAGTGCAGTGCAATTATTTTTCACGTACTTTGGTGGATAGTTTTCATCAGATGTAAGGTTCTTTCCCCTCACTATGACTTTTTTTTACTGGAATTAAATACCCTGTTTAAAAGCTTTATGTAGCTAATAAGAACATGTGGCGCATAAACTGGGTTTTCAGAGTGTCCCTGCAGATTTGACTTTCTCAGCCAGCCCCTGGATTTTTTTCATGGTTGTTCATTAGGTATTTGCTGGGGCATGAAATGTAATCCTTCTAAACTGAACACAATAGCTGTGTAAATAAACCTGATTCAATAACCCCACCCCTCCCTGAGCCCCACGTATCCCCTGCTATCTGGAAAAAGCATTTATTAACTCAAGCTTCTAATCTAACCAAGCAGAAAACTATACTGCTGATCCAGAACTTTTACCCCCTTTTAAACACAATTTAAGATGAAGGGAAATTATAATGCACATCATTTCAGACACAGAGCTCTTTTATCAGTGCTTCACTTGTGTGTATAAGAGGTGGTTGTGGGGAGTTGGTAGGAACATAGACATATATACGTAGACGCCGCATTGACTCCTAAAGCGTACGTCAAGGTGGGCGCCATATTGGACAGGGCAAGACTGCCTGAAAACACATACATGTGAACAGGGGAGCTGCCGTTTTTTGGGTTAAAAGGACTCTAACGTCTACATTTCTCAACCGATTCAACGAGTTCATTTTATATTCAAACGTTTATGATCTACGACGAGTAATGTTAAGTTAATGCTAAAAAAAAGAAGTCTTTTTCCAAGATTTTGTTTGAAAAACTATTAACGTTACTGCTTCAGTTCATGGATCATCAGTCTGTCCTTTGATATGGTGGGATTCAATCAATTATTAAGTAAATATTAAACAGTCGTACAGTGCAATTCACCTCTGTGAATACTGCAGGTCTCACGCCTGTGGCGTCCACACCGGCAGTGTTTCTGCTGCAGCTGCTGCTGCCAGCTCTTTCTTTCTACATAGAGTTTTGCCTTTCATAATGGCATTTCATTTCTTTTTCACATCATCAAAACTTTTGCATAAGTAACTTGGCTAATCAGATAACAGCTAGCTTGCGTTCATTGTTGTTAAGCTAATATTAGTTTATAGATATGTTATGTGTAAACACAATATTGCGTTTATAACATGAAATGTACGATAACGTCCCAAGTCTAATATCGCAAAGAATAAAGTGAGGCATCCTGTCTGAACAGTACGTTAACTCTCAGCAATATTTAACGTTAGCTAACCTTTTTTTATTCAGCGCTATCTTAAGTTACTTTAGCTGCGCTAACATGTTGTAGATATTAATTAGCAGCTATCGTTAACAGAAATTAAAACCCGTCGATTGATGTGACATTAAAGTCATTTTGGCATAGGTAACATTAACTTTAGACACAACGGTATTTACTATTATTTGCCTCTCATTCCGATTGCTCTTATTAGTATGATATTGATAAGGGCCTGAAAATGAATGTAATAGTAACTGCAGTAGCAGTGTTAGGGGTAATGATTGATGATCGCTAAAACGGAGGAAGACATTCATTGTACATTATCATATATTATACAGGGTACGTCGCTACGAGTATTAACCTTAAAGAATGAAAATAAGCCAAAGTCATACTTGACAAACATGAGTTTTAACAATTCCTTCTGATGAATGAAATATTTTTCTATGATGACAGTAATTCAGTTCATGTCAGCCTACGGTACACACTCGTCTCCTGAGGCGTCTAGCAGCGATTATCGCTTACTATATATTAACCAAAAGGACTTGGTTAGGTTCCAGCAACAAAAGAACTTGATTAGGTTCCGGCAACAAAAGTAATGGTTAGGTTAGCAACAAAAGGACTTGGTTAGGTTCGGAAACAAAATAACTTGGTTAGGTTCCAGCATCAAAGGTAATTGGTTAGGTTCCGGCAACAAAAGTACTTGGTTACGGTTCTGGCAATAAAAGTACTTGGTTAACCTTACCAAGTAGCTTAACTATCGAGAATACGCGAATGATGCAAATTTAGTGTGTTTGCGTCGCAAATTACGCGTCTATTTGCCTCTTTGCCGTTGACTTTTGTATGTAATTGCCTGAAAAGCTTGCTTCGCTCTAGGTGTGAACGCACCATTAGCATTGCTTTCATCACTCCAGCATTCCAGTGCTGGTACAGAATGTACCTTGAAGAGTAGTAGATATGTTTTACACTTCAAATAGATAGATAAATACATCCAAAATTGCTGCTGTACAGTATATGTGTTGTGTGTGTGTGTGTGTGTGTGTGTGTGTGTGTGTGTGTGTGTGTGTAAGCCTGAGGCACCCCATACAGTTTCTGAGGCTCTCTTTGAAACGTTCACAGTCGATATGTCAGGCTCCATTGATTACGCTGACTGGTAGAAGAGGTAGAAGAGTTCTAAGCGCCCCTGACGCCACTGACGATGTATTTCGACATGGCTGATTAATTAGTGAACCTCAACTGTGCTGCTTTAAAAAATAAATAAATAAATAAATACTCTTTTCAGTTATGGAGTCAGCAGTTGTCTTCCCCTGATAAATATCAAGAAATGGGAAGAGCGGGAAGATAATGTTCGTTTTGATTACTGCGTTCTAACTACACGGGCACACGGATTTCAGTAGAGTTAGGCCGCGATTACAGTGCATTATTTCAAGCATGATTCCTGCTGACTCTCTTTTCCTGCTTTTAGCCCCCCTAAAATAAAACCACATCATCTCTGTATCTCTGTCTTTACCTCTGTACACACCTATCTAACACAGAATAACAAATACAGGACAACACATTAATTTTATGGGACCAAAGCTGGACTGTCAAAGAATATATATTTCCTAATACTTAAATAATTAAGTTTCAAGGTTGTAACACACTCTGTCAGCTGCAATGTGTTTCATATTAACAATTAATCACAATAATAAAAATCCTTGTCGTAAACGTGAGTGAATGAATCCACCCCAACTCTGTAGCTCTGCTGAGCTTGTTTAGCTCTTTTTGCTCATTGTTTTTGGTTTCATGGAGCATTTACTCTTTTGGAATCACTTTTTATCTGCCTTGTTTTCCAGCAACAGCAGGCAGCTGTTTTCACTGAAAAGCTCTGAAAAGCCATTGAACACAAAACATTTTACGCTCCTATTTAAATCAATCCAGCTCTCTGCAAAGGCCTCAGAAACATGCTCACGCTACACGGCCATAATCGGCAGCAGAGACCGGAAATAAATGTTTACGCTTCAAGTCTGTCTTCTTTCATTTGACACGTCTAACTACTACAGTGATGTGTGTTGGGCTCTGAGCTGTCAGTAAATAGTTTTCACAGCGAACATGGGGTTGGCATCAAGTGGCAATCTCCAGGGCTCAAAAATAAAGCTAACATCAAAGCAAAAACTGCAGTTCCTCGAATGGCCACTAGAGGCTGGCTCCAAAAGCGAATCAATCCCATAGAGCCCCATGTTAAAGGTCCCATATCGTGCTCTTTTTCAGGTTCATACTTGTATTTTGGGTTCTACTAGAACATGTTTACATGCTGTAATGTAAAATTAACCCTCTGTCTGGAGCGTTCCGTTTTAGCGCATTTCAACAGAATTGCGTGCTAGGCAACAGTTTGGGTCCATGTTACTCCTGTCAGTGATGTTATTTACATAAGCTCTGCACCAGGAAATAAACTGGGGACACATTTAGAATGTTTATGTTTTAAAACCATGTAATGATCTATATATTGTATATTTGTGACATCACAAATGGACAGAAATCCTAACGGCTTCTTTTCAAACGCACAATTTCTGAATACGGGGCTGTCTGTATTTTTTCCGTCTATTGAGTGTGTTCGATAGTTTTAACAGTATTTATATAGCACTTAATCCCTGCTTTTATTAATAAACGACATAAAAATCTCACTTTTACAAAATGGGACCTTTAAAATGACCAGCTTTACAGCAGTAATGAATATATTTACAGCCTGGTACAAAAATGGCGTAATTTGGCCGAATGAAATGATTGGAAGGGCTTTATTACAGTCCTGCAACAGCCACAGATACGGATTTATTTATTTATTTATTGTCAGAGCACTTTGATTTATTGAGTTACTCTCGGGAGTATAATGAGAATTTCAACAAATATAACGAAAAACGACCATAGCTTAAATGAAGGAAAATACAAAGTAACGCTATGAACTGAAGAGGTGAATTACTATTTCTGTTAGGGACTCAATGTAAGAATCAGAAATTGCTTGCTAACAGTGACACCTGTGGCCATTAGTCAATGACAGTCAGCGTCCTGTTTCTCGCACTTGTGCTCACACCATGAAGACCCAAGCGAGAATCGGTCAAAACAGTGAGGCGACACACACGAGACTGAACGTGATTGACAGGCATAATTTCGATTTGACGTTAGTAACATTAGCAGCTAAAACTACCAATATCACTCTATATTTCAGCTGCTTGGCAGTAATGTTAGCTGACCAGACGAAGGTCCTCTCCATGAACAATGCTGATTCTAGTGTTGGCTTTCCCTGCTTCAGCCTCCCGCCGTCGTCAGAAGGAACAGGGGAAACACTGGAGTTGAGGTCCTCCGGGCCGGAGTCGATACGTTACTCTCTCTGGAGTTAACCCCCTGTCACTCCGCTCAGAAGCAGAGAAACAAGACACGGGAAACCCTCTGATGCTTTGGAGGAGCTGCAGCATTTATTTCTGCCACAAACTTCTATGAACATTCACTGATATTCTCAGCACAGGTGCAGTTTGCGTTGCATTGTAATAATGTATTATAATGATGAATAATATCGACCTTGATGCGTCTTCTTGACAGAATAAGAAACCAACAAGATAAGAAGATAGATTATGGTCTTTTTTATTACCTTATAGCCTAATAACATCAGACTCTATGTCAATCTGAACTTCTGTACGCTCCAGATCAGACTGGAGACGTAACTACTTAAAAGATGGGTGAGTGCCACTATTAGAAAATGTAAAGTTACGAGTTAAGTGCAAGGTCAAATATACCCTACATTTTTTAGCATAACACTCGTACATGTGTCTTTTTTTTGCAAGGTGCAGACCAAATAGTTAACCCTCCTACTGTGTTTTAAATTTGACCCACAAACACTAAGTTGTAAACCCTTTTCTAACACAACATGAAAGAAGTGCAGCCACTATGCTGCACATATTGAGGACGTTTTGTCACCCCAATCCACAAACAAGACACACACTGCTCGAGTAAACTGTAATGTACTGAGTTGGAGGCTGTGGAAGCCTCAGTGTGAAATCTGTAGGTTTAGCAGTGGGCGATGCAGGCGGCCGGCTGAGAGCTGAGTAAGCAGGTCCGATCCAGCCAACACAACAGCTGTCCAGAGCTGCAGGGGACTCCACACAATGCATGACACAACACACATAAACACACCATATGTGTATGTTTTATGCATAAAGCATAACAGCTATGGGGCCCTTTGTTCCTGATATTGGCTTCTGGGGAAATTTAAAGAGTAACTTAACACTAAATCCACATACATCCATGGATCCTGCCCCTATTGGGTTCATTACAGCAGAAGTTAGTCTTCTTTTTTCCAAAGGAAATACAGTCATTCTGTCCACTTTACTCCAAAAAGTCTATATATATATATATGTGTATATATATAAATATATATACACATATATATATACGTATATATATATATGTATATACATATACATATATATATATACTCTTTCTACAGAGTTTGCCTTTCATAATGGCCATTTCGTTTAATTATAAATGTTATATTTATTTTAGACAGAGAAAGGTTAAGAAGCATGTGGTAATTTGTAAATAATAGTAATAATCCACCATTAAAACCCTGTATTGTATTCATTCACGGAGCTCTGCAAGTCATTGCATGTTCTACAACACTGTCCTGCAAATATTTCAGAATAAAAGCCTTGTGTTAACAAATTAAGGAATTTTGTCGATAGAAAAAATGCTTGAGGGGCTTTTATTTTGAAATGAAAGTAGGAAGTGTTGATTTAAAAATGTCTTTACTTTTTTTCATCTCCGTAACATTTTTTACAGATAGAGACATCGAAACTGTAGTAATCTTGCTAATATGATGTCAATATACAGTCAGTAGATCACTTTCACTCTCTGTTGTTGCTGTGAACCGCGCAGCTCGTGTCAAAAATAGGCAAGACCTCGAATCTCTAGAAGAGACACAGCTGAGACGCGCATGAGACGGGCAGTGTGGCTGCTCTAACCTGTTAACACGGACGGCGAAATAAGAAACAACAGGTAACGCAGCCACCACGCGCTCCTGACGTTCCTGGTGTGGATGAGGCTTGAGACAGATATCTTTGCAATCAACGCCCAATCAGGAGGTAGCAAGCACACAGTATAAAACACCAGTGCACCCGCTGTTCATCATCTCACCTTTTTCACTCAGCCAACTTTTTTATTATCTATTTCAGCCTGCTTTGCTCCCTCCACTCTGCCCTACTAACTAGCTGTTGTAGCAAGAATATAGAAGTAAAGAGACGAACAATTGACTTTCACTTTAATCAGACACTGATGTAATTCACTCCCATGATGCTGCTCAGAGTAATCACAATGACCGACCCATCTGCCGACAGCACGGAGCAACACAGCTCCGTTAACAGAGGTTCCACTGACTTACATTATGATGCGTTCAAGCTCTGCTCAGTAAAGATGAGGGCGATGGTAAATTATAACACCATCATTATGTGTTCATATGGAGCTGTAGCTCATCGGATCCCCGGCTCCTACTGCCTGCATGTTGAAGTGTCCTTCAGCGAGACACTAAAATCCCAACTTCCTCCCCGGGTGCTTTACAGCAGCCCACTGCTCCTAAGGATGGGTTAAATGCAGAGGTCAAGATTCATGTATGTACTGTATATATGAATATAATAAAGTTTAAGTTGTCAAATGTAGATTTTGGCAAGAAACTTGAATAAATCCAGTTGTTTGAAGGAGATGTTTTCAAAGCAATATAAAACCTATATTAGAGAGGGAATTAAGACCGGTATAACTTCTCTAAGCAGCTAATATATAATTAAAATGTCTGTAATTATTTTTAACCAAAGCAAATATTTAAATAAAAATACAATCTTTTATTTCCTAATAATTAATAAATAATGCAATAAGCTCTATAGATGACAATAATATAGTAAAAGGATAACATTTCGAAATTTCTGTTTACACTGACTGTGGGACGGTTGAAATTATTTTTAGGGACAGTTCCGGGGCGGTGGTGAAAAAAGTTATTCTGGAGCCTTGCTGTCAATTATTGTGCTTAGGATCGGATCGGATCTGATCAAACTCTTAAAAAATCTGAATCAACCAAGAAAACTGCACTCGGTGCATCTCCACTGTGAGGTACATGTCAGCTTTTGAAAAGGCTCAATGCTTTAGGTTTGTAATTGTTATTGACTAATATGAATGTTCTGTGCACTTTAATATTTTATGCTGTTTTGACTGTGAGTTTTGTGGAATAACCCCAGGTGCAGATTTTGTCAGAATGTTTCTAATGCTGACCCTTTTTGCTAACGTTACTTAGAACACTCAAACAGTGCAGTTTTATTCTCACTGGAACAAGTTGAATATTTAAAAAATCACAACTATTTTTGCAATTTTCACTTGCTCCTGCAATTTTATTGCAAAAAAATAAAAAATCAGGCATTTTAGGCCGCAACAATCCCCCCCAAAAATCCTGTGAAATCCTTGAAGGACTGATTAACTCACGCAACACATTCAACACACAATACACTGAGAGCTTTATAACAAAGTCATTAAACCTTCAGTAGGCAGTATATTTTTGGCATCATTGGGCAAAAATTCCATAATAACCTTTCAGCATATTGTAATTCAAGTGTTCTGAGAGATAACTAGACTTCTGCTCCTCCTCATGGCTCTGTTTTTCAGGCTTTAGAAAATCTATTCCGTGGCGGGAGACTTTGACCAATCACAGGTCATTTCATTAAGAGAGCGTTCTATTGGCTTTGCTCCGGTCATGTGACCGGAACTTGGTGTTTCTTCACCAGATTTCACATTGGGGGCGACGTCACAAACTTTCGCTGCCTAGTTTGACCAAAGTTTGGGAGTGATTGACAGCCGGCTCTCATAGACAGCAGCTGGACAGCAGACCTCAGATCAGCTCTTACTGCTTGTTTTCCTCCGGTCTGTGAAATCTTGCAGATGCCGTTAGGAGCACTGGAGGACACAGAGAAACATGATTTTTTTCCAGGTTACCTGTTTCATGTACTACTGTCAGGATATAGCGACCGTTTTATAAAATTAACTTTTTTTAATCATCAGATCACATGATGTAACAAGCACACACAGCTGACATCGTGACTATTAGGGGGTAACCCCGGTACCTGTAGTCTACAAGTAATTGTAATTGGTACAGATAAGATTTTTCTATCTGGGAGACAATAACTACGGACTAACATCTGTAATCAGAAAAACACACTGCAGGTCTGATAACATCAGCAAGAAGCCAACAACAGTCTGAAGTCACTTTCTCTCTCTCTCTCTCTCTCTCTCTCTCTCTCTCTCTCTCTCTCTCACTCTCTCTCACTCTCACTCTCACTCTCACTCTCACTCTCACTCTCTCTCTTCTCCATTGACTCTACAACAGCATTCAGTGCAACCAAAGATATAATTCATTGACAGACTGTAAATTAAGTTCCGCCTGTACCGGACATTAGTTACCCCCATGTCAAGGTTGTAATTCACAGTCATCAAGTTTCATAGATTATTACAAAATATTTGAAAAAAGCAAATGTATTAGTTTTTACTTTAAAATCATTTTTAATACGACTTCAGTTGAATTATATAGTATGAAATGAACCAGACATTCTTTCCTAATGGAGCCATTCAATACAAACTCATTCAACACTCGCTGACCCCTGCCTCCATCTAATACAATACGAAATAATGACATTCATGATTGAAAAGAGAGGCTGTATTACTCGCTCTATCAATAATTGCACAGCTTATCTTCAGAGAAGATGTTTAGCCACTGTATTCTAAGAAATAAAGTACTAAATTAATATTTGTGTGGTCGATTCGAGGGGGACACTGCGGTAGATTGAGCTCCAACTTTAGGGGAGACACCCCAGAAAAAACTAAAACACTGTTTATCATGCACTGGTCAATTTAGATTTTTGGGGTATTTTGTTTCCAGACTAGTGGAAAGAAAACATCCAAAATATGCATTTAGACATTTGTTTTACCGCTCTGTCTATTTGCCTCTTTAGATTTCTCCTAAATAAACCAAAAGTTAACATAATATAATGCCTCATTTGCATATTTAAACATACATTTCAGAAAACTTGTTATACAAAGAATAATTGCCTTAATGTCAGTAATCAAGTGGGGAACTTTCATGATGATATCTGTTATTTAAATCTGTTTACCATATTCACCTGTAGTGTCTTGCAAAATGTATGTAATTTTACAATCCATATCTTTAAAGGAAGTTTTCTCAAAATGAGGTTTTTCTCAGACTCTGAGCCGGAATCTCCACTTTAGTAGCACCTATACACCAAACTTTCCAGTTTCATCCCTATCTATATTCTTTTACAGAGGGTTTTGTTCATGTATCATTCATAACCTGATTTATACAACATTGTATTCCTAAAAACATGGTAAAAATTGTTGTTCTTTTTATGGCTCTTGACAGTATTTTCTGATTTATGGAGTGATTAAAACAGTTATCCAAATTCCCCTCAGTAAAAACCTTTGACTAATATGCCAACAAAATAAAAGAAGAATTTTGAACCTGGCTTTATCCAATGTTCACATTTCTGTTCTGGAATTGTACGCAAATTAGCACAAATTTGTTAAAGGTCTCATATTATGCTCATTTCCAGGTTCATAGATGTATTTTAATGTTGCACTAGAACATGTTTACATGCTGCAATGTTCAAAAAAAAACTTTATTCTTCTCATAGTGTCTCTCTCATTCAGCCTACATTTAGCCTCTGTCTGAGAGATCCTGATTTACAGACTGTCTCCTCCCACTCTGCTCTGATTGGTCAGCGTTTCTGTCAATGAAACGTCCTCAATACAGCGTCCCCCCACCCCCCGGCCGGAGCAGCTCTGGCCCACGGAGAAAGAGGAGCTAGAATAGAGTTTATAAAGTTTATAAACCAGAAACTTCACACAGCGCACGTTACCGGAGGGATCTGATCAGAAATCGGCGACAAATGATGAACATCTGCGGTCCAGATTCGGTTTCTCTCAGGTAAATAATGCTATTTATAGCTCTGTTAGTTAGCTCAGTGTTTACCTTATGCATCAACTCTGTAAACCGTAAACATACACTCTGTTTTACGTCTGTCTTTACAGGTCCATCTGTGAGAAATGACCGACAGAATCATCCCAGAGGAGAGCAGACAGTTGAGAGCAGACAGTTCTGTTAGCATGTAGCTACATGCTAACGGGTTAGCTACATGCTACTGCTATGTGACGGTGTGTAAACACAGCGAACATCAGGGTGGAAAATAGAAGATGTGAAACAGTAGTCAGTTCATTATTTCTGGTAAAAGACACCTGATAAATGTAGTAAAGTAATCAGAGTAATGGTATATTAATTACTGTAGGAGCTGTCTCTGTGTTACCATGACTACAGACCACCGGAGCTTAGTTTACCAGAGCTGAAGACTTTCTCCTGTACCATGTCACATAACTGATGATTACAAATGCTGTGAATAATTAATATTGTCATGTCTACTCAAATAAAGTTTGACTGTGAAACAGAAATGTGTTGTGTTGCTTACAAGTCACTATTTACTACCTGTACTCTTCTACATGCATGACATTAAATATATATAATATATAAATATCACCTGTTTAAACAGTGTAATTACATAAAGCCTTTGTGAAAGAACATGTTATATTTAGATGATGGGAGTACATGAAGACGGTTCTGCTGGTTCTTGCAGACTAACAGTAGGAGCTACTTTGCTCATAGTTCGGTTGAGGAGGAGAGAGAGTGACGCTGTGTGGGGCGGGGTCAGCTAGCTGGACGTTCTCTCTGGTACGACCAGGAAACCCTTACATGGCTTGCAATTCTCTAATGACGTCAGAAGAGAAGGAAAAGCTGCGAAGTGATTTTCCACACCCATTTCCGGACAAACGGAGCAGGAGAAAAAGAGAGGATGGTCTTTTATTATACTATGGTGACCTGTAGACACACTGGGGACAGATATTGATGTTTAAAAGACATGGAAAAGTGCATTTTGCATTATAGGTGACCTTTAAGATAATGCCTCATTTGCATATTTAAATGTAAACTTTCAGAAAACTTGTAATACAAAAAATAATTGTCTTAATGTAAGTAATCAACTGGGGTAGTTTCATGGCGATATCTATTAGTTACATTATTTTCCCTATTCACCTGGGGTCTTTATTCACCTTCCTCCTGTTTACATCCAGTGTTGCCAGATTGGGCTGGTTTCCACCCACTTGGTTTACTTTTGATTTAGTTGGGCTGGGAAAAGTATCGTTGGACTGGTAGATGAAATTTAGGCTGCTTTTGTCAAAATTTGGCGGGATTTTAAAAAATATTGTGAAAATAATTACCAAACAAGCTAGTTATTTTATACAAAATTCAGTAAACTACGATAGCCTCTTTATCTAACATTTTAACTTTGGTTATGTGGTTTATCTGTGGTTTAATCAATCACAACTGCCAGTACAGGAAGCAAAAACACTCCCCAAAATTTCACCATGCAGCTGATAAATCCACAAGTAGAATGTCCAGAACACCGGACAGCCAAATATGTTCCATTCTTTACCAGTTCAAAGTGTTCGTTCAAGTTAGCTTTGGTAGGCCCTCTGACGGAAGCCGTCACTTCCCTGTTAAGGACACAAGTGCAGTGGAGATGAACGGTGTAGAACATTCATCAGGCCCCTAAGTGGGGGAGTGACCACCACGAAACAGTTTGAATTAATCCCACACCTTTCGGCTGTGGTGAAGCTGAACCCTGCTGCTTCCGCTTCAACGACAGACACTCGGCAACAATATGACTTATTTTTAAATCAACCCTTCCTGCTTTGATTTCAAAATAAAAGCCCTCGAGCGTTTTTTCTGTGGAAAGAATTCCTTAATTTGTTAACACAAAGCTTTTATTCTGAAATATGTGCCGGACAGTGTTCTAGAACATGCAGTGACTGGGAGAGCTCCATGAATGAATATAGTACGGAGTTTTTATTGTGGATTATTACTATTATTTACAAATTACCACACGTTGCTTAACCTTTCTCTGTCTAAAATAAATATAAATGATATTTATAACGAAATTAAATGTCCATCACTAGTTCACACACTGAGGCTAGGTCTTTAGTCTTACAGGATTTGCACCACCGCTCAAAAAGCTCTCTTTCCCCTGGCAAAATCCACATAAGTCTGGCTACATTCTCTTTTAAGGTTGTGGAAACGCTGTCTATACGCTTCTGGCACCAACTCATACACTCTTAGAATAGCGCCTTTAATCTTATCATACACGAGGCTGTCCTCCACAGAAAGTGAGGAGCAAGCCTCCTGAGTTTTACCAACCAGTTGTAGCAGAATAGCCCACACATCGTCTGGCCAATGCAAAGCAGTGGCGATGTGCTCAAACGCACCGAAGTAAGCTTCCACCTCAGACTCACAGAAAACAGGTACAAGGGAAATATTTTTTACTTACGTCAAATGCAGGGGCAGAATCATGCGGCACGTGTGGGGCAGCAGATATGCGCACAGAGCCTGATTGCAGCGCTAACTGGCGCATCTTTAAAGCAATTTCTGCCTCCAACTTTCTCAGCTCCAGCTCCCTCCGGAGCTGAAACTAACGCTCCTGCTCCTCTTCCTCCAGCTGGAGACGAGCTAAACGCACCTTTAACCTAGCGTCCAGTCTAGAGCCGGGAGATGACTCGGCAGATGATGACGGGTCAAATTTTTGGTAATTTGCGCGGCTTGGCTTCCGCCCCACCACTCTGTAAAGCAGGCGTATAACTAACCGGCTGCAGCGTTTGTTTAGTTTTATTGGTGAGGCCATCTAAATTTACTAAATTACAGAGGGATGACCAATCACAGAGCTGGCGTTGCCCCAGAGCTGACATGGTTTTACCTGGAAACTAGCCAACCTAACAATTTTGGATACATTTTTGGGGGATTTTAGGTTCCCGACAGGTCCTCAAATATATAGTAAGGATCTTAATCGATTCCCATGCTATGATATGAGTCTTTTCTGACTCTCTGACTGAGACAAAGGTGAACCTGTCAATGCTATTTGAAGCTCCCATCGGTCCTTTAAGATGCATGGCAACCTTCTGCAAACACGCTAATGAAACAAAGGTCCCCGGCCTCTGGCGACCACGGTTCTCTAATTTAGTCACGGTGGGCTTTTAGCGCTGTTTGTTTTGATCAGCTGTTAATGCATTATCCCCCCCCCCCCCCCCCCCCCCCCCACATGGAGCTCATTGTGCCCGCTTCAATATGTTGCCAAGGTTAGATCATTCATTAAGCATGCAGTGCATTAATCAATAGCCAAATTGGGCCTTCCTGACATATCATCCCGTGGTGAATATAGAATGATGAATGGATTCCCACAGATGAGAGCAAAGAGTTACCGCGTGCGTTTGATGAACGTGTTTCATTATGAGTTATGACTGTATACAGTAACATTCAGTTACAGTCTCTAAATCACGCTTTAATGTTGACGGAGAGGTCGGATTACGCCGTAGACAAAACATGCAGTCAGGAAATAAAAATCTATTTGAGTTATTCATGAAGCTTATGATTAAATCAATATGAAATATTAAAGAGTGTGCTTATTTAGAACAGAATATATACGGCATATATGGCAGGTAGCTTCGGCACACAAGAAATCAACCTATAGGGTATTACACAATCCTGATTCCACTGATCTGATGTCAGGCTGCTTTATTGAGTTGGGCTTAGTGTTCAGTGCAGAGCGTCGGTGCTCTGCCCACACTTCTGCCCACACAGTAGAGTAACTGCTCCTCTCAATGTGCACCATCACCTCCCATGTTGAAGCTGCTCTCAGTGGTGAAAATGTCCCTGTTGAAGTGGACCATCACCTCCATCACTGGATGAAGCTTGAAATGATCAAAATGAAGCTGCTGCTGTGACTGATAACTTAACTTGAGCTGCAAATCACGCTAAGGCAGGGAGGGGTCAGCAACTACGGCCCAATTCCAATCCGGCTTCACTGAACTCCGTTTGTAGTCACACTCACAGCTCAATGAAGCTCCTTCTTTAAGGTGGAGGGGAGAAATACAGCAGCCACTTTGGGACGAACTTCCCTCTGTCCTGCAAGGAAATAAATATCACAATCAGAAATACTTTATTGATCCCTAGGGGGGGGAATTGAGGTCCGTTTTGCTCCCGTTCTAGAATATAAATATAAATTTATAAAAATTGAGAAATATAGATAATAGAGAGAATATAAATAAGAAACATATATAACAGCAGTGCAAATAATAATGCTGAAAAATAGGATCTATGCAAATGATATAACTGCATCCATTTATAAAATCCAAGAATAGTGTATAATAAGAATATTAGTTTAAATGTTTTGTATAAATAAATGCAGTGTTAATGCCGGAGTAAACCAGATTATTTCACAGCTGAATGAATGCACTAAATTATTGCACTGTTAAGTCAGTATTGCACAGTTGAAGATACAATAAATAATGGTGTTATAACTCCTGATAGGGGTTAAAAAGAATAAATATATGTTGTATGTATATATATTCTAGACTAAACAAGGGTATATTTGATCCTAAATACAATCTACTTACATTATGTTGTTGACGTCTGTATGACAGTAAAGTAGAATAAATTAAATGTCTATCAGTTTGAGCAGTTTACAGAAAATGTTTGTACCGGTAGTCACACGGAACTGACATCGGAGCGTGTTCCATGACGAACACTAAACGGCGTTGCACATCGTCAGTAAAGGCGGCTGGTTAAGTCGGCATCGATGCAGCTCGCTGTTGGAGGGTTTTATAACCCACTTCCACTCCCTGTGCTCCCTGCCTAGGAGCTGGCCCTCACACGTGCATTAGTTCCTCTTCTTATTAGAGTGGGTTGGATCTCTCACAGTGTTCTGAGTGTGACTGGTCCGTCCAAGAGCATGCCACAGTGAATTAAAAAGATCTTGTGGTAAATATGAGTTGTGAATATGATGAATATAATAAACGGGAGATATCTCTATTTTTCAATAACGGTCTGGTCTGTCGTCCATCTGTGGAGCTGTCAATCAAAGCTGCTGGCTGTGAGGGTGTCGGTGCAGTCTGTATACGTCCTGCAGGAAACACGATGCAGGCTGCCACTGCTGAAACACTCACTGCACAGTATGAATACTGTTACCAGCTAATTTTTCATAAATACATAAAAAAGCTGTGATGTCATGGTTTAGGCCCACTGTAGGGGAACATATGTCTGACAATAATTTGGATTTATGTTGTAAAGAATAAATTACATGCCTGGAAAACTGCATCCACACAATTGTAGTTACATTTCTCTATTGCTTTGAACTTCTAACACCAATTCCATATAGCTAATAACAGAAGCACTCATGCTGCAAAGACGCGCTGACAGTAAACAGACTGAATTTACTGTGTCAGAGTGGCAGCGTGCAGCACTATCTCCTCTTCATCTGTATTCATCTTCTGTGCGCTGTAGTTTCATCAACAATTTTCACATTTTTATGAGATGACGGCCTTAAAGATGATCTATTTTAATGGGGAGATTTTGTAAATTAGTGGAAAGGCAGAACAGTTTCTTTAAATCACTCCCACTATTACAGTCCAGATCCATCACCATAAAGATTTATTTTTCTTTGGTAAATTGAGACGATCTGATGTACAAATAAAACTGCTCGGCTTTAAAAAGACTCACATTTAACTAGAACTGGAGGCAAAACGGTTGGCACACATAACAAGTATTGATGTTCATATCTCCTGTATGTTTATTCATTTGTGATGCAGAAGAGAGACGAGAAGTGTTCTAGCTGATGTGTTCCTCGTCTTCCTGTAGCGGTCATTTAACTTGACCAGCTTAAATATTAAAAAGACGATGTTTAGCGCAACGTTTTTTTTTCCTAAGGAATGCATCGGTACTAACCAAGGTTAAATAACGCTCCAAAGTTACACTAAATTTTGACAAGAAAAACTGGCATGGCCATTTTTAAAGGGGTCCCTTGACCTCTGACCTCCAGATATGTGAATGTAAATGGGTTCTATGGGTACCCACGAGTCTCCCCTTTACAGACATGCCCACTTTATGATAATCACATGCAGTTTGGGGCAAGTCATAGTCAAGTCAGCACACTGACACACTGACAGCTGTTGTTGCCTGTTGGGCTGCAGTTTGCCATGTTATGATTTGAGCATATTGTTTTATGCTAAATGCAGTACCTGTGAGGGTTTCTGGACAATATCTGTCATTGATTTGTGTTGTTAATTGATTTCCAATAATAAATATATACATACATTTGCATAAAGCAGCATATTTGTTCACTCCCATGTTGATAGGAGTATTAAATACTTAACAAATCTCCCTTTAAGGTTCATTTTGAACTGATAAAAGAATGTGCAATTAGTTTGTGATTAACTGCGATTAACTATGGACAATCATGCGGTTAATAACAATTCAATATTTCAAAGGGACGGTTTGTAACTTCTTACACATAGAAATCATTGTGGGTCGGTGTCCCATGCGCGCTCGCGTGTGGCTACGCTGTTCAGACAAGACTCCAACACAAACTAAGCACCAAAACCTCTTGGTTGTATCTAGTGAAGCCCGTCTGTTAAACAGTGTTGGCCGCGGTCGGAGGATGCGGGGGAGACCGTAGCTTTGGTCTCCAGGGCCGGAGTCTCTGCTGTATTCTGCTCCTCTGTCTGCTTGCCTTCACTCACACACCGCGCTCATTCTCGCTCTTTCGCTCCACTCTCACGTGCATGCGCGCACACTCCACACTGCAGAAGAGTTAGTTTAGCTCTGAGAATATCTAGTGAATGTACAGTGGACGTTTGTGCAGAAATAACTGCTGCAACTCCTCCAGACCAACAGAGGTTTCCCGTGTCTTGTGAAGTGACGGGGCTCCGCAGAGAGAAACGTTATCGTCTCCGACCAAAACTCCGGTGTCTCCCCTGTTCCCTCCGGCCGCGGTCGGGAGGCTGAGGCAGGAAAAGCCAACACTAGGATCAGCATTGATTCATGGAGAGACCTCCGTCTGGTCAGCTAACATTACTGCCAAGCAGCTGAAATATAGAGTGATATTGTGGTTTTAGCTGACGTGTGTCGCCTCACTGTTTTGAGCGATGCTCGTACATGTCTATGTAGAGCGAGCACAAGCGTGAGCAACAGGACGCTGACTTTCTTTGACTTAACGGCCACAGGAGTCACTGTTAACAAGCATTTCTGATTCTTTCAGTCCCTTTAATCGATTGACAGCCCTAATAAAAAGTTCAACAATTAAAAAAAGACTGCTTGTCTATGGTTAGGATACAGGAGTGTCCTGTCTCCAAAGTCCACAGGTTATTGATCCATCTATCCACCCTGATCTCTTTCTTATGAAAAAGTTCCAAGTGTTTTTTTTTTTTTTAAAATTCAGCCACCCACAAAGTTTCATGTTATTAAAAAAGAATAATAACAAAATAAACTGACAACACTTTATTTTTATTGCTGAAGCATAACCTATTGTATTGTATCTCTGATTATGGCTGCCTTTTACACTATCATTACAGTCACTGTGCTGTGACAACATTGCACTGATAACATGTTGCTACTGTAATGCCACTGACAACATTAAAATCTGCTGCTCTGCCTACATTTAACACTGACATGACGCCTCTAAGAGCTGCTAATATGCTCTAATATGCTGTGCTTTACAGTGTCTTTATGTACTAGAATGACCCTTAACTGACAATAAATCTGTTTAACGCCCCCCTGTAACAATAAAACACAGCAGTTATCACTCTATCAAGCTTCACCTTGATTTGTATATCGCTGTGGCATCGCCATAAATCATACTTGTGTGGCTACAATATAATCTATACACTGTCAGAGTATTTCAGGTTCTCGTGTTGCTGAACTTCAGCGTCTCCATGGCAACTATACAAATGTTTTTTCCTTGCACAAACACAGAGGCCGTTATTCACGGGCGCATGCTGAAAAATGTTGCTTCCATCTAGTGACAGATGTGTATTTTTGGGCTGCAGTCATCGCCGCCGAGCACACTGTCATCTGCTGATCTTCACCGTGTCGGTTTCTGCTCTCACACTCGCTGTGGACTTTTCTTGTGCTGCTGCATTGTTGTTCCCGCTCTTACACAGAGAGTCTAATAGTGTTGCTTTCACATGCTGCACAACACAAATAAACTACTTAGGACTTCTCCAGCCTCACCTTGGATGTTGCCGTGGACATGGACGCTTAGTTATAGTTAAAAGTGGGGGTGCAAGATTAGTGACAGGCATGGTGAAGTATAGCAGGGAAATTTCCATTTAATTAACACCTGAAAGTGCCATTTCCTGCAATACAGAGCCTTTTAACCATGTGACCAATAAAGCTGCTCTTTCTCTATAAAGCTCAGTTTATGTTGCACTTAGGGCTGTCAATTGATTAAAACATTTAATCGTGATTAATCGCACATTTTTTTATCTGATCAAAATGTACCTTTAAGGGAGATTTGTCAAGTATTTAATACTCTTATCAACATGGGAGTGGGAAAAATATGCTGCTTTATGCAAATGTCTGTATATATTTATTATTGGAAAATCAATCAACAACACAAAACAATGACAGATATTGTCCAGAAACCCTCACAGGTACTGCATTTAGCATAAAACAATATGCTCAAATCATAACATGTCAAACTGCAGCCCAACAGGCAACAACAGCTGTCAGTGTGTCAGTGTGCTGACTTGACTATGACTTGCCTCAAACTGCATGTGATTATCATAAAGTGGGCATGTCTGTAAAGGGGAGACTCGTGGGTACCCATAGAACCCATTTACATTCACATATCTGGAGGTCAGAGGTCATGGGATCCCTTTTGAAAATGGCCATGACAGTTTTTCCTCTCCAAAATGTAGTGAAAGTTTGGAGCGTTATTTAACCTCCTTCCCGACAAGCTAGTATGACATGGTTGGTACCGATGGATTATTTAGAAATGTTTAAAAATATCTAAGTTCTATTATCAAAAAGTGGTGATGCAAAACCCACGTTTGCTCCCCCAAGTCTGCTAGTGGGGGTGCAGCTGCTCCGGCGCCTATGGCCGTGAATGATTCAGATCTGATATGATCATCTCAAGAACCTACAGTACAATGATCAGAAGCAATGAAGCCCCAGATTTAGGCTTAAATCACAACACAACAAATGTGTTTGATGCCCTCACCTCAATTCCTCAGCAACCTTATATAAATAAAGATGTATACAGTCCCTGGGAAATATGGAACACCACTATGTCTCATCCATCATACAGTATGCTGGTTTCACACGTTCAACCATTTCTATCAGTCATTCAACCCAAAAAATCATGTTGCCAAGAAAACAAAGCCAGTGTTTTGAAATCTAAGCCGCTGCAGGCTTGACAGAAGAATATAAGTTTGTTATGATGATTCAACAGAGGGCTCGTCATGTGAAATAGAAGAGTAATCTTCCAATGCAGCAGCTTCAACAGGGATATATGAAGGTTGGCTGAATATCACTCTTCAGTCAGTCGGCTCCGTCGGTCTCCCGGTCCTCACCTTACACGTGCGGAACTAGTCCCACTTCTAGAATGCATTGACAGAGAAGAAGCTGCATTAGGTCATCCCACAATATATCTGAACACAAGTATGACACAGTCTGTTCTGTACTTGGCTAAACACATTTTCATACAACAACACTCTGTGCTTGGAATCATCTACAAAACATTTGAACTAGAATGGCAACTCGGTGAGCGCAATACCTCTTAATGCAATATAATATATATATATATAATATATATATATATATATATATATATATAAACTGGAAAAACAAAGTTTGGAAACTTGTGTTTGGTGGATTATTTCTCTGTTTGCTTGTCATTGTATTTTACATCGTTGGAAAGCCTGTTTATTTACCTTCGCAATGATGTCCAACTTGTAAGGATCATGCATTTGTGGGATGAGCAGCACAACTGATTATGTGGGTAGCGCCAAGAAAAATTTGCCAAAATGCTCTAAACAGTGTATTCTCATAAGGCTACCAGGAAGCCTGCAATGACTACCCTTCACCGTCAGGCCCGTTTGCGCTGGTGTCGACAACACAGACAATGGAACATGAACATGTGGGGGAATGTCATGTTCAGTGATGAGTCCAGGTTCTGTCTGCCAAAGTTGGATTGGCAGGGTCAAAGTATGGAGGACGATGCGGAGAACGCTATGCTGATTGTAGCACCGATGGAGTAACAGCTTTTGGTGGGGGCTGTGGTCATGGTGTGGGGCGGCATCCTCCCCTCACTGGCAAAACAAGGCTTGTCATCATTGAAGGCCATCTCAATGCAGGGAGATATCGGGATGAGATTCTGCAGCCAGTGGCGATCCCATATCTCCACAATCTGGGACCTAACTTCATCCTCCAAGATGACAACGCTCACCCCCACAGAGCCAGGGTTTATCACAGACTACCTCCACAATGTGGGAGTAGAGAGAATGGAACGGCCTGCCAAGAGTCCACACCTCAACCCAATTCAACCTTGTAGGATCAGGTTGGGCGTGCTGTACGTGTTAGAGTGACCAACACAACCTCGTTGGCTGACCTGCAGCAAATCCTGGTTGAAGAATGGAACGCCATCCCACAGCAACGTGTGACCAGGTTGGTGACCAGCATGAGGAGGAGGTGCCAGGCTGTTGTGGCTGGCGTATGGATCTTCCACCGCTACTGAGGCTCCTGATGGAGTATTAAATGAATAAAGTGTAAAATAGCCAATATGTCTTGTTTGTTCCTTGTTACTGATAGAGAGTTCAATCATCCAATCCACCAAACAACTCAAAACAAGAGTCAACACCAACAGGAGAATACACTGTTTACCATTGGCAGAGCATTTTGGCAAATTTTTCTTGGGCGCTACCCACATAATCAGCTGTGCTGCTCATCCCACAAATGCATGATCCTTACAAGTGGGATATCATTGCGAAGGTAAATAAACAGGCTTTCCAACGATGTAAAATACAATGACCCAGTAGCATTGTAACAACAGAGAAATAATCCACCAAACACAAGTTTCCAAACTTTGTTTTTCCAGTATATATATAAATGCAAGTCCATTTAATTACCTGGTATCTCCTCCGTGCTCTTGAGACTGTGCTGGGAGACACAGCAAACCTTCTTGCGACCACACGTATGGATGTGCCATCCTGGAGGAGCTGGACTACCTGTGCAACCTGATTGGGCTGCAGGTACCGGCCTCATGCTACAAGTAGTGACAAGGACACTAGCAGAACACAAAACTAGAGAAGAATCAGTCAGGAAAGATGAGGCGGAGAGCATCTGTCTGTTGCCATTCCCTTTATGGGGGCTGTATTGCTGTTGCCTCTCCATTGCACCTGTTGTCACTTTCATTTGCATCAAAGCAGCTGAAAATGATTCACAATCACTGGTGCTTCCTAAATGGACAGATTCGATATCCCTGAAGTTTAACTGACTTGGTGTTATACTGTGATGATTTAAGTGTTCCCTTAATTTTTTTGAGCAGTGTACATTTTTGATGCGCCCCTATGTTACATTCCTCTACGCTGCCATTAGCTCTTATGAAAGAGATATTGTAAAACCTCAGCAAACTGGTCTAGTTATGCTGTAAAAACCTGCTAAAATATTTTGGAATCCTGAATGAGAACTGAATTAGGGCTGTTGCAATACTTATAATGTCCTAACCTTTTCTTTTAGTTCTGGCTCCGTGGCTGACACAGAAAGGTCTGCTTCATGTCAACAGGACTGCTGATTTTGCATGTTCTTTATGAGTCCGTGTGGGTTTCCTCCCACAGTCTAAAAGACCATCAGTGTTGCCAGGGTGAACTATCTTCTTTTGCAGTCCAAATTGTGAGCTCATGGATGTATTATGTATGCTACAAATGGCTGTTGGCTGCAAACTATGCAAAATATGTGGCCCTCTAGATCGACACAGAAGTGTATTCTGATCTGACCCCACTACTGGAAGGACCACTGGTGGACTCGCGGGGGTACCTAATGATGAAAATAAAAACCCGGTTTTAATAAACCATAATTATCCTCAGCAGCTCCCAACCTGTTTGGTTAAAATATGTCTGAAATAGTGTCCCTTGTTTCTATATATAATATCCAGAACATTAATATATAGCAACCTGTTCTCACTCCCCGACTCATCAAATACCGCCAATTGGTCAGTGCCGCTTGGCATCGGAGACCGACGCAGGAGGTACCACTCATGTGTTACTTTTGCATTACACGGCGTGTTATTATACGCTCGTTACATGCATAGTGTCCTAGTAGTGTCAAAATAAACTTCCATTTTCACAGGAAGTTAGGTTTAAGCAACACAACCAATTAAGTAGGGTTAGGAAACGGTCATGGTTGACGTTAACATCACCGACTAACGACTCACGGGACTGACGTGACTCACGATACAGAGGAGTCACGTGACTAAAGTCTGCCGTGAGAAAATAATAATACTTTTAGTTTCACACGGGACATGAATAGCAGTCTCCTGGTTGAAAGTGTTGTGTTTGTTTGACCCATCCACAATCCCTTCCTCCCGTCCTGAACGGACTCTCACGCTATTAAGTAGGGATGCGCCGATACAACTTTTTTTCAGACCGAGTACAAGTACTTACATTTGGGTACTCGCAGATACCGAGTACCGATACGAGTACTTCTCTGTGCCAAAAGACCCTCGTTAACAGCCAGCTGAGAGTGTGAGCGACACACGGCAGGCTGGGGAGTCCAGAATACAAGGCGGTGCGCCGCGACCGGCTTTAGGTCGGCTTGGAAAGGCTTGGGGAGAAGGTGGCTCGCGGCCGCAGCTTTACAGCGCTCACCGCACTGTGGACAAAGGGTTCGCTGCGCCCTCTCTCCCCGCCGGGGACGGCCCCCCTGCTCCCGGTGCGACTGTCAACCGGGGCGGACTCTCCTCAGTGCACCCCAACCGCGTCGTGCCGCCAGATCGTTGCTCGGCCCACGTAAAAGGCGTCCAGGGGTCTGCGGCGATGTCGGCAACCCACCCGACCCGTCTTGAAACACGGGCCAGGGAGTCTAACGCACACGCGAGGTCAGGTGCAAGCAAAACCCTGTGGCGCATCGGTGCATCCCTAGCTATTAATACTACGTCACTTGCTCCGACCGTCAAATAACGCCATGGGTGGGTTTACATTAGAGTAGTTGAAAGCCCAGTTCGTCACTTACTGTTGCTATAGGGTGCCTCCGTGTGTCGAGTTCCGATGCCGAGGGGCACTTGCCAAACGGCGGTATTTGATGAAGTTGTGAGGCGAGAACGGGGTGCTGTCAGCCGCCTCCATGTTGACAGCGCGTGGAGTCACTAGATATGCTCTGAATTCCGTATTGAGCACCTTTAAAAGGGCATCCTGCTAAAGTTACCTCACTCCAGATGAGGCGATCACTGCTGGTTAATAATTCATTTCCAAGGGTAAAAGTGGTCTATCTGAAGCCATTAAAGAGATCATTTGAAGACAAATGTGAAATGGACAGGATTCAGACATAATAACCTTAATATCCCTGATTATAGGAAGTGTTATTTCCCCTCACCGAGGCCACCGAAATCATTTGAATCCATGTGTAATTAATCAGTCTGGACGCATGCTGTGAAATTGTTCAAAAAGCTCCTATTAATCAAGGGCTATTATAAACCTTGACAGGCGCCCACTGCTGCAGCCACCTCACATTTTCCCCTCCTCTCAACATTTATTAAAACTGTGTTGTATAACCAGCTGCAGGGACTAGTTCATCAGGGGTCGACTTCACAGTCCAGAGTCTTGGGAATAAATAGAGACAGCAGGCTAGAAGCAGTAGGATCTTAGATTAACATTGCATAATCCCCTGTGTGTCATGCATCCATTAAACAAACAAAATCAAACCTCCACTGGTCCTACTTATAAAACAAAGTCTACTTTTGAAGCATGAGGTGTTGTTCCAAGGCTCCTCACACTGGAATGGAGTTTCCTGGAGAGCCTGTGATTTATAGAACACAGAGTGAGTTCTCTGGAAACAACAAATAAGTCAAAGAAGTGTTTTAAAGGTTCCATGTCATGCTTGTTTTCATGTTCATACTTGTATTTTGTGTTTCTACTAGAACATGTCACATAATTTAATGTTTAAAAAAAACTTTATTTTCCTCATACTGTCTGCTTGAATATACATGTATTTACCCTCTGTCTGAAATGCTCCATTTAGTGCATTTCAATGGAAATGCAACAGAATTGCGTTGCTAGGCAACAGCTTGGGTCCATGTTTACTTCCTGTCAGCTGATGTCATTCACATATACACTGCAACAGGGAATAACTGGGACCCATTTAGAATGTTTACGTTTAAAACTGTGAACTGGTCTAATATTGTAGATTTGTGACATCACAAATGGACAGAAATCCTAACAGCTTGTTTCAAAGCTCAGTTTTCTGAATACGGGCTGTGTGTATTTCTCTGTGGATTAAGCGTTTCGATACTTTCACGTATTTATAAAGCAACTTAAAACTGCTTTATAATATAAAAGCCATGAGAAATCTCACTTTTTACAATATGGGACCTTTAAGTTACAGTTCTCTAATTATTTTTTTCATGAGACAGTATTGCTAGTAGTTTGACAGAAAACATCTTAATTCAAGGTCCACTTACTAGCTTTTTTCCAAGGCTTTCAAACCACAATTCTACGGTTTTCATCAGCAAGTGGAGTTTGCGCAGTGAGCTCACAGAGTTGTAGTTGAAAGCTCTCAGATTTCATATCATTTTGGTCCGTATCATTAGTCTTCTCCCCCCTCAGTTTGTTTAGTTTCCTATGCCAGCACTTGTTGCTCATCTTGATGTTCACCACATAGTGTACACTCAGGGGTTGGCTGCCACATTCGTACTTAGTCTGGTATACCCAGTAGTTTATATGGAGGCTAAGGGTAGCACACTAGTTAGCCAGTAGGCTACTGTGACATGTCTGAGTTAGTTTACTGCTGTTATGACTCTTCTCTCCTGGGCTACTGTTATGCTGCGTTCACACTAAATGCAAAGTGGCTTTTTTTGCAAGATGCGTTTTCTCAAAGTCAATGTGTTGAACAAGAGCATCCAGTGTGCGCACTTTCAGCTCAGGTCGATGCTCGAAACGTGTCGAAATAGGTTAAATCCTGGAACTGTGGACTCCATTGTTGTTTCTACACAGTGCAGCCAAACACTAGGCTGGGAAAGCCTGTAAAGACCTACACATGAGGCTAGTATTGTGTTAAAGTTCTCCGTTAAGAGGTGGAGATAAGGATGCATCATTTGTTGATGTGTGTGAGAGAGACAGAGAGAGAGTGACAGATGTTTAGTGCTGTCGGTGCTGTCCCCCAGCATCCAGCAACAAGCCAGACAGACAGACAGACAGACGGAACTGAGACAAACCAACATCACCATCCATCCATCCATGCTGCTATACCAGCCCCTATCTCATTCCCAGGGTTTATCACGGCCATCGGTGTTTGGAATGATCAGATAAGATGAAGATAACAAATTAGTGTTTTCCTATTGACTTTACTCATTGGCTTGCTTTCCTCACGTCCGTGTCTCTTCTTGTGCACTGATTCATTTAAGCCAAACAGGCAATTTTTCTCTCACCGACGGACTCCAGCGCTGATTCAACATGCTGAATCAGCCGAAAAAACTCGAGCCAATGATTGACACTGCAAAAATTAGGCTGACAGACGCTCACCAATGGCCCCAAACTGTCCGACATTTTCACTGTACAAACGTGGCAGTTCTAAGCCCAACCATGTAGTTCTTTCCTAAACCTAACTATAGTGGTTTTGTTGCCTAATCCTAAAGTGACGCCAAGGGTAACTATAGTGGTTTTGATATCCAAAATAAAGTGATGCTAAGGGCCCTGACAAGAGAAGATTTGTGATGAGAACGTGTTGACTATGCAGCTAAATATCAGGGCCTTATAGCGTTTTAGAGGTTCTCTATATCAGTTATTGTGCCAGGTTAGACTTTGCAGACAGTCTCCTGGCAAGCTGTGATGTAAATGTTACCTGATAACCATCAGCCACCACAGATTAGTCCTCCCAGAAACCTTTGACAGACACAAATACAATTGATGGAACGGTTTCAAGACACAGCACTTCACCCTGCCCGTGTTTAAGGAGCACATTGTTCATACTTCCCCCCGACTGTATCTATCCAAAGACAATAACGCCATTAGTCAGCAGTCTTGTATGTGACACACGCTTCCAACTGAACACAGCAAGGTCAAACTACTCCCGTCAGTCTACGCTTTGTGATAGTTTCTCAGTGTTGTGTATGTGTGTGAGCTTTTCCGTGTATGTCATCATACTGAATTAAGGGCGACGGGATGCAATTTTTCCATTCTAACAACCACCTTCAGGGAGAATAGGGAGGGGAAGCTCAGCTCATAAGAAAAGCAATGTGAGGTCTGCTTTTTCAGAGCAGCATTTGTCTCTAATTCTCTCAAGTGCCCCGGAGCAAAAAGTGCTCATATTGAAAAAGTGTACCTGGCAATATATTTTCCTCTGTGATGAAGAATCTCTGGTGGATCATTCTGGTGCCCAGAAAACGTATCCACACACGGCCCCTTAACAGAAACTGAACCACAAGTCTCGGGTATTTCATTTGAACTTTAGTTGCAGTCCATGTGTTCAGTTGGCAGGAAAAGTATTCTCAGCTTTGGCAACATCGCCAAGAAACCAAGATAAGACGTGACCTTTTAGTACAGACCCTTTCAGACAGGGAGGCTGCCCAACAGCTGTCAGCCGAAACTCCTGCTTCCAAACTGTTCAAAAGTTGGCTTTTGTCTACACTGCCTATTAATTACAATAATTTACGAAAATTCTGAGAATCTTTGTTTTTGTGTACTTCATCATAAACAACATAGGTATTCAAATGAACTCAATTATATGATGTGTCTTCCAATCATGTCTAACAGAAAAAAGGTTCTCATTACCTGTTCAGAATGACACCAGACAAAATGTTGATATTGGACGATTCAGCAAAACTCTTGGGTTCATTCGTTCGCCCATGGTCGACAAAAGCTTGGATCGAGGGTCTGACTTTCAATAGATCGCAGCGAGGGAGCTGCTCTGCTACGTACGAAACCCTGACCAGAATCAGGTCGTCTGCAAGTGATTTAGCACCAGGTTCTCCACAAACATACGGTGTGAGATAGGAACGTGTTTTGACATTGTTGTCCGTTTATTTGTTTATATGTTGTTAAGGTGGCCAGCTTATTCGCCCCTGCTTTTTTTTTTTTAAGTAATATAGTTTGACTAAGATTATGATTACTATTGGTATTATCACTTTTCTTTCCCTTCAATGGCTATTCATTTGAAAAAGAATGAAAACAATGTCAATTTAGTCCTCTGAAGATGGTGGTGGGCCCAAAACAAAACGAAATTAAAAAAAAACTATGGGCTCAACCTGAGCCCCCTTCTTTTAAGCCTGTATTGATTAATAATATTTCAGATCTGTATTATGCTGCATTAGCTGCTAGTTCCTGTAACAACGTATGTACACAACAGTCACCTGGATTACTTTCTACAGTGAGGAAATAGTCTGAAGTGGATGGTTATGAGGCGAGGTTTCTATGATTTCTAAGCAGATGCTGATCCTCAATGGACCCCTGGTGTGAATGACGTCTGTGTGTTCTGATCTGACTGAGTTCTGACTCTCAGAAGAAGAAGGGGGTGTGATTTCAATTGCAGTTCAAAAGGTTAAAACAGTAACCATGACCATTACACTGAAGGCTAATCATGTTGTTGTCCAATTCTGGATGTGCATGAGCGAGGCTGTTGCCAAAGGACAAGATGGTCATCATGAGACTAAGCTGACAAAGACATGACCGTCAAAGCAAATTCACACATCTGGATTCCGAGCCGAGCGCTGATTTTCCTTCAAGACCATCGGTGTCTTGACTGAGTGTATTTACAGGAATATGAGGGCGTTTGACAGATGAGAGGAAACTAATCAAAGAACTGACAAAGAACAAGTTAGTTGAGGCAATGTTTGGGTCGAGGCCATGGTCTCAGTCACTGCTTAAAGGAATAGTTTGGGTGTTTCTCAGTGGGGTTGTATGAGGTACTTAGTCATAGTAGGTGTATTACCTACAGTAGATGACGATCGGCACGCCCCCAGCATCGAGAAGTAGACAGGAGTAACCTGTAACCTGGTCACTACCTTTTTATGAAGTCCCAACCTCACCTGCATTTTGTTATTGGCTGGTGGCTACACGCCCACTGCCCAAGGCTGACGTCCAGAAATGTCTCGAACATAGCAAAATAATAAGAAAAGACAAAATCCAGGCAGAGGGCTGCCACAAGGGGGTCATAAAGAGGGTTTATTTTGGTATGAGTATATTATGGCTGTTAATTTATTTAACGCATTAACGCAACTTGTGATTTTTAGGTTGCAGCGTCTCAGTTTTAATGCTAGAGTGAAGATATGAAACTAGAAAATGTAAGGAATCCAATCGTACTCATAGTAGCTTGACGCAAAGGATGCTAAGTAACGCTCCAAACTTAGGCTAGCATTTTGGCAAGGAAAAACTGTCATGTCCATTTTCAAAGGGGTCCCTTGACCTCTGACCTCCAGATATGTGAATGTAAATGGGTTCTATGGGTACCCACGAGTCTCCCCTTTACAGACATGCCCACTTTATGATAATCACATGCAGTTTGGGGCAAGTCATAGTCAAGTCAGCACACTGACACACTGACAGCTGTTGTTGCCTGTGTGGCTGCAGTAGGTTTGCCATGTTATGATTTGAGCATATTGTTTATGCTTAAATGCAGTACCTGTGAGGGTTTCTAAACATATATCTGTCATTGTTTTGTGTTGTTAATTGATTTGTTTACTAATAAATATATATCATACATTTGCATAAAGCAGCATATTTGTCCACTCCATGTTCTTAGGAGTATTAAATACTTGACAAATCTCCCTTTAAGGTACATTTTGAACAGATAAAAAAATGTGCGATTAATTTGCGATTAATCAAGATTAAGTATTTTAATCGATTGAGTATATACATTGTTGTTGTTTGTTTTATAAAAATGCTGCATAGAATACCTTTAAAGGACCCATATTGTAAAAAGTGCCATTTTCATGGCTTTTAATATTATAAAGCAGGTTTAAGTTTTATATAAATACTGTGAAAGTATTGAAACACTTAATCCACAGAGAAATATACACAGCCTGTAATCAGAAACTGAGCTTTTGAAACAAGCCGTCAGGATTTCTGTGCATTTGTGATGTCACAAATCTACAATATTTAGACCATTTCAAAGTTTTAATCGTAAACATTCAAAATGGATCCCAGTTTATTTCCTGTTGCAGTGTATGTGAACGACATCAGCTGACAGGATGTAAACATGGACTCAAACTGTCTCCTAGCAACACAATTCTGTTACAATTCCATTGAAATGCACTAAAACGGAGCGTTTCAGACAGAGGGTGAATACAGGTTTATTCAAGCAGACAGTATGAGGAAAATAAAGTTTTTTTAAACATTGAAGTAGGTAAACATGTTCTACTAGAGACCCAAAATACAAGTAAGAACCTGGAAATGAGCACGATATGGGACCTTTAACAGAAGTTATCTTCACTGTTAATCTGCCCAGAAGGATCATGGGAATGGATTTGTTTGTGTGCAGACAACTGTTGGCCACTGAGATCCATAATCCCAGAATGGAGTTATCTTCTCTGTAAACGTGATGTACGCTGGCATAAAACAGATGCCTGGGTCTGATGCAGGCTTTATATTGTCTTACTTGTGACATTTACATGTCCAAAAAGGCATTATCCCCCCTAAGGCTATTGATTTCCCCTCCATGTGTTTACTGCTCTCACTCTCAGCCAGCGGAGCAGCTTGTAAAGTTTCTCTTGGCTTAAACCTATGGCTCCTAATAATCTCAGCTGTCTGTGAGCTGTAGCTGCAACATTATGCATCCTTGTTTGAGTAAACCCCTTAGAGCAGCAGATAAATCTCTCCTTCCTCTCAAGGAAGTTTGGCTTTTATTGCAGCCCTCTCCTTTCTCTGCTCTGATGGATTATAGTGGAGAATTTATGCACACTTGACTTATAAATCTTGATCAGGCGCTCTTAAGCATCATAAATCACTACTTACCGCCATTATCTGTGCCTGACTGTGGAACGGCTGCAGGGATGACACGAAGTGTTTCGGAACACTTTTTAAATATTTAGCACGGTCCTATTCATGTATTCATTCAGTCATGATAAATCAGGCTGCCGTGCAATTATAAAAGTTTCTGGAGCTGTCATAATTATATTTTTCCTGCTTTTGCTCATCAAATAAAAGTCGCTTGTGTTTTTCATAACACCTTTCTTGGCCATGATTTGCCTCATTAGCCCTGGGAAAGACTCACCACCTACAGGGCCCCATCCGCAGCTAAACGGATCACTCTGTGGGGCCGACATCTGTATTTGAACTGGCCCAGAGCCCAGCTCTCGGCCCCTGGCTTCAAACATAACACGCCATTTATAATATATGCCCCCGTCTCCATTCTTGGATTAAACAGAAAGTGCCATTGAAGCAAAAAGCTGCTCCAGAGAAACCCAACAGCTGTCTTTTTCAGTTGCCTCTGAGCTCGCTCCTTCTGTACAAGGCTATGTGCTGAGGTTATTTGGTTTGGCACACGGATCGTGTTCACATCCCCCGCTCGACTGTACATCCTAAAGATGAAAACACAAGGCTCCTCGGCCAATAAGCCAGACCATCCACGGCTGTGTTTAAAGAAAGAACATGCGAGATTCTCACATGCTCTCCCATCGGGATGTTTGTTGTACTTCTGCGGTCCCAGAGTCAGTGTATACGGATTGGAATTTCCCAAAAGAGAGACAAGGGGGGGGGAGGGAAAATGATGCACGCTGCTCTGGTGGAAAGTTTTCGAGCCTGAGTTGATTACAGTGTGGTTAACTAGTGCGTCTTGCACATTTGGCTTCAGAATGAAAGGCTGGCTGGCCTTAAGGGAAAAAGGCAGATACTGAATCTGCTGAAGGCATTTTAAGATCTCGCTCCAATTTCACAGCGTTATTCCCGTAAAACTCTGCTGGTACATGTGATGCAGAAGCAGGAGCGCTCACTAATTAGACGCCCGACTTCCTAGAACAGGATTTTTTTTTTCTATAGCAAGGCTCCTGGTAGTGTTCTGATTGATGGAGTCAGTGGAGAGTGGATGTGGAAAAAACGTTTTTCTTAATTTATTGTGTTATCCTCCAGGAATTTGTCGCTGTGTATGTTATTATATCTATATGTGTATATATACACATATATATTACACTGGTATATATACTGTGTATATATATATATACCGTATATATATATATATTATATATATAACACAGTGGTATTACCCATCTTGACATAAGAAAATAATTACTCATATTATTATCTCACCTATAATGTGATTTGAAACTCCACTGGTCCTACTTATAAACAAATGTTCACTTTTGAGTTTGAGGTGTTATTCCAAGGGGTCCTCCTCACACTGGAATGGAGTTTTCCTGGAGACCCTGTGATTTATAGAACACAGAGTGAGTTCTCTGGAAAACAACAAATAAGTCAAACGAAGTTGTTTTAAAAGGGGACAGTATCGTGCTCATTTTCAGGGTTCTTACTTGTATTTTGTGTTTCAACTAGAACATGTTTACATACTTTAATGTTTAAAAAAAAACTTTATTTTCCTCATACTGTCTGCTTGGTGCATTTCAATGGAATTGCAACAGAATTGCATTGCTAGGCAACAGCTTGGATCCATGTTTACTTCCTGTCAGCTGATGTTATTTACATACACTGCAACAGGAAATAAAATGGGACACATTTAGAATGTTTATGTTTAAAGCCGTGTAATGGTCTAAATATTGTATATTTGTGACATTACAAATGGACAGAAATCCTAACATTTTTTTCAAACGCACAATTTCTGAATTTTGGGCTGTGTGTGTTTCTCCATATATTAAGCGTTTTGATAATTTAAAAGTATTTATTTAGCACTTAAACCTACTTTATAATATAAAAGACATGAAAATCTCACTTTTTACAATATGGGACCTTTAATAAATTGTATGAAGCATTTTATGGATCCAAACACCACTTTTGTTCATGTCCCACAACTGTGGTCTCAATGTTGAGATACATAAAAAGAGCTAATTCAATTATGATATGGCATTATTTCAAGTGGAATTGTTATTTTACACCATATTAAAATATTTTTTTTGTTTACAAATCATTTATCCGACTCTGAACAAATACCTTATTAAAAGTTTGATTCAAATCCAAACAAAATCTAGTTTCCATGGAAACAGAAGTTAGCTCGTGAGCATATTGATGACAAGTTGGACCGCCCACATAGGCGACCCCTCAAGATAAAAAAACAAAAACAAGGTGAAGATCACCTTTTCATCTCAAGTATTTATTGTGCGTCTTTACCATACAGATTAGTGATTGTGTATTTTTAACTTAATATTACTGTTGAATTCATGTTTATTAGATGAGTCAAAGCTGCCATTTATCTGCAATATTCACAGAAATGTCATTTCCACAACATGTTTTTACTGTTGTGATAAAGACATTAGACATTAGAATTGCAATATCTGTCATGAAAACAACATATTTAATATTTTTTGTGTATGAAGACTGATATCTATGGCAGTCTATATTTTTCAGGGTGTTTTCAGGGAGAAAATCATAAAATCCCCTATTGTTTTTTTTTTAAAATGTCTTTATATCAATATTTACAATGATACACTTTAAAATTAATTTAAATGTCTTAAAAATACTATAGAAATTAAAAAAGGAGAATGTACAAAATGAGTATTATAGTATTGTTGCAATTAGGACATTTAGTAGGAACAAGTGATGACAACCATAAAAGAATAAACATGTTACAGATTCAAATCTCAACTACCAATACTGTATGTCATTTTGTGTACCTGTTTATATGTATTACATACTCTGATGATTAAAATTCCTAGAGGTTGATTTTTTATTTTTTATTTTGGAGAGTCAAAAGTGACCGTAGTTGTAGAAGAAGTTAGAAAATAGAAAGTTTTTGTTTTTTTTGATCTGTCAAATAAATCAAATCAAAACTTTGACTGTAGCTGAATCCACACATTTCATCTCTGCTGCAAAATGGCACACTTGCAAATATGTATTTGGCATCTGGTCCTGTTTGCATCATTTACCATCGAATTAACACCTCTTGTATATAATCAGACATAGGGATTCCACTGAAATCGTTTTCTTGATCAAGCCCAGAATATGACAGGTTGAAACGGACTAATCTGTTCCATATTTGGAACTTGATTAATGTAAATATGTAAATGGAAAAGCTCGTGCTGTCACGAGCCGAGATGAGATGTTTGTCTGCCGACTGAACGGCAGCCAAGAATCTATGTCTGCCTGCGCTGACAGCAGCCTGAGGAGGATGTCTGATAAAAGGCCACACATTAGGCATGAAATAATCTCTAAATCACCTAATGCATATCAAGATCAAAGCGGGCGGGGGTGGGGAGGGGGGGGGGAGAGGTGAGGAGGAAGGCTGAGCTGGGGAGGGAAAAAGGAGGCAGACACAATAGAGTGTCAAAGGGAAATCAAATAAGAGAAAAACATGTTCATACATACAATTAAACTGAGAGGAGTCTGATTGTATCTTTGGCGATAGAAGATATTTTCATGTTTTCACATGGATGAAGTTTCTATGTTGGCAAGATAAGATCTGGTTTATTGCAACTTGGGTCTTATTTTCGGTTATAACAGAGGTCTGCAACCTCCAGAAAGCTAAAGAGCCACATGCGGCTCTTTAGCTCCTCTCCAGTTGCTTGCTGTTGCTTTTTTTTTAAAAAATAGTGGAAATGAATAACAGTTTTTTGTTTACATTTTCATTTTTATTTATCATTGTTGTAGGTCCACGGTATGACGTTTACGAAGGACTATTTGGGCCACATTGAGGAAAAGTAAATCAATCTGAGATTTTGAAAATAAAGTCGTAATATTACTGTCACGTCTCTAGCCTTGACTCCAGTAGTTTTTCAGTGTTCTGCTTCCCCTGGGTCTCCCCCTCCCCTGCCTGTGGGTGTGGCAGGGGCGCGGCTTCCTCATCAGGCACCTGGTCTCACTCTCCACTCTCCACTCTGCACTCTGCACCTGTCAACAATCACCTAATCAACCCACAGTACAAGAACACCAGCTTTCCTGCCAGTCCTCGCCAGATTGTTCTGCCTACCAGTTGGTATTCTCTCGGCCGCTCTGTATTATAATTACCAGAGTTATTCTTGTGTTTCCTAGTGCTTCTGATATCTAACATTGTGTTCTCCTGTCTTCTGGATTCCAGTGCCAGCCTCCCATCGAGCCATCCTCACGCCGCCGCAGCTCATTCCTCCAGCTACTCCACCCTGCTCAACAGCCTGCCTGTCCCCTGCCTTCTCCAGCGCCCTCACCACCTTTATTATAATAAATCCACCTGACTTTCAACCACCATCCAGCTGTGTCTGTGTCTGCTTCTGGGTCCTAAACCAAAGCCCTCACAATTACGAGAATAAAGTCATAAGTTTAAGAGAAAAAAGTCGTAATATTATGAAAATAAAGTCAATAGTTTACGGAAAAAAGTCGTAATATTATGAGAATAAAGTCAGAAGTTTACGAGAAATAAAAGTCGTAATATTATGAGAATAAAGTCATAATATTAAAAAGTAGTAATTTTACGTGTTATTTTCTTTTTTTCTCGTAAAGTTATGACTTTTTTTCTTGTAAAGTTATGACTTTATTCTCGTAATATTATGACTTTATTCTGGAAATCTCAGATGTTTTTTTCCTCAATGTGGCCCTAATACTCCGTAGTACATTTGCTCTTTGGCCCTCATTGCATTAGACATCTATACTATATACTTAGACTATAAACTGTGTTACCTTCATCACAATGCTCAAATGTTTTGTGTCTCCAGACAGATTTATTTTTTTTGCCTAAAATGGCTCTTTTGAGAGTAAAGGTTGCTGACCCCTGGGTTATAACATTGTTACCAAAGTAACTGATGACGTCTCAGAACACTGTGACATCGCTATGCAGCGAAGTCCACGGGTCAAGAAAGACAAACAGGTTGTTAACAAGACAACAAATATCCAGATTAAACCACTTTATTTGGATATAAAACTGAAAATGATTCAGTGAAAACTGTGAGCACCACTACAGTAAGTACAATAGGTCAAAGTTGAACCAGGAAGTCGGTCCACAAACTGTGATGTATGACAATTTGGATAACAATTTTTACCATTCGTCTTTGTTCTTCTCTGTTTTGTTGGTTTCTAACCTGTCTGATCAGCTCATGTTTTTCTCTCACTGCACTTCTTTTGTTGCCGTGTGCAGCGATGAGTTTGGTGAATACAATTTTGTTATTGCAGATAGAAATGATGTCTAATCTTATGAATATAAGATTCAGGTTGGAATAAGCTGAAACTATTCTTTTAGTAGCATAAAAAATAAACAGTAAAATGACTTCAAACCTACTGAGCATTAGGGGTGGGATAAAAAATCTATTCACCAATGTATCGCAATTTTTCTTTTTACGTTTTTGAAAAAGGATAATAATCTACCAGGACACCCACTGATCATTTATTTTTATCTGAATTATCTTTCACAATCAAGATGTCTAAATATAGAAAGATCCGGAACCACCTGTAATAGTGGCAGATTACCATAGTAACAGAGATGAACTATTTACATTTATGAAAACTAAAAAAGCTTTTAAATAAAACAGGCGTGCATCCATGAGTCCAAGACCCTACAACCCCCTCCCTCCGTCCATGGAACCATGAAGCCATTCTGCACCAGAGATTTCATCTGGACTGTTTAGATCTGGCACCCGGCAGTGCCAAACCTTCACATTGGCACATGTTGTACGTGTGGTGGCATTCATCGTCGAGTGATCACTTTGTGGCTGCGAGACCACAAAATCGCAGTATCTTCTGTTGTATTGGCAGATCCAAATTAGACCTATCATTAAGTAGAGTAATGCAACCTGAGGCAGTAAGAGCAGAGATTGTTTTTGCCAAAAAATATCAACAAACAAATCTCAGGAAATTCCCAACACGGGTAATGATACATCATGGGAATACAAGCATGCTAATCAAATAAATTAAAGCTGCGTAGAACTGGGGAACTTTCAGTTGCAACAAGTATTTGATGGATATCCATGAAATTGCGTCCAGATATTACTGTGGTCCCTGTAGGATGGATCCTATAGCAGCTTTGGTGATCCACTCACTTTTCCGCTAGCGCCCCCTAGCAAATGAAACGTCCAGCCAACTACTGGAAGGATTGCTATGGAAATCCAGTGCAGATATTCAAGGTCCCCAGAGAATGAACCCTACTGACTTTGCTGATCCTCTCACTTGACGACAGAGCGTCGTGGCGCTTGGCTCTGCTTTCAACGACGTATTTTAGTGCGTTTTCCTACGAATGTCCCGCGACGCGTGACGCACGTGTCAATTTCTGCTCTAGTCTTTTCAAAATAAAATTAGTTAGTTAGGCTTATGAAAAGATCGTGGTTTGGGTTAAAATTACATCGGAAGTGGCGTAACCTAAGTATGGAAGTTATGTGACAAATAAATAAACTTTAGCTTCTGGTTTCACACAGGACAGTGACAGTGGTTTTTGAACCACCCATCCACCCCATCCACCTACGTATGCGGCTATTGCATGAATTAATACATTAAAGGTCCCATATCATGCTCATTTTCAGGTTCATACTTGTGTAATGTTAAAAAAACACTTCATACTGTCGGCCTGAATAAACCTGTATTTACCCTGTCTTAAACGCTCCGTTTTAGCGCATTTCGATGGAATTGCGATGGAATTGCAACAGAATTGCGTTGCTAGGCAACAGCTTGGGTCCATGTGTACCTCCTGTCAGCCGATGTCATTCACCTACACTGCAACCAGGAATAAACTGGGACACATTTAGAATGTTTATATTTAAATCTGTGTAAAGGGTCTAAATATTGTATATTTGTGACATCACAAATGGACAGAAATCCTGACGGCTTATTTCAAATGCAGAGTTTCTGAATACGGGCCGTGTGTATTTCTCTGTGGATTGAGCGTTTCGATACTTTCACAGTATTTATATACGACTTAAGCCTGCTTTATAATAGAAAAAACATGAAAATCTCACTTTTTTATAATATGGGATCTTTTTAAATTTTGTGACTATTTTACGAACTGCAGTGCAACTGGGCTGTTTAATCCATTAGTGGACTAATCACTCACATCCCTAGTTCTTATAACTTCCTTGGTTCTTATATGTTGACCCCTTTTCTTCTAGCACCATCATCAGGTCAAACGTTTTGTTTGTCCAGAACTTGATAAACATGGTAAACTGTATAACTGCCGAACATCTGTGCATGTGCCTAAGTAAGTAGTGCCTTAGAGGGCAGCTAGCGTAGCTGTAGACTCGTTCGTACAGACTCAAAGGAGTGACCACATGACCACAAAAAGCTAACAATGGCCAATCTTTTCTGAGCTAACAAGCTTGTTGACTGTCCACACGTTGCCTGTGGATTGTTTTACCCGAGTGTGAATGAACTGTGACAGACAGGCGAAACGGCACATAATAACACCGTCCTTGTAGCCGACTCAGTTTGCTGATTCCAGATGTCTCTCAACATGGCTCTCGAATGTGCCAAGTTCCTCTGCAAGCAGTGCAGCAGCCACGTCTGTGTATACCCAATCACAGAATGCTCACATTCCCCGCTGTGAGGGAAAGCAATAACGGCGGGCCGGGACACCAGACTGGACATTTGGCGAATATTATTCCAGCTCCACGCTGCTCCTTGAACTGCCCCGGAGATCCCTGACCGCTTATTTTTGTTCATATTAATTTGTGTTGATCTTCAAACTGGTTTTCCCTTCTCTGGTTTCGCCCCCCCTGTTGTGTTGGGTTATTTTTAGGGCAGCACACCGTGTGGGCAGTCTCAAGCTCCGACTTGTCCGTCAACACTTAAGACGCATGGATTAGAAACATGCCGTTAACCAGATGTGGAAAACTAATGAGACTGTGGTGTTGCTGCGCCCTCTAGCCTTTCTTTCTTCTGCTTTCTCCATGTGAACCCAGTAGAGTTCACCAACAGCTAATTACCAGCACTGATTGAATGAATTAGCTGTGGAAAGTGATGCTTTTTAGGTTTGTAAGAGTGGATTTATTTGAAGTCACACAGGCAGAATCTGAATGTTGCTCCCGGTCAGACTATAATCAGCTCCAGGGCGTTCAGAGAAAATCCATACAGTATATACTCTGCTGGATTTCTGTCCACACAGGGACGGGCCTCCAGGGAATTCAACGTTTTAGATCAATTATATTTGAATGTCTTAGTTCTATAGAATAATCAAGAGAGACTCATTATTCTTTGGCTTTTTTTGTTTTCATTATTCTAAGTGTGACTCTTATTGGTTTACTACATCCGCGGTTGAATGCCACTGAGAATGCTTTTCTATTTCCTTTAGTTAAAGGGGACATATCGTGCTCATTTTGAGGTTCATACTTGTATTTTGTGTTTCTACTAGAACATATTTACATGCTTTAATGTTCAAAAAACACATTATTTTTCTCATACTGTCTGTCTGAATATACCTGTATTTACCCTCTGTCTGAAACGCTCCGTTTTAGAGCATTTAAACGGAATGGCAACGAAATTACATCGCTAGGCAACAGTTTGGGTCCATGTTTACATCATGTCGGCTGATGTCATTCACATACACTGCAACAGGAGATAAACTGGGACACATTTAGTATGTTTACGTTTAAAACTGTGAAATGGTCTAAATATTGTATATTTGTGACATCACCAATGGACAGAAATCCTGACGGCTTGTTTCAAACGCACAATTTCTGAATACGGGCTGTGTGTATTTCTCCATGGATTGAGTGTTTTGATACTTTAACAGTATTTATATAGGACTTAAGATCTGCTTTATAATATAAAAGACATGAAAATCTCACTTTTTACAATATGGGACCTTTATCATTTTATTTTTTATTTTATTTTATTATATTATTTTGGTAACACTTTCAAATAACGCTCTCTGAAGTGTTTATTAGTTGCAACTAATTGCTTTATTAATCTGTAAATAATCATCAACTGTTGCTTCATAGGTCCATTTTAAGATGTTATTAGTCAGTTATGAATATAAGTAAGTTATTAATAAAGTTAGTAAGCAATAAGTAATTATTAATGTGTGGAGGAGTATTAGGGCCAGGCATAAGGGGAAAAACGAGAGGAAGATTTTTTTTTTCTTATTTTGCATTTGTTGACAAATAAAGCTGAAATGTCAGTATATGCGCTGACACTAGTAGTTTGATTTATTCTCAAAAGGTTGATGTTTATTCTGAACATTTAGTCTTTAGTCTTAAAACTCGAAATAATATTTCAACTTCATTTTCAAAATGTAAAATAATAGTAATACAAAAATAATAATTCTCACAGTCATTTCTTTTTTTTTCTCAACATGTCAACTTTATTCTCAAAATGTAAAATAATTATATTAAAAAAATCTTCATTTTCAGAATAATTTCTTTTTTCTTTCCTCAACATTACAACTTTATCTTCAACATTTCGACTTTATTTTCAAAATGTAAAATAATTATAATAAATCTTTATTTCCATAATCATTCCTTGTTTTTATTCTCAACATTTCGACTTCATTCTCAAAATAGTATTTTGATTTCATTCTCAAAATGTAAAATAATAATTTTCAAATAAATCTTAATTTTCACAATAATTTCTTTTTGCTGGCCCTCGTACTTTTTAATTAATACAAGTTTTTTTGTACAACAATCAATTAAGTCTGCAGTTGTTAATGTCGATGAGTTGCACTGATGGAACATATCTAAGTAGATCTACTCAAGTACTAAACTTTACTTGAGTATTCCCATTTGATGTTTATACGACACTACATTTCAACAAACAACATTTAATGTCTTTAACTACAATGAGGTACTGAATAAGAACATACTAAATATGTCACAAGATCAGAATGATATAAAATAAAATAGTAAAATCATAACTAGATCACATCCTTCATATTCAAAATGTTTCTTTGACATGATTTTTTTTAGACAATTCAGCAGGATGAATGATTCAGGGAGAGGGACTCATAATCCCCGGGTACATTCCTTCTGTTGGATGTCTGTGGTTCTTGAAGTAATGTGAGTACTCTGCTGCTGGTGCACAGTTGAGGCTGGCTACTAATAATGAATTGTGAACGAGCCCTCTAGGATTCCAATGATCAGTCCAGCAGAAAAACCAAACCTCGGGAGTGGATGGGAGTCAGGAGACATTTAAATGTTACTTACTTTAATCGTCTGACAGTTGTCTCATCTGCTACAGCCACTTCAGCACAATATCATTTTTTTTACATCTGCTCGCGCACTTTCACTTAATGTGCGAGCAGATCCGTTTCCTCAGCAGAAAACACTTATAACTCGCTTCTCCAATTTGCCAAATCCGCCTTTTAAATAGCAATGCGCCCGGTGCAGGCGCACCTGGCTTTTAAAGGGAATGGGAGATAACACTCTGATTGGTTTAATTCCTGTTACACCCAAAACACACCTATGATTAATGAAAAGACTAAATACAATCCATTTACCCCTTGTGCTTTACTTTGCGCCCAGATTATGCGCCGCTTAACTAGCAAAAGTAGAGTTGGACACACCCTAAATGCACTTGTGCTATGCACTATAGATCGTTTAAAGGTCCCATATTGTAAAAAGTGAAATTTTCATGTCTTTTATGCGATAAAGTAGGTTCAAGTGCTATATAAATACTGTGAAAGTATCAAATGCTCAGTATACGGAGAAATACACACAGACAGTATTCAGAAAGTGTGCGTTTGAAACAAGCAGTTACGATTTCAGTCCATTTGTGATGTCACAAATATACAATATTTAGACCATTTCACAGTTTTAAACATAAACATTCTAAATGTGTCCCAGTTTATTTCCTGTTGCAGTGTATAATAACATTCAGCTGACAGGAAGTAAACATGGACCCAAACTGTTGCCTAGCAACGCAATTCTGTTGAAATGTACTAAAACGGAGCGTTTCAGACAGAGGGTGAATACAGGTATGTTCAGACAGACAGTATGAGGAAAATAAAGTGTTTTTAGAACATTATAGCATGTAAATATGTTCTAGTAGAAACACAAAATACAAGTATGAACCTGAAAATGAGCATGATATGGGACCTTTAAATAGGCCGTACACTTCATGACAGCCAGTGAGACTGAGGATGTGAATGAGTTCAGTGGTACACTGCTACATGTGTTCATGGTTACTATGAATTCACAGTGCTGCAATAAATAATGTTCTCTGTCTAAAATTTCAAATAATATTTGTGAACCGAGAAAAATATTGAGAAAAAACTTAAAATATGGGGAAAATATTGTGAAACTTTTCTATCCCATATTGTCCACGCCATCTCCAACCCCGTACTGTTTGAGCTCCAGATCTGCAGGCCTGTAGACGTTCTTTAATCCTGTTCTCCAGCCCGGCCGGTTGCTGTCAGAGTGTCTGCCTCTAGCAGCTGTAGCTCAGTATACTGAGCTCTGTTTTCCCCTTCGCCGAACTCCTCTTCTCTCCTATATACTTGGATGACTGAAAGTTAAGAAGTGGATCTCTCTCTCTCCCCCACTGAATTGTATCTCCTCTCCACTATTTTGCTGCAATATAGCACTTATCTTTGGACAGTATTTTCCTGGTTCTTTTACCCTTGGCTGACCGGCCCTGTGGATTACTGGGAGTTTACTCAGCAGGCCAAACCTGAGGGCTTGTGGTGAGCCAAGCAAAACTAACAAACATTATAAAAAACTACATCCTGGCTGTTTGGTAGGCCAGCTGGCTGGAGTCTTCCATGAAGGGTTATAGGCCGTAAGTGGATCATTGCTTTGGGTACATTCAAGCACTCAAACACTGAGCTGACAGGAACAGACCGTAATGAGTTGCTGAACTTGGTCTAAATGACAACTGAACTTGAAACCATGGTGTACAGCGCCAGGCAGAACCAAGGCTGGCAGCACTTATTACAAATGTCCTGGTTGTCAAAACAACTCTATATCCATCAATATTCAGGGATTCTAGGTTAGCAGGGTGTCCGGGTTCAACAAGTCCCCCAAATCTTATGACAAAACATGTGATGTTTTTGTTTTTTGCTCTAGACCAGGGGTGTCAAACTCAATCACAGAGAGGGCCAAAATTAAAAACTGGGACTACGTCGAGGGGCCAAACAGGGTCAACATTTATTAAAACAGGAAAGACAGGATATTGGATAAAGTGCAAAAAGAAAACATATTTAGGTAGGCTACATTCTTCTTTTATGCACATGTGCCAGAGCCAGATGTTTGGCATCTCTTCATCAATGTTTGGGCGTTAGGTTCTGTGCTGTGGAACCCCTCAAGATGGAGTGAAGGTGTACATCAGTGAGACGACTCCTGTGTGCGTTTTTGTTCATCTTCATCACAGAGAAAAAGCTGCTCACGTAGGTACTGTATGTGCTTCCAAGCATGCAGGGCATTTGAGCAGCATGTAGGCGGAGTTGATCGAGGCATCGTTTCGGGGATGAAGCTTGGAAACTGTGCAGCGCCCACAGAGTCATACTTTGCCTTGAGTGTGTAATTAATTACACTGAAGGTCTATCAGCTCCATTCGGATGTTCACAGGTGCTCTTAGTCTTTCCACGACAACTGCAAACGGATTGCTGGGAAGTCCAAATTTAAATTTCTGAGCTGAAAAGTCAGCAAATCGCCAAGTGAACTCTGTGCCAAGTGTGCCCAGTTTACCAGCAGAATGCGCAGTCGGGAACACGGAGGTGGAGACGTGGTTTGTCAGTGTTTGGCAACGAAAGTGACCCAAGATTCCTTGCTGCATCTGAGTCTCCCACAGCCGCAGCTTGGCTTGGAAAGCTCTCACTGCATCATACATGTCTGTGATCACACGTCCCCGAGATGCTTCGTTATGTCGCACAAAAATGCGAGCTAACATCGCCACTTTTCGTCCCGGAGCTCTGTGGTGTCTTTAACCTTTGCTTTCCAAAAACTGGCAGATTTCCTCATGCAACTGAAAAAAAATCTATTCAGCACTTTCCCTCGACTTAGCCATCGCACCTCTGTGTGATAGGGCACATCGCCATGTTCAGAATATATCTCCTCAAGAAAAGACTGAACTTGGCGGTGGTTTAAGCCTTCAGCTTTTATAGAGTTAACAGTCTGTGTTACGGTGCTTATTACATGTTCCATTTTGAGAGCTTTACCACACAGCGTTTCCCGGTGTATGATGCAGTGATACTCTGTCAGCTCACATGCACATTTCTCCAGTTGCATCTTCTCCCGCATCCTCCCCACTAATTCGTTCTTTTCACCGCACATTGCAGGCGCTCCATCTTGTCGTCACTCCCGTCAGTTTGTCCCAGGGCGGTTTCATTTCATTCACACATTTAGATACCTCCTCAAATATGTCTTTTCCCGTGGTTGTGCCACCATGCATTGATTTAATTCCCAAAAGTTCCTCTGTAACACACAAACTGGAGTCCACTCCTAGGATGAAGATTGAACTGCATTATCAGTCACGTCAGATCTTCCTATATACCGGCGGACCAGTTATGATAGACATATTCAATTTGGCTAAACTCAACAAAACCTTTACCACAGAGGTTTAACACTCATGTAACTTGCTTTGGTATTGGTATAGTGGTCATTTAGGTCTGAGGACTTGTTAGCATGAGGACAACTACTTTAGCACTGTAGACACACTACTCCGAAGCTTTAGCTCTGGTATACAAAGTCAGTCGGCCAGTTTTGGTTTGAGTGAGTGAGTGCCGGTCAAAATAAGAAATGCACTTCTCAACCTGTCGGGGATGACATCAAAGCACTTTTTCACTTTATTTTTATTTTATCTAATGAGGCTACATTCAAGGTTACACGTGTTATATATGTGTTTTTTTCTTGAAAAATTATGAATTTAAAGCAAAAGCACACACCCTGTGGAGGAGCACATGGAGAAAATATGTCAGCCGCAGCTCTGTTGAAGTGTTTTATTTGCTTTTTAAATCCAGCAGGTAAATAAGTACACATGAACCAGCGTGCATGCGATGTAGATCCCTGCAGGCATCGCCACAGGCCATTACGGGGTAGAGTTCCTGAGCATACTAATGAAGAAGCCTCCACTCACTGTCACCGTTTGTTCTTCTTCACCTGGTTAAAGTGTGGGCACACCTGCACGGTTTAATCTCCAGAGCTCCACATCTCTTACTACTTACTCTTCATTTATCTCTCTACTTTTTCTTTAGGCCCACTGCCAGGTTGTATTCTCTGTTCACTACTGCATTTTAAAATATGGTAATACTATAATGAAGTAAACTTCCTCAAAATAAAGATCTGTGCTCTGAGTGGTCACTAAGACTAAAACAGTGCTGTATAAATGCAGAACATTTACTATTTAAATACTGTAAAACTGTGTCACCTTTGAGTTTTTATTTGCTGGAGGTATTTAAGGTTTCAACATTCCATTCCATTATCCATAACAGCTTATCCTATTCAGGGTGACGGGGGGGTGGGGGGGGTGGGGGTGCTGGAGCCGATCCCAGCTGACATTGGATGAAGGCGGGGTTCACCCTGGACAGGTCTCCAGACTATCACAGGGCTGACACATAGAGACAGACAACCATTCACACTCACATTCACACCTACGGGACATTCAGAGTCAACAATGAACCTAACCTGCATGTCTTTAGACTGTGGGAGGAAACCTGAGAACCTGGAGAAAACCTACGCTAACACGGGGAGAACATGCAAACTCCACACAGAAGGGCCCCAAGCCGGATTCGAACCTACGACCCTCTATCTGTGAGACGACAGTGCCACTGCACCACCGTGCAGCACAGATTTCAACATGCACGGCCAAATTAACGGGTTAACCAGGGTAAAAAATTTGCTTTTGGGCCCTTGAAGAATCCTGAGAACCGGTTCCCAACCACATAATACACAAGTATTTATAAACAATTTCACAACGAAAAATGTATAATAAAAAAAAAAATGCCTCTTCAATAATAAATGAATACCTCTTTGATAATAAGGAAATGTAGAAATGGGGTTTCAATGAAAATAAACTAATAAAGTAAACGGGGCGGCTGTAGCTCAGTTGGCAGATCCTTTAACCAGAAGGTTGGTGGTTCGATCCCCGGCTCCTGCTGTCAAAGTGTCCTTGAGCAAGACATTAAAACCCAATTTACTCCCAGAGTTCTTCACAGCAGCTCACTGCTCCTAAATGCTTAGGATGGGTTAAATTGAGAGATGTATATGACAAATATAATAAAGTTTAAGTTTATAAGTTTAAAATAAAGCCTGCGGGCGTTATCATTTAGGAATGCTCAAAATCACCCTCAATCAGAAAAAGTAAGACAGCAAAGAAGTCTCAAAAGGACCTGAAGACCAGAGTTTCTGGCTGAATCTCCTAACATGAGGTCTACATTACGTGGAGGAAGGATCAGAATGCTCTGGGTGTGCATCAGCCTGACCATGTTGTGATCCGAGCTCCACAGACCAGGCAGTGCCTTAGGATAGAAGGCATCCTGTATGTTTCCATAGCAACGGTCAAGGCAAGCTTCCTTGCGGGTGGGGCAGGTGACAAACTACATTTTTTGGTACAAAAAGCATTAATTGGGTGCTCAGGATAAATTTCCTTGTCAATAACGAAAAAAAAAGAAAAGAAAATATACCTTTTTTATTGGGAAGCAAAGATACGGGACCTTCCCAGTCCCCTACACACACACATAGACACGCACACACACACACACACACACACACACACACACACACCCCTGCAGCGACATCCATCGTGTGCATGTAATGTATAGGTCTCCCTTGACTGCACACATCAATTTACCAGACAGCCCGTGTTTCTTGCCCCTCATATTGAAAAAAATCAAAATGTGCTTTTTCATTAAAGCTCATGACAGAACCGAATATGGCACCCTGAGCAATTCATCAGCACGTGTCACTCAGCGCCATCAGAAAATGAAGTGGCGCTAGAGTCCCATGTTGTGTTGCGTGTAAACATCAGCATCAGCACATGTTCTCTTGTCTTTAAGTGTTGAACTCTGCAGGCTTTGAGCTACAACATGAAGCAGTTGCCCATTGCAGGGGTTAATGCCTTTGGTAACGCTTTATAATAACAATCCTTTTTAAAGGTAAATTGATAGTAAATTAAACTTTAGGTAAGGGGTCAGCAACCTTTACCATCAAAAGAGCCTTTTAGGCAAGAAAAAAAAAAGAAATCTGTCTGGAGATGCAAAACATTTGATCATTGTGATGAAGATAACACAGTTTATATTCAAAGTATATAGTATATAAGTCTAATGCAGTGAGGGCCAAAGTGCAAATGTACTACGGAGTATTAAGGCCACACTGAGGGAAAAAACATCTGAGTTTCCAGAATAAAGTCATAATATTACGAGAAAAAAGTTGTAATGTTACGAGAATAAAGTCATAACTTTACGAGAAAAAAAGAAAATAACACGTAAAATTACTACTTATAATATATGAATTTATTCTTGAATATACTCACATTTATTTTTTTCCTCAATGTTGCCGTAATACTCCGTCGTACCATAGACCTACAACAATAATAAATAAAAATGTAAACAAAAAAAAACAGTTATTCATTTCCACAAATTTTTTTATAAATCCACAAGGAGCCACTGGAGAGGAGCTAAAGAGCCGCATGTGGCTCCGAAGCCGCAGGTTGCTGACCCCTGCTTTAGGTAATAGTTACATCCGCCAAGGCCCAAAGCCTTGGGCCAATGAGGTTATGTTTTCACTGGCGTTAGTTTGTCTGTCTGTTAGAATTAGAAAGAGTTTTCTCTCCATGATCTGTTATTTCCCCCGTTAACTTTTATTAAGGATACAGTTAAAGTCAGAGAGAGAAGGAGAGTCTGTCTGTCAGCAACAAACACCTTTTACATCATTTATCCTCATTTCCATTCAGTCACATGAGGCTGTTAATTCCTGAACGTTGGGTTTGATATGAGTTACATCATTTACATTTTCCCTGAAACATTCAGCCTAATACATAATGTCCAGTGTTCAAAAGACACCATAATCATATTCTGGGTTATTAAATAATGAACTCACAATCAGAATATCAATAACTACAGATGCGAATAATGAATAAATAATATAAAGATATTGTGCCAGTAGAGATGGTTTCTGGTCCTCTAAGCAGGACTCAGTCCACAGTAGAAATACAGACTGCAGCTGTTATTCATGTGCAGGTGTTTGTTAAACAGGTAACAGGCTATAGAGAGGAAACACTGCTGTTCTGCCACTGATAATAACTCTGTGTTTTTATTAGTATTATTAGATCAGTTCAGACATAAACTCCATCAAAAGTCTTTACAGCTGTTATAAAGTCGACTGACAGCTGATCCAGCTGTGATCAGCTGCTGCTGTCATGAGAAACGGACGTCGTTTCACGTGACGCTTCAGAGGAAACGACGTCTCATTTCTCTTAAAACGTATTTCCTCGTTTCCTCTCTCCCCGATTGTTTCCTTGCGTCTCTCCATGCTTCCCTGGTGGGAGGGACTAAGACACAAGGAAAAGACGCAAATGAGGGAAACGTGGAATTAAACCTGCGACCTACTATGCAGCCCCATATCGTTCTATTTAACGTCGTGAAATGAAACTACTGAACTACAGCATTGCTATATAAATTCTGTGAAAGTATCGAAACGTTCAACCCACAGAGAAATACACACAACCCGTATTCAGAAACTGTGCCTTTGAAACAAGCCGTCAGGATTTCTGTCCCTTTGTGATGTCACAAATCTACAATATAAAGACCATTTCACAGTTTTAAACGTAAACATTGTAAAAGTGTCCCAGTTTAGTTTCGGTTGCAGTGTATGTGAATGACATCAACTCACAGGAAGTAAACATGGAACGAAGCTGTTGCCTAGCAACGCAATTCCACTGCAATTCCGTTGAAATGTGCTAAAACGGAGCATTTCAGACAGAGTGTAAATACAGGTATATTCAGGCAGACAGTATGAGGAAAATAAAGTTTTTTTTTAACATTACAGCATGTAAACATGTTCTAGTAGAAACACAAAATACAAGTATGAACCTGAAAATTAGCATTATATGGGATCTTTAAAATAAGTATGCTTGTTACATTTACGATACAGTACATATTACAGTGACATGGTTAATACTGAGGCATTACTCCATCTAAGGTATAAATATCCAAAGGTAAAATGTGGTCTTTAGCCAGGATTAAGTGTGGTGATGGATGGGATAGATCTGACAGTGAGGTGTTCCACAGTCTGGATGCAGCAAAGGTTTTATTTTTGCTCTCGACATTTTTGGCCCTCCAGCATATTCACATCGTATGTTTTTATGAATTGTTTACCTGGTTTATATCATGCTAACTTAACACTAACTGGATAAGAGTGGTGGTAAACATTAGCTTCTAAACTTATGCATGTCACACTGTCAATTGTGAGCATGTTAGTAATAACAGACATTAGCTAACAACACCAGTCCTACACAGCTGCTAGCGTGGCATATAGACTCTAGTCTTGAGATATCCGATGTATGCATGTTTCACTCACTCATTCTTTTCAACCTCTTATCGCGGGGTCGGGTCGGCGGGGGCAACAGCTCCAGCAGGGGACCCCGAACTTCCCTTTCCCAGGCCACATTAATCAGCTGTGACTGGAGGATCCCGAGGCATTCCCAGGCCAGTGTGGAGATATAATCTCTCCACCTAGTCCTGGGTCTTCCCCGTGGCCTCCTCCCAGCTGGTCGTGCCTGGGAAACCTCCCTAGGGAGGCGCCCAGGGGGGAGCATCTTTACTAGATGCCCGAAACACCTGAGCTGGCTCCTTTCAACGCAAAGGAGCAGCGGCTCTACTCCGAATCCCTCACGGATGACTGAGCTTCTCACCCTATCGCTAAGGGACACGCCAGCCACCCTCCTGAGGAAACCCATTTCGGCCGCTTGTACCCGCGATCTCGTTCTTCCGGTCATGACCCAGCCCTCATGACCATAGGTGAGAGGAGGAACGAAGATTGACCGGTAGATCGAGAGCTTTGCCTTCCGGCTCAGCTCTCTTTTCGTCACAACGGTGCGGTAAAGCGGATGCAATACCGCCCCCCCGGTGCTCCGATTCTCCCGAGACCCCGAGGTACTTGAACTCCTTCACTTGAGGGTAAGGACTCATTCCCTACCCGTAGTAGGCAATCCATCGGTTTCCTGCTGAGAGCCACGGCCTCAGCTTTAGAGGTACTGATCCTCATCCCGGCCGCTTCACACTCGGCTGCAAACCGATCCAGTGAGTGTTGGAGGTCACAGATCGATGATGCCAACAAGACCACATCATCTGCAAAAAGCAGTGATGAGATCCTCAGCACACCGGACTGCAAACCCTCCTCCCCCCTACTATGCCTCGATATCCTGTCAATGAATATCACGTACAGGATTGGTGACAAAGTGCAGCCATGGCGGAGGACAACCCCCACCGGTAAGGAGTCCGACTTACTGCCTGAAACCCGAACACAGCTCTCGCTTTGGGCGTACAGAAATCGGATGGCCTTAAGCCCTAGCTCTGCATGTTTCATGCATTTTGAAAGTTATTATCAATGGCACATAACTAATTTATAAGGCATAAGGTATATGATTACTTAACCATCAATAAGCCATCAGTTATATCTGATACACCTGTCTTAAAGAGTGCATGGACAGTGGGGGGGAGACTACCAGCCTTACCAGCCACTAAGCTACACTAGCAGTGATTCAAGTTGTGAACAAGATGTTCATTTCTCCATAAATGTCTTGTCCTAGCATGCATCTTTTAACTGTAACATAAATTGTGAAGGAATAGTGACGGATGACTTAAGCTACAATGTTACTGCCCACATTATCCCCATAACAAGTAGCCACGTCCTCGTCTGTCTCACATTTCTAGTCAGAGTCAGCAAGTGACTGACGGCACATGTTACCTGATGAAGGTCCTGGGGCAGGCCACCTGGTGGTGTCATTTGCATGTGTTTGCTTTACGCCACCAACGGGTCGGCAACATCTGGCCCTGGCACCGAGCGCAGAGCAACAGCAGCCTGTGGTGCCGTGTATACCTGTCAGTAGCAGCAGTGCAGCAACATAAGAGCATCATTTAGCCTCACGGTGTCTTTTAAAAGTCCCACTGGGCAGGACAGAGACATAAACCTTGTTGTAAGTGGGAGGTGAAAACAGGGCTGGGTAGGTTACTGCTGTTGGAGGTGTTTTATGTTGTTTTGTGGGATGTAAGAGAGAGCCAAACTAAGGCCGTAACTGAGGATGGCAAACATACTTATTTGGGTTAATTGTTGCATTTTGTTTTACGAAATGTATAGGACCAAAGCAATGGCGTTGCATTGTTTTAGTCAGATCCCTACAAAGGGTCACAAGACAAATGTATTTCAAGATGAGTATTTCTCAGGTGATAAAAAAAAATAGACATATTTGTGACTTTTCTCTAAGTTTTGCTTCTAAAAATAACTCAATTAAGATCATTGATTGAGCTGCTATACAATATATAATCGACACAATTTATTGACATGCAACTTATGACGACAGCAATACACTGTATAAAATATGGACGGAGTCTCCGTGACAACACCCGTAGGTTCTAAAGAGCTAAAGTGAAGCTCAAGGTGTGGGCGGCTTCTGGTGCTCCATCTGTCGCCATCTTGTTTTTATTTGAAGGAGAGTTAAGGCATTCGTAAGCGTGCATGACAGCACATCTGTTGGTTTTTTCCCGCATTCTTCACTTTAAAAGCAGTCTACAGGGTGATTGAAGGAAACCCAGAAAATCACAGAAGATCTCATATTTTAGGTCAGGTTACAACCTGTTAATATCATTGGCAATAAAAAAGCGATTAATAAACATGTTTATACGTATAAAAACTTACATACTGTCCTTTAAACCCACACAGCTATATACAATCACTTCAAAAATCATCACTTTTCTTGTATCTACATATGTATCACATTATAAAAATATCGTCTTTGTTTTTTTAAGATCACAGGTCGATGTTTAATTAGTGAACACATTAAGGATTGAAAGAGTCACTGATGATTTATTTTCCTCTGGATGCGCATGACTGTAATGTTTAACGTACAATGCTTCCATTCTGTGCAGGCTGTAGAAAACAACATTGTGCCAACTCCATTGACGGAACGTCCTTGTCAACTTTGATTAGACACGCCTAATTGCACAACTCTCCCTGATGAGCATATGGCAACGTAACAGCCCCAAAATGCTTCTCCTCAGCACAGTGGCACATTTTGATGATGACGGAGACATTAAATCTATCCATTATTTACGGTGTCTGTGAAAAGCTATGAAAGACCATCATTGCTCTTTAATTTAAAATCCTGATTGAAAACAGTTTGTCAGCAACACATAATAAAATGTATTATCAGTAAGTAATGCAAATTGAGCAGCCGTGTAAGATTAAATAAGCACTCTTGTACCAGCGTACCAACTTTCTTTTTATTTTTACTTTATTTCAACACTTGAAATCAATTTCAAAGACTATAAATTAATGGTTTGTTGTTGGACGCACTTAAATCATTTGGAGTGTAGCTCTTAATTTAGCTGCATTTATTGTGTTAATTTGGATTAGTAGTATTTCTAGTATTTCTTTTCACTAACTGGTAGTCGTCAGAAATTCCTGATATCTGCGACTACAACTCAAGAGACTGAAATGATCAGCTTTTCTCTCGTGACTCATCATAATTATCATCACTGGCATCACTCCCCCCCACTGCCCGTGGGGCACCAATCTCTTTATTACATCTGTGGCCACACAGTCTCACTGCAGTCATAGAAATAGTCACAAAATTGTATCTATTTGATTCGTGATATATAGACCCCGAATTCCCTTCTTTTTTTTTCGTGACGCCAGCACGACTTTCAACAACGTATTCTTCGTGCCTTTTCCTTACGAAGTCCAGCAACACGGGACTGTGTCAATTTTTCCACTCCAGTCTTTTCAAAATAAACTACTTAGCTTGGTGGTTTGGGTAGTTACGTGACAAACTAAACAACTTTGACTTCTGGGTTCACATGGGACACTTTCTCCTGGTGAAAGTCCTGTGTTTTTATTTACTTCACTGGGTCACTATTACGTGGATTACATACGAATAGGTTTCAATGCTGACCATCATGAAAAACAAATGTGAAATTCGTGGTCTATGATACATGAATCAATACAATTCAAATTTCGTGACTATTTCTCGAATTGGTGTGCGACTGGGACGCCGGCGAGGTGCCCCTTTCTCATCTTCACCCCTGCCCTTACATAGTTATGAACGCCTAAGACCTGAAAGTTAGCTAACATTTGCTTTGAATTCCACTTTATAAATAGTATGTACACGTCTAAGAACCAAACACAAGCATAACTCATTAATTGCACTTTTCTCTTCCTGACTCAGGCTCCCACAGACCTTCATTGCCTCCCCTCTGCACAGCGCTCAGAAATCCTCTATGGCAACAAAGGGAAAAAGACAAGAAAAAAGGTATGAACGGCACTTTCCTTGAGAAATGTTTCTCCTGAACGCCACACAGTTCAGTCTTGCTCAAATTCCTCGAATTTTTGGCTTTTGAACACCTTGTGATACCATGAACAGTCAATAAAAAGTCAAGAAGGAGTGTGATGGGATATTGACCCCTACCCTCTGTGCATTGTCTATGGACACGGTCATCTCCAAGTTCACATCACATAGAGTGCATGCAGTACCCCAGAAACCAACCAGTACTAGGATACTGGAATAATACTGCATGACCCCAACTTTTCTGTTTGCCTATTAGTCTGAAATAATTAAGGTCAGATTTGCCCTAAGAGCCCCTCTACAAGACAGGGCTACAAGGTGAGGTAATGATGCTGGGGCCACCTTTGTTGGTAATGTACTTAAATTTGCATTTAATGAAATTGCCAACAAACAACTGACAGTGAACCTGGGGCTTTTGGGGCCCCTAGAGATCTGGGGCTCCGAGGCCCTGGGTCAGTTACCCACCTTTCCCAGTCGGTAATCCAGCCTTGGTGCTCTGAATTTATTACTTCACAGACATTATGAATGGGAGGAATGATTACAGCAACCCATACTCTATAGCGTGGCTGTATTACGGCCTGGACAGACCGCCCTCATGAACAGCGCATGGCGGCTGCGTGATTCAAGCATCGAGTGTCACACCAGCTGCCGTCTACAGCTGCGTGTCAGCTGCTGCCCTTTCTTCTACATAGAGATTGCCTTTCATAATGGCCATTTCATTTCATTAGAATGTCATTTACTGTATATTTATTTTAGACAGAGAAAGTGTCTAAGAAACGTGTGGTCATTTTTAATAATAGTAATAATCCACAATTAAAACCCGTACTTTATTCCTTCATGGAGCTCTGCAATTCACCGCATGTTCTACAACACTGTCCTGCATCAATATTTCAGACATAAAAGCCTCGTCTTAACCAACGAAGGAAATCTTTCCACAGAAAAAAACATTGAGGTCTTTTATTTTTAAAATGAAAGCAGGAAGGGTTGATTTAAAAATAATTCTTTACTTTTTTTTCCATCTCCGTAAAATATTATAGATATAGAGATTGAAAATGTAGTAATGTTGCTGATATGATATCAATATACAGTCAATAAATCACTTTCACTGTCTGTGACATATTCTACAGATGGCTAGACATTGAAACTGTAGTAATGTTGCTGGTATGATGTCAATATACAGTCAATAGATCACTTTCGCTGTATGTTGTTGCTGTGAAAAATAACAGGTAACGCACCTGCCACACACTCCTGACGTTCCTGGTGAGTCTTTGATATAAAAAAGGAATGAAATAAGTAAAAAAAAAAAACATGCAGCATAGAGCTTCAGAATGATGCTTGCGTTGAGTGGTGACAGTATTAATCTACCATTGGACTTGAGAGCAACTCTTGATCATAGAATTGACCCCAGAGCATACTGTAGGTAGCTTTATAGTACAACTGTCTTTAGAGCTGCGGGCTACTGTTCAGGTAACAACTGAACATCTCAAAGAGAAAAAATTCACATGTCAGACTATCCTCCTGTCTTCAGCTTCAAAGAAACTCCCATGTTGAGTAAATGTATTAGTCATATCCAAGTCTATCCCTGCACAGTGCAGCATGGTGCTGGTCTTTTGATTAAGCCCAAAATCCAGATCAAAGCACTCCCCTTGGTTGTGTTCAAGGTTATAGACTAGTCTTCTGAACATAAGGACTGTCTATAATTCATCTGTGAACAACCATGTTGGTTTTTCCAAAAACAAAGTGATTTTGTTGCCTAATCCCAAGCAAGTGTTTTTGTTTAATTCACAACATTAAGCACATTTTTATTGTAAATATTCTGCTTCAATCCATATTTGCTGGCGTTTAGCCTTTCAAAACAACTTTTCCAGTGCGATCAGAAAAAAACACAAAGAGAGGCAATCACCTGTATTAACAGGATGGTCTAGCAGCATTCTAACACCACCATATATTGCATTTATGTAACCACAATAACACAAAATCCCATTTTTCAAATTTTTGAGAGTGATGACATCATATGATACGATGACAGACATTCAACGCTTCATTTGAAAACTTCTATACAAGCTGAATGTACAGCCCTACAAATCTGAATGTAGGTTCATTTAATTTATATGGGTACTGCTGCTGCTCCAAGTTAAAATCCAGCAACATTAATGTGTCAAATGATACGAGTACTTGGATGATGACAGCATTTATACAGCTGGAAGGCAGAACTTGCACTGTACAGGGATGTTGTTCCCCTTTTTTGCTTTACATACAATGGTGAAATTTCAGCATGTTTCTTTTCTCTTGTCTATATTTCAATATTTAATATGGATGTAATCCAAAAGTAATGGAAAGTAAACAGATTTTTGGAGGAATAGGCTCTCGGTCCAATGTGACATTTTTCTGACCATTAGAGTTTTGGAATAATGGCCCAACGGAACAATGGCCTGGTCATCCTGAGAGACATGATATTTATGATATACTTTTTATTTCAATTTAATACATTTTACAAACCTTAACTGTCCTGTAACACAGGTTATTGATGTGTTTCAGTTAAATACCTGTTTTCCCAGAATAACCCTCTTCTGTAAGAACCCTACAGCAGTGTGATAATTGGAAAAGGGCAGCGAGAAAAGATGTACTTCTCCAGCATTTACTGGATGGCACTGTGATTTCTGAAATGTCAGGTTCCAAATTGTTTTGCCATTTAGGCCTACAGTTGACATTTTAAACTTCTCAACGACTGCTTTTGTGTTTTTTTATCTTTTGCCAGTGTCTACAGCACTGTTTGTCTCACCATCATCCAACTATTGACTATCTTTAAGCAGGACATGCAGGAATGATCGAAAGGGACTTTTAGTTCATGGTTTAGTTCCTGAGTTTGGTTCCGGTGACTCCCAAGATACTGAAACTATTTGGTTGAAAGCAGGCTAGAGGAAGCGCAGTATTATCCAAACAGCCCAATGTCCCTCAAAATTACTTCCATATTGGACGATTTGACACCTCACAATTATGCCTGATGCCAAACTTTAGTGCCAACGCAGGACGATAATGTGGTAAGATTGTGTAAAGCCTCATCCACACTGGGAACGTCAGGACCGCATGGCGGCTGCGTCACCTGTTGTTTTTTATTTCGGCGTCCGTGTTAACAGGTTAGAACAGCCACACTGCCCATCTCAGCTGCGTCTCTTCTAGAGATTCGAGGTCTCACCTATTTTTGACGCGCGCCACACGGTTCACAGCAACAACAGACAGTGAAAGTGATCTATTGACTGTATATTGACATCATATCAGCTACATTACTACAGTTTCGATGTCTATCTGTAGAATATGTTACGGAGATGAAAAAAGTAAAGACTTATTTTTAAATCAACACTTCCTGCTTTCATTTCAAAATAAAAGCCCTCAAGTTTTTTCCATGGACATAATTCCTTCATTTGTTAACACAAGGCTTTTGTTCTGAAATATGTGCAGGACAGTGATGTGGAACATGCAGTGACTTGGAGAGCTTCATGAATTAATATAGTACCGGGTTTTAATTGTGGATTATAGTTTCCTCGTTGGCCGTTGCTCTTTCAAAATGAAAAGGCGGGAGCAGTCCTTTACGCAAATGAGCCCGTCCAGCGCTACACGTCCGGCTCACAAAACTGTAACCAAGCTGTCAAAACTAGGGTGCGATTTGTTCTAAAATGAATTAAATGAAACAGATTCAGCAGTTGGTGTCGCCTATTTCTCACTTAAAATGTTTTCAGAAGTAGATTTCGGTGGATTGTTTAGACGAAATAACTCGGAGGATCACGTTAGCGCAGACTTGGAAAGGGAGGAGTGAGCGGAAGGTTACTCAGTTGGTTGCAATCTGCAACCACACCACTAGATTTGCCCACCAAATCTTACACACTGTACCTTCATAGATTTAGCGGAGAGCTAAGGGTGCAATACCAGAAACCATGGAAAAATACACTCAGTATGAGTAGTATAGTGTGATCTCTAAGAGACAATATCAAGAGCAAGTAAAGCTATCTTTCAGCAAAGATAAGAGATATTTACCAAGCATTAAGCAGATCTGAAAACGCAGCTTGACGTCTTCCCGGTAGGAGCACAGGGAGGAAGTCGTGACAGATGGAGGTTCTGCTCTTCCTTGTTGTCTTTCTTCCAGCTTCCCCCTGCTGTTCAGACTGGTGGAAACCTCTTCCCATTCCATTGTCTGCTGTAATTCACATAACTTTTTGTTGTTATTGTTGTTGTTGGCGCAGATATCTCATCACTCTTCAAGTTTTTTTGTTCCTCTCCAAATAGAACCTGCTCCGGTATCGTCAGGTGGAACAAGAGGGTCACGACATGAGCGCGGCATTGATTACTTGGAGGGATTTCTCAAGGTGGGGGAGCAGCAGTTGGCGCCTCGTACGGCGGAGGAAAATCTGTCTTCGCTGCTTTCCCAATCAAAGAGCTGCACCTGGCACTTCATTATTCTTCCTCTTTGTCTCTGCTCTCTGTTGGCGAGTACACGTGGAAAGTTCTAATGAACTTACAAATTGTCAGGGCCTGCGCCACTGCTGATAAATAATGTGACAAGAGCAAGAAACCTTCTCTGAAGAAGAAAGTCTTATTTGAAGAATGATGGCACCCATCTCAATGTCAGTGCTATGATATATGAATGCGCTTGGCATGAAGCTGCGTTCTGTCTTCTGTGTAAACTCTCTGTTGTTTGTTTGGGGGTTTATAATTCCGTCTTCTTATCAAAGCCTCTCTCGCTGTATTCTAGTTGTTATAAATGTCATTCTTTTGATGTTTGAGAAAGAGCAGTGACTGTGTTGTCTCTAAATAACATGGTACAGCGCCGAACACTATTGACTTATATGATGACAACACCAGAGCTTTGGAGAAACAAAAACTAATAATCAAAACTTTCTACCAGCATGTACAATAAACCTTGAGAGCAGGTTTCTGTATCTTTCTGATGTTCGTAGATCCCCGTGTTCTCAGGACACCGAGCAATTACAATCTAAAATCAATCTATAGCAGCATGGATTGAAAACAAGTCTAACACTTTTAAGAATTTTCTGACAATATGCTTTGTGCCCAGAGGTCAACAAGGAAATCGTACATCAAATTTAACGGTTATTAGACAAGAAGAAATCAATATCTTGGTCCTCCAAATGGAGAGCAAGGTTGCAAATGCAAATTTAAACCTTAAATTCATAGATTGGGTCTTTAGCGGCCTGGGACCACATTACATCCTCTCTAATTCATTAATTTAACCCATTTGTGCCCAAAGCCTATAATGCCACATTTGTTCTGATTGGTCAAAAGTCTTGAACATTTTGTATGGGCATAGTTTGGGCAAGTATCTAATAGAAAGAATCCATACAAAATATCGCCAAACAGATAGAGTCAGAGCAACACAACCTCCTCTCGATGCCAAACAGATAGAGCCAGGGCAACACCGACCCTCCTCTCCATGCCAAACAGATAGAGCCCGAGCAACACAACCTCCTCTCCAGGCCAGATAGGTAGAGTCAGAGCAACACGACCTCCTCTCGATGCCAACAGGTAGAGTCAGAGCAACACAACCTCCTCTTCACGCCAAACAGATAGAGCTGGAGCAACACAATCTCCTCATCACACCAAACAAGATAGAGCCAAGCACACACGACCTTCCTCTCCACGCCTAAACAGATAAAGCCTGAGCAACACAACCTCCTCTCCATGCCAACCAGATAGAGCCCGAGCAACACGACCTCCTCTCCACACCAGATAGGTAGAGCCATAGCAACACGATCTCTAATTCCTGAGATAAAGCCATTATCTTATATCATTTTTAATGGTAGAAAATGCTCTACAGAGAGCCGTAAAAATGTAGTGATTTTATCATTTTTACATTTGATCTACATAGTTTGTGTAAGTAAAAGCACAAAACAATTTAAAGTCATACAGCAGGTGTAAACATTCTCCAAACAATGGGTTTCAATGCAATTTCAGGAAATCGCCTGTTTGCTTCTATTAAAGGTCCAGTGTGTAGGTCTGCGGATCTAGCGTGAGGTGAGGACGTCAGTTGAGTAGGCGGTCCTCAATGTGGCCCCACGACACATTCGCGTTCACACTGCTAAAATCAATGAGGGCCATATGTGGCCAGACCACCTCCGAATGTGGTCTGAGCGATACGATCTCAATGCGTCCTCAATGCGTCTCGAGTGTATTCACGGGCTCTGTACCTAGAGCTGTCCCGCTTTGTGATTCGATCATCAAAAGTATCAGAAAGCTGTCAGCTTGCAATTTCAGTAACAATTGTGATGTGTTTTGTGCCATTCATGATGAATTATTTCATTGAACTAAAGAAATTCTTTACCTTGTCCTGTGCTTAAGTGACTCCACAGGCTTAGAAATTTTGTTTAAAAAACGACCACCATAGCAGTGAGTTACAGATTGTGAGGAGAGGGCTTTTCAGAGAGCTAAAAGGCGCTGGCATCCTCAGTGTGTCACAATGTGCCAGTCAACTCCCTGTCATTGAACAGTGAACACTTTGTGCTCACTGTGCAGTATTTGTTTGACTTGGACGGCCCTCCAAGATGATAATTGCTTCTTGTACGCCTGGATATATTTGTGCTTGGCACACCTTTACTAATTATCGTTATTTCATCAGCATCATAAGCAATGTGTAATCCAGTTCTGAACAGCGCAAGATGCCATCATTTACCTTAATACAGAGGACACCTCTCATAAAAAGGACCTCTGCCCAGAGGGCATTGCAGAGAACCAATCAAGCTGTATATCCACACAAAGCTGCAGTTTACAGTCAGACCATACAGTGTACAGTCAACACGTTCTCACATCACTCAGATACTGACGCTCAGTAGCCATGCTAAAAGCACAATATCACTCTATATTTCAGCTGCTTGGCAGTAATGTTAGCTGACCAGACGAAGGTCTCTCCATGAATCAATAGCTGATCCTAGTGTTGCTTTTCCTGCTTCAGCCTCCCGACTGCGGCCGGAGGGAACAGGGGAGACACCGGAGTTTTGGTCAGAGACGATAACGTTTCTCTCTGCGGAGCCCCGTCACTCCTGACCACTCTGTTGGTCTGGAGGAGCTGCAGCAGTTATTTCTGCACAAACGTCCACTATAGATTCACTAGATATTCTCAGAGCTACTAACTCTTCTGCTGTGTGGAGTGTGCACGCATGCACGTGAGGTGGAGCGAATGAGTGAGAATGCGCGCAGTGTGTGAGTGAAGGTAAGCAGGCAGAGGAGCAGAGTACAGCAGAGACTCCGGTCCTGGAGACCAAAGCTATGGTTTCCCCCGCGTCCTCCGACCGCGGCCAACACTGTTTAACAGACGGGCTTCACTAGATACAACCAAGAGGTTTTGGTGCTTCCGTGTAGTTTGTGTTGGAGTCTGAGTCTGAACAGCGTAGCCCCACGTGAGCGTGCATGGGACACCGACACGCAATGATTAATACGTGTAAGAAGTTACAAACAGTCCTTTAAATAAAATAAGTACGCTTGTTATGTAACTGACATTAGTAAAGTCCAGAAGTTACATAACAATGGTAAAATAAGTCAACTTTGATTTGTTTTCACACAAAAGAAATGATAGGATTCAATGCTATTTTCCATTGACTATCTATCTCTTCTTGAATTCCACATTCCCTCCATCTTAAATTGATGCCATCCCTGGGGACCAAAGTGGTGGACCAACCAATGACTTGATTTGCCAGGGTGGTCATAGTGATTAATGCTACATCACCAATACACCATATAAAATACCTATAATAAAAAAGCACTGCAACATGAGAACAGTCTATAGTGCAGTCAGCGCTCGTGTGACAATAGAGATGACGCCGCGTATAGGATAGAAATATAATGAACGTCTCCACGCTGAACAGTCCGCTGTTCATCTAGAGTCTGCCTCCTTCCCTCCCCGGAGATTTGCAGAGATGTGGGTAAAAGAGGGGGCGACACACTGCAGATAACCCCTCCACAGGAATGCAGAAAAAGAAGACAGAAATCCATCATCAAAACAGACTGTTTTCTTAGTCAGACAGGTAGGCATACAGTATACTGTAGCTTATTTATTTGTATGTTGACAGCATGTTGTGCGATTGCATTTTGAGATTTTCTAAATATTGAAGCTGATAAATTTGGTACGCCTTAGCAGAATGGCGCTACTGAAAGAGGGATTTAAATATGGCATGTTAAATTAGTGTGTGAGAGAGAGTGAAGATATTGTGCTACTTGATGAATTACATTTCTTTTATTTTTAAATTGATTTAAAATATTCCTGCAAATGCAGTGGTTAAAAGACCACGTGTGTAACAATTAGGGGATCTGTTGGCAGAAATGGAATATAATATTAAAAAAGTATGTTTTGTTTGATATGTAATCACCTGATAATAAGAATTTTTGTGTTTTTGTTAACTTAGAATGAGACGTCTCTATCTACATATGGAGCGGGGTCCTCTTCACGGAGTCCTCCATGTTGCTCCACCATGTTTCTACAGTAGCCCAGAACGGACAAACCAAACTCTGTTAACTCTTCCTGCTTGGGCCGGAGTCAATAACGTTACTCGCTCCCGTCGCCACAGCTCTCTCTCTCTCTCTCTCTCTCGCTCTCTCTTGCTTCACCACTCACTTTCCACGTACACACACACTCTAAGCACTCTGCTCGTACATGTAATCTGCAACCTCACCCCTTTTTTTCACAAATCATACGCTACGTACAGCCATGATGGCTAAAAGTGTGTCTAGACCAGCGGGCATCACATGACCTGCAGTTCTCTCTGTGACCACAAAATTATATGTGACCTTCAAAATTGCCACACATCCCTTAGCTGTTCCTTCGGGGGCTTAGTTTACGATTGTGGTCATCTTAGGGGCCAGCAAAACATTACCGAGGAAATCAGGGTGTAAAACTGTCATTGTTCTGCAGCTGGCCAGACAGCCATACAGTCAGCCTAGTGCTTGGTTATATGTTAAAAATGTCTGTTTCTGTCGATTCTCTCAAACCAAATAATGGAAAAAAAATCTCAAGCATGCTTTTCATTTTGTCCCAAAAAACCTGCTAATGTGTGTCATCCCTGTTGCTTGTTAATATATTCCCCCACAACCTGTTTAGCAGGCCATAAAAGCTCTGCAGTCACTGGCACAGTGTGTGAACTGGCAGCCGCCGATGGAGCGGGACGAGCAGCGCAATGATAAAAGCCTCGGGCTGTGCCAAAACGGCACCCTGGTTGATCCTGTAGTTTAATCCTGCACTTTAGAGTAGACAAACAGCAATCACTATTTAAGCCCAACAATTCCAAACACACACAATAAGAGACCATCTGGATTTTACAGAGTGGGATGGCTTTTTAATGCACGTGTTTGAACGGACGACGGGACTCCTGCTTCATTGGACAGAGAGACAGACAAGTGGAAGGATGGAGGTGGTGATGGCATGTCACTGAAGTTCCAGGCTGGTTGAGGCCCATGTTGGTGTGCTTACACAGTCCAGTCATCTGCAGTGCATGTTCATCCCATTGAACGTAATCCAGGGTTTTGATGAATAGACCTTTTCCACAGTAAACATTTTGACATGTTATAGTAGGAAAAGCACAGGTGTATTCAGTAACATTAATGATAGCTGTTTCCACTTAGGGGAGGGGGCCTTGTATTGTGCATGCTGGGTTCATATGGAATAGCTTACTGGCACACTTAATGGAACTGAGCCATCGTTAATGTTATCAGTTCCACCTACGGTTTCCTACGATGACAAGTCAAAAACGTGTGCTGTGAAAAAAGGTCCATTGTCAAAGGCTACCGTATAATTAAGCCCTGACAGCATGTTCAAGAGGTTGGAAAAATACGTAAATGTCATGATATATTGTGGTATAGCCTCTTGCGATCAACAATTGCTCATGCCTAAACAACAAATGAGATCATATGTGCATTAAGACAAACGATTCATATGCCTGTTTTCTGATCTATAGTTATACACACTTGGAACGTCAGGAGCGCGTGGAGGCTGCGTGATTGACGCGTCGGGTGTTCACACCAGCTGCGTGTCTGCTGGGTTTCTGCTGCGGCTGCTGCTGTCAGCCCTTTCTTTCTACATAGAGTTTGCCTTTTGATAATGGCCATTTCATTTCATTATACATATAATTTATATTTATTTTAGACAGAGAAAGGTTAAGAAACATGTGGTAATTTGTAAATAATAGTAATAATCCACAATTTAAAACCCTGTACTATATTCATTCCTGGAGCTCTGCAAGTCACTGCATGTTCCACAGCACTCTCCTGCACATATTTCAGAATAAAAGCCTCGTGCTAACAAATGAAGGAATTCTGTCCACAGTGTAGCTCAGCGGGTAGAGCGGGTCGTCCTTTGGCGGTTCGATCCCCGGCCCCTACAGGCTTCATGTCGAAGTGTCTTTGAGCGAAACACTGAACCCCAAGTTCCTCCCCGGGGCGCTTACAGCAGCTCACTGCTCCTAAAATACTTAGGATGGGTTAAATGCAGAGGTCACATTTCAAGTATGTATGTGTATGTATATGACAAATAAAGGTTTCTTCTAGAAAAAACGCTTGAGGGCTTTTATTGTGAAATGAAAGCAGGAAGTGTTGATTTAAAAATTAAGTCTTTACTTTTTTCATCTCCGTAACATTTTCTACAGATACAGACATCGTAACTGTAGTAATGTTGCTGATATGATGTAAAAATAAAGTCAATAGATCACCTTCACTGTCTGTTGTTGCTGTGAACCGCGCGGCTCGAGTCAAAAATAAAACAAATTTGTGTTAACGCATTATTATTATGTTAACTTTGACAGCCCTAATATATATGATTATATAATACAAAAGGTGTAAAATGATTCATTCTGTCAGGTTAAACTGTGGTTTAGACACCTGCAAATTCCAGTTTGGCTAACCATTTCTAAACCACAGCTAAACCAGTCAGATGTAAAGTAACACAACAACAGCCCTAGGTCATTTTGTCTGTTTTGAACAGGCAACCAATGGTGTTGTTTTTTTTCCAGGAGAACAGGCCCCCTTTGCAATAAACTACATTATTAATACTGTAACACCATTATTGTGAGTTTGATATATTGTGATGACTGTTGTCTCACTGATGCAGATGTAAATCCTTTCTTTCCTGCAGACATTTAGGTTACACTATATAAATAACCATCACTTTTAAATGGCTAATTGATAGTAAATTAAACTTAGTTAACAGTTATTTTACTGTTAACAAATGATGAAATGATAATAATTTTTTATGTTATTTTCACAGTTTATCGTTGCACACACAACATTTTATATACTATGTTGAGTATTTGTTAATAATTTTGAAATTATTTGTAAACTTTTAAGAAATAGTTTGTAAAACATCTATAAACATTACATAGATAGATATTGGTAACACTTTGTTAAGGGTTAATAATTGGTTTGTAAATATCTATAAACATTATTTGGATGGCTATTATAAAGTTGCAACTGATTATAATATATTAATATAATGTAATTATATTATGTAGATAGATAGATAGTTAATGCTTTGTCAATGGTTAATAATTGATTTCTGGTGCATTTATAAATGATGGTTATTATAAAGAGTTACCAACATTTAAAATCAGGCATGTTCAGCCTTTCTTACACTGACGTGATGGCAGTCATTGAGTGTTTTAAAAGACTCACGATATAGAATTGATTGCAGGGGTGCTGTAGTGGATTGCATTAGATTTTACAGGTATCTCCAGGTGCCAAATACACCGGTGTTAGAAAGTTGGCTTGAACAGAATTCAAAATGCTCCATACCCAGTGGCTCTACAGCTGGCCTTCCATCTCATTTAACCATAATAACTGGGTTGTTGGGATCATCAGGATTGCAGGACAGCGGCTTTCAGATGGACGTAATGGACGGAAATTATGCAAATGTGCTCAGAAATTGCATGAAATTGGTTTTGAACTGGCTTCTTTTTTTTTTCGATGGGAGAGACATCCAAAAAAGAGAGCCCTGCTATGGGTTTCACATTTTTCTTTTACTTCAGTAAAACTTTAGATCCGGCCACATGAAGTATTCCATCTATTCCATCTGTTTTTCTGTCCTCAAATATTTTGGCACATTCTGCATGTTCAGCCCGTATAAATGCCACAATAATGCTCAAGGCTTTTTAGCATAAGTACGCCTTTCTTTATTACCTTGTGTCTTTTTTACGCCATGTATCCTGTACTGACTGCAATGTAAACGCATTACGCATATAAATGCTATGGTAACGGCCTGTGACAGTTTCCCTTCCCCTAACTAAACTAAATTAGTTGTTTTCTTGCTTAAACATAAGTTATTGTTTTTCTTGACTGAACATAAGTTAGTGTTTTTCTTGACTAAACATAAGTTAGTGGTTTTCTTGCTTAAACATAAGTTAGTGGTTTTCTTGACTGAACTTGACTGCGTACTCATGACATGCGGAATGTCCGTGTAATGCCGTGGTATTTATACGCCTTCCATTTGAGACCGGGTTGGCATGTTCATCAAGTGCCCTGGGTGTTTCGGGTGGAGGAGGACTGTGAGAAGCCAAATCCATTAGAACACAATCTGCATTCCCCTCCTCCATTGACAGACACAGAATACAAAGTATCTCAACCAGTGATATCATTAAACCTCTCTGCCTTTCCTTCTAACACTCATTTCTATGTCTATCACCCAGGTTTTGGCTCATTAATCCTCATTAATCTTATATCACTCATATTTAATCACTTGTTTGCTATTAGGCCTGTAGTGCTGGCTGTGATTATCACACTATATGAAGTGTTGAGTGGGCAGAAGCAGAAGAAGCAAGCCGTCATTGACTGAAACTAATGTAGAGGGCTGGCTATTGACATCTCTGAGGACCACTTTCCTTGATATACCTGCGTCCAAATTACTTCCTGTCTGCCGCCACATGAAATACAACTCGTGAAATAGCACTGTATTTTCTTTGGTGCGAGTGCACACACACACACAGCAGGCAGATAAACACACCCTCCTCTCTCACACACCCTGATAAATAATTTGGGACGGCTCCTCAATTTTCAAAGATGTGAATTCTCTATTGTACCCTACACTCTGCTCTGCTCTGCTCAGCAGCGCCTGTAGATGGAGAGGAATTTTGTAGAAGCAATTAGATGTGGGCCAGCTGCTAAGAGGGTGATGAGCAGCACACACACATACTTGGATACTTGGATTAATTAGCATTTTTCACCCAGGTTACAGACAGAAGCACACATGAAGCAGGTGGCCATCTAGATAGTCTAGTCGATCTGCTGAAACCAGACCAAAGCTATGTCACACATTAAATTCAGAACAAAAGACGTAAGTGCTCATATTTGAATCTTAGAGCTGAACTCTAACACACATTTATGTGGTCATGTAGAGGAGAGCAGGGCTGGTAGTCACTGTGCTTTCCTCAGCTGTCATGGGGAACACTGTAAAATGATTTTTCCATCACAGGTATGTCCTCTGTTTTTGAATTTCTCCTTGTTTTCAGCATTTTTTCGGCATTTTTCAGCCGTGACCACCGTATGAGAGCTGTGAAGAGCAGCGGCCGTGAGCTAGCCAGTGGGGCGCGCTCACATGCACTAAAACAGTCGATTAGACTGTTGTCATGTTTTTAAAAAGGCACTATAAGCACCATAGATTTGGGTCAGAAGGGGCCTACTACACCAACTAGTAGGTTTTATCATCTATTCACGTAGTCAATCACTGAAAGAAAGTATAAAAGAACATGACAGTGACCTCTAGCTACTGTAGTAATTATGACAGGAGCAGATGTGGAAGTCAGGCGCTGTAGTATAGACAGTGTGAAACTCCATAAGGGGTGGCGATCAGGGACGATGGATGGGACACAAAACACAGGGTTTTCACCCAGGAGATCGGAGATTGCATCCTGTGCGAAACCAAGAATGTGTAGTTGTCTTTGTGTTCGTATTTATTTTAACCCAAAACATGATGTTTTTCCCTTAACCTAACAAAGTTGTAGTTTTGTTGCCTCAACCTATAGAAGTTGTAGTTTTGTTGCCTAAACCTAAATAAGTTGCAGTTATGTTGCCTAAAACTAAGGAAGTTTCAGTTCTGTTGCCTAAAACTAAAGAAGTTGCAGTTTTGTTGCCTAAAACTAAAGAAGTTGCAGTTTTGTTGGTACCTAAACCTAAAGAAGTTGTAACTTTGTTGCCTTTGTTTCATTCAGTTTTACAACATATTAAGACGTGTTACTTTTAACTTTCACTTTAAATTTTACAACATAGTAGGCGTAGTAGGCCCCTACTGACCCACATCTATGATGCTTATAGTGACTGATAACGACTTTTTCATGGCCTGATAACAGTTGAATTAGGAGACTAAAAGCATGTGTGGCTGACCAAAAGCAAGGAGAAGCTCTGATTCCAACACACACAGAGGGAGAGATACTTCATTCTCTTCTCAGGTAGACATTACTCCTCTATATCTTTACATAGACAATAGTTGTTTGATGCTATATTAATGCTCTGGATATCAAGAAAACACCTTTAAGAAATTATCATACCTAAATAATCTCTGTGGTTAAGATTTAGGCACCTGAATAAGGGAAGATCATGGTCATTGTTAAGAGACAATTTGCTTTAAAGAGTAACAACACCCAATTTGTTTTCTTGTAGTATTCATACAGTACATTTATTACTCTTCAAGCAAATAATTCACCAACATTTATAATAACAGTTGAGTGCATAATGCCGGTGGAAGAAGTTTTCACCTCCAAATTCTCAAAAGTGTCAGGGATGCTTGTGTGTACAAAAGCCTTGATTTGGGCTTGATTTTGGGCTATGTCAGGGGTCAGCAACCTTTACTATCAAAAGAGCCATTGTAGACAAAAAAAATCTGTCTGGAGCCGCAAAAGATTTGAGCATTGTGATGAAGGTAACACAGCTTGTAGTCTTATTTTACGAGAAAAAAAGTTGTAATATTCCGAGAATAAAGTCATAACTTTACGAGAAAAAAGTCGTAATGTTAAATGAATAAAGGCATAACTTAACAAGAAAAAAAGTCATAATATTAAGTGAATAGAGTCATAATACTAAGTGAATAAAGTCATAACTTTTCGAGAAAAAAGTCGTAATACCACAAAAATAAAGTCATTACTTTACGAGAAAAAAAGTTGTAATATTACAAAAATAAAGTCATTACTTTACGAGAAAAAAAGTCATAATATAAAGAGAATAAAGTCATAACTTTACGAGAAAAAAAGAAAATAACACGTGAAATTACTACTTTATAACATTATGACTTTATTCTCGTAATATTATGACTTTATTCTCGAAATCTCCGATTTTTTTTTTTTCCTAATACTCCATCGTACCGTCATACAATAGACCTACAACAATGATAAATAAAAATGAAAATGTAAACCAAAAACAGTTATTCATTTCCATTTTTAATAATCCACAGGGAGCCACTGGAGGGGAGCTAAAGAGCCGCATGTGGCCCTGGAGCTGCAGGTTGCTGACCCCTGGGCTATGTAAATAAAATAGATTTAGCAGGGCTATGACTAAGTAATGTAACTTCCCACGGACACCATAGGAGCCTTTCTCACAGGAGAGAAAGCAACTCTCGGTTGGTCACTGTGTGGGCAGCTCTTGGCCAGTGGCCAACTCCGACGGGCAACCGATCCATGTATCCTACTAACAGAATCATTACTCTCATCATGTTTACAGAGTTCTGTTCTGACTCTTGACCCACCCGTCCATTCCTGCTTCACCATCTGGTTCTCGGTGAGGGTCATCTGCAGCACATTGACATGCTGAGGTAGTTGGATTTGTTTCTGTTGAATGCCGATTAGTGCCATGAGGGGCTTTGGTTCTCTGGATGGCATTTAAATCTTATTCATGTCGATTGAGATCAGTGTCACGGAAGGAAGCTCAATCCAGCCCCTGCTTAAGTAATGAGATTCTTATAAATGCATACATTACTGCCAGCTGTCACTGCGGCCTCTCTGCATTATGATCATTTATGCATGTCATATCTAATTTTAAAGTACCTTTTTTTACATCCATTGATTTAAACCAGCTTGCCTTAGTTTGTCCTTTGGGCTTCTTGACAACAATGTCATATTAATTACTTCTCTCTTGAAAAAAAAGAAAAAGTAATGTCAGTTGGAGGAGGCAGCTGGAGGGTCATAGAGACTTTATGCTGCTTATAGATGCTGTCGTATCATGAGTGGAGCAGTGAGGCGTTACTGGCTGAAAGCCACCACTTTGACCTTAAAAGATTGGGGGTCTTGGATAAGGATGTGCTGATGAGGACAAATGAGTTGCTATTTATTTAAACATAAATGAACTATGGCTGTCAAACTCAACGTGATAATAACGCAAATTTGTTTCAATATCACGGAATTCTTTAACGCATTAATGAAACTTGAGATTTTTAGGTTGTAGCAGGTTCAGTTCTAAAGCTAGAATTAAGAAAAAACAAAATAATCCATTGGTAACAACCGTGTCATGCTAGCTAACCTACTACTACACTATTGGGAAGGAGGCTAAATAACGCTCCAAACTTTCACTCAATTTTGGCGAGGAAAAACTGGCATGGCCATCAATGGGTTCTATGGGTACCCACGAGTCTCCCCTTTACAGACATGCCCACTTTATGATCATCACATGCAGTTTGGGGCAAGTCATAGTCAAGTCAGAACACTGACACACTGACAGCTGTTGTTGCCTGTTAGCCTGCAGTTTACCATGTTATGATTGGAGCATATTGTTTTATGCTAAATGCAGTACCTGTGAGGGTTTCTGGACAATATCTGTCATTGTTTTGTGTTGTTAATTAATTTCCAATAATAAATATATACATACATTTGCATGAAGCAGCATATTTGCCCAGTCCCATGTTGATAAGAGTATTAAATACTTGACAAATCTCCCTTTAAGGTACATTTTGATAAGATAAAAAATGTGCGATTAACTTTTAATTAATCGCGATCAAATACTTTTATCGATTCACAGCCTAATATTTACATATGTGTATAATACGTGTTTCATTCTACTATGTATCATATTCAAAGACGTTTTTTTGTCAACATTCAGGAGACTTTCCTTTGGTAAATTTGTTCAAATACCTTAAACGTCTATGCGTGTAGTGACCGACCAAGAAATGGAAGTTTTGCATTTTTTTAATGGTCGTCCTTCCCTCTCATGGGAAGCCTTCTGAATAATGTCTGTTGCTGGTGACTGTGGCACAGCTGGATCAGCTGTTAGTTGGCTTCAACAGCTCTGTTGTTGCCCTGGAGTTTGTATTTCACATATAATGTGCAACTGTCCAAAATATGAATAAGGTTGCATGGTTATATAGCACTATACTAAGTTAGAGGCTGGGCATTGATTTTACAGCTAAACAGCACGGTAAAAAATGTTTCTGAAAACATTTAAGGAGAGAAATAGGCATTACAGTAACAGAATATTGATTCATATTTGATCAGCGTTGCCTAGTTTGACCGTTTGATCGGAGTTTGTGAGTGATTGACAGCTGCTCAGAGACGGCAAGGCTCCAGCTCGGTTCTGATTGGTTGTTTTTTCTGGTTTGTGAAATCTTGCAGCTGCCATTAGGAGCACCGGAGGACACAGAGGAACATGATTTTTTTCAGATTACCTGTCTCATGTACTACTGTCTGGATATAGTGATTGTTAATCTTGGAGCATTTTGTCAATAGGAGCCGGTTACTTTTGCTATGCAAAAGGATGGTCATCCCGTGACGAAGTCAGTGTTGGTTTCTATAAGCATGAGCATCATTGTTCTCTGTCCTTAACCACATAGTTTTAGTTGCCCAACCCAAAGCTTAAAGGTACCATTTGTAACTTCTTACACTCTTATAAAGCATTGCAGGTCGGTGTACCATGCGCGCTCGCGTGTGGCTACGCTGTTCCAAAACAATCAACACGGAAGCACCAAAACCGCAAAATTATATCTAGTGAAGCCCGTCTTGCAAAACAGTGTTACCTCTTCCTGCTCCCGCCCCGCCCCGACCGTGGTCAGAAGACACAGAGGAGACCGTAGCTTTGGTCTCCAGGGCCGGAGTCTCTGCTGTACTCTGCTCTTCTGCTCCTCTGCCAGCTTGTCTTCACTCACACACCGCGCGTGTTATCACTCGCTCTTTTGCTCCACCTCATGTGCATGCACGCACACTCCACACTGCAGAAGAGTTAGTAGCTCTGAGAATATCTAGTGAATGTACAGTGGACGTTTGTGCAGAAATAACTGCTGCAGCTCCTTCAGACCAACAGAGGTATCCTGAAGTGACACGGCTCCGCAGCGAGTAACGTTATTGTCTCCGACCAAAACTCCGGTGTCTCCCCTGTTCCTTCTGACCGCGGTCGGGAGGCTGAAGAAGGAAAACACAGTATCAGCATCGATTCATGGAGAGACCTTCGTCTGGTCAGCTAACATTACTGCCAAGCAGCTGAATTATAGAGTGATATGTCTATGTAGTGCGAGCACGAGCAACAAGACGCTGATTTTTCGTTGACTTAAAGGTCCCATTTCGTGCTAATTTTTAGGTTTATACTTGTATTTTGTGTTTCTACTAGAACATGTTTACATGCTGTAATGTTAAAAAAAACCCTTTATTTTCCTCATACTGTCTGTCTGAATATACCTGTATTCATGTTCTGTCTGAAACGCTCAGTTTTAGTGCATTTCAACGTAATTGCATTGCTAGGCAACAGTTTGGGTCCATGTTTACTTCCTGTCAGCTGATGTCATTCAAATACACTGCAACAGGAAATAAACTGGGACACATTTAGAATGTTTACGTTTAAAACTTGTGACATCACAAATGCAAAGAAATCCTAACGGCTTGTTTCAAACACAATTTCTGAATACGAGCTGTGTGTATTTCTCCATATTGAGCGTTTTGATAGTTTAATATTATTTATATATCACTTAAACCTGCTTTATAATATAACAGACATGAAAATCTCACTTTTTACAATATGGCACCTTAAATGGCCACAGGTGTCGCTGTTAACAGGCAATTTCCTGATTCTTACATAGAGTGCCTTTAAACATAGTAACTGCCATATGGGTAGCACTTACTTTCCTGCCAATAGGGGCATAGGATCAGAAAACGCTCATGTGAGTTGTTTAGGAAGGCACTGAATAATAATGTTATTCTGTAATCTACTGTATCGTCTTGTTTCATAGAATATCAAAGATTCAGCTTTCTCTCTGAAAGACACAGCATACTTTCAAAAACACCCTGATTCCACTGTTATGGGCTTGAGGTGAAATAGTTTTGCAGTGAAAGGCATGCATAACACTCTCCTCTCTCTGTATCTGACACACCTGAGTGGATATCTCCCTAATCACGGCATGTCATGGAAAGTGCAAACTGTATAGCGAGCCAAATCAAAAGCACACGAGCGACTTTTACTTCCTCAAACTTTAAATTGAGCGTGAAAAAGCCCAGCTCGCCGGAGCAGATAGCATCGAGGCTGAGCAGTTTTCACTGGCCGTGTCTCATTTAATGCTGCTCTCGTCTCCCATATTTGTTTCAGCCCTTGTTAAAGTAGCCATCTGTGAAGACAGGGATCCTTGTAAAAGCGCACAGCAATATCTGACGATGTGGCCGTCCAGAGCGAGACACACACGTTTCATTTATCTTTCCCTGGTTTTACGTGACATATAGTCACATCAGTTGTTTAACCCATAGCGAGGACAACTGCGTCATAAGATACTGGCTCACTATTGTTGGAGGTTTGAGCTGTAGTTCAAAACCAAATCTTTTCTGCATAAGCATTAAACATTATTAGAGAGAGCTCTTTGCATCGGGGTCTGTTTAGTAGTGTAAAAACTGGGTCTGGGTCTCATTCATTTTGGTACAAACTAGACAGTTTCATCAGCTGTCTAAGAGCAGAATGGCTGCAATCACTGATGTAAGAGTAGTAAACTTTGAGTACACAACTAGTTTACATCCAAGTTGTATTTTATGCTGCAACTATAATATGGACAATACTACAAGTGAACTTATAGGTATACTGTTAGTTTACTATACTTGTCGCCCATTTTTTTTTGTTTATGAAGGTACACTTTAAAGTATACTCTCAGTAAACTACTAGTTTAATAGTTTTTACTGCAAGTACACTTGTAAGTTTCCTTAAGTGAACTAGTACTTAGCCAAATCTACTTGTACTTTTCTGTATACTTTTCAGTATAAGCCAAGTATACTTGGGCTTTTCTGTAACCTTGCCAAATACACTTACCGGTACACGTTTCTGTATATACTGTCGGTATAAGCCAAGCATACTTACGAATAATTTTGTTTAGTTTATCTCTGATATGTAAATAAAAAGTAATCTGAAAGCGTACTCTCTTATTTTAAGTTTAAAAGCAGTATTCTAATAGCACACTTGAATAAACTTATTTTCTGTAAGGGGTGGAGAGCTGGAGAGGGGAGAGGAGGACTCTCTGTCCCTGTTGAAGCCATCTTAATAAAAATAATAATAATAATAATAATGAATTTAATTTATATAGCACATTTTAGAATACAGCGAAATCTCAAGGTAGTGTACTGTTTAGCTGTAAAATGAGAAAGTTTGTGACCCGGCAGCCATGTTGAGATCAGTTGAGGAAATACCAAGAAATGCCCATCAGCCGGAGCAAACTTTCTCATTTCACAGCTAAACAGTACACTACAAGATGTTTCTGACAACATTTGAGAAGAGAAATAGACATTACAGTAACAGAATATTAATTATATTATTATTTGATTGAAGTCGCGAGTGATTGACAGCTGCCTCCGTTGAATGAACAGCCAATAGGAACGCTCTCTCTCTCTGAAATGACCTGTGATTGGTCAAAGTCTCCCGTCACGGGTTAGATTTTTTAAAGCCTGAAAACAGAGCCATGAGGAGGAGCAGAAGTCTAGTTTTCTCTCAGAACACTTGAATTACAATATGCTGAAAGGTTATTATGGAATCTGTGCCCAATGATGCCAAAAATATACTGCCTCCTGAAGCTTAAACTTCCTTCAGCTAAATTCAGACAAACCAGGGTTCTTCAGAAAGAGACTTTTAATTGAATTACACAGATATTGATGTATCAGTTTAAAAAAATTGTCTGCATTATTATGCAATCCCAAATGGAAACCAAACCCAAAGCTAGACAAAATGTGCCATAACCCCCTGTGAACACAGCCTGCACAAACATAAGAGAGGAAGTCATATTGTGTATTGAGTTTGCAGATTGCTCTGCACAGAGGACAGGCTGGGTGTTATGGTCATTGTGATTTCTTTGTAGAGACTTTTCCCTCTCATGTGCAGTCCAGCTTTACAGGAAAAGAGGGTGGAAGTTTTCTATCGGAGGCCTCTGGAGACAGCAGAAAGCACAGGCCCCGGGGCCTATCTGTTAGTTCTACACAGAGGGAGGTAGCTGTGGAGAGCAGGAGAGGGGAGAGGACGTCCCTCTGTCCCGCTGGGAGCCGGCAGGCAGCAGAGGAAGGAAACCAACAATTGGTTTAATAGTAGGTGCTTTCGCTGCTTGGCACAAAGTGACTGGCAGCCTCTCAGGAGACTGAAGTGGGTATTCAGGGAGTTTTCAGGGTCAGTATTTAAAGAGCAAAAGGGGCACTTCACCAATTTCACGTGAAGCTCAGTCAGCTTGTAAAAACAGGTGTCTTTTTGTGGTTCTGGAGGAGCTTTATCAAGTCTGAGAAAATAACCCTGATGATGTCATCAGATTAATGATGTAATCAGGGTTCTCTCAGTTTGGGCACCGAGACTAAAAGTGTATCTGCCTGTGATAGAAACTTGGGAGTTTAAAAAATGTGGGTGTTTTGTATGGAAGACAGAACCTGCCAAAATACAAAATAGATGAAAAAATACATAAATTACGTGATAAATAACTAAATGTCATTAAAGGTAGCAAATATAATATTAAAAATACATGTAGCCATTAATCAATTGATGAAATGTGACGTAAATTGATATTTCTGTTTTAATTTGCTTATTTATTTATTTATTTATCTTTGTATTAATTCCCGTATTTATTTACTCTTCTGTTTAATTTTCCCTTTTTATTTATTTATGTTTTTTACTTTTTTATTTATTTTTGCATTATTTTTGCCTTAATTACATTTAATTGTAAATGTATGCATTTATTAATTTATTTTTGCATTTTATTTCTGCATTTTATTTCTGTATTCTTTTCTATATACATTTATTTATAAATGTCTTCATGCATTTCTAAAAATAAATCAATACATACATACAAAAGGTCTGCAAAGTTACAAAAGCCCAAAGTCCTCTCCCCCACAGAAACACTGCTCCTGAACAGCCTCCTGAAACGCCTCGCTTGAAGTCCTGCCTTTTCTTCCGTAACATGGTGATGTCACCAAGTAACACATTTGCCTACCGACTAGTTTAGCACGCCCTCAAACAAAGCTAGCTAGAGTGGAGCTGGAGTTGAGTCCGAAGAGTTGGGTTTGGTTGACCAATCACAACAGTGGGCTAGCCGACCAAATAGGTGATATAATGCTGTAGGTATAATAGGTCCTCTTTAAGCTACCACATTTCGAAAATGTCTTCGACAAGTGCTTAATCTAGAACGACAAGCCCTTCTTTTTAATTGGAGTCAGTGTTTCGACCCAGTTGCTGTTATGCCCCGAGCAGAATGTGGGCACTTATCTGAAGTACTGTACGTAAACACATGCCAATAAACTAATTAATGAACAGACTCCAGACGTAACGTGTCTAAACCCAACTGAATTTGACAACTTTTGATTCTATGGCAAACTTAAAACCAATTAAAAAAGTGCATAATTAGGACATGTTGCAGTATTGCAACCAAAATGTTTTCTCTTTTTTTTTTGGGGAGAAAAATCCTGTTTGGCAGTGCTTGTAAAATTGAAGTCATGTTGTTTTAATGAGCTCTGCTGCCTTTGCATACCCATGAGCTCCCTAATTGGCCGGATGACCTGAAATACACACCTGCAGGGCACGAGGGGTCGCAGCAGAAAGAGAGAGAAGCCGGCTGGATTTCCACCTGAGCCGGACACGTCAGCGCTGGCAGGTCAGCGACTACGACCTCTGCGGTGACCTCTCCAATAAATGCGGAGATAATAAATGAACGTGACAACGAGTAGAGGAGCGCTGGTAGGAATTAACTCTGAAGGTTAGACTGGACGTCTGAGCGGCATCTTTACAAATTAGCCAGAGGTGTCCGGCCCTGTGGGACAGAAAGCATTGTGTTTCTGCAGCTTGTTCTCTAGAAAGGCTCTCACCTTTATCAACAACAATGTGGCATTATGAAGATTCAGTGGCAGTATAATGGGGACATTTATAACAACCAGGCTACAATACCAGACAACCATTGTGGTGTGCAAAGAGCTATGTGCACTTGATAATGTGGTGACTAATAATGAAGACTAGTTTAGAGCTTGCAGCGGCATTATGACCTTAGCTGGTCTGATGCTGGTTAAAGGAGGTATCACTATAGATCAGACAAGATAAGCATGTGGTCAAAATATCTTCTAAGCTGTAATAGAACAGGTGACAACAGGCAGGCAGACAGAAACAGGACAGCAGGGCTAGAACTCAACAGCAACACAGGCCAGATTGATGTTTCACCAAAGCGATTTGCGAGCACTGCTTACATGCAGGTCGCAAATGGTGCCAGCATCCTGTTTCATAAAATGACTGTTGCGGATACATTTGTGGGTCTCAAGCCCAAGCCACACAGGAAACGGCGGCGGCAGCAGCGTGGCGGCGGCAGCAGCAAGCGCGATGCGGCAGCAGGCACGTGGTTAATGCTCTGGCACACTAAGCCGACAGTTGGCTGTTAAACAGTTTGGGGCCGTTGGTGAGCGTCCGTCGGCCTAGTTTTTGCGGTGTGTTTAGTCCGCCCGTATTGTGTTTTTTCGGCCGATTCAGCATGATGAATCAGAGAAATCACTCTGATTGGCTGTTCAGCTTAACAAAATTAGTGCATGAGAAGAGAAACAGAAGTGAGGAAAGCAAGCCAACGAGTAAAGTTAAGAGGAAAATCACAAAAGCTCTTCTCATGTTTCATATTCATCTCATCTGATTGTTCCAGATATTTTCACAGCGACATGAACATCTGGAATGAAGCTAACTAGTGAGAGAGAGTCGTATGAAAATGGTCGGCAGACGCCGCTTTGTTTCATGTACGTATCATAACAACGGCTTGTATATCCGCCGTCCTCGGTCTGCCGGTTTCCCTTTTTGAATGACGAATACAGACTACCGCCGCCTGCTGGTGTGGAGAGTTATTTCCTCTCACGCAGGCGCAGAACGTACATGGTAGTTGGCCGTTTGCGGTGTGTTCAAGTGCAACTTTTTGGCCGAGACAACGGCGACGTGAGGTGACGCAACTGGTGGCCTTTGTCGCCGCTGGTTCTTTGATGCCGGGTTGGTCTGTTTAGGGTAAGTGTTGGGGTTAGGCATTAAGTGGTGATGGTTAAATTAGGGTTAGGTAATGCATTATGTCAATGAGGGTCCTCACAAAGATAGAAGTATAGGAATCTGTGTGTGTGTGTGTGTGAGAAAGAGAGGGAGGTACACCCTGGACTAGAATACAATGAAATTCAAATTTCACATTTTTGCTCTCCCATTCGCAGCATCAGAAGCGTGTGGAATGAAAGCCTGTTGGTCACCACACGCTGGGCGGCTCACAGGAGCACTATTGATCTTCGGCTTTGAAGCATTGTACGCCACATGGGGCAGACAGGAGAGCGCGGGAAGTGGAGCGATCACTCCTCCACCTCCTCCTTCAGGTCCAAAGTCTTCCATTATTTCAATCAGGCCAGCCTTCAAAGAGTGTCCCTCTCCCTGCTCCCCAGAGCACTGCCCTGCATAGGTGAGGCAGACAAGTGAAGTGGTAAATGTGTTCATTTGTAGGCGGCACTCATTTTATCGACTTTTTCAAGGCCGGCTGATAGATGTTGCACGGGGGCTAGCTCAACGGGGAGAGTCACTTAACCAAAGGGCATCTGTCAACTATAAAAACGGGTTCACGCATTCCCAGCCACAGCTGATGAATCTTTTAATAAGAAACGTCTTATTAAGGAATAAGTCTCACATGTGGCCTCTCACTCATTAAGTGGGTGTGGGATAAACTTTTCAGCAACTTGGACAATGTTTGGCCTACCTAGGAAGAACATTCTTAGGCTGTGTATACAAATATACAGATATTTTAAAAAGAAGGATATTTTCCTCTAAGTTTTGGCCTCTCGTCCACATGCAATCAGAGGTTTGGGTCACAAAAACGGATATTTTTGTAAACGCCTTCCAAGGTGCAGATTTGATTGATTGATTGATTGATTTGATTGGAAACGGAGCGTTTGGGAAACGATTACATCCTCATATTTCGTGCCCATTCTTGCTTCATGTAATGAGCATTCACCAGAAACTAAATAACAAAGATGGCCGACTACCGGCTTTTTTACGTTTTGTTAGCGCTGCTCGGACTAAACATGTTCCAGTCACAGGAGGCCAAAGCAGAGACACATTAAACACATGGAGGGCGAATGGTGACTGAATGAAGGCGAGGTTTGAGGTTTGTTTATTTAATTTCAATTTATTTTTATATAGCGTCAAATCACAACAGAAGTTATCTCGAGGCTTTATATAGAGCAGGTCTAGACCGTACCCTATAGTTTAGAGACCCAACAAGAGATCCCACCAAGAGCACTGCAATGATATGCGCTACCGGTGAGAGAGAGAGAGAGAGAGAGAGAGAGAGAAAGAGAGATGCACAGCAACCACAATAATAGCACGGCAGCTGTAAGAACTAATACAAATAAGACTAATAATAAAAATCAATAATCTGTAAATCTGCCTCCCGGACTGGAACTGGGAGCTGGTTCCACAGAAGAGGAGCTTGATAGCTGAAGGCTCTGGCTCCCATTCTACTGTTGGAGACTCTAGGAACCTCAAGTAACCCTGCTGCATTCTGGGAGTGCAGTGCTCTAGTGGGGTAATAGGGTACTATGAGCTCTTTAAGATATCATCTATTTTTCTAGTTCTAGTAGTAAGGTAGACAACGAGCTACAACCGCATTTTAAACAAAATGAGCCGTCCTCTGAGCTGGACACATTACATTGGTCTCTATGTGAGACGACTGGTCAGGGACCGTCTACAAAGTGCAACGCCGAAAAGAGATGCTATAAAAATATTCCATAACTTCAGTATTATACAGTGTAGTACCACCAAAATGACTTCACAAATCAATGATCTTCTCATAGTTGTAATACAACACTTAGTTTGGAAAAATATGCTTTTGAATAATTTTGGTGAATTTATAATGGAAAAAATATTCAATAACTTCACTTTTATAAATTGTAGTGCCACCAAAATGTCTTAATTAGTTTAATAAGTATAACTGTGTGAAGTGATTTTGGTGGTACTACACTGCATAATTCTGAAGTTATTGAATATTTTTATACCATCTGTTTTCGGCGTTGCACTTTGTAGGCGGTCCCTGGCCACGTGTCTCTCAGCCGGCTGCGCATAGAGACCAATGTTATGTGTCCAGCTCGGAGGACTAAAGGCTTGTTGTTATTAAAATGAGGTTGTAGCTCGTTCTCTACCTTACTACGGTTAGAAGGAGCCCTCGTTTGTGTTTTAACAATGTTTCACTTATGAGTTATTGATCCAGGAAGTTTGAATCTGTCAATATCTTTCCAACTTTACCGAAGTACATCATCTAGGGGGGCTCCGTACATCAGGAATGCGTGGACTGTCAGGAATGATTGGAGGAAGTGCTCTATGAAGTCACTTGTTCCTCAAGTTTTCTAATAGTGGTTTAAGGGGGCTCCGTAAAAAAGTGAAAATATAGTGGGACATATTTTAAAACTACATAACTTTATGTATGTTCAACCCATCACATTTAAATATTTTAATAACCAGTGAGGGTTTCAGAATTAATCTGAGCCGTAGATTCCACTGTGGAGTCCACGGTGAGACAATAGTCTGTCGACACATTATGAAATAATAACGAAAGACAGGCTTCTTTCTTATCGTCGCTCCTTTTCATAGTGAATAATGAAGTTCTTTCTCTGAATTATTATTCAAGCAAAATTATTCATTTGCTTTCTAGCACAAGAGGTTTGACATATGGGAGGCTGTGAATTGGAGCACGAAAGCGGAGGCCTCGCTGGCTGTCATACCCAACAGATGTAGTCATAATGTAATCTCAGGCAAGCAGCAGCAGAAATGGACCTGTCACAGCTCTGATGAGCTAACTGTAGGCAGAGATATAGGAAGAGTTGAGTCAGGACAGCAAGCCTCAGCCTCCAATTCAGATTAAATCTACATCCTGCATGTGGTGTTTATTGAGATGTCAATCATGTTGTTCGCCTCATATATTACCACACTATTTTCTTCCTTTCAAGACTGTTTATTACGACAGGAATCCACATGTCACCAGCAGCCAGGCCCGTGTTGACCTGTCTGTCTGTCAGTCCGATGCTTTTCTAATTAGATTTACAGCTGATATGAGTCTGCAATGTGATCTCATGGGAAGGCGTATCAACAGCACACCGCTTTTAAGGACATTCCGCGTGTCATGAAAGGCATTTTAAGCTTTTTTTACGTGTCCTTTCTAGCTACGGGGTTAACATTGAGAAATGCCTTTTTGCATGTGAAACGGTCGCGGTTAGGTTCATGCAACAAAACTACGGTAACGGCGAAAGTTAGGTTTAGGCAACAAAACTACAGTAACGGCAACAGTTAGGTTTAGGCAACAAAACTACGGTAACGGCAACAGTTAGGTTTATGCAACAAAACTACGGTAACGGCAACAGTTAGGTTTATGCTACAAAACTACAGTAATGGCAACAGTTAGGTTTATGCAACAAAACTACAGTAACAACGACAGTTAGGTTTAGGCAACAAAACTACGGTAACAGTGACAGTTAGGTTTATGCAACAAAACTACGGTAAAGGCAAAAGTTAGGTTTAGGCAACAAACCCACTTAGCTAAGTTGGTTGAGGCAGATGGGCGCCCACCCAGAGCCTGGTTCTGCCCGAGGTTTCAACCTGTTAAAGGGTAGTTTTTCCTTGCCACTGTCGCACCAGGGGGATCTCTTGTTGGGTCTCTAAATTATAGAGTACGGTCTAGACCTGCTCAATATGAAAAGCGTCTTGAGATAACTTCTGTTATGATTTGACGCTTTATAAAATTCAATTTGATTGAATTAAGTTTAGTAAAAACATCATGGTTGGGCTTAAAATAAGAACGTAAACTAAGTAGGGCTGTCAATAGCTTAAGAAATGTTATCCTGATTAATCGTATCATTTTACGTAGTTAATTTAATGGAAATTAATCGCACATTTGAATTTATTCAAAATGTACCTTAAAGGGAGATGTGTCAAGTATTTAATACTCTTATCAACATGGGAGTGGACAAATATCCAAGAGACCCCATTTGAAAATGGCCATGCCAGTTTTTGGAGTTTGGAGCGTTATTTTGCCTCCTTTGGTTGGTACCAATGGATTCATTAGGTTATCTAGTTTCATATGATGCCAGTATCTTCACTATATCTTTAAAACGGAGTCCGCTACAACCTAAAAAACGCAAGTTGCGTTAATGCGTTAAAGAAATCAGTGACATTAAAAGGAATTTGCGTTAACGCGCTATTATCACATTAACTTTGACGGCCCTAAAACTAAGTAAAATATGTACATAAACAACATAAGTACGGAAAACACATCACAAACTTCACTAATGTAACTTCAAAACAGCTCAACAACACCTTTGGCTTCACACGGGGCACGAACAGCGGTCTCCTGGGTGAAAGGCCCTCACTACGTCACTTGCTCTGAGCGTTGCTCGTTATTCTACGTCACTAGTGTGGCATATTTACACGGATGGGTTTATATTGAACTTATGCCCAGTTCAGAATACACGATATCAGCCCAATTATAGCCCGACATGGTCGTCGTAGGGGATCGGGAACAAAAAATGAGTGTCGTGTGCGAAAATCGATCCTCTTATCTTGCGTAGTGTGTCATAGTACACAACAACCGACGCCACGTCTGGGACGCCCCACGACACCACGAGGAAAAGTCTAGTCTGTCCGAATTTTTTGTCTTGACACGCGCAGTGACATCTCCAACGACGTGTTCCTTTGCGTTGACCAATCAGGTGCTCTCTCCAGCGTTCAGTCGCAGTCAGGTCACTTGGTAATAAACAAACATGGAGAAAAGGAGGAGGGATGCCGAGTTTGCTGCTGTCAGTTGGGACAACCAAACTGACTGAAGTATGGACAGCCCGTACCGTCCTCTCTGTGCCACCAAGGAGCATCCACAACCCTTTTTTCTTTCTTTTCTTTTTCTTTTCCCAACACAAGACCACCAGCACCACACACAACACTTCTGTCGCCATGATCGACAGTTTCTTCAACCGCCTCCCCGATGACGTCTGAACTCGCGCATGACCGTGGAATACGACGTGCCGTGATTGGTCGTGGTCATAGGTGTAGTCTTGCCAGTCACCCGACCAAGACACTGTAAGAGTTTATGGCGCTGTGATCGTTAGATCTGACATGGTGACCATCGTCAAAGTCAAATATATTGTGTAGTCTGATCCCGGCATAAATAGCATAAAATAGACATACACTAGCATGGAAAGAGACAGCACCGACACGCAGGTCTATTGAGCTGATGTTGCCTCAAAGAGGGACTGACCCACTCCCCATCAGACATGGCTCTAACAGTCTTATGGGACATTGATGATCAGTGTAAGATGATGTGGGAAATGTGTGTCTACAGTAGGACTATGACTATAAACAACAGAGGGATTAAGCAGTCTCTAGACTACCATACATCACCTTTCGCTGCTTAGGTGTAAAAGCTTTTGGCAAAGGTATCCTAATACTGATGCAATGATGCAATTTATTCAGCCACATTTCAAAACATGGTTATTTCCCCCACATATGGGCTTTGCAATATTGCAGTAATTGGAATGTTGTGTGGAGGGCGAAGCAAGGATATCAGCACATTGAAGTGCTTTAAATCCAACACTTAGCCAGGTCCATGGTCTAATTTAAATTAAGTAACAAAGGTACCTCAGCAGAAGGTGAATGCTGAATCTTAATTAAATCTCCAGCTCCAGCTGCTCTTTAATTCATCTTCATATAAGGGGATCACATAGTGTAATAAAGTCGGCTGCCACTTAATCATAGCATAAGGCTGTCTCTGGAGCGGCTGTTGTGTTTCCTCTTATTTGGAGTCATGTATTTTTATGATTTGGTCATTTCGTCTCCTGCTTAGCAGTCTGCAAGCAAACACCAAGGACAAGGACAGTAGTCTAACAAACAACTTGTTTACTCTGCGAGGTTCTAAACCAACTTTATTTAAGCATGTATGGCAGTGTTACTCAAATTGCGGCCTGCAGGCCAAAACCTTTTCGTACTTTTAATGTAAATAAGGTGCCAGAGTGCATAAAAAACATCAAGATAGACTAATAGAGCCAGAGGTCCGGAGTAAGCCCCTAATGTACTCAAATCCTAAAAGGCCCCGGCGTACACCTGCCCTCATGATAACCATTAATAACCAGGGCCCAGAGGCAAAAATTAGCTGTGGGTCCCTATTGACCCGTTTTGTGGTAAATTGAATTAACACACATTTATTTAGGCCCCCTCTACAAGACAGGTAATAATGCAGGAGCCACCTTAAGGTCAGTTTTCATTGTGCTTTAGTGGTGCTGAGGCCCATGCCGGTCTGGGCTCCCAGGGAAGTGTACCTGGTTGGCAATCCAGAGATGTATATATCATGTAAAAACATACTATTTGAAATTTGTCCTTAAAGTCTTTGGAAACTTGGTTTCAAATCTTAAAGGGACTGTATGTATGTTTTACACGTATAAATGTGTTTTAATATTTTTTTTATTGCCAATGTGTGAACCAAGGTTGTAATCTGACCTAAAAACTGAGACCTTCTGCGACTTTCTGGGTTTCCTCTATCAGCCTGTAGACCGTTTTGATGTGAAGAACCTGGGCCGTTTTTTTTCGGGGAAAATCCAACAGATGTGACGTCATATGTCCTCGCGAGTTCCTTTCTTTTCAGCTCCGCTTACGCCCGGGACACACAGGGAATGTCAGGAGCACGTGGCGGCTGCGTGGCGTGGTGGTTGCGTGATTCACGCATCGGGTGTTCACACCAACTGCGTTTCTGCTGCTGCAGCTGCTGCTGACAGCCCTTTCTTTTTACATAGAGTTTGCCTTTTAATGGCCTTTTCATTTCATTATAAATATCATTTATATTTATTTTAGACAGAGAAAGGTTAAGAAACGTTTGGTAATTTGTAAGTAATAGTAATAATCCACAATTAAAACCCGGTGCTATATTCTTTCATGGAGCTCTCAAAGTCACTTTATGTTTTACAACACTGTCCGGCACATATTTCAGAATAAAAGCCTTGTGTTAACAAATGAAGGAATTCTGTCCACAGAGAAAATGCCTCAGGGCTTTTATTGTGAAATGATAGCAGGAAGTGTTGATTTAAAAATAAGTATTTACTTTTTTTCATCTCCGTAACATTTTCTATAGATAGACATTGAAACTGTAGTAATGTTGCTGATATGATGTCAATATACAGTCAATAAATCACTTTCACTGTCTGTTGTTGCTATGAAACGCGCGCCACGCGTCAAAAATAGGCGAGACTTCGGATCTCTAAAAGAGACGCAGCTGGGACGCGCGTAAAACGGGCAGTGTGGCTGCTCTAACCTGTTAACACGGACGCCGAAATAAAAAACAACAGGTAACGCAGCCGCCATGCGCTCCTGACGTTCCTGGTGTGGATGAGGCTTTACAAGGCTAACAGTGTGCAACCATAGCTGACGTTTGGTTAGAAATAGAGTCCGCTAACGCCAACAAACTACCTCATTTTGGAGTATAGCAGAGCCAGTGTGAAGAGCGTGTGTATGTTGGAAGTGAGTGGTGAAGCTAGAGTGAGAGAGCAGCGGCAAGTGTGTGAGTAAACAAGCGTTAGTTCAGCTCTGAGAATATCTAGTGAATGTTCAGTGGAAGTTTCAGTTTGTGCAGAAATAAATGCTGCAGCTCCTCCAGACCAACAGAGGTTTCCCGTGTCTTGTTTCTCTGCTGCTGAGTGGAGCAACGGGGGTTAACTCCGGAGAGAGTAATGGTATCGACTCCGGCCCAAGGAGACCTAAACTACGGTGTCTCCCCTGTTCTTTCTGACCACGGTTGGGAGGCTGAAGCAGGAAACACTAAGACTGACATTGATTCAAGGAGGGACCTACGTTTGGTCAGCTCATATCACTGACAAGCATATGGAATATAGAGTGATATTGTGGACGTACACGGCGTAAGATGCTGGCCATCCTGGACAATGCCAGTCATCCCCTCCAAAACATCCTGTCAGGCCCGAGAATCAGCGGCAATGGACGGCTCATCTCGCTGAGCTGCAGGACAGAGCGGTACAAGAGATCCCTCGTCTCCACAGCCACCATGCTCTACAACCCTTCAGCCAGTGGCAAGGGGGCTTATGATCTGGGCTGCTGTGGGACCACATCACTCATAGTTAAGATGCTGATTGAGAAAAGAAGTGCATAGTGGTCATAGTGTGCTCTCGGAGAGACGACGAGTGCGTAATCTAACATGTATTTCTCAATTAGAACCAATTTGACTCTCATGCAGTAGATTAAATTGACTCTTAGAAATTAGACTTAATTATACTCAATTAGCCTCAAGTATAATAATTAGAGTTGAAAGTAATCCTCGATGCTCTTGCGTGCTTGGGAAATGTCAAAACTTGAAGTTGCTGTGGACATTTTAAAATGGAAATTCTTTAAATGTTTTGTTGAAGGAGTCTGAAGGAGGAGTCCACCCCTGTTTTTATACGCTCTATTTGCTGTCAAAACCTTAATCCTGACACACACATCAAAGATATAGACATGAAAGTGTGTCGAACCTTCTGTCAATGTGTGGGGATTACAACCTCATGAGATCTGTTTCAAAACTGAGTCTCGTAGGAGAATTCAGCATAGTGATTCAGTACTGCAGCAGTTTGGTTTGGTCAATTTTAATTATTGTGAAACTTAACGCGATAATAACGCAAATTCATTTTATCGCCACTAATTTCTTAAGCGCATTAAGACAACTTCCAATTTTTAATTAACCTCCTAAAAATCCAACGGGCCACCGTAGAGCTTTTGGAGCTGGTAGCGGGTTCATTTTTATAGCTATTGAAAATACTGCTGTCACTACAAAACCTAAAGAATCCATCGGTACCAACCATGTCATACTAGCTTGTCATGAAGTAGGTTAAATAACGCTCCGAACATATGCTTAATTTTTGGCGAGCCCGTCACAGGTTAGATTTTCTAAAGTCTGAAAACAGAGCCATGAGGAGGTGTAGAAGTCTAGTTTCCCCTCAGAACACTTGAATTACAACATGCTGAAAGGTTATTATGGAATTTTTGCCCAATGATGCCAAAGAATTGTTGCCTACTGAAGCTTTAACAGCATTCAATAATTATATTTCAATGTGTTGTTAATTTAGACATAGTCATTGAAAACACAAGACTATATGCATTATATATATTTTTAAAAATCTCACTTTTAAATAACATTTAGTCCAGATGTAAAATCTTTTCAGTTGTATCACAATCATGTTCACTCAGAAATATTCATATAATCTTCAACATGAAATGACAATTACGAATGGACCAAAGTGGTAACGAATGTCCAACCGGAACTTCGGTCTTCTCCTCCAGACATACAGTAAACCTCTGCAAATGAATGCACTCCAATGAGCGCTTTGATATGGACTATGAATTAGGAGTACAGCTCTATGCAGCTCTATGATGCATTGTTTGATTGGTTGATTGATTTGCATAACTAAGCTTTCATTGCTCCTAAAGTAGTGTCATTATCAGGGGTCAGCAACCTTCACTATCAAAAGAGCCATTTTAGACAAAAAAAATCTGTCTGGAGCCGCAAAACATTTGAGCATTGTGATGAAGGTAACACAACTTATAGTCTTACTTTACGAGAAAAAAAGTCTTAATATTAAGAGAATAAAGTCATAACTTTACGAGAAAAAAGATGATATCACGTAAAATTACTACTTTATAATATTATGACTTTATCCTCATAATACTATTACTTTTTTCTCATAAACTTATGACTTTATTCTTGTAATATTACGACTTTTTTTCTTGTAAACTTATGACTTCATTCTCATAATGTTACGATCTTTCTTCTCGTAAACCTATGACTTTATTCTTGAAATCTCAGATTTCAAGATGTGGCCCAATGTGGCCCTAATACTCCGTCGTACCATCGTACGATAGACCTACAACAATGATAAATAAAAATGAAAATGTAAACATAAAACAGTTATTCATTTCCATTTTTAAAAATCCACAGGGAGCCACTGGAGAGGAGCTGAAGGCTCCGAAGCCGCAGGTTGCTGACCCCTGGTCATTATGGTAAGGATGGCCTCTGAGCGAGGTGAATGGTGTTACCACAGTCTTGGAAAAGGGAGGAATTGGTTGCAATCTGCAACCACACCTCTAGATGCCACCAAATCCTACACACTGGCCCTTTAAATATTGACTTTGTATTTCAGTCCGGCAACATTTGGCTTTCCTTGTTATTCATGTTATTTCTGATGGTTTGAATGTGACAAATCTGGTGTATTTCAGTGAATCCTGTCAACAAAAAATAATGTATATCACGAAAGAATGAGATTGTGGTAAATTCATTTCTTACATGAGATCTCTGGGAAGAAGAGACTAAACAAGACGCTTAAAAATAGAGCATAATAGGAAAGAAGATATCAACTGTTATTATTTTTGGGGGAAAAAAAGGCATTTTAGTCAATTTTCCAATGCATACCAGCCTGTGGTGTGGATGGTTAATTCCATCTCTGTGACTGTGAGGCATTTTGCTCGTCTGCAGTATCTCTGCTATATATGGTCCAATTTAACTCTGCCACTTGAGTCGGCATTCTCATGAATACAAAACTGTTTTCACACAATAGTACCATGTGTGGCTTTGCATCCATCCAATTTTCCTGACTCGTTTTGTAATTTCACACTGAATGTAAATAGAGTTGAGCCTTCCCTTCTATATATGAAGACACCGACACACCAACAAGAATGGATATGATGAGGAACCTGTGAGATATGTAATATATGCATATGATCCTCCCTTTCAGACGTCCACCAGAGAGGCATTAGACGGAAGCATTATACATAAAGAGAGCCGTCAACATACGGTACGGTCAACTGTTAAAGATGTTACAGCTTACAGGTACATTTATGCTTATGGTACCTGCACAGGACGAGGCAATGCATACAGAGAGACATGATGAAGAGAGCTGATGAAGATCACGTCAACTGAAGACTGTGTGTGTGTGTGTGTGTGTGTGTGTGTGTGTGTGTGTGTGTGCGTGTGCGTGCGTGTGTGTGTGTGTGTATATTAGGGCTGTCGATAAAAATATTTGATTGCGTGCTGTGTTGACTTGACTATGACTTGCCCCCAAAGCTGCATGTGATTATCATAAAGTGGGCATGTCTGTAAAGGGGAGACTCGTGGGTACCCATAGAACCCATTTACATTCACATATCTGGAGGTCAGAGGTCAAGGGTCCCCTTTGAAAATGACCATAACAGTTTTTCCTCGCCAAAATTGAATGCAAGTTTGGAGTGTTATTTAACCTCCTTCGCATAAGCTAGTATGACATGGTTGGTACCGATGGATTCATTCGTTTTTTTTAGTTTCATATGATGCCAGTATCACCCGCTACAACCTAAACGCAAGTTGTGTTAATGCATTAAAGTAGTAAGTGGCGTTAAAACAAATTAAAATAAGCTTTTTTTTAGTACATTATCATCGCGCTAACTTTGACAGCCCTAATATATATACACACACACACACACTCACACACAAAGCAGTGCAAAATGAAAGGCAGGACGCCTAGCTATTGACCTTAGAATGGAATTGACAACTAGAATGGCACTTGGAGAGCGCAGACCTCCGCCAACGCGTGACTTTAAAAACAGATCACAGCTCACAGCTGGACAAATGGATTTTTCATTGTACCACACCCCATCCCTCCAAAAAAAAATGTCATTCAAATCCGTTACGGATTTTTGGAGAAGTCCTGCTAACAGACAAACCAACAAACAAACAAACCAACAAACCAACGCTGGTGAAAACATAACCTCCTTTCTAGGCCTTCGGCTTTGGCGGAGGTAACGAGCACTTCAGTGGAAGCCACAGCATCAGAGGTCGAGGAAAGACAACTACAGATATGCCCTTGAGGCTGGAAGAAGGTGACTTCCAACAAGGGCCTTAGGGCAAAGAGGTTAATGGCCAGGGACCCCACATGCGTTTATTTATTGATTTAAAAAGGATCCCCATTAGCTGATGGGGTCCGAAATCCAGTACATCCTATTTATCATATGCATAGTTTATACAACATCACATTGTGTTACGCCATGTTCAACTCATATTCACTTTTAACTGCCTTACATTAAAAAAAGTGGTCATTCAAATTTTCTCAACATTCATGATTGCTACATTCATTTACATCATCTATAATTATTTAGCCTCAAGGTCCATTATCAGGAAAAACATTATACATGCCAACACTGGACTGTCGAGCTGCTCAAGTAATGCATTCTTAAATGGTATTTGAATGAGGATTTGCTACAGGATTGACGGATGTAAAGAGGGCAGCTATTCCATTGTCTTTTTTAAGGCATTCGATTTTGGGTGAGGTTACATGATTTGGCCATCACCTGCTGTTCTAGTGAAATGACTCGGGTTCAACTCGGGTTTAGTAGAATAAATGTTATTACTAAAGAATGTGACTGTGCATAAGGCGAGTCCTTTCTCTACTGGTAAAATGACAGTTTACGATACTGTCTGTGTTCTTTCTTATGGGGCAATGTAAGACTAGTCTTGCAGCTCTGTTCTGGGCAATTTGTAGTTTCTTCAGTACACTTTGAGAAGTACTTCTTAAGAAGTCAATCAAATCGGTTGGGGGAAGTCAAGCGACAGGCTAGTAACAAAAGCTTGCAGGATATTAGCATCCCTGAAGCAGAAGGTAGTCTCAGTGAATGGCAGGGCCAGGGACGTGGTGAGAGTAGGCAGCAATGGAAAGAGAGGAGTGATGGGCACAAACCCAAAGTGAATTGAGAAGTGAGAAGGGCTTATGGGCAACTGTTAATTCAGATCTGATAGGAGCACTGGAGGGGCAGAAAGGGGACAGTTGAGAAGAAGTTAGAGAAGGTGGGAGATTTAACCTATGAATAAAAAGTTATCTTTAGGAGGTAGTAAAGTCAAGGCGCCCACGGGAGATTGATGGGCTCGTCCGAGAGCAACTCAGAAGGCGGTGGAGGAGGGTGTTAATGAGCTGCAGAATTACAAGGCTGGCAACTTTAAGAAAGCAGCAAGTCTGAAAGGAATGAGCCAGGGCAGCTTTTTTACTAAGATCTGTGTAAGTTTGCCAAGGCATTATTTGGTAGGTAGAGAAGTGGCACTCTACAAGGGACTAAGAGGGAGTTAGAGGCTTACTTAGAAAAGCTGTGTACGGATAAATAGAGAAAGGGAGTTAGGTTTACCTCTAGATATGCCCTCCATTGGGGCAATAGACCACCCACTCACTTTTCTTCCTCTTTGGAAGCGCCTTTCCCGGTGCACTTTGCTGATTGTGATACAGCGCCACCACCAATTGCAGTTACAAATGACAAAAATCCAAGCAGCGCAACGCTTGTTAGAAAATAGTGTTTTCCATGAAGACACCTGTTGTCGAGAGCTGGAGGCGGGGTGAAATTTGACGGTGGAGGCTGCCTCGTAATTCTCAATGCAGAAAAAAAAACCTGTCTACACCGCCGCCAATTGACAGGTACTTGTTGCCTTTGTTGGTTGGATCGTTTAGGTTTAGGCATGAGGAGTGAGATCAGAGGCAGAGTAGGGCAGGTTATGCCTTTGCTATAGTAGGATTTGTAATATCGTGGCCGGGGTCATGCTGCTAAGAATTAAGCCCCCAGGAAGAGCGCCAGGCTTTGAAGCAAATTTCCGTAGTGGCCAAACGGCGATAGTACAACTTCCGTGTCCGTCACGTGATGCCATTGGGCCCGAAAATACTTTTTCCCATAGACTTACATTGGTAAAGGGACGTCTGTAACTCAGCGGATAATGTTTTTTTAAGGTAAATAAACTTTCCAGTATGAACACTTGAATAGCCCTTATTTAAAGGGGACATATTATAAAAAAGTGAGATTTCCATGTTTTTTATAATAAAGCAGGCTTAAGTCCTATATAAATACTGTGAAAGCATCGAAACGCTCAATCCACAGGGAAATACACACAGCCCGTATTCAGAAACTCTGCATTTGAAACAAGCTGTTAGGATTTCTGTCCATTTGTGATGTCACAAATATACAATATTTAGACCCTTTACGTAGTTTTAAACATAAACATTCTAAATGTGTCTCAGTTTATTCCTGGTTGCAGTGTATGTGAATGTCATCAACTGACAGGAAATACACATGGACCCAAGCTGTTGCCTAGCAACGCAATCCTGTTGCAATTCTGTCGCAATTCCGTCGAAATGCGCTAAAACAGAGCATTTCAGACAGAGGGTAAATACAGGCATATTCAGGCTGACAGTATGAGGAAAATGAAGGTTTTTTTGAACATTACATGTTCTAGTAGAAACACAAAATACAAGTATGAACCTGAAAATGAGCACAATATGTCCCCTTTAAAAGAAACTCTACTGCACTTGCTCCTTGGGCCCAATGGATGCAGAAGATCGCCGGATGATCCGGGTACTTTATCACTCGGCAGTCGAGCCATTTTGACTTCACGCGCCACTGAGCAACTCTCACAGGAACGAACAGGAGCCCACCTCCAACGCTGTATGCAGTTTCTTTATACAGTACATTCCATGCTAAGTATCTGCTCTTTGCTTATAAGAGCAGGATTTAAAGGAAGCTTAAAGGTACATTAGGTCAGAGCAGGAGAATGATCCAGTTATAGAGGGCTCAGTAAGTTCATGACGGCACAACCTGCAGGGTCTAACAATGAGGTCAAAACATCATTTAACATGCTGGGCTTCCATAGAAATGCTCACCCAATGTTTGGCACATTTTACTGTTTATTGATACAGTCTTACAGTATTGTGGGATATTACTACTTTTACTCAAGTATATGTGGTACACTCAAGAATTGTGCAACTACTTTTGTGTTAATTTAATTTAATTAGATGGAAAATTATTTTCTTTTATTTCCAGGGTTAAAATATTGTCCCTAAGAATATACGTGACAATCACGTGATTTGATTTTTCATGTCTTGTGGAAAAAACATGATGAATGTAAGCAGCACCCAGGTGGATATTTTGTCACGGGACCTTCCGCCCAAGCCTCAAATGCAATCTGGATGACGAACTGAGCGCTTCCGTGTTTTCATTGCTGCTGCACTTTATCTGTATTTCACAGATTCGTACTTTGTTGCTGTGGTGCCACATTCTGGGACTCGTAACATATACAAAGCAGGCAGTATACAACGCCTGCGTCGTCAGTACACTGCCGTACGGCAGCGAGACATGGACAACCTACAGCGGACAGGAGAGAGGACTCAACTCCTTCCATCTGAGAAGCCTCCGCCGCATCCTGGGCATATCCTGGCAAGACAAAACAAGCAGCACCGAGGTTCTGACCCGCGTTGGCCTCACCAGCATGCACACTCGGCTCAGACAGCGCAGGCTGTCCCATGGAGGATGATCGCATCCCCAAAGACCTCCTCTATGGAGAACTGGCAACTGGGAGCAGAACAACAGGCCGCCCCCACCTGCGCTTCAAAGATGTCTGCAAGCGAGACATGAAGGCACTAGACATCGACACCGAGTCCTGTGAGGCTCTTGCGGTTGACCGCACAAGGTGGAGAAGCACCTTGCACCAACACCTCATGACAGGGGAGCAAAAACTGAAGGACGCAGCGGCAGACTAGAGGGCCCGCAGGAAAGAACGCAGCAACGCAGGCAGACCAGAAACAACTCAGATGCAACCTCTGTGATCGAGACTGCCACTCTGGCATAGGGCTTTTCAGTCACAAGAGACGCTGTACCGGACAGCCAGACCCGTAGGATGCCCCAACCATGGTCACACCCTGCCCGACGGAGACCTATGACTCAAGTAAGGGTCTACTTCATATGCCATTGTCAAAAGGAAAAAAAACTTAGTTTCATTAGGTTCTAAAAGCTAAACAGAGACTATGGGGAACTGCTGAGAGGAAAGAGATGCTGTTGTCATTCTAAAATCTCAAACAGTGGCTATAGTACATACAGTATGTGCTGTCATCCTCTCATATGCAGCTTGTTCAGACTGGCGTTTGTGTGGAGCGGTGTATGGATATTAGCCGTTGATTAGGTTCAGGGTAAAACAATCACCATGATCTGTCACAGTAAAGTGCCTGAAAGTGGAGAGTGACTATCAGTTCCACTGGTTCATTAAGAGCCTTCCACTGGGTGTACTTTATCCACATGCCACTTAAACAGCTGGACAGACACAGAGGGGAATAATTAGTGAACTGAATGAATGGAGGCAGCCGTTGAGTTTGATTGTTGGGTCGAAAAGCCACTTTGAGCACCAGTACACACTTTGAGGAATGTTTTTGGTCTTTTTAGATTACAAATGCTGAAAATATTAAAAATGAATCCTCTTTCCATAATAAACACCATTGGAAGGATCTTATCTCCACCAGGGTGTTCAAATCTCACCCTTTTGATTTTTAGCCTATACTGTGAAAATACTACCGCACTGCAAGATGTAACAATTGGCTACATGGATGAATTCATAAATTATGGCTTTCAAAGTTAACGCGATAATAAGGTGTTAACGCAAATTTGTTTTAACGCCACTATTTTCTTTAACAGGCAATCCATCTTTTAGAGGTTGTAGCAGACTCAGTCTTAAAGTTATAGTGAAGATACTGACATCATATGAAACTAAAAAATCTAAAGAATCCATTGGTACCAACCATGTCATACTAGCTTGTCATGAAGGAGGCTAAATAACGCTCCAAACTTGAGCTACATTTTTGGCGAGGAAAAACTGTCATGTCCATTTTCAAAGGGGTCCCTTGACCTCTGACCTCCAGATATGTGAATGTAAATGGGTTCTATGGGTACCCACGAGTCTCCCCTTTACAGACATGCCCACTTTATGATAATCACATGCAGTTTGGGGTAAGTCATAATCAAGTCAGCACACTGACACACTGACAGCTGTTGTTGCCTGTTGGGCTGCAGTTTGCCATGTTATGATTTGAGCATATTGTTTTATGCTAAATGCAGTACCTGTGAGGGTTTCTGGACAATATCTGTCATTGTTTTGTGTTGTTAAATGATTTCCAATAATATATATATACATACATTTGCATAAAGTAGCAGATTTGTCCACTCCCATGTTGATACAAGTATTAAATACTTGACAAATCTCCCTTTGAGGTACATTTTGAACAGATAAAACGTGTCATTTATTTGTGATTAATTGTGATTAAATATTTGAAGCGATTGATAGCCCTAGAATAAATACATAAATGTCTCATATGTAATATAAATAATTATCTTCGGATGTCTTATGATTTATTAGTGATTTATCAATTGTACTCTAGCTCATATTTGTAGAATTTCTGTTGATCTTTGGTCTGTGGGCGGTACTTGGTTTTGGTTTGACTGTTTTCAACATGGCTGCCGGGTCACAAACTTTCTCATTTTACAGCTGAACAGAACACTACGAGATGATTCTGAACACATTTGAGGAGAGAAATAGTCATTACAGTAACAGAATATTGATTCATATTTGATCAGCGTACAAGCAGTTTTTAACAGCTGTTTAGAGACCCCTCGGTTCTGATTGGTTGTTTTTCTTCGAGCGCGGTGGAATCTTGCAAATGCCATTAGGAGCACTAAAAGGAGGCAGAGGAACCTGATTTTTTTCACAGATTATCTGTCTCTTGTACTACTGTCAGGATATAGTGACAAATATGACAAAAAAATATTTGTATTAAAGTTACCAACTGTAGCTTTAAATCCAGTAGTGTACGAGTAAATTGAGTATTGAGTTACCATGTTGATATAACAAATATTGATTAAAGGGCCCATATCATGCTCATTTTCAGATTCATACTTATATTTTGTGTTTCTACTAGAACATGTTTACATGCTGTGATGTTCAAGAAAACCATTTATTTTCCTCATACTGTCTGCCTGAATATACCTGTATTCACCCTCTGTCTGAAATGCTCCGTTTTAGTGCATTTCAACGGAATTGCAAAAGAATCGCGTTGCCTGGCAACAGTTTGGGTCCATGTTTACTTCCTCTCAGCTGATGTCATTAACATCCACTGCAACCAGGAATAAACTGGGACACATTTAGAATGTTTACATTTAAAACCGTATAATGGTCTAAATATTGTATATTTGTGACATCACAAATGGACAGAAATCGTAACGGCTTGTTTCAAACGCACAATTTCTGAATACGGGCTTTGTGTATTTCTCTATATATTGAGCGCTGCGATACTTTCACAGTATTTATAAAGCAATTAAACCTGCTTTATAATGTAAAAGACATGAAAATCTTACTTTTTACAATATGGAATCTTTAATGTGGGTTCACTTATTTTCGCTTATATAAAGTCTCCCTTGATTGCAGTATTAGTGTCTATAGCCAGTTTTCCAATTTGTGCACCACACTGTAAAAACTCTAACTCGTATTTGTTGGCATGACAAAGCGTTTCAAGTTGTTAAGACTTTGAAATATAACATTTGAGTCAAACATATAAGTCAGTCCAGCAAATCAGACATTAAGTTGGCGTCAAAACCATTAAATGAGTTCATAATACTTCTATCTTTCAGTTGTGAACACAGACTGTCGGTTGTGAGTCAACACAAGGGGCGAAAGTTCAGATAACTCTCGTGTCTTTGTTGTGAATGGAGGGAAAGACAACTTTCAGAGTTGAAGTTTGAAGTACTCCGCCCCCCAGTCTGTCTGTCTGCACCGGAGCTCCAGGCTGACTCCACACAGGTAAGATTAACTTATTTTTCGTTTGATATAGTTGAAATTGTGTCATATTTGTATTCAGAGTTATATGGTGTGATACATTAACAGATACGGTAGATATTACCATGACAACAGTTAACGTAAACACTAGTAACGTTAGCTTAGTTAAGGACAGCTAGCAACTAGCTGATGCTAGCGAGGCTTGTATGGACAAGAAGCTTTCAAACAGGGAGGACGTTGTTTCTGACTGGTTAGTCTGAATAGTATTAATGTGATGTAACGTTACGGTAACGTGTCGGTACCGTGTTGTTACAGTATTACAGCTACAGGGATAACTGCGTCCACATGTCAACGGCTAAACTGCGCTAACCGTTAAGCTGTTAATCACTAACGGGACATTGTGGTGATTCTAGACGGTGTTGGTGAGTAACTGGTTGTAACGGTAGCGTTGTTGTTTGAACTAAAGTATACGTTAGTTAACTGAAGGCTTCGTGTCTTAACTAGAAAGCCACTTGGAGACTTTAGACCTCCTCAAGGACAAATGCCCGTCGCCCGTAGCGGCCACAGTCAAGTCCGTCCGTCCGTCTTCCCCCCCCTCCGGTTAACACTGTTAGCTCTCTCAGCACTATTGCCTCAGATGCACTGACACAACGGGCCGATGGTCGACCGACGGACAGTTTGGGGCCGTCGGTGAGCGTCTGTCGGCCTTGTTTTTACGGTGTGCCCCACAATTAGCTCTGTTAGCACCGTTAGCCCGGCTAACCACCGCCATTTCGGCTCTGCACCTCCATGTTTGCTTGTGAGGTCTGAGTGGAGGAGTGGAGAGCCATGTGCAGACTCTTTGCATAAGCTATTCTAAAAATTATAACTTCATAACTCCAAATGAATGGGACAGAATATTGTATTAAATTTGTCAAAATACTGTCAATTCCAGAGAGCAGTCTACTGTTTACAATTACATTAAATTTATATGTTTAAAACTTATTAAGAACCTGTTTGAGCGAAATTAACCACATCATTAATTATTCTACCACTGCCTGCTTTGCTGATTTCCAGCAAATTGTCACCTTTGTCTTTCAGATTGAAATGAATGCAGTCACAGAAACTTTTCCGGATTTTGCTGCTTTGGTCCATTGGTGGAATTATGGACAATGAGGTTTGAGTCAAAACACACTTTTTTCAATAAGACTGAGCAAAAAATGTGCTTCTCATGCTGTCCACAAAACACCAGCAGATGATGGCATGCCAATTTGATAACCAAAGTCTTTTCAAGCCAGTGTTACATGTGGAGAAAGTAACTGACATCAAAACACCTTCTTTGGATGATGTCCTTTTGCATTTTAGGTCTTTCAAGCTTGTGGAGAACATCTATGCAGACACTGAGATTTTCGATCCTGTGGCTCTCAACAACCATCATCCATTGACTGCATACACAGTGGGAGGGAAGATACTGGTGACCCCAAAAGTGTGCCTGCTGCATTGAAGGGACGCAGAATGGTGAGTATACTGATTGCTCTTCATAGATTGAGTCTGTTGCTTCTGCTCTCGTCAATAGGCACCCCTGTCTTCAAGAACCGGGCAGTGTAACGGGGTATGATGGATGGAAAATGAGCATAAAATACAAACTTGGTAATTACAGGTCCAAGCTACGTAACGCAGGCTGCATTGAGGTCAGCATTAACCGGAGAAGAAGCGGTGAAGATGATGGTGCAGGTCCTTCTTTGAAGAGAGCAAAGCGAGGGGAGATTAACTATGTTCCTGACCACCCAGATACCCATACTGATGACTCGCTGGAGGAGGAAAGACTAGCTCTGGTTGAGGAGTTAAAGAAGAGGAATAAGAATGTTGCACTCATAAAGCAACAGATGGAGGTGACATTCTCCCTGAGGCGCAAGGAGATTGTGGAGCTAGTGCCTATGGTGTCAGAGGTTCAGGAGCGGTGGCCTGCTCTGTTTTACGAGGCAGAGGTAAGCAGCTGAGCAAATAATATATTATGTTGTGTTTCAGATTTAGTCTTTGCAAAATAAGAATCTGAAGTTGTTTACTACCAACTGGGGTACTGGCAGACCCCAAAGGTATACTTTTTGTCATATCTCACATGCTTTGTTCTATCATTTAAATTTTTCATCACTTTGTCAATCAATTTGTTCCTTATGACTTCATATCATTGTTTTCTGTTTTAATTAGTGATTTTTAAAAATACCAATGTATTGGGGTCCTGGGGGTCCCACCAAAAGCACCCAATTGCAGCCTATGCAGTTAAAATAGGTAAAATATAATAGATAAATCAAATGTTTGCCATGGGTCCTAATTTATTATTAGTGTAATTAATGTCATCCTTCAGATGACATTAATTACACACAATAATGTTTTGAGATGGCATAAGTTAACATGGTGCTATGATGGTTGTTTCTTACAGTAGATTATTCTTGTGGTCCCCAGGATGAGGGTTAATAAAATACATATTTTAACATGAGGATGATGTTGAAATTGTATTGACTTTGTATTTGACATTTACGTTTGCTGTTCTGTTCTTCAACAGATCAGGGAAGAGTTTCTTCGGATCACCAACAAGGACCTAATAGACAACTTCGGAGCAGCCATTAATCAGCACACTCCTAGGCTCCTTAAACTCTATCGGGTTAGGCGGACAGCTTTCCCGCCTGAGATGGATCAACTCCTTAACAGACTGGATGAAGAGGTGAATTTTTAGACTTAATAATCTCATTATTCTTGACATTATGGAAATAAATGTATAAAAAGGATTTTTTTTTTTTTTATAAAGCTGCACTAATCAATATTTTTAAATAAACAATGGGTCAAATTTAAGGTGTTGCTCATAGTGACAAACCATCAGAATAACCCCACTGTACACTACCTAAGGGACAGACAAAGATAGCGACAAGGTGGTGAAGAAAGTGGAACACCTAACAGCTAAAAAGCCAGCTATTTATATCAGTTAAAAGGAGTAAATCTTAGACTTTCATTCAACAGGTATTTGCTGGATGTGGAAGAGGACAGCTGTTTGCCACATAATCAACCTTATAAGGCCATAATATATCAAGTGTGTGATTGTTTCAGTCTGTTGAGTCCTGCACCTAAGTGGGCAAAATAAATAAAAAAATAAATGCAGCTTTAACACAAACTGTGAAGCATGTTTCCATGTTTGTTCTTAGCTTTCTTCATGTTAGTTACATCTTGGTGTAATTTTTCTTCCAACCCTTTATGTTTCAGACATCTGACATCACAGTACATCGACACACTGCAGCCTTGAAGGGCCTCCCCTTGTATCTCCGTGACAGTCATGAGAAGCTGTTCAGGAACTGTCTGGTGAGTGGTTATTAGTAGAAAAAGTAAATATTTATTATTATTCTGTTATTAAAAATAGACTCTCTTTGACTTCAACCTTTGCCTCTCTGCCATTTTGTCCCATTCTAGTCTATCCATCCCAGTGTCCTCCTTGTTTTCTTTATCTGTCCCAATGCCCACAGCGTCTACAAGAGTTGTACTTTGCTGGCTATTACTTGATGTAATTTCTTTCATGTATATGGGGGTTAATTTTTTGGTTGCGGGGTATGAGATGGAAATATTTAACCCTAAGATGATTCCTTAGGTTGTCTAGTTTTATATGAGACAGTATCTTCACTCATTTTCTGTCTGTCATCACAAGGCCACTGACCCAGAAGAGGAGCAGACGAAGGGCCTCATCGTGGGTATCCTCACTGTGTTGGAGGATGATGACAGTTCAGCTCCTGCAACAGTCATTAATGTTGCTGTTGTTGTAGAAGAAGACATCGTCCTCCAGGATCTCCCTGACCTGCCAACGGCTTTTGCTTACCTCTTTGGGCTGATCTACGCTTTAAACCTCCAGTACCCAAAAGAACTGAGGTACACATTCGAAACCATTCAGAAAGTTTTCATGGAATTTGGAACTGATCTCTCTGCAAGGGTCCGATCCTTCAAAAACAAACTCCTTCAGTGAATCCACCGAGTTAGCTGATAATGTTGGGTCTGGGACAGTTTTGAATTGCAGAGGTTCCTGTTGCCCCTTGTAGAATGATGTAAATCTCCGTTGCCTGAGATGGATCCCCCTCTACCTCTTCTGCTTTTAAGTTCACTCTCTCCACCTCTCCTCTCCCTTTTCCTGTTTCTCCATTTCTCTCGCCATCTTCTTTCCTCTCTCAATCGGTCACCTTAACTTGTCTAACTTTCTTACTTAATTTGCATATTCTCCCGTTCTCACTCAAATTCTGACCTCTAAAACTCTCCCCTTCTGTCCAGCCAACACGATAACTGTCTCTCTGCAACTCACAAACTCTTATCTACCTCTAACTCCTCTTCTATGTCTCCCTACCTGCCCATCTCTTGCGCTCCAACGTGCCTGAATGCTTTTATCCTATACATTTATCCTGCACCTTACTGGATATTGTTAACCACGTTACTTATGTTAAGATTGAATAGTGTGTAAATTGATGACACACACAATTGGGCTACCTTGGTATTTTATTGTTAAACAGTTTTATTAGATTGACAGTTCTGGATCACAATTGTTCTGTTTGGAGTTCCATTTCAACCCATGAGCTACTTCTTGTGGTAACTCTGAATCTTCTTATGTTTTGTATTTTATCATGGTTTATTACACGGCGTTGTTGAATACTCGATTCTGATTGGTCAATCACGGCGTTCTGCGGTCTGTTATTTCTTTATAGCAGACCGTTGCTATGGGCGCAGCTCTGATGTTAGACTCTGACAGTCCGTTTTGTGTCAAATTATTGATTTCTTCAGTAAGTAACTGTGTAATAAGCGGGATAATGTACAGCTAGTGGGTCATTGTTGTGAAAGAATCCCCTTCAGTGCGATGCCGCTCAACGTTCCTTTCACAACAATGACCGGCTCGCTGTACATTATCCCTTACGTAGACGAGTGTACTGTTTTTAGTAGTCTCACTGTCGAAGTGCTGACTTTTCCCTTTTAACTTTATCTTGCTAAGCTCACAACTGCTACCTCATTGTATTATGGTGTTCAATATGTGATTCATACTAGTATATAATGTTAAAACACAACTTAAGTGCTTCATGTTATTTAAGTGCTAAGACTGGGACAGTTGTGGGTCTCAGCAGTTACTTGGCCTTGTTCTAAAGGATTGGATAGGCTGTGTTTTAATGATTAAAAAAAGAAGTTTTGAAGGTAGATGTTGCATCTGTAATTATTTATACATTTGATGGGTAGTTATTGGTCCTAATTTATATATTTGACTTACCTTAACTGTTGCAGTGCACAATTTGAAGTTACTCTAACCTATTCCACTAAATTAACTCAACTGAAATTAAGTGGGTACTATGTACAGGTTTAAGTTACTGCAACTTGAGTTGAGTTAACAGAAGTACGGATTCAAAGTTGTTACAATATGAAATTATAAGTTACTGCAACTTGAGTTGAGTTAACAGAAGTAAGGATTCAAAGTTGTTACAATATGAAATTATAAGTTACTGCAACTTGAGTTGAGTTGACGGAAATAAGGATTCAAAGTTGTTACAATATGAAATTATAAGTTACTGCAACTTGAGTTGAGTTGACGGAAATAAGGATTCAAAGTTGTTACAATATGAAATTATAAGTTACTGCAACTTGAGTTGAGTTAACAGAAATGAGAATTGAAAGTTGAGCAAACTCAAAAGCAAAACTTAAAATGTTATGTTTAATTGCCTAACTTAAAATTCGGCTGAAGTTTGTTACCTTACAATTTTGAGTTCTGCTAGCTTTTTTTTTTTTTACAGTGCACTGCTTTCCAGACAGACAGAGAGACACAGCTTAATTAGTTCCATCAACTCAGCTACAGCTGCTCATTTACATCACCAGTGTTTCCTCAGCTAAATGGAAAAAACACAAATGAAGTCAAAAAAAAGTTGTGGTAAGGTTAGAAAATCAATCCCTTCTTTCTCTTTTATTATTTTATAAGTTTTCCTTCCTTAAACACACAATTTGACAGATCAATTTATTCAGCATTTTGAACTATCATCATAATACACCTGTGCTGCTTTCTGACTTCAAGCCAAGCAGCAACTGTGCAACGGTGCTGAGAAATTAAGCCAACACAGAAGTGCCAAAAACTGCAGTTCTCCAAATGGCCACTTGAGGCTGGCTCCAAAAGCTTGTCAATACCCATAGACCAGTGGATCTCAAACTTTTTACACCAAGTACCACCTCAGAAAATATTTGACTCTCCAAGTACCACCATAATGACCAGGGGTGGGCAATTATTTTTCCTAGGGGGCCACATGAGAAACCCAGATTGTTGCCGGGGGCCAAACAAATTCTGTCAAATGTAACCTCTATTTTATCAGTACATTAATTTATAGAAAACACACTGCGCCCTTATTTTTCTGCATTTATTATACTGAAAATCACTCCAAACAGCATATTATTAAGAAAATGACATTATATGCAGGAGTTTTTGTACCGTACTGACTGTTTTGGGTCGTAATGTTTCCATCAACAAAACCTAGGAAAACAGAGAATCCCCCAGCATGCCAAAATATAAAAGCATGCACTGCAGGTCCAAAAAGCCCTATTTTGGGGGAAGGGAGGGTAGCCTACTGTACACAGTACTGTACTGTTCATGGTTATCGTCATCTATAGTGGTTGTTTGCATAAAAACACACAATTCAAATGATTATGATTATTTAAATATTTTCTTTGATTAAAAAAATCTTGGCAAGCTGCTTAGCACTAGTGTTAGGAAGTTAAACAGGTCATAATTCCCTCTCTAATATCTATTTTATATTGATGTGAAAACATCAAACAACTGGATTTATTCAAGTTTTAGGAGATTACATTTGAACACATCATGATAACGTTGTAATTTACCTTCGCCCAATAGTAATTTTTCCTGAGCCGACTTTGAACGCCTCATAACAATAACTCAATGGCACCTCCGTTAACGTTCGTATCTCCGGTATTTAACCAATCAGAACTGTGCTGCCCACCGGCTGCTAACAGCTAACGTTACTAACTCTCCTCCTGTTGATTTCAACACAGGTTTGTTGTTCAGTGTCGCTTTATCAGGGAAAATAGGGTGCTTCCCCTCAGGTTTAGTAGCGCCATGCTGTTGAGCGCTTTTTTTTCTCTCCACCATGTCTCCAGTCCCAAACAAACTGAAACATGATACAGCGTGTGTATGCGTCATTGTGCAGCGTAACTGTCGGTAAGCATCAATAAGAGCAATCGAAAGTCAGAGATTCAAGCACAATCTTATAGTAGAAGATTGTAGCCGTTTGGATCATTTGCGTTCCATGCTTATCCGTGTTTCATAGATTCCCTCTCAGCTATCTAAAGGCACATCTTGGGTAATAAAATCCTCCCTCTCTGGCCCAGCAGAATCACATTAATTTGCAGCTCAGGTAAGTTTGTATTGGATGGACTCATGGCTCCAGCTCTCCTTTGAGAGGCGAACAGCTTTTATCCTGTTTCTCCTCACTAAAGGAATCAGATTATGCTAAACGATTGGCTTTTCATGTTCTATTTGATAAAGGCAACTTCAAAGTGTCGGGGGGATTCTTGCCTTTAATTCCAAAATGGGAAAGCTCCGGCTTCAAAGAGCAGTCATCATCTGAAAGCTCCACCGGCCTCAAACAGAGTTATTTACTGGCTCGATTAGAGAGAGCTCAGAGTCATTCTACTGGACCAGGGAGGGATAGGATTGGCTGTAATATTATACAGCTTTGAAATTTGGAGACAGGTGTTTCCCGGTATAGACTAATTGATTAGAGTAAAACAAATATTATTTATCTGGATAAAAGCAAAATAAAAGCTCATCTGCCATCACTGTTGGTACAAAGAGCAGGGACAGAAGCTGTATTTCCATTCAATTGTCAAGTGAATTTAAAGCAAACTTTTGAAATGTCACAAAAAAAGAAATGGGAACTGGTTTGGAGCCAATAAACTTGGCTACAGCGCAGTTTGGCCAGAGGTTGGCGCTATAGGCAGCAAGGCTGTAATCCGCCAGTAAACAGAGTAGAAGAAGAGGTTGCGAACCAGAAAAAAAACCCAAGTCTGTTAGGCCATCTACGATAGCAAAATGGAGAGGAATTCAAGTCAATTGGGAAATTTGTAATCGTTCTTTCATGTCAGCTAGTACTGGCCATGTTTCATGCTGTCCAGAGATGAAAACAAGCATTCACACATTATGGGAATATCCGGGAAGACAGCAGTCATGTGAGTTAAATGTTGACTACGTCAGAACTTATTCGGCAAAGGCGTTTCCATAATTCATTTAGCGCATCAACTCTTTTTCAACAAAGGCACAAACCACCTCAAGTGAGCATAAAAGCTTTTTTTTTTTTTCATGAAAAACCTAAGATATCCATCGATACCAACCATGTCATGCAACCTTGTCGGGAAGGACTTTAAATAACGCTCCAAACTTACGCTAACTTTTGCCGAGGAAAAACTGGCATGGCCATTTTCAAAGGGGTCCCTTGACCTCGGACCTCCAGAGATCTAAGAGTATTAAATACTTGACAAATCCCCTTTTAAGGTACATTTTAAAATAAAATATGTGATTAATTTGCGATAAATCACGATTAACTATGGACAATTATGCGATTAATCGCGATTAAAAATTTGAATCAATTGACAGCCCTAGAATAAATCTATTTTCGTGTTGTTCTGAAATATGTCAATCATTCATCAGTGGTATAATGCATCATGCAGCACAGAGTTTATATTTTCATCCCAAAGCAAACAGAGTTGTGTCAAGGTGATGTGACAGGAGGTTGAGGTGATCTCCGCTGGCTCTAATCTCAAGTGCTGCACACAAAGAGTGTACAGAATGTAGACCCCGAGGGCCCTGAGGATGAATCATTAATAACAGCATTCCACTGCTGCTGCTGCTGCAGCAACAGCTCAGGACTCAAACTCCTCTGTTATCTATCTCATTGGGCATTCAGATGGAGGTGACACCTCTCCACCTCACCTGGCTGCATCACTCACAGACACACTTCTACAAAAAAATACATTACCATACAATACAATACACACAGATGTTGGTCACATACGCTTACGGTCATTTCTCCATATTTGTTGTCTTTTTTTCCGGAAGCTAATAGCGTATTTGGCCGCTGATTGTTTCTATCTGTATGCAAGGTCTCAGTGTGGCATTTGTCGGAGAGATATGCTTGTGCAGCATGACATTATGACAGCTTTGACATTTTAGATCTTAATGTTGCACATGCTGTTTTGCATCATAATATGCCTCTCTAAAATCATGAATCTTATTTCCTCTACCTTTATTCTCAAATACCAACATTTGACCCCAGCTTTCAACACAAATAATGAGAATTTAAGAGCTCATTTTTACAAGTAAATGTGTTTGATGCGAACAGCTATGTCCTCTTTCTTTCTTTTTTATTAAAGACAAAGGAAAGAATGTTGTTTGCAAGTAGACCAAAAACACTGGATATGGTTCATCAGTTCATCAGAATATTGATTCCTACTGCTGTTGGCTATATTGTATGTCATTTCCAGTAAATATCACTATATTAAACGTGTGTTTTCTGTTTAAAAAGAATACACGTAGGAAGATAAGTGGTTATGTCTCCAGTCTGATCTCGAGCACACAGCTGATAGGCAGCCTTCGTGGTTTCCCTCAAGCCCTCAAGCGTTTTTTCTGTGGACAGAATTCCTTAATTTGTTAACACAAGGCTTTTATTCTGAAATATGTGCCGGACAGTGTTGTAGAACATGCAGTGACTTGGAGAGCGCCATGAATGAATATATTACGGAGTTTCATTGTGGATTATTACTATTATTTACAAATTACCACATGTTTCTTAACCTTTCCCTGTCTAAAATAAATATAAATTATATTTATAATGAAATGAAATGGCCATTAAAAGGCAAACTCTATGTAGAAAGAAAGGGCTGACAGCAGCAGCAGAAACGCAGCAGACACGCAGCTGAAATGCAGCTGGTGTGAACGCCCGACACGTGAATCACGCAGCCACCACGCCACACAGCCACCACGCAGCCGCCACCCAGCCGCCACGCGCTCCTGACGTTCCCTTTGTGTTCTGGGTGTAATGGTTTCAGTGTGGACACTGTGCAGGAAAGTGATTTTATTTGGCCCCTGACAGCTTCTGGGTGGTTGCACCGTCGATATTTATGCCACTGGTACAAACCTAGTAATTTTAAGCCCAACCATGATGTTTTTTCCTAAACTTAACTATAGTGGTTTTGTTGCATAATCCTAAGCAAGTGTGTTTGTTTAATTCACAACATTAAGCACGCCTTTACTGTGGCCAAAAAGTGACGCATACTGACAAAGCATCAGCATGTGACGTTGGGATGAGAACGTGATGCAATAATCCGTCAAAACATCAATGTTTTTTTTCCAAATGCCTATTTTAAAGTAAATAATAAGCAACTTAAGGGTACAACTAGCTTGAAACTGTGTTTAAGTATTTCAAGGACATACATGCGGTTTCAAAGAAGTGTGAAAAAAAATGTTGTTCCCCTGCTGATGATGGAATTGATCACTGCGCCCGCCTTTCAGTTTCTACCTCAACTTTGGAGTGAGGTAATCAATTAATCAAATCAAGCCTGGCCCGCTCTGCCTCCACCACCATCACAGCAAGTTTATTACATGTCCATCATGGGAGGTTGGGGAGGAGATGAGGGGCAGGGCTGGAAGAGGCCCGGCGGAGCTATTAGCTGCTGGAGTGGAGCGATCAGCCTGTGATGAGCTATTGGACAGGCCCAGGATTGGGGCAGTGGGAGATGCTGCAGAGGTTCATTACATCTAGTTCATCTTGTGTGTTGTGCTGCCTTCAGCTGCATTCCCACCCAGGTCCACTCCCCCGGGCAGCCCGGGCCCTTATCTGCCTCGGTCTAATCAAGCTCTCTTCAATGGTGGAGGCTTTCCAGAGAAACAGCCGCCTGATTGCCTGACAGGCCTGACATGGCTGGGTCACACTGGAACTTTAGATGGAAAAAGGCGTAAAAGTATGCTGTCGAGGCATACGAGGGGTTACTGAATGAGTTGCCCATACAGGTAATTATGTCAGGGGCATTGCACCCTAAAAATTATTATTTGTACTGAACAGTCAACAAAAAATCATAAATGATGACTAAGTAATAACCTAACATATTCAGTTTTTAAGAACACATGTTTATGTAAATGTTTCCTGAAACAGGCTCTTGTTTAGTTTAAGGTTTGAGTTGCACTATTAAGGCCTCTGTTATTTCATTCCATCAGCTGTATGCAGCTGGTGCAATGGCGCCTTAATGCACGGGCTTACGCCCGGGACGCATAGGGAACGTCAGGAGCGCGTGGCGGCTGTGTGGCGGCTGCGTGATTCACGCGTCGGGTGTTCACACCTGCTGCGTGTCAGCTGCGTATCACCTCCTTGACTGCTGCGTTTCTGCTGCTGCTGTCAGCCCTTTCTTTCTACATAGAGTTTGCCTTTTAATGGCCATTTCATTTCATTATAAATATAATTTATATTTATTTTAGATAGAGAAAGGTTAAGAAACGTGTTGTAATTTGTAAATAATAGTAATAATCCACAATTAAAACTATATTCATTCATGGATCTCTCCAAGTCACTGCATGTTCCACATCACTGTCCTGCACATATTTCAGAATAAAAGCCTTGTGTTAACAAATGAAGGAATTCTGTCCACAGATAAAAGGGTGCTTTTTTTCTGTTGTTTCTGTGAAACGTGCGCGTCACACATCAAAAATAGGCGAGACCTCTATTCTCTAGAAGAGACCCAGCTGAGACGCGCGTATGACGCAGTATGGCTGCTTTAACCTGTTAACATGGACACTGAAATACAAAACAACAGGTAACGCAGCCACCAGGCGCTCCTGACGTTCCCTGTGTGGATGAGGCTTTACCGGTACTGAAGGGGGGGCCTCTCGAGACACAAGCTTAAAAATAAAATGCGATTGGTGAACCGATGCGCGACACGGAAAGTGGAGAGAGGGTACTGTTATATATAGATATAGTGTTCACCTCCTGAAAAATTAGTAACGTTACATACAGTAATACCGTCGATGAGAGCAAATCATCTAGCAGTCATTCTGTTAGAATGCCAGGCGGAAATGTGTTCACTAATGCACAATGATAAACACCAATAAAACCATCCACCGTGTGCACCGCTGTCATCGTCATCACTTTAGGGTCTAGGCTAAAGGCTCAAATAAATATAATTAATGAAACAGTATTTAAAAGTTTTCCAGTTCCAGAATATGATTTTACATGACAAACATTGCCAGAAGAATTAAATGCTCAGACGAAGGGGTCTGAAATTCAATTCAATTCAATTCAATTTATTTTTATATAGCGTCAAATCATAACAGAAGTTATCTCGAGACGCTTTTCATATAGAGAAGGTCTAGACCCTAGTCTATAGTTTAGAGATCCAACAAGAGATCCCACCAAGAGCATTGCACTGGGCCATTGGGTCTGAATAACATACAGTAGGGACCACAAACAACTTTCTTCATTTATTAGAATGAATTTTCTTTTCATCATCTGTTATTTTCCCAATTAACTTTTATTAATGATATAGTTAAAGTCAGAGAGAGAAGGAGAGTCTGTCATTAACAAACACCTTTTACATCATTTATCCTCATTTCCATTCAGTCACATGTGAAGCAGATAATTCCTGAGTGTCAGGTTTGATATGAGTTACATCATTTACATTTTCCCTGAAACATTCAGCCTAATACATAATGTCCAGTGTTCAAAAGACACCATAGTCATATTCTGGGTTATTAAATTGTGAATTCCCAATCAGAATATCAGTAACTACAGGCGCTAATAATGAATAAATAATATAAAGATATTGATCCAGTACAGATGGTTCCTGGTCCTCTAAGCAGGTCTCAGTCCCCAGTAGAAATACAGACTGCAGCTGTTATTCATGTGCAGGTGTTAGTTAAACAGGTAACAGGCTACAGAGAGGAAACACTGCTGCTCTGCCACTGATGATAACTGTGTTTCTATATTAATATTAGTACAGTTCAGACACAAACAGCTGTTAAAGCCGACTGACAGCTGATCCAGCTGTGATCAGCTGCTGCCATCATCAGAAATGGACGTTGCATCACGTGACGCTTCAGAGAAAAGGACGTCTCATGTGTCTTATAACATATTTCCTCGTTTCCTCTCTCCTAGCTTCTCTTCCTCGCCTCCTCCGCTCGCATCTCAGGTGGGAGGGACTAAAACGCGAGGAGAGGAGGCGAAGAAAAGAATCGGGGAGACCAGTTAGCATAATGAAAATCATACACATACAACAGAACCATCTGAGTAGCCGTCAATGGAAAGTGTTTAGAAAAGGGCTGGGAAAAAAACAAAACTTGGCAGTGTGATTGGATGAACCATCTGTCAATCAAACTTGGCCAGTTGTAATTGGGAGAAGAGCAAAAACCATTTCCATTGAGAAAAGCCTTCAGTGACGTTCTTTGCTCGTCTTTCAATGGAGAAATGCTCTCCAGTTCTGATACAACTGATGCTATCGCAGCATCTACACTAACCTCTTCAGTAGTAACCAATGGGCTTGAAGCTGAGAGCCACAGGTGCATTGAGGATATAATGTCAATATTGAGATGGCTCTTTTCATGTTGAGAATAATTTATCCTTTAAAGGTCCCATATTATGCTCATTTTCAGGATCATACTTGTATTTTGTGTTTCTACTAGAACATGTTTACATGCTGTAATGTTAAAAAAAACTTTATTTTCCTCATACTGTTAGGCTGAATATACCTGTTTACCCTCTGTCTAAAACGCTCCTTTTCAGTGCATTTCGGCAGAATTGCGGCGAAATTGCAACAGAGTTGTGTTGCTAGGCAACAGCTTGGGTACATGTATATTTCCTGATGACATTCACATACAATGCAACCAGGAAAAACTGGGACACATTTAGAATGTTTACGTTTAAATCTGTGTAAAGGTTCTAAATATTGTATATTTGTGACATCACAAATGGACAGAAATCCTGACAGCTTCTTTCAAATGCAGAGTTTCTGAATACGGGCTGTGTGTATTTCCCTGTGGATTGAGCGTTTCGATACTTTCACAGTATTTATATAGAACTTAAGCCTGCTTTATAATAAAAAACATGAAAATCGCACTTTTTTATAATATGGGACCTTTAAAAAATGCTGCTGTTTTTCTAGTTGACCGCACATGTAGAGGAGATAAATACTGTCAGGGTTTAGGACAGCTTCTAAGCAAGACCAGAGAAGAACAGGTCAACATTGTTTCCTCGCCCTGTAAGGACACAGTTGAAATGTAAATTGTGAAACAGAAAGTGAAACTTTTGTTAGAACTATGGGTGGATATGTCTTTTTTCTCAATAATCTTTAAAGCACAAAAAGGTATGAACTTGTCACCAGTACTTTGTGGCTGTAGACCACTGCATACAGAGTAGTAGTAGTAGCGTACAGTGGGAACAGGTAGTTTGACCCTTGTGGCACGACGTCTGAGAGAAAGCTTTGAGACACACGAGGATCTGATTGAATCATAGATGGAAGTGCACACAGCTGCTACTCTGACGAGAGACAGTGAAACGTTGGGTCGGCTGGGTTACGTCCGTCTCTCTTCCTCTGGTCTCAGTTTAAATCCATGTCAATGCCAGATGAAGGCAAAGTCTATTGTCAGGGATTACATGGTCAATACAGCAGCCGTTGGCACCGTCAGCCCGTCTCTCTGATAACATCACGACTTCATCCTCCACACTGGAGACTCTCCTCCACCTGGACGGACGCCGTGCGACAGGAATCTTGACCAAAGTTATGACTTTATTCTCGTAATATTACGACTTTTTTCTCGTAAAGTAAGACTGTAAGCTGTGTTAGCTTCATCACAATGCTCAAATGTTTTGCAGCTCCAGACAGATTTGTTTTTGTCCTAAAATGGCTCTTTTGATAGTAAAGGGTGCAGACCTCTGGTTTAGGGCAACCGTCAATGTACAGTCCACTTAAAGTCGCTTGTTTTTGCCACTGAAAGGCTCAGATTGTTATGAAGTGTCTGACTACCAGATTGGGGTACAAAGTAACGCGTTGCAATCAGTTATTTAGTTACGTTTTCAAATCCGTTACAAGAACATCACAGTGAAATTCAATTTACATTTCCCCCATTTTTTTGGAATGTACATTTTGTAATATTCAATTCAATTCAAAAGAAAATAAGTTCTGTATGTATAGTCTGGTAAATCAGTCCTTGGCAAAGTTATGCATTTTTAATTAAAGAAAAAAAAAAAAAAGAAATCCCAACAGTGATTTTCTTTGAAAAAAGAATTCCCTAATCTTATGATTATTGTCAAGTCATTTTTGCAGCGAACAGCAGCCTACATAATGTCTTTTGAAGCACTGCAATTACATTGACATTCCAATGTGTGCACTATTTCTTATATACTCTGATAAGAAAATAATGTATCATTCATAATTATTGTGTGTGTGTGTGTGTGTGTGAGTGTGCGTGCGTGCGTGCGTGCGTGCGTGTGTGTGACAGTATCAAGCAGCCTGAGGATTACCACTGGTCCCTTCCTGTCCTCACTCTTATTTATTTCCCCGATGGGTCGGGATTATTGGATTCTAATGAGAGATGCCCCGCCTACTCATTTAAGTCCTTTTTGCTCTCCTCTTTGAAGGAGTGAGGAACACTTCACTTTATTACTATGAATAAGGCATATTATCAATGTTTTATAGAAGGCCGAAAAAAAAAACATTTCTGAGTAGAATTTGTCACTTCTACTGTACTGGCATTGTTCATTTTAATGCAAAACCATGACTCTTTTGTGTGTTTCTAATAGGTTTTAGCAACAGTGAAGCACTATGGTATGAAAGCATGAACTATATCAGCAGCCCAACCTTAAAGGGACTGTTTGTGAATCAGAAATGCTTGTTAACAGCAACACCTGTGGCCGTTAAGTCAACGAAAGTCAGCCGTCGCGCTCGCTCTTGTGCTCGCTCTACATAGACATGAACGAGCATCGATCAAAACAGTGAGGCGACACACGTCAGCTGAAACCAACAATATCACACTATATTTCAGCTGCTTGGCAGTAATGTTAGCTGACCAGACCGGAGGTCTCTCCATGAATCAGTGCTGATCCTAGTGTTGGCTTTTCCCGCTTCAAGCCGCGGTCAGAGGTGAAACTGGCACCCGGTCGGAGACGATAACGTTTCTCTCTGCAGAGCCCCGTCACTTCACAAGACACCGGAAACCTCTGTTGGTCTGGAGGAGCTGCAGCAGTTATTTCTGTACAAATGTTATACGTGTTAAGAAGTTACAAACAGTCACTTTAACAAATGCCGTATGAATGACATAGCAATTTGTGTTTCTTAGTTTACTATGTATTTTACTACGTTTACACAGTTATTTTAACTCTCAAACTACCAGGATTCTATAACTAGTAGAATGGCCATATATGCATTATCTAAAGTAGGTGTGCACCAAAAAGAGACATTTTAGACAAATAAGATTTGTCTGGAGCCGCAAAACATTGAGCATTGTGATGAAGGTAACACAGCTTATAGTCTTACTTTAAGAGACAAAAGTCGTTATATTCGAGAATAAAGTCATATCTTTAAGAGAAAAAAAGTCATAATATTAGAGAATAAAGTCGTAATATTAAAAGAATAAAAGTCATAACTTTACGAGAAAAAAAGGAAATTAAACACGTAAAATTACTACTTTATGACTTTATTCTCATAATATTACGACTTTTATCGTAAACCTATGACTTTATTCTCGTAATATTATGACCTTATTCTCGAAATCTCAGATTTATTTTTCCTCAATGTGGCCCTAATACTCCGTCGTACCGTCAGCAACATAGACCTACAACAATGATGAATAAAAAATTAAAATGTAAACAAAAACAGTTATTCGTTTCCATTTTAAACAATCCACATGGAGCCACTGGAGAGGAGCTAAAGAGCCGCAGGTTGCTGACCTCTGGTGACACATTATACCAGTTCATGTTGGGGAGATATGGTATGCATTGTTTTTTGTGCCTACCCATCATTTATATATCTGCCCTCTGGTTTTGCATCTCTGCATTTGAGCTGTTGTCACTCACATTCACAAACACAAAACAATCACTGTGTTTTATTGGATGGCAAAAAATAATAGCCATGTTGATCAATTCTGATCTTATTAAAATGTGGCCCAGCTGTTGAATTGAATTAGTGACAATAATCACATAGCTGAACAAGGCTGAATGTATGGTGACATATTGGAAAAAGATCCATGAGACCCTGCAGGATGCTGCTGGGTCTGATTAGTTATCCACCTCTGTGCTCTTCTTCTACCTGAGTTCGCTCTAATTCAAGGTCACATTGGAAAATCGGTGTGTGTGAGAATCTATTTGCATACTGTATTTATTTTCTGTTGATAATCGATTTGCATAGAAATCAGGTCGAATGTCCTAATGTGCCTTCCCCTAGCCTTTGCTTCTCATGTGGTGCATTGTGGGTCGGTTGAAGTCATGGGATTTATTATTTCAGCTTCCCCAGAGAAAATGTGAAAAGGCCACTGAATGTCAGCAGAGACTTCTGGAAGCTTACAAGATTGGCAAGGTCCCCAGACTGGTGGCCAAGCCTTTTGAATATGACTGCAATTATCAATGAAGCAAATGAAGCACAAGTATATCAGGAGCCAAGGTACTATCTCATGAAGACAAAGTACATCTGAAACCCGTTCGCCCAACCATTTGTGACATCGTCTGAAAATGTGGTAAATAAAGCTCAAGTTCTGGTGATATTCTATATGTATCTTACTGTCAACAAATACCATGTACAGACCCAAACCAACAATGAATGTATCTACTCACAAGTATTGTGTGTGTATCAAAGCCTGGCATATCTTATTCCTCTCTGCCATAGAGCTCCATTGTTTAAAACACATCAATGAGCCACACTAGCCGTGTTCACCAGCCACTAGCCGTGTGTTCATTAGCCGTGTATATACAAACTATCCGTGTGTATACAAACTAGCCGTGTTCACTAGCCGTGTGTTCACTAGCGTGTGTTTACTAGCCGTGTGTTTCACTAGCCGTGTATTCACTAGTGTGTGTTCACTAGCCATGTGTTCACTAGCCGGGTTCACTAGCCGTGTGTTCACTAGCTATGTGTTCACTAGCCGTGAGTTCCATTCAATTGTCAGGCGAATTTTAAAGCAAACTTTTAAATGTCGCAAAAAAATAAAGTAGTAGTTTGGTCAGAAGTTGGCGCTAAAGGCTACGCAAGTCGCCTAGGCAATCAAACCCTCTACGAGAGAAAAATGGAGACGTCTTCAGGAATCGGTTTCATTGGGCAAGTTTTAATAGTTATTTTATGTCAGCTAGTATTGGTCATGTCAAGACAATATAAATATATATCCGGGAAGACGCCGACAGCAAATTCGATGTGAGTTGTGAGTTAAATGTTTGCTCCGTCAGAACGTATTCAGCAAAGGCGTTTCAATAATCCATTTAGCGCGTCAACTCTTTTTCGACAAAGGCAAAAAAACACCTCAAGGGAGCGCAATTGAGGAGGTTTATCTAATGCAATACTTCAAAATGTGCATAAAATATGTGAATGTAAACATGGCTACTGTTGCACTGTACACACACAATGTAGTTTATTTTGACTCAATCCCACATTCCCACCGTACTGCTGCCACTAATAATCACCAGAGCACAACGTGTATTATCCATCGCTGAAAATAGTCCCCCGACAATGCACCATTTCCTCCTGTTTGAGTAACGTTTACTAAAAACTACATCGGACTGCTGTTTTAGGAAATAACTGAGCCTTCTTTGAAAATTAAAATGTACGTTTGTGAGCTGATTTTAAAGGGATTTACATCTTCAGTAGGAACCAGTGGGCTTGAAGCAGAGAGCTACAGACAGGGTAGGGAAGTATTGACAGACGCACTAACACATTTGGGGTTTGGGTATTTCCATAGGATTTGTAGCCAATAACCAAGTCATTAGAGTGATCCCTTCCGGCAGAGAAGGGTTTGTTGGTAATGGTAAATGTAATGTGGCAATGGTTTGTGTTTGAGATATTTCACCAATTATTACAATTCATCATGTGGGATCACATATCACATGAAAATCAATCTTGTCAGGCTTCAAGTAATGAGTTTGTGTCCAGCAAGCCAGATCACAGACCAATCAGTGTCATGTGAGAAGCTACTGGTGTGTGATCTGGCGGCTCAGGATAGACACAAATTTCTACACCAATTTGGGTTTTTTTCCAATCCAACTAGTAGATATATAGAGATATTTCACAGAATAAATGAACACTTTGACTTATACTGGTGGTGGTTATCTTCTGGGGAACATGAATATCTGTACAAAAGTTCAAGGCAATCCATCCAATAGCTGTTGATATATTAAAGTGGTGAACCAACTGACTGACTGAGGGACCGACATTGCCATCCTTAAAGTCACACTGCAAAATGTCTTATATTTTACTATGATGGAGACATCAAATCTCATCAGGTCTGATTGCTGCCTTTTTGCAGATGATGTGGTCCTGTTGGCATCATCGGTCTGTGACCGCCAGCACTCACTGGATCGGTTAGGGAATGAGTCCTCAATGAGCCCCCAAGTGAAGGAGTTCAAATACCTCGGGGTCTTGTTCGTGAGTGAGGGGACTATGGAACGTGAGATTAGCCCGGAGAATCGGAGCAGCGGGGGCGGTATTGCATTTGGCTTTACCGCACCGTTGTGACGAAAAGAGAGCTGAGGCCGGAAGGCAAAGGTGAGGGTGGTTCGGGCATCTAGTAAGGATGCCCCCTGGGGCGCCTCCCTAGAGAGATGTTCCAGGCACGACCAGCTGGGAGGAGACCACGGGGAAGACCCAGGACTACGGTGGAGAGATTATATCTCCACACTGGCCTGGGAACGCCTCGTGATCCCCCCAGTCAGAGCTGGTTAATGTGGCCCGGGAAAAGGGAAGTTTGGGGTCCCTTGCTGGAGCTGTAGCCCCCGCGACCTGATCCCGGAGAAGCGATTGAAGATGATCGATGAGTGAGTGGAGACAAAACTATGCAGATTGTTCAAAACTGGTATATATGCATTTTAAAAACAAATAAAAAAACAGTGTGGTCAATTTAACAAAAAAAAGTGGTAAGGTTGTTAAGACAATTATTAAAAAAAGATTAGTTCTACAATTTACTATATGAATCTGATTGCATTTGATTTAAGAAAGCAATTCAGTCCCATATCAAAGGCGGGTTGTTATCAGCTGAGTGCTGCAGGGCAGACCTGCAGTGATGCAGTCCATTCTCTCAGTGACTGTAACACAATGCAGTCACCGCTGTGTGTGCATTATGTCCATTGAAGCTTCTCTTGAGCATGCCTCCTGCAGTATTTCTCAGCCAGCTTGCCCTCTGTGTAATTGGAACGAATGGTTTATTAATACGTTTTGATACCAATCAGGTCAAACGACCTTGGCAGTGTGGAGAAGGAGAGGCTGGTGGCAGCACCGGATTGTACATATAAGGGGGGTGGCAGCAGGCATTACTCTCAGCCACTGTATGCTGATCTCAGACCTGCAGCACAGTTAATAACGTGGAGGCGACACACTTTCCATCACTCCTAATAGAGATATTGTCATAGTCCTGCCAGTGCCAGGGCCTGCACCGCCGATAGGAAATAGATGGCGCCTGCAATCTTAATCTCTCTTTCCGTTTCGTCTGCGTAGGGATGACTTCTCTTATACTAATGTCTGGCCACTCACCCCCCAAGTCACATTACTTCTTAACAATGAATAAAATTATCATTAGGGTGACGCAATGCACAATTTAATAACTGCACTTTTATCAGATTTTGCTTGTTAAGAGTTTGGACCTAAGGATGTCCAGCCTGTTCTCATTCCCAGGGCTCAGATACCGAGGGCTTTGTCACGCACGTCGGCGTTCGATACCACCGAACAAGGCCCCTTTAGTGTCTATGATGGTATGAAAACCACCCGTTCTCAGTCCCAACTCGTCAAATACCGCCATTTGGTAAGTGCCCCCTTGGTATCGGAAAACCAACACACACGGAGGCACCCTTTATGTGACGAAACCGGGCTTTCAACTAACTCCAATGTAATCCTACCGCGGAGAACTTATTTGACGAAGCAAGTGACGTAGTATTAATAGCGTGAGAGTCCGTTCATTTTGGTAGAAGGGTCAACAAACAACAAGATTTTCAACCAGGAGACCGGTGTTTCATGTCCCGTGTGAAACTAAAAAGTAACGTTGAATTATTTTGTCTTGTCAGTTGTTAGTCACGTGACTCGTCGGTATCATCAGTCCCGTGAGTCATTAATCAGTCAACGTCAACCTTGACCGTTTCCTAACCCTAGACTTATTGATTGTGTTGTTCTAAACCTAATTTCCTGTGAAAACCGGAAGTTTATTTTGAAAATACACTATGCATGTAACCAGCGTATATTGACATGCTGTCCTTAGTCCATCCAAAAGTAACGCAAGAGGGGTATCCGTGCGCTGGTTTCCAGTGCTGAGGGGCCACTGGACCAAGCAGCAGTATTTGTCGAGTTGGGAGTGAAAATGTGTTGATGAAACACACCGGGGCGTTCCATTAACTACAATGTAAACCCACCCACGGCAACAGTGTGGTGACGTAGTTTAAAGAGTGACAAAGATATACACAGTGTCCTAGAACATGGCAGTGCTTGGAGAGCTCCATGAATGAATATAGTACGGAGTTTTAATTGTGGATTATGACTATTATTTACAAATTACCACACGTTTCTTAAACTTTCCCCGGTCTAAAATAAATATAAAGGATATTTATAATGAAATGAAATGGCCATTAAAAGGCAAACACTATGTGGAAAGAAAGGGCTGACAGCAGCAGCTGCAGCAGCAGAAACGCAGCTAACCCGCACTGAAAATGCAGCTGGTGTGAACGCCCTAACGCATGAATCACGCAGCCATCACCCACGCAGCCGCCACATGCTCCTGACGTTCCTGGTGTGTCCGGGCTGTTAGAACTGGAGTATATTTCTTCATTGACAGAAGAGCAACAGAACGACACTGAGGGCTTTTTCTCACTGGAAATTGAAAAATCAAAAGATGATTTTCGCTCCTCTCCTGACTGGCTTCGGTAAGAGTTTGATTGACAGGTGGTTCATCCAATCACCAGCCAAAGTATTTTTTTTGTATTGCTGGCCCAGTTTCCCAGACACCTTCCAATGACTGTTTCTCAGATGGTTCAACACAATTCTCATCATCACGTCTCTGTCCTTCAGGAAGATGTGTCAATAGAGTCTGTTTAGCACATTTAGATTTTTCCCAGTCTTTACAGTGTAAATCTATATATTTTAATGAAACAGTAGCTCCTGTTTCCACAGCCCTCTCCTGCCTCAGGCTCATGCAGACCACAGGAGAGAAAGGGATTGGTTTTCAGCATGTGTATTCATTGGCTCTATTTATCAGGAAGGCAGCAGAGTTAAATATTTGTTAGAGGAACATTAGACCTCTGTGCCATGCTCATGAAGCCAGAGTCAATTGTGTTTAATAGTAGCTTTATTCTCTCTAAATAATCATTTGGCTTTTTATTGCTGCAAATCAGGCTGAGAGCTCAGGGGCCTTGCAAACTCAATCACTTCATTGTTCCCCTGCACGTCCTTAAACACCGCTGTGGTCTGCAATGGCTTTGTTTCCTGTTTTACTAGGCAGCTGTACGTCCACTGCTTCTCCTCTTTACGTTATACTGTACAACGCTCTGATGGAATATGGAGAGATTGTAAGGTTTAACAATGAAGTGACCAGTTTACTGAAATTGTAAGAACTGTCATACTAGCTTGTCGGCTTAGAGGTAAATAACGCTCCAACTTATGCTAAATGTTGTCGAGGAAAAACTGTCATTTCCATTTTCAAAGGGGGTCCCTTTGACCTCTGACCTCCAGATGTGTGGAATGTAAATGGTTCTATGGGTACCCACAGAGTCTCCCCTTTACAGACATGCCCACTTTATGATAATCACATGCAGTTTGGGGCAAGTCATAGTCAAGTCAGCACACTGACTACACTGACAGCTGTTGTTGTCAATATACAGAGAAATGCACACAGCCCATATTCAGAAATTGTGTGTTTGAAACAAGCCGTTAGGATTTCTGTCCATTTGTGATGTCACAAATCTACAATATTTAGACCATTACACGGTTTTAAATGTAAACATTCTAAATGTGTCCCAGTTTAGTTTCTGTTGCAAGTGTATGTAAATAACATCAGCTGACAGGAAGTAAATATGGACCAAACTGATTGCGTAGCAACGCAATTTCGTTGCAATTCCGTTGAAATGCACTAAAAACGGAGCGTTTGTCGACCATGACATATTAGTTTAATAACTATAATAACACATAACTATGCAGTTTTGGGGCAAGTCATAGTCAAGTCAGCACACTGACACACTGACAGCTGTTGTTGCCTGTTCGGCTGCAGTTTGCCATGTTATGATTTGAGCATATTGTTTTATGCTAAATGCAGTACCTGTGAGGGTTTCTGGACAATATCTGTCATTGTTTTGTGTTGTTAATTGATTTCCAATAATAAATATATATACATACATTTGTCCTAAGGCCAGAAAATCTGGGACTGATGCTGATTGGCTCCTTTTTAGACAACTGCGTAACCGCTGCACTTCTTTTATCAGAAGGGTCAAATCTGAATTTCATCTTGCAGCCACCACAGAAAATCTAAATAATCCAGAGAAATCTGGAAAGCAGTAAAAATCTCTCTCACCCTCTGAAATACACAATGGGTTACCGAAATGTATTATGAAGGGACTCTGTTGTTGTATCTCATAGTCTGCCATGCTGGAATGTTTCAATGAGCACTTCCAAGCTTCCGGTCCTTGTTTGAGCGCCAATGTCCCCAGATACCTTAGTCATCCCTAACCTTATGCATTCCTCAGTATTTTGTCCCAAACCTGGCTGTTGGGAATGAGCCTTTTTGTTTACTCAAGCCTTTTCTCTTGCCGATGTGCACAGAGCTCTCATTACATTGGACCCTCTTAAACATCCCCTGGTCCTGACAGCCTGGACCTTACTTTTTACGAGCAGTTTACACAACAGAAGTGCTCGCCATCCAATCGCTGAAAAATGCAGTTCTTGCAGAAATCTCCAGATGTCAAATGTTTTTGATCCCAAATCACAAGCATTGGCATTTTTCTATGGTGTTCCTCAAGGTCTTGGTGTCTTAATGTGGTATTTTGGAGGAATTATTAATCATTTTTATCAATTCTCAAGTGGGTAAAACAATTGTTAAATTTAGGCACCAAATCTGTGTAACAAATGGTATCAACCCAAAAGTTTCTGCAACTACTTATGAGACATAATAGAGCATGGGATGGCCATCATATACTTCTATCATAATGTTATGAGCCCTTATACACTTTCACAATTTATTTTAATTCATGAATTAATTCATGTTATTTCTGATTTATGACTAGAACAACTTGACACACAGTGCTGAGCTGCATCTCAAATTAATCTTCAGGTTCTCAGCTTTCAGATGATGTACACCACTTCTATGTGACATCTACTGCTGACCTGTTATCTCCCCCTAAACATCCTCTGTCCTCTACCCTTCTGAAATAAAAAAGGGAGGCATGGTAAATGGTTAATGTGACGCAGCTACACAAATATTAACTTTCATTGACAGTAGCTTAAAAGCGAACGAAATACAGTAGTATTTCTGTTAAAAAGAATAACTGAGAGCAGCAGAGGGGTGAGTATGACATGTCTCTGATGTTGTAACTGATGGAATATAAGCAAATATAGGTCTTGAAACATTGCCTTCTTTTTTAGTTTGGAGGAAATAAGAGTGCTGGTTGGTCCATTGAACTTCAAGCAGTAAAATTGTTTCTTGTAAAACAAGAGTCTCAGGAGCTCGCAAACTCATTTGCATCTTATTCTCCGCACCCTTAATTGTGATCCTATGTGTAGTATTATAATCACATAACTGTACTCAGCGAAGCTCCTTAAAGAGCATATTTATGCAGCGCTTCATTTTACTCCGAAACAGAAAGAAAAGGCACTGTGAGGAAGGCTGCTGAATAACGGCAGCACCAGCCAGCCTCGGGGTAATTTTATTCACACTTTGCATTAGAGGCACCTCTAGTGTTTTTACTAATTTCACTGTTGAGTGACCTGCTTGTAGTAACCCATTTGTTTCTGGGCAGCACCCCGTGATGCTGCTTTTTACTGGAACAAATACTGGGAACTGTATAGAATGAGACCCTTACAGTTTTTCTTGAGCTAAACCTTCAGTGCCAGTGAGTTTCTCTGGTGACGTCAGTGCCACTCTGCCAAAAGTTACATTTATTTAAAGGGGACATATCATGCTCATTTCCAGCTTCATACTTGTGTTTTACGTTTCTACTAGAACATGTTTACATGCTTTAATGTTCAAAAAAAACACATTCTTCTCATCCTGTGTGTCTTAATATACCTGTATTCACCCTCTGTCTGAAACGCTCCGTTTCAGCTCCTGTCTCTTTAAGACCCCCTCCTGAAAAAGACCAGTCTGCTCTGATTGAATTGAGAGAAAAACATGGTGCACCTTTGTTAAAGGTAGTTCTCAAGCTGTGGGCTGTACTTCAGTGGTTCTCTACCAGGGGTCTGGGGACCCCCCAGGGTCCTTGAAGGAGTTCCCTTCTGATATGCAGTCTATGATATACACCGATCAGCCATAACATCATGACCACTGACAGGTGAAATGAATAACATTGATTATCTCGTTACAATGGCACCTGGCAGTGGGGGGGATATATTAGACATCAAGTGAACATTTTGAACTTTGTGTTGGAAGCAGAAAAAATGGGCCAGCGTAAGGATGTGAGCGACTTTGACGAGGGCCAAATAGTGCTGGCTAGATGACTGGGTCAGAGCATCTCCAGAACTGCAGCTCTTGTGGGATGTTCCCGGTCTGCAGTGGTCAGGACCTACCAAAAGTGGTCCAAGGAAGGAGAACCGGTGAACCGGCGACAGGGTCAGACCCGAGGCTCATTGATGCACGTGGAGCGAAGGCTGGCCCGTGTTGTCTGATCCAATAGAAGAGCTACTGGAGCTCAAACTGCTGAAAAAGTTAATGCTGGTTCCGATAGAAAGGTGTCAGAACACACAGTGAGGAGCAGTTTGTTGCGTACGGGGCTGCGTAGCCGCAGACCGGTCAGGGTGGCCATGCTGACCTAATGTTATGACTGATCGGTGTATACTCTATGTTGAAACAATAAATTCTGAAATATACTTGAGTGAGGTAATTTTTAGTTGTAGGTAAACATTGACCTAAGATGGACTACTGAATTCAGTTTGTTGAATGTTTTTAAATTTTTTTTATTGAATCTTTTAAACTTGAATTGCTTTATTATTAATCCTAATAAACAGTTATCTGAATACGAATGCAAAATCTGTAGGCAATGGGACAAGATTTTGTTATCCAAAGCGTTCTGGTTTCCATTTGTAGTCCAAGTAGTATTGACCAATTGTCGTCTGACGACGATTTAGCATTTCATTGGTTTAAAATCAGCATGTAAACTGGCTACTTGTGAAACAATCCCATTCTAGACGTTGTCTCTCAACTCCAACCCAATTTTCATGCGGATTGTAAACAATCACCGAACCCCTGAAATATCGTCCGTTGCCCCCAGAGGCTAAATCTTCATCTGTCTGATAGCCAATGGGTTGTGAGCTTGCTTTATTATACATGTGGACATATCATTTCATAGGTAGAATATGTTTAAAGTGGTTCATCGGCTTTAAATGAACTGTAATTGTAGTTGAAATGTCATGTTGTTCTGAACAGTTTTAAATTAGACTCCTAAATACCTCTTGAGTCATTGCTGACTTATTTCCTGTACATAATTGTACACTTCCTTAACATCAGCTTTGAATTTGCTGCTTAATTAATCACAGTCACGGCTCTTTGACCTTCTTGTGTAGGATTATTATGACTAAATCATCAGGTCTTACCAGGGTCAAGTGTGAAGATCAATATCAGTTTCATCAGCAGAGCAGAGATGCAAGACTGCAGTAAGACTGAACTGTTACTGTTACTCTAATATTAACCTCAACAGGGGCATCGTAGGTGAGCAGGAGCTGTTTGCAAAGACTAATCCATCCTCCTACACTCTACTCTTTGCTTGACTCTGGCAGAAATGTCCCCACCTTAATATCCAGTGAGTGCTGGGCTCCGAGGTGATTTAGTTACTGATTCCTTGTCAGAGTAATTTATGGTGCAGCCGTTGGTCCTCCAGGATCCACTCCTCCTCAGCACTGCAACAAATTACAACAAAGTTTTGCATTTCAGCCAAAGCAGGACTGGACTCGAACAAACTCCCCGTGGTCAGTATGTGGCCATGCATTTTGAATATGGCGAATCAACTTTTATCAAGACAATAAGTTCCTTGTTTGTATTCATGAATGACAACCTTTGAGCCAGGCTATATGTCAGTCAGCGAGGCTAATAAAATGCCATGAGTTCACGTAGGTTGCATAATGTTTCGACACGTACATGCGTTATGTTACTCTGTCAGACCCTGTGTCATGTCCTGCCCCAATCCCACCACTGCAGACAATCAGAACCCCCCCTTACCACCACTACCATCCAACAATGACAACCCCCTTCCCTCTACCCCCACCTCAGCTGAAAACCTGGATTGCCCACCACCTCCACACCCCTCCTCCACGACTGTTGCAGAACAGGACCGTCCCCTCTCCATCACAGAGGCTGCTGTTCGCCGGACCCTCCTGTGTATCAACCCACGCAAAGCGGCCGGCCCAGACGGCATTCCTGGATGCGTCCTGAAGTCCTGTGCACACCAGTTGGCAGGGGTTTTCACAACAATTTTCAACCTGTCGCTCTCTCTACGGACTGTCCCCACCTGCTTCAAATCCACCACCATCATCCCCATCCCCAAACAACAAAAAGTAACCATCTTAAACAACTGGCGCCCCATAACCCTCACCCCCATAGCCCTCACCCCCATAATCAGCAAATGTTTTGAGAAGCTGGTTAAATCCCTCATCTGCCCCATGCTTCCCCCCACACTCGACCCCCTACAATTTGCATACCGCCCAAACAGAGGCACAGAGGATGCCATCGCCCACGTACTACACACCGCCCTCTCCCACCTGGAAGGAAGGGCCACCTATGTGAGGATGCTGTTCGTGGATTACAGCTCAGCGTTCAACACCATAGTCCCCTCCAGGCTCGTCAGTAAGCTTAAGGATCTGGGCCTGAACACACCACTGTGTGACTGGATCCTGGACTTTCTGACGGGACGCCCCCAGGTGGTGAGAATCAACAACCTCACCTCGACTTCACTGACTCTAAGCACAGGAGCGCCTCAGGGCTGTGTTCTCAGCCCCCTCCTGTACTCCCTCTACACCCACGACTGTGTGTCAACAAGAGCTTCAAACACCATCGTGAAGTTTGCGGACGACACAGCAGTTGTGGCGAGATGGCTTACAGGGAGGAGGTGACTACCCTGGAACAGTGGTGTCAGAACAACCACCTCTCCCTGAACATCTCAAAGACCAAGGAGGTCATCGTGGAATACAGGAGGGGGCGTTAAACTCACCCCCCCAGTCACCATCAACGGCACAGCGGTGGAGAGGGTGGACACCTTTAAATACCTGGGTGTCAACATCCATAAGGACTTGACATGGGCCACCCACACCACCGCTGTAGTCAGGAAGACCCAGCAGAGACTGTACGCTCTGAGGCGACTCAACACTTTTAGACTGAAACCGCAAATCCTCAGGGACTTCTGCCGGGGCACCATAGAGAGCCTCCCGACAGGCTGCTTCACCACCTGGTACGGTAGCTGCACCAACGTGGACCGTAAGGCGCTGGAAAGGGTGGTGCGCTCGGCCCAACACATCACCGGGTGCGAGCTGCCCAGCCTGCAGGAGCTGTACACCCAGCGGTGCCTCAGGAAGTCCCTGAGGGTCATTAAGGACACGACACACCCCCACAACAGCCTGTTCTCCCTCCTGCCCTCTGGTAGAAGATACAGGACCCCCAGGACTCACACCAGCAGACTGAGGAACAGTTTTTTCCCCCAGGCCATCAGACTTTTAAATCTATAATTAATTTGACACATTCTTACACAAAAATATATCTGATACTGTATATACTGTATATATTCTTAATACATATGTTCTTAATATGCCTGTATATGTTCTTAATATGCCCTTGTATAAAGTATTTCCTTTTATAATTGTAATGTAAATGTAAATGTAAATGTAATATAATTTATTATTTTAATGGAGCTTCCCAGCAAAAAGTATTTCACACGTTTGTAACTGTACAACCGGCGTGACAATAAACAATCTGAATGGGAGGAGTGAGAGGGGGGGTACTCAGTTTGTTGCAATCTGCAACCACACCACTAGATGTCGTCACCTTACACACTGTACCTTTAACTAGATAGATAGGTAGATAGATAGATAGTAACTTTATTGATCCCGAGGGAAACTCAAGTAACTACGTAACAAACATACTTAATTTAACCCAAACCATGATGTTTTCCTAAACCTAACCACAGGCGCAGCTGCGTCTCTTGTAGGCCTCTGCGGTATGCATTTTGATGCCAGTCGGTAAAAATAAAAAAATGAAAAGTCATAAAGAAATTTTTTTTTGTCATAAAATAGACAAAGTAAACATGATTTAAAGAAATTTTCAAGAAATATTTTTTTGGGGTACAATGTAGCCGGGGGGAGAAGAGTTGTCTGGTTTGGGGACCTCAGAATTGCATCTCTGCTCTTTGCAGATGATGTGGTTCTGTGGGCTTCATCAGACCGTGAGCTTCAGCACTCACTGGGGTGGTTTGAAGCCGAGTGAGAAGCGGTCTGTATGCCAAGTCTGAGGCTGTGGTTCTCAGTCGGAAAACGGTGGATTGATCCTCCGGGTGGGAAGTGAGTCTTTGCCCCAAGCGAGGGAGTTCAAGTATCTTGGGGTATTGTTCAGGAGTGAGGGTAAAATGGAGCGGGAGATGGACAGGTGCAGCGTCGTCAGTTATGCAGGCGCTGTACCGGACCATTGTGCTGAAGAAGGAGCTGAACCGGAGGGCGGAGCTCTCGATTTACCGGTCCATCCACGTTCCAACGCATCACCTATGGTCATGAGCTTTGGGTAGTGACCAAAAGAATGAGATCACGGATACAAGCAGCAGAGAGGACTCACAAAGTGCACTGTTATAGTAGACTACAGTATAATAACCTGAACTTTATTTCAGCTAACATTCGCAAATTTTTCAAGGTTAATTTGTAGAGATAAAGAGAAAATGATGATGACTGTTATGCTTTTGAACAGTATATAAACCTAGATACACAATGCCAAAAAAAAGTCATAGTGGGAATTCATAACAGTATGGTGTTATCTTTAACAAATTTCTATTACTTAATTATCAAATAAAGTACATTAAACTAAAAAAATAAACTTAAAAATTAAACTTTGACCATTTTTGTTTTTAATTTTTTTTCCAGATTGTAAAAAGACGTTTTCAGACCAGTTTTGAAGAGAGAAATGAAAGAAAATAATGACACTTTACCATCTTTTACTATCTACCACATTACTTATTTTGCCAAAATATGATCACTTGTGTTATAGCTTAAAACATTATGATTTTCTGTCTGATTCCAAGCAAACTTACTAAAAACTAACAAAATGAGAGACTGAAGTTTTAGGTTTTTTTCACAGCTTTTGACTGATGTAATGCCTAACAAGTAGGGCACAGTTTGCACTAAACACCAGTTCTATTATCCTATTTGTGATTTTCATACATTTTCCATATACAGAAAAATCCCCTTACAAGCATTTCAACCACATTACCCTAACTGCTGTCATAGGTCAAGTTAGTTTCATTATTATCTACATATAATTAAAAGCATTTCAGTCGCAGTATGAAATACTTTGCATCAACAGCATTGAAAAGCAGACAGCCGGCTGCTGGGTATGTATGGTTCAGCCTTGGATGATGAATGGGGCGACAGCTACATCAGCGTTTGAAGAAAGAGCGATACATAGTGAGGCTGCGGGAGCAGACACAAGCACGTTAACACTTCCTGTTAATACAGGCGAATACAGGCATTATCTCAAATCTGCTTTGCTGTTTTCCGAGCCAGCCGTGGACGTGTGATGGTTCTGGGAATATGGAAACTGTTTTTTTATTCAGACACTAGTCACTGGTGAATACCTTTTGATTACTGTCCCCATGGCATGATCACATTCTCTGCTGTTTCACATACAGAAGACACTGAAGATCATGTCTGCAGGCATTCAAACAACATCAGCTGGCTGCACAAGACATGTTGTGATGGATGTATAAATGTAAAGCCTCATCCACGCTGGGAAGGTCAGCAGCGCGTGACGGCTGTGTTAGCTGTTGTTCTTTATTTCGGTGTTAACAAGTTAGAGCAGCCACACTGCCTGCGTGAGACGTGCGTCAGACTTGTAAAGACTTGCTTTTAAATCAACACTTCCTACTTTAATTTCAAAACAAAAGTCCTCAAGTTTTTTTTTTCTTTGGACAGAATTCCTTCATTTTTTAACACAAGGCTTTTATTCTGAAATATGTGCAGGAGAGTGCTGTGGAACATGCAGTGACTTGCACGGCTCCATGAATGAATAAAGTACAGGTTTAAATCAACACTTCCTGCTTTCATTTCGAAATAAAAGCCCTCAGGCAGCAGCAGAAACGCAGCAGGTAGCTGGTGTGAACAACCGACGCGTGAATCACGCAGCCGCCACGTGACGCAGCCGCCATGCGCTCCTGACGTTCCCAGCTTGGACGAAGCATTAGACTGGATGTGATTAATCTCTTCTGTTGATTTAGATTCAAGGATGAAAGAACAACATCTCAACATCTACTGTATATAAGACAGTTGGTCCTGGTTATCACAGCACTGAATACAACTCAATTTATATCAGTCGTATGAAAAAGCATCATATTCACTGTCCATAAATGGGCTGCCTGGCTTTTAGAATTTTGGTGTCATCTATGGTGAGTCGCACTGCAAATTCTCTGCTGCGGAGACACTGTAGCTTATACTCTCTCACCCAGGTGCCCTCTCAGGTACCGAAATTTGGCACAGATTGATTTAACTTGAAACAGTACTTGGTATTACCGACGTAATTCAGTCAGTACCCTTAAAAGTAACGACTTCGGTACACAACCCTATTGGTCGTATGGGTTGGAGGACTTATTGAACAAAATAGGAAACCACTCATAAAAACATGGTCTAGAACTCCACAAGTGATGTGCACAGTAGCAATAAAACTAATGTGCAAAATGCTAAGTGAACCTGTAATTTATAATCCTTTCCCCCTCTCGTTGTGTTCACAGTGATTTAATATTTTGGGGGGGTCTTTATATTTTTGTACTCTTACTGAATGTGATTACATTATATACCTGTAATATTGTATATCAGTCAGTTGGGGTCTGAAACACTGTTGAGATGCTGCAGCTGTAGCACAGTGAGGCTTTCCAAAATGGTGATTATCAAAGACTCGATCTGTCCCGGGATGGATGATCGCCCAAATGCTGCCCTTTATAGTCTCCTAATGAGCCACATCCCCATGTCAATAAACCCTCAAAATGACTCTCCATCCATCATCGGCTGGAGGTTAGCATACGCACACAGAAGTGAAGGTCGGCTTTTGTCTCAGACATCATGTTTGACTCTGACCTCCTCCGGTCTGAAAATAGATGAGCTAGCGGAGCTGCCACAACATTTGATGGGGTGAGGGAAAGATGACCTGACCCAGCCAGACTAACGGATATAGATGTCAGGCTACAGACTAATGGAGCAATTTAGAACCTGAAAGGCCTGTTTTTTTCCCAATAAAACAGTTATGTTAACCTGTCATCTGAGCAGTCTAAGCTAACATTGGAGCAAGCATTTAATTTCCTTTCCTTTACGGTACTCGTCTTTTTAAACCTGCACATATTTACAGTCAATCAAATGGTGTGTGGTCGGGGGATGTGGAGTACCAGAGTTTGGGGTATAGAGGACAGAGATGCTGAATTTTCTCCGGGGGAGCACGTGGCGGCTGCATTACCTGTTGTTTTATATTTCGGCGTCTGTGTTAACAGGTTAGAGCAGCCACACGTCACACGCTCTTCTAGAGAATAGAGGTCTCGCCCATTTTTGACCGAGCCGCGCGCGTTTCACAGCAACAACAGACAGTGAAAGTGATCTATTGACTGTATATTGACATCATACTAGCTACATTACTACAGTTTCAATGTCTAGACATCTGTAGAATATGTCAAGGAAAGTGATCTATTGACAGTATATTTACATCATACCAGCAAGATTACTGCAGTTCCGATGTCTATCTGTAGAATATGTTACGGAGATTAAGAAAAGGAAAGACTTATTTTTAAATCAACACTTCCTGCTTTCATTTTGAGATAAATGCCCTCAAGCATTTTTTCTGTGGACAGAATTCCTTCATTTGTTAACACGAGGCTTTTATTCTGAAATATGTGCCGGACAGTGTTGTAGAACATGCAGTGACTTGGAGACCTCCATGAATGAATATAGTACGGCGTAGCAGTAGCTGCAGTAGTCACGCAGCTGAAATGCAGCTGGTGTGAATACCCTAAGCGTGAATTACGCAGCCACCACGCCACGCGCTCCTCACATTCCTGGTGTGTTCCGGGCTTAAGGATAAGATCAAGTGAATGTGTATTTTAATGTATTTTTGACATGTAACTTAATTGTTTGTGTTCTAATCCAATTCAGGTGAACACGAACACAAGTCTCACACCAAAGAGAGGGCGACCATCTTCAGGCAATGGGAGCCCAGTGACACAAACGGTGACCAAGGAGCCCCTTTGAATGCCCAGTAGAGACCATCCTCAGGTGAAGGGAGTCCACAAAATGGGGTGCCAGCCAAGAGGTCATCTGTAGACTACATCCAATGGATGTACGCGAGGACCTAATCGCCCATTTCAGAGGAAAATAACTGTCCTGGGGACTATCATTGCAAATGAACATGAAAGACGAAATTCAGTTTGTAAATACAAGTTTTCTTGTTTTTTTAATAAATTACTATTTATAAAAAATATGTAACTAAAAAGTAAAAAATATGATTGTTGTGGGATAGTCATTCATGATATATACTGTTATGGGGCTAAATAAGCATAAATCCTGCAAATGAACCCTTTGAGTACGAATTCAGAAATTCCGCTCCCACCAAGGGCCAAAGTTGCAATATTACAGCATTTCCTTAAAAACAGACTAAAACACAAAAATTCAAAAACCTCCTACATCTGAAAGGTGAATTTGTTTTTAAACATTTTCTTTTCCTATATTTGGGTTAATTAAGTCCTGTACATATTTTAAATACATAATTAAGTAATAGCTACTGTACATGGGAACAGAGGGGTCAACATGTTAACAGTCTTGTGAGTTAATCTGACTCTTTGAGTTGATTGCAGTTAATACTAACTGATATGCATTCAAAACATACATGAATCAGTATTAAAACATGCTCAATAAACCCACAAATATAGCCTCTGACAGCTATAATTAAAAAAGGAGGATATGACTAAAAGACATGTTTTAAACAAAGCATTGTGAGGGAGATGGGAGAGAGTGGGGAAGCAAAAGTATTTCAGATAATAACCCACCATTGACTGTCTTGGAACTCTGTATTAGCATGACAGCATCAGACTGCCGAGATTTGATTAATAGTGTCCCAAAAAACTCATATAACCATCAATACATTTCATTCCAGGTTCAGCAAAGCTGCTATCGGTAATTTCAGCATTTTATTTCTGTTCTGCATGGAGCCAAACTGGATCTGGAAGAGAGAAAGACTGCGGTTTATCAATCACTCCTGTGACAGAAATCCATAACTCAGACAAGATACACTATGTGCACAATAGCATTAACCCATCCATGAAGACTACATGTGTAACTTTGACTATGACACGTACAGTATACAGTTTAAATACTGATGTTTTCGCAATGTCATGGCACATCCTGTTCCTTTGAATTCATTGCCTTTGGCACCACCTTGTGACAGTTTGTTGTAACAATAGTGAGAACTGTAAAGTGTTTTCTCAGTGGTCAAATCAGATCATGTGACTCATAGGTTAGTAGTCACCCAGGAGGAGTTTGTGCCTGTGAGAGACTTTGCTTGTAAGTTGTGTTACTTTTTCTGTGTTTTGTGCAAATGTGCATATAAATAATTTGGAATTTAAAAGGGACTGTTTGTAACTTCTTACACTCTTATAAATCATTGTGGGTCGGTGTCACATGCGCGCTTGTGTGTGGCTACACTGTTCCAACACAAACTACACGGAAGCACCAAAACCGCAAAGTTATATCTGGTGAAGCCCGTCTGTTAAACAGTGTCAACTCTTCCTGCTCCAGCCTCCCCAACCGTGGTCAGAAGACACAAGGGAGACCGTAGTTTTGGTCTCCAGGGCCGGAGTATCTGCTGTACTCTGCACCTCTGCTCCTCTGCCTGCCTGCCTTCACTCACACACCGTGTTCGTTCTCATTCGCTCAGCTCGCTCCACCTCTCATATGCATGCGCGCACACTCCACACTGCAGAAGAGTTAGTAGCTCTGAGAATATCTTGTAAATGTACAGTGGACGTTTGTGCAGAAATAACTGCTGCAGCTCCTCCAGACCAACAGAGGTTTCCCGTGTTTAGTTTCCTGCTGTAACAGGTAACGTTATCGTCTCCGACCAAAACTCCGGTGTCTCCCCTGTTCCCTCCGGTTGCGGTCGGGAGGCTGAAGCAGGAAAAGCCAACACTAGGATCAGCAGTGATTCATGGAGAGACCTTCGTCTGGTCAGCTAACATTACTGCCAAGCAGCTGAAATATAGAGTGATATTGTGCTTTTAGCTGACGTGTGTCGCCTCACTGTTTTGAGCGATGCTCGTTCATGTCTATGTAGAGCGAGCACAAGCGCGAGCAACAGGACGCTGACTTTCGTTGAATTAATGGGCACAGGTGTCGCTGTTAACAACTGATTCTGACATAGAGTCCCTTTAAAACATTTGGATTAAAGAAGAAACTACTTTGTGATCATTTAATTTGCTAAGGTTAAAAAACGCTAAGCTAAGCTAAATGTAGCTTCTTGTTGTAGCATGTGCATGGAGGATATTTGTAAGCAATGAAAATTCATTTTTGCTGTATTTTGAGAACTGTTTGCAACCAAAGAGTTGTAACTTTGTATTTGTTTCAGTTTTACAAAAGAAAAGAGGACAAAAAAGAGAACTGAGTAAAACACCTTAACTTTACTCCCCTGTCCGACTTTCTCTGAAACCTGTTGTTAGCTATCTGTCAGTTTGTAGTCTGTCCCTGATACATGTTCACTCTAAGCACAAACTGCAAACCTCAACCGTGCCTTTGTCACAAGAGCCATGGGCCATTCGTTGCATTTGAGCTTGAGCATCTTTAAGAATCACCTTCCTTCAGGTTCTATCTTTCCTATTGCCAGTTGCTTCGGCTCTGAAGAGTTACCTGGTATTCAAGCCTCCATCTGCTGCAAAAGGCATTGGCAAGATGTCTATGGAGCTCAAATCCTTGAAGTTGCTCGGAGGGGGGGAGTGCTGACCTTTTGAGTGAGCGTGGCTGGCGTCGACAAGAAAGGTGATTCTGGATCCGTTGAGATAGGACTAAGATGCCTTGAACTGCCTTGACCTCTGCCATCACGGTAGGCAGCACATCATGTGTCAAGCGAGAGGGGACGGGTCTTCTGCAACATGGAATCCAGGATGCGTCTGGAGACACCTATCATCCGCTCCCAGGCTCCTCCTATATGGGATGCATGAGGTGGAATGAAGACCCATGAACGTTATCACTCTGGGGTCACAGGAATCGGTTAGCAGGATTTCCAACTCTTTACTGGAAGTAAATGGTAAATGGACTTGCATTTATATAGCACCTTTCTAGTCTTCTGACCACTCAAGCACTTTACACTACATGTCAGCATTTACCCATTCACTCACACATTCATACACTGATGGCAGAGGCTGCCATGCAAGGTGCCAACCTGCCAATCAGGATCAAATCTAGATACTCATTCACACGCCGATGGCTCAGCCTTCGGGAGCAATTTGGGGTTCAAGGACACTTCGACATGTGGAGTGAAGGAGCTGGGGATGGAACCGCTGACCTTCCAAATGGTGGACGACCCTCTACCTCTGAGCCAATCAGCTAAATGTTTATGGCAAGAGTGCTCAAACAGGTGAAGAGAACAGCCTATCTCTTTCTTTGTGCCTGCCCTCCTTGCGTACGTCTTGCGACCACTGTCAAAGAGCCAGCCCGACATACGTGAACGGTGGTTCAGTGCTCAGGCGAGCACTCAAGTATCAAGTATTCCGCAGTGCAAACTGAACTGGCTTCAGCGAACACACAACCCTGATGCTCAACTCGATTGTGGTGGTGCTACACGGCCCTTTCGAGAAGACGCATAAGTTCCTGATGGTAGGGACCCTTCGTAGAAGTAGGGTTGGACGACCCCATAGGCTCGCCAGGCACGTCCTCCCCGTCATCTTCCTCGTCTGAACCCCACTGAGACGCATGAAAATACAGCAGTTCCTTATGGTGAGCATAAAGCAAGCTCTCCCTGGCCCGAAGGCTGAGACTGAGCGGGTGGAATGTTGGAGAGATGCGGGTGTTGCCAGCGGCAAAATGGTGTCTCTCTCCTCTCCTGTAACATCCCGACAACTTGTAGGCCGTACCGCAGTAGAAGAAGGTCTGGGGACCAGTGTCAAATCACTCAGAGTGGGAGTTTTGTGCAGTCAATACAGAAAAAGGGATCCGACAGGGCCGCTTCAGCGTGGCCCTGCTCAAAGCACCGGACACAGCGGGTGTGGGAGTCCCTCCTTGTCATGTAGGAACCACATTCAAAACACCGCTTAAACTCTTCTTTGTCCATGGCTAGCATAAAACTTTCAACGAAGCTAATGTAGCTAGCTAGTTTGCTGTTGGTCAAGGGCCTGCTTCCCAGCAGTGAGCTGAATAAGCAAGAGGAAGTTGTACAATCTGTAATGGTATTTATACTACTGAGCAGGCTCAGTGACGTAGACCCGAGGGGCCCAATCACAGCCTGTCATGGCCAAGTACAGACTTGGTTGGGTGGAAAGGGCTTTATCCAGTGGATGCTGCTGGAGACAGACTCTCCTTCTCATTCGTAAAACCAGGGTTGCTTCGCGGAGGGGTCCCTCATCGCCCTGAAGGGGATTCTTTCACAACAATGACCCGCTAGCTGTACATTATCACGCTTATTACACGGCTACCTACTGAAGAAATCTATATTTTGACACAAAACGGTCCGCTAGAGTCCGACATCAGAACTGTGCCCATAGCAACGATCTGTTATACAGAAATTACAGACCGCAGAACGCCTTGATTGACCAATCAGAATCGAGTATTCAACACAGCCGTGTAATAATGACAAATACAGTATAGTCCAGAAACCCTCACAGGTACTGCATTTAGCATAAAACAATATGCTCAAATCATAACAAACTGCAGCCCAACAGGCAACAACAGCTGTCAGTGTGTCAGTGTGCTGACTTGACTATGACTTGCCCCCAAACTGCATGTAAAGTGGGCATGTCTGTAAAGGGGAGTCTCGTGGGTACCCATAGAACCCATTTTCATTCACATATCTGGAGGTCAGATTTCAAGGGACCCCGTTGAAAATGGCCATGACAGTTTTTCCTCGTCAAAATTAAGCCTAAGTTCGGAGCGTTATTTAACCTCCTTTGGGACGAGCTAGTATGACATGGTTGGTACCGATGGATTCATTAGGTTTTCTAGTTTCATATGATAAAAAAATCGCAGTTGCGTTTATGTCTTGAAGAAATTAGTGGCATAAAACAAATTTGCGTTAACGCATTATTAACTTTAATAGCTCTGAAAAAAACATTGACGTGTGGATTAATCGCATGAAAAAGCAGAGCTGTTTTCTATAATCTTACAACAGTGTCTGTAAACCCAGTTAGACCCCAAGAGAACGTTCCACTGCGTCGCTGCATTGACTCAGTAATCCCTACACTTTCCCAATTGTGTGAACATTAAAGCGGTGCAGAGCTCCCTGCACTCTAAGCAATAACCCGGAGTGTAGCATCTGGAGTGTGTCCAGTGTGGCCATTCACAAGCCATCCTGCTGGAAGTGATGGAGGGACCTTCCAAACATTCACTGCAGTCAGCAAGAAGACTGAAAACCTCTGTGGTGATCAACTTCCTCTCTTTATTTTATTGAAGTCCTTGATTTTTTTATTTGTGTGTGTGTGCAAATCTTATTTTATTGGGGCAGTTTTCAAGTTAAACCAAAGATGCAGCACATTATCAATGTACCTTTCAAATAAAACAGAGTTGTGAAAAGTTTATTGTGTATTAGGCAGCAAAGTATGCATTTTAGTGCATCATTGTGTGCTGCAATAATACATTGTAGCTAAAAGGCGGTGCTGTGTATACCGGCGAGTTTTTCAAAAAGGTTTTCATTCAAGCCAGAGCAGGCAGACCTACACCGCGTCCCTTCGCTGCCCATGTAAACCAATTGAGCAGCTCACACCGGACGCGACGCTACAGAGCTCCACGGCCGGCTCGTGATCTTCAGCGATATTTTTCGCCGTCTGGTCTATTTTTTCCGTATGCCATGAATGAACCTGGCAAGAAAACACACTGCTAATCTACTATAAACCATAGGCGCAGTTTGAACTTTAAGGTTGGGCGTTTAGAGGGAATGTGTTTTGTACAACGCAGAGAGGTTTAATGTATTGGGACGTGTGTAGCTACATATTACACTCTCCAAACAGCATGCGACGCGAGCGAGCGTCAGAGACGAAATCAGTTTGATTGCATTGTTTTCTATTGGAATGAACTAACTGGCCGCGAGCGACGAAGCGCTTCGCAGCGCTATAAACCACATCCAAAGACGACAGTTAATACAAAACGCTGCTGTCAGGCTTTTAACTGTACCAAGAGAAGTGACCACATCACACCAATCCTTGCTGCCCTTCACTGGTTACCTGTTTTAGAATTGATTTTAAGATTTTACTGCTTGTTTTTAAAGCCTTGAATGGTCTGGCTCCTGCCTATATCGGTGATTTGCTGACTCCCTATGAGCCTTATCGATGACTGAGATCCTCTGGCAGGGCTCTACTAACAGTTCCTATATCCAAACTTATCAACAAAGGTGACCAACCGGGCTTTTGCCGTCCGGGCCCCTCAGCTGTGGAACTCCCTGCCTGAGGATCTCAGGCAGGCAAACTCAGTGTCTTCCTTTAAATCTCTTCTTAAGACTCACTTTTATATTACGGCTTTTTCTTAACTGATGGTGCACTGTTGTAACTATTTATATGATTATATTTTGTATTTATATGATTTTATTTTGTTTAGATTTTAAGTTCTGGGTGTTAATTATTTTTATCATGCTTTTATTAGAAAGTATTTTGTAACCTTGTTTTGAAAGGTGCTATATAAATAAAATTATCATTATTATTATTATTATATAAATTATATATGTGAAATAAATAATCAGATTCTGATAAATTATAAAATATACATCCCACGAACACCTTTGCCTTCTCTCCCTGCTGTTCTGCCAGAGTTTTGATTCCTCCGATTCACTCCCTCCAATCACATCTCAATATCCATCCATTATATTCATTAGAAACATCATAGTGTCACTGCTGTTTGTGATCGTGGGTTTTAAATGACGTCCTTATTCCGCATATTTGTCAGTTGTGTCCAAACAGAGAGAGAGACGAGCAGACACACACACACACACACAGCAGCCAGGCTTCAACTCGCAGCCTATGTGAACCCACCGTTATAGTGACCACATCAGCTGCAGACCTATGTATCAAACTAACATTTCTGAAAAGAGTAGAGAGCATCTGCATATACAACACAGTCTCACAACAGTTCGTGAAATAGTCACAAAATTGAATCTATTGGATTCGCATACATAGACATGACTTTCCCTTTTTTTCACTCAGTATTACTTCCAACAATGTATTTCTAGTGTGTTTTCCTAAAAAATGTCCAGCAACACGTGATGCACGTGTCAATTTCTGCTCCAGTCTTTTCAAAATAAAACTACTTAGTTAGGTTTAAGAATAGATTGACTTGGTTAGGCTTAGGCAACAAAACCTAAACCTAGTTAGGAAAAGATCGCAGTTTGAGTTTAAATAACACCGGAAGTGGCGTAACTTAAGTACGGAAGTTACTGTAAGTTTGTGACTGTTTCATGGAAAGCTGTGTGGCTGGGCTGGCATATACAACACAGAGCTAACTGAAACAAACTGGAGGACTTGTGACTTGTACGGATTAACACTGACCAAGAGAGGTGGACGTGATAATAAATCAGCATAAGAAATAAAAATGTGCCAAGCTGTTCTGTAGAGGTTGCCCCACCCCCCTCTCTGTCTCCAAGTTGTGGAAAAAGAATATGCTGTATTAACCAGCAAGATAAAAACAGGCATGGAAGCTCCAGTATGGCAGCCCGTCTGAGGTCCAAGGTAGCGAGCATCAAGCTGTGTTGACTTGTGTGTCTGTGTTTCTTCACAGTCACCAGACTCAAGCCCCACTGAGCATCATGGGAATATTTGAAAAGAGAAAAGGCAAAGCATAGTGTACCATCGACAGTTACTCTAGGTTCTAAGAAATTTCATTCAGCAAAAAAAACAAACTATGGAGACTGGCAGGTATCATGGAGAAAAAATACACACAAAGAATTGGTGCTCTCAATTTCTTCGCATGAAAATTAACAGAATATAATAACTATCCACAGAAAATAGATGACATTTTAAAATATGAAAGGTATGTAAAAAATAGCACAACACTGCATAAATATAAATTAAATGATTGGAATTATTAATTTGAGAATTAGTCATTTGTGTTCTTTTTATCAATTACATTTTTTCTCCATGACACCTGCCGTGAAAACTGCAAAGCTGTAAACTGTGGACAAATTCAACTTTAGAGGAATTCTAACTATTTGTAAATGCATTTTATGGATTGTATCATAAATATAAAAATAGACAGACAATATATAAATAGATACATATTTTTAGACTTGTTGGATGACTTTGACATATGAATAATTGTACAGCTGTGTGTCTCTAAAAACTCTGGATCCAGAGCAAATTCATGGAAAGCTAAACTATTGGCTTTAATGTTTTAATCTTGTTTCTTCCTAATCTTTTCTTTGTCACAGACTTATCAAATCACTACTTCCTACTGAAGCAGCCGTTTCCTCCACAGGATCTTTAGGAGTTTCATCTCAATCTAATCAAATGTACGGTGATTCATCGTCTCTGCATTTATTCATCTATTATTTATTTTTCACTCTTATGATTCTGTCCTCTCTCAGTCAGTCTGTCTGTCCTCTCCCTCCACACGCTGCCTTCATCCTCACACACCTTTTTGTCCTGCTGTGTCCTTTCTCTTCTCTCTTCTTGCAGATGCTCTTATCTGTCTTTCACCTTCACTTTGTCTCTTTTCCCATCTTTCAAGCTGAGCTGTGCTGCATCTTCTTTAATACTATAATCAGCCAGCAGTATAACTTAGTATTAAGCACAGAGGTCATTAAGAGTTTACCTACAGTCGGTCCACTGTGTGATATCTGACTGGCTCAGTCAATGACATGGTTTTCTCCCCTGAAGTTGGAAACATAAACGTGGACATGATATGACAGATTGGGGGGGGGGTCAGCACTGATCACAGCACACCTAGCACACATGAATTAATCCTATTTTTGAACTACCAACGGGACAGAAGTGTTATTGTCTTCATTTAACCACACAGGTCATTCAGCGGTTGACCTGATCAGGGGTCAGATAAGGTCAAATGGGTCATGTATTTGATCGTATGTGTAGAAATGGCTAGAGCCATGTTTTAATGAGACAGAGAGCAATTCAAGTAACTTTATCTACCGTTATCACAAGGACAGAGGAGACAGACCATGGATGCACTCTACATACTCTCTCACATACCAATACATACCAGCTCAGTCGCACAGCAGTTCGTGAAAATCGTGTCCCGTGTGAAACCACAAGTCAACGTTGATTACGTAAATTACGTCATTAAGTTACAAGACATCTGGTTATTAAACCCAAACTGTGATCTATTCCTACACCTTACTAAGTAGTTTTGTTGCCTAAGCCTAACCAAGTCAATCTTTTCCTAAGTCTAACTAAGTAGTTTGTTATCTAAACCTAACCACGTCGATCTTTTCCTAAGTCTAAGTAGTTTTGTTGCCTAAGTAGAACCAAGTCAAGCTATTCCTAAATCTAACTAAGTAGTTTTATTTTGAAAAGCCTGGAGCGGAAATTGACACGTGCGTCACGTTTTGCTGGACATTTTGTAGGCAATAAATACGTTGTTGAAAGTTACGCTAAGCGTCACGAAAAAAAGGGAAATTTGTGTCTATCTACACGAATCAAATATATCAATTTCTAGACTATTTCACAAACTGCCGCGAGACTCTGTTGAGGTATTAGGAATCATGTCAACATCTTGCTCCTGGGAGCTCCTTCTCCATGTCTGTTGGTTCCAAATTTCCCATTTTACTGTTGTGTTTGAGAACCTGGGTTGACCTTCAAAGGCACATCCTCTGAGGTCTTTCTAATCCCAAACTGACCTTTTCATTACTTCCTACACACTGAGAACAAGCACTGTGATGGTTTGTGAGGGTGGCACTATGAGACAACAGACTCAGCTGTTGGCAACCTTTCAACCTCCCGACATTCCCAGCGGGTCTCAGAGCATGGTCCGCTGAGAGCCGGCTCACCTGGAGGCTGTTTTCACAAAGCAGGATTACTAACTGGATGCTCTGATTGGAATCTGTTCAACAAACCTAATTAAACAATGTGATTAGGATTATTTACCCTCTACTGCACAGATTATGTTTTTTTTCTTTTTGTCACTAATAGTTTGTAATTGAGCGAATTTCGAAAATCATTCAGATTGTTTTACACCACAGAAAGCAAAATAAAACAGAAATCTTTGCAGGTACACTGAGTGAAATATACATTTCAGTCTTCATACGTTTCTGTAATAGCACATGTAGTCTAATATATGATAGATGGGTAGCCTACTGTAGATAGACAAAGGAAAAAGTTTCATGAGTGTTGATTGATAGAAACTGTAAATCTGTATGTTGTCTGTATGTTTTTTGCAAACATTACAGCTCCATGCAACGTATAACATATCTTAACAAGCCTACAAAGGTAAAAAAGCTGCGTGCTGTGTACTAAATTTACACCACATTATCCCCAAAATCATGCATCATTCTGTGACATTTTAGATTTCTGCACATTCTCACACATTGATGATGCCATGATCACACCCCCTCTCTCTATAATCCTCAAGAGGTGTGAACCAAGCCCCAAGAAAGTGCGCCGGTCGTCGATCCCAAAGTTTGTAGTGGCCAAACGACGGTACTGCAACTTCAGAGTCCGTCATATGATGCCATTAGGCCCAAAAATACTTTTTCCCATAGACTTACATTGGGAAAGAGACGTCTGTAACTCAGCGGATGATTTTTTTTTGCGGTGAATCAACTTCCCAGTATGAACACTCTGATAGCCCTTATTTAAAAAAATACGTTTTTAAAGTTGTAAAACGCACTAATAGCTGAATCCAGAGTTATTTCCCTGCCTCCGTTCATGTGAATGAGACCCAGAATGAGGCTGGAGCACCAAGCCATGACGACGGCGTGACGTTGGGACAGCGTGACCAAGTCATATGACCGAGCGGACGCTGCTGCGCATGTTCCATGTGACCAAGTGACCAAGATCCGGGTACTTTTCCAGACGGAAGTCAAGCCATTTTGTCTTCATGCGCCAATGAGCAACTCTCATAGGAATGAACGGAGTCCCTCCTCCAACGCTGCATCCAGTTCTCTTAATACATCCATGGTGTAAACCCAATTTCTAGCACCTGAGCTAACTGGTATGTATTGCTTCCGGGTTGTGACCCAGGCCGTATCTGAACTGTCCTGACCGCTGTTCAACCTGGGTTGACTGGCTTGGTTTGAATTGACAAAAGGAGGGTTGAACCAGGGTCAGATAACCCTGGTCATCGGTGTGAAAGAGTTATTGGAGAGGAACTCAAATTATCACCAAGCAAGGTATATATAGAGTCTGTCATTTTTCTTTCATTTGGCTTAGATTTTATTTTGGTTTGAAATGTTTGCAACAGGTTTCAACTCTAGACTTTTATTTAAACTGATTTAAGAATGACTCGTTGTTGGTGCTACCCAGCCGTTGCATATGTACTCATCTTATGAGCTAGGGTAAAATGTCCTGCCTTAGCAGCAGGATTGGAGATCAAGGGGACTTTGATATGGATGCGACAGCGTCGTTCCAAAGCTTATCAGTGCAGGAGAATATCCAGAGTAACCGATTCAACGTACATCAGAGTCCAAGGCTTTGAAGTTTGCCCTCATTATCTGCTGCTCGGGTGTTTGCAGGCAAATTTACATTTATACACACTGCAACAAGTGTAATTTGAAATGTCTGCCAGTCTATTTGACACAGACACGACGAGCTGGAGCTCAATGTATGCAATGTATGATGCAGCAGAGGACGTCGCTCGAGTCTTCAACTGCTCAGATGACTCAATAATTGAGGTTTCTTTTAGATATATCCAATGACAACTTGTCATTTCTCTCATACTCATCAAGAACGCTTCGTAGTGTCGCCATGTCTGAATGTTGTGAGTCTTGGCAGAGTGCTTTAATATGCACAACACCTTGCCCAATTCAAAGAATGTAAGAACACAGTTGCTGTGTGAAATGTAGGACAGGCACCTCGAGGCCAAACTTAAGTCTGTCGGGGGGATTAGCTCAAGTCTCCAACCCGGGATGAAAAGTCTGTTTTGGGGGATGAGAGCGAGTCTTCCCCCCCGAGGTCTGAGGGCAGCGCAGGATCCAGGGCCTAATTAATCACCAGTCTGTCTCAATTCAAAGGCTCCGGAGCCCTCTCGCGAGTACGCCTTCCTTTTCAGAAAAAATAAAATACAATTCTCAGCTGAAACGGAGACATCGGGGCTGGAGCTATCATATCACGTCCCAGAAGAGCCGTGGAAGTGATGAAGGTGCAGGAATACGAGCTCGCAATCAGGATGTCAGATTCTCATAAGAAAACAATAAGACAGTTTCAGTGGGAGGGGGGTGGTGGTGGTGGTGAGGGTGAGGGTGGGGGTGGGGTTTACCTCTCTCAATCTGAATAGCAAGCTTTCCAGGGGGCTGTCGGGCAAAAATGAATCATGGTGCTTTGTCTGCACATATTTCCTCCATTTGGGAGCTGTTACGTAGGACAGCTTGTGTAAAGTGATGGAAGTGGAGGAATGAAATATGAGGCCAGGAGCTGAAGGAAAGGGAGAAAGTGTTCATTCTCTGGAAATAAGAACAAAGGGAGACGAAGGAAAATTGTTCACGCCGCGGATGGCCGGGGTTAATAGCTGCACGCTGGCATTTAACCTCTGTGATTAAGGTTTCTCGGTGAGGAAAGGTTCATTGCCTGGCCGGGAGGAGGAGACGGTTTACCCACAATCCTGTAGTCATTCAGACAGCGCTGCATCTATGTGCCAAGTCTTCCCACCATATCACTTTCCCGTGATTGGGTCTGAGCTTGTGTTTGCACTCCGATCACGGAAAATGGGGGTGCGAGTGGATGTTTGGGTGCACAGCAACAGTAGAAGCAGAGGCTAGCTTAGCTAATAGGACTGATAGCAGTGCTAATGTGAAAGGAGGGTTACAGATGGAGTTGCTAATGCTATCCAGCAGTTATCTCTTGGCCAGCAGAACATGTTGGACCACATCAACACACAGAGAAGGGTGATTAGTTTGGTGCCTGTTTGGAGGCCTCGTGCTGTTGTATTAACAAGTGGAAGGAGAGCAATATGTGGCCGGGCCCGTGGACAGCTCATTCCATGTTGTGTGCTACGGGTTTTATAAAGTAGCAAGTGATCCACCGTCGAAACCTAGTATAAGCCTGGATCATGAAAGAAAATTTGCAATAAATAAAATAATTTCCCATGACCTTTAAGAGGAATATAGTACTGACAGAAAATACAGACATTGTTTTAAAGGTCCCATGTTGTAGAAAGTGAGTCTTTTTTTTTTATTATAAAGCAAGTCTAGGAGCTATAATATGGAGGAAGGAACCTTCTAAATTAAAGAATAAATTCATAAATAAATGACTCAATAAATAAATAAATAAATATGTCATTAAAAGTAGCAAAAAATAATATCAAAAATAAATTCATAAATAAATGACTCGATAAATAAATACATAAATATGTCATTAAAAGTAGCAAAAAATAATATCAAAAATAAATGTAGCCATTAATGAATTGATAAAATGTGACATAAATTTATATTTCTGTTTTAATTAGATTTTTTTTTATATATATTTAACTTTGTATTAATTCCCTTATTATTCACTCTTCTGTTTGATTTCCACTTTTATTTATTCATGTATTTTTGCTTCTTTTAATGGGATATTTATTTATTTATTCAATTATTTTTTTATTTTGGCAGGTTCTGTCCCACCCCATCACATCCCATATTCAGAAACTGTGCCTTTAACCCTTGTGTGGTGTTCATGTTTTTGTTACTCAGTCAATGTTCGCGGGTCTGGTGGACCCACACCATTATTGGGTTTTTAAATCAATACAGCCATAACATATTTTATGTAAATATACTTAACAGATGTTTACTTTATCCCAATTACGAGCAATATAGACAGCATATATGGTTAATATTTGCCATTTACCTCTGTAGGATAATATTTATGAACAAAAGTGCAATTCGTTTTTTGTGATAAAATGTAATAAAAAAGAAAAATCAATTTTAATGAAGATACTGGTGGAAAAAAACATCTATCTTGAACAAATATAAATGAAACAAGGTTTTTATTGATGTTTATTTCTTTGAACTTAATTAGAAATTCATGTCAGTCTACACAACACCAACCCCATTGAACAGATGCAGTAGCCATATCAGTCTACACAACACATCAGCCCAATTGAACACATAGCCTATTCATGCCAGCCTATACAACATATGAGGGGCAGAGTTTTACTGTGTGTGTGTTGCATTTTTTGACATCCATATTTCTCCACTTGTGGAGCTGCCTGATGGACAGTCTCATCCTCGTCTTCATACTCACTGTCAGACTCTGAATTGACAGAAATGTGATCCTCATATTCTGAAAACTCTTCCTCTTCATCTTCATCTTCCAAAGGTTCTCTCTCTTCTAACATCATTTCTAAAGCCCTCTGAGCAGAGAGTCTTTTCACCATCTTGATCGATTGCGATAAGGAGCCACACAGCCAATTTGCAGCTGGGATATAGTGTGAGAAAATATAGAATAGTTCCCGCAAGACAGAGGGCAAAATGTGCGGGAATGTGGGAGCAGACAGGTGTCGGTGCTTGAAATGTAACAACCTCGTGCGAGAACAGCTGGAGCAGAAAGACAAAACTCACACATATATAGAAACAAACACACATGCACACTTACAGCAGGCCCAGGTAGGAGGACAGAGTGAATGTACTGTACACAGCACATACAATTTCCACACATTTATCTCCCTTGGGTCCCGTGGACCCGAACACCACATATGTAACATAATTGTGTAGGGGGGTGTAGAGTGTGCAGTCATTGAAAAATGTGTTCTTTTATATGTTCTTCACAGAAAATGAGCCAAGGCCAATGAGTCTGAGGTTGAAAAAAGAATTAATCGCATCATTTTTCTTTTAGTAAACATTGAAAACGGGTCCCACAGACCCGAACACCACACAGGGGTTAAGGCCCTGACACACCAAGCTGACAGTTTGGGGCCGTCGGTGAGCGTCTGTCGGTCCAGTTTTTGCGGTGTGTCCCGCACCGTCGCCTCTAGTCGGTCCGTGTTGGAGGCTTTTCGGCCGATTCAGCATGTTGAATCGGAATCACTCTGATTGGCTGTACAGCTTAAAACTAATCAGCACGAGAAGAGAAACGGAAGTCTTCATCTCATCCGATCATTCCAACACACCGATGTTTTCACAACCACATGGCCATGTGGAATGAAGCTAAGTGGTGAGTGAGAGTGGTGTGAAAATGGTCGGCAGACGCCGCTTTGTTTCATGTACTTATCATAACAACGGCTTGTATATCCGCCGTCCTCGGTCTTCCTGTTTCCCTTTTTGAATGATGAATACAGACTACCGCCACCTGCTGGTGTGGAGAGTTATTTCCTCTCACGCAGGAGCAGAACGTACGTGCTAACTGGCCGTCGGCTGTAGTCTTTGCGGTGTGTTCGAGTGCAATTTTTTGGCCAAGACAAATTTCAAAGGGTAGATTAGTTCTCGTGGTCATCTGAATGTGATTTGATTATCCACAGTCATGCAGAGCTTGGTCTGGATAACAGGCAGTATTATGCAGAATGCTGGGAGATAATCAGGGAGGGTAAATGACATTACACAAACACACAAACTGCTCTAAAGACTGCTTGATGGTTTCGAGCCAAGGTAAACGTCCTGCCCAGTCGATAGCAGCCCCGTATTGACCCGTTCTATTCTCCCTGCTCATCTTTGCCTTGTTTACTCTGTTCAATCTACCGTGGCTGAGGGGAGAGAGGGAAGAGAATACAGGTGGATGGAGCAGTACACAATATTGTTCCCAAAAACATCCTGCCTACAGCAGGTTTAAAGGGAGATTTGTCAATTATTTAATACTCGTATCAACATGGGAGTGGACAAATATGCTGCTTTATGTAAATGTATGTATATATTTATTCATTAACACAAAACAATGACAGATATTGTCCAGAAACCCTCACAGGAACTGCATTTAGCATAAAAAATATGCTCAACTCATAACATGGCAAACTGCAGCCCAACAGGCAACAACAGCTGTCAGTGTGTCAGTGTGCTGACTTGACTATGACTTGCCCCAAACTGCATGTGATTATCATAAAGTGGGCATGTCTGTAAAGGGGAGACTCGTGGGTACCCATAGAACCCATTTACATTCACATATCTGGAGGTCAGAGGTCAAGGGACCTCTTTGAAAATGACCATGACAGTTTTTCCTTTACAAAATTTAGCGCAAGTTTGGAGCGTTATTTAGTCTCCTTCCTGACAAGCTAGTACGACATGGTTGGTATCAACGGATTCCTTAGGTTTTCTAGTTTCATATGATACCAGTAACAGTAGTAACTGAATCCCAATTGGCATCAATGTGTTATTATCGCGGTCATTTTGACAGCCCTACACAACACCCAATGCTCGCCGCAGACACAGTAAAACATTCCATAGGTAACGTCGCAATGCAAATACACCATCATATAGTAGACAACGTGCGTTGACTGCGCCCCCACCACGCATGAATGGCCACAGCAGGGATACACAGCATTGGACACAAATTATCAGAAATGTTTTACTATTAGCCTATTAATTTAGGGATGCTCCGATAACGGATACCAGTATCGGTTATCGGGTCCGATACTGTGCTCATGTACTCGTACTCGCAAAACGGCTCCGATACAACGGCACCAACACCACTTTACAGCAGCGTGATGTTAACCTCTCGTCACCATCTTTCGGGTTCTCACGCTCCACCTCCCCGACCGTGCGGGTAAGACGAACCGTTGATGCGCCCGACTCCGATAGGCTGGGATCCCACCTCAGCCGGCATGCGCCGGCCCTCACTTTCATTGCGCCACGGGGTTTTGCTTGCACCCTCTGACTCGCGTGTGCGTTAGACTCCATGTTCCGTGGTTGGGGTGCACTGAGGACAGTCCGCCCCGGTGGGGCCGCGAGCCACCTTCGCCTCGAGCCTTTCCAAGCCAACCTAGAGCCAGTCGCGGCGCTCCGCCTCGTATGCGGGACTCCCCAGCCTGCCGTGTGTCGCTCACACCCTCCAGCTGGCTGTTAACAAGGGTCTTTTGGCACAGAGAAGTACTCGTATCGGTACTCGGTATCGGCGAGTACTCAAATGTAAGTACTTGTACTGGGTCTGAAAAAAGTGGTATCATTGCATCCCTATATTATTTATTTCACGATCCTAAATATACAGGGAAATATACATTTATACCGAAAACAGTGGCTCCAATAATGACGATATTTTAGAGCTCCCTCTAAATTTCTCAAATGAGGCATTCTAGGGAGTTGAAGAGTGTTTCAGGGGAGCCGAACTCCTCGCAGCTCCCCCGTATATCGCACCCTGATCTAAGGCAATCCTGCAGGGAACGGAGCTGTGTTGTTTGAAGTGAAAAGAGCAGAATGCCTTGTTGCCAATAATAGAACAGAATACAGATTAAAGGGGGGAATGGAGTCTCAGATAGGGTTTTTTTCTCAGATCCCAGCATGCATTTGGTGGGTCAGATCAGAATAGAAATCTACTAGGAGCAGGTAATCCCTGGTCTCCTCCAGCTCTGCCCCCATGAATCAGCCTCATTCTCTGCCCCAGCACACTCACCGGGCCTCCAGCCGGGAGACGTGTTCACTGCCGGGAGCCTTATGGCCATATTTTACACTTTCATGCTTCATTTCAGATTTACATCATCACAGTTATAGGCGGGCCTCGGGCAGCAGCTGTGAAAAGATTACAAGCACAATAAAAATCTAGTTCAGTCGTGGCCACGGAAGACCCAAAAACTCAAGATCCTCTTATCCACAGTTGTGCTCAATACGCGAGTGACAAAGCACGTTGGTACTTCTCACACATCAACTCTCAGACTGCTGCAGATATTCAGTCGAGCTTTCTCATTGGTCACGTCCTCCTGGTGACTCTGCAACATGTTATGGTCCTGGGAGCTCAGGGAATAATAGGTAGACTCTATTATAATGTGTGAAGCAAGAGGGCATACTACAAAAGTTACAGTAAAACATTACACAACATAAGTTACACCCAAAAACATAAAACGCCAACATGTATGGAGGACGGAACCTGCCAAAATAAAAAAATAAATGAATAAAGAAAAAAATGACTCGGTGAATAAATAAATATCATTAAATATAGCAAAAATAATATAAAAAATAATTGTAGCAATTAATTAATTGATAAAATGTGACATAAACTGAGTTTTCTGTTTTAATTTGCTGCCCTATTCATCTATCTTTGTATTATTTCCCTTATTTATTTACTCTTCAGTTTAATTTAATTTTTTATTTATTTTTGTATATATTTTTATTAATCTTTTAATTTATTTATTTATGCATTACATTTTTATTCATTCATTTATTTTAGCATTTATTTTTACATATGTATCTATGCATTTATTTTATATCTATTTTTAAATGTATGTATTTATTTATGTATTTATTTCTGCATGATTTTCCCCCTTAATACGTTTTAGGAAATACATAAAAAAATAAATACATAATACATACTTTCAAAATGATAAATGCAAAATAAATAAACAAATAAATGCATAAATTAATGAATGAATAAAAAAATGCAAAAATAAATAAATACATTTTAAAACAATTTATGTCACATTTTATCAATTAATATTTACATACATTATTTCCAATAATGAATACATTTATTTTTAATATTATTTTTAATGACATATTTATTTAATGTCAATTATTTATAGAGTCATTTTATTACATTTAATTTGTATATACTTTTTGCTGGATTTAATGAAATGTTTACTTATTTATCAAGTCATTATTTATTTATTATAAATATTATTATATATTATATATTAGTATTTTTTTTATTTTGGCAGGTTCCGTTCTCCTTGAAGATATGTTGGAACATTTAAACTGGCTTGTGTTTACTTTTATAAAAGCAATATCAAAATCTAGCTTTCCTCCAGCATCACCCTCAGAACAAAATGTCAACTGTGCACACAAAATGTCTCAATCAAATAGTCAAATGGCAGTTAACTTTGGTGAATGCCCCCCAAGGTAGGAACCAATTTAATCTTCGATGACCTCATGACCTGTCCTCCAGCACCAGGTACAAACATTACATTTCCTGCCCCACAGTGACGCCTCTGAGAGGAGCAAAGTCATCAGTGTGTTGTATCCTCCCCGGGGTTTAATGAACAGCCTCTGGGGACCACTAAACCTTCCGATGTAGACATTTAGTCCTGTTTACTCATTAAAGTCAGAGCTGCTCTTTTATCCTCAGCCTGTTCCGTTGACAGTGCTCAGCTTTAAGGACGGCGCTGACATTAGCCAGCAACGACACATGATCCGTCTCTCAACAGACCAATCACTGACGATGACATTACGCTGCTCCGTTCCAGCCCTGGAGATGTGATAAACACTAACATATGCTGGCTGTGTGCTTGTTACCGTTGTGAGTCTGTGTGTTAGTGAGTCATCATGGCAAAATGTGGTCCTGGAGACACCTACTGCATCAGGAACTACCACAGAGGAGGTTGGAGTACTTTGCCAGGTGTTTATATTTCTGTCTGTGGACCGTGCAATTGTGCAAGATGCAGTCACGAAACTTTACAGGTGTGTGGTTGAGATCAAAATGAAAGGCTGAATACGAGGATGGCTGTGGTCGGAGCACCGATTTGGCGTTGCAATGTGATCCCATTGCAACATGGTCTCTTGTATTATGTTAGAATAAAGCCCAGGACAGACCGGCCGCATGACCAGCGGCTGCGTTACCTGTTGTTTTTTATTTCGGCGTCCGTGTTAACAGGTTAGAGCAGCTTCACTGCCCGCGTGAGACGGCGTCTCATCTATTGACTGTATATTGACATCATACCAGCATCATTACTACAGTTTCGATGTCTATCTTTAGAAAATGTTACGGAGATGAAAAAAAGTAAAGATTTATTTTTAAATCAAAACTTCCTGCTTTCATTTCAAAATATAAGCCCTCAAACATTTTTTAATGTGGACAGAATTACTTCATTTGTTAAGATGAGGCTTTTATTCTAAAATATGTGCAGGACAGTGTTGTACAACATTCAGTGACTTGCAGAGCTCCATGAAGGAATAAAGTACGGAGTTTTAATTGTGGATTATTACTATTATTAACAAATTAAAATACGTTTCTTAACCTTTCTCTGTCTAAATAAATGTAAATGACATTCAAAATGAAATGAAATGGCCATTATGAAAGGCAAAGTCAGCAGAGACGCAGCAGATACGCAGCTGATCTTAACACCCGACGCGTGAATTACGCAGCCGCCACGCGATGTTCATGCGGGCGGTCTGGCCGGGGCGTTAGTAATATGTTTTTTGTTATTGGTGGTAACAAACCTTTTTGCCACTCGAGTGCCAAGGCTTTATGGCATTGTTGGTTACTTGATCGGTCGTCTACTTTGGTTCCGACTGAAATATTTCTTGGGGTTTTTGGAAGGCACAGACATGATGGCGTCCTGCTGAAAGGGGATCACATCAGAAAACATTTACATCAATTCACAGTATGGTGTCACTATCTTATTCAGCAGCTAATCCAGTGAAGGGAGTGAGGCCAAACTTTACCAGGCTGACTAGTTTCAAACATTTTCTGCACAAAAACAGCTTTCAAGCAGGTTCCATTAGGAGCGTGCAGGAGGAAGAATAAAGAATGCATTCTTTATTTATTGATTTTGTTTGTTCTCCCGCCCACAGGGAGACCGGACAGCTCACAGTGAAATTGGGAACCTTGATCAATCAAATATATATTTAATAAGTCAATTACATATAGACAGCAGGACTCCAGCTGTTATACAACGCGGGGGCTCGCACAATGATGTGCGTCTCTTTGAGTCAGTGTAGATGGATAGATTTGATAAAAAGGAAATGTGGCAGTAAGTCATCCTGTGTGGATTGCCCTTTAGTTTTGATAATCATTTAGTTAATGTTCCAACAAGTGTACAGTGGATCCTGGATTTATACTCAACACAGTCTCACAGCAGTTTGTGAAATAGTCACAAAATTTAATCTATTGGATTCATGTACATAGACACAAATTTCCCTTTTTTGTGACGCTCAGCGCGACTTTCAACAATGTATTTTTTGTGTGTTTTCCTACAAATGTCTAGCAACACGTGGCGCACGTGTCAATTTCCTTACAGTCTTTTCAAAATGAAACTACTTTGTTAGGTTTAGGAAAAGATCAACTTGGTTAGGTTTAGGCAACAAACTACTTAGTTAGGGTTAGGGTTAGGAGGATTAAGGTTAGGGTTTAGGAAAAGATTGTGGTTTGGGTTAAAATAACTCCGTGCAGTAACTTAAGTACGGAAGTTACATGACGAATAAATCAACTTTGACTTCTGGTTTCACACGGGACATGAACGGCGGTCTCATGGGTGAAAGTCTTGTGTTTGACCCATCCATCAACCCCGACCTCGTCCCTACTATATATATATATATACCCGGTTCACAATTACGTGGATTACATACGAATTGATTTCATGCTGACATCACGAAAAAAAATAGAAATTTGTGTCTTTGTACACGAAAAACAATACATAAAATTTCATGACTATTTCAAGAAATGCTGTGCGACTGGGTTAAGTAGTTGCCTTGTTGTTTGAAGGACACATTTTCCAAAGTAGGTGTAAACTAGAGACCATCTTGCGATGGGGGTCACACCAGCCGTGACGACAAATCCGGCCAGAGACTCAACTCAAACCACCTCTGTGGTAGTTCCTGCTACAGTAGACCACATTTTACCATGATGACTCACTAACACACAGACTCACAAGGTGAAAACATGTTGCATCGCAACACTGTTATTTTATAAACAGGAATAAATGTAAAGTTAGAAAAAGACAGAATTCACGCCTGTTTTACACGTCTTGAACTTAAAATATAAAAATACAATCCAGGGCTCAAGCTTCAGAACAAAGAACAGAGCAGAGGAGTCAATAAAAAGAGATTGTTATAATGATCATGAAGCCAGTATTAAATGTATTTCCACGGGTTTGCGGCTGTGTGATGATTTAATCCCCCTCCACGTCCAGTGCTTGTGATTTGCAGCCCTCTGTACTGTCAGTGTGTGTCGACGGTGTGTGTCAGAAAGTCCTGAGATTTAATAAACAACTCATTGGGTTTCATTCCCCAGTCTGGGATCATGCTGATGAGAACTCTCCAGGACTACATTAAACCTCCCCCATCAATTTCATCTCCGCCAGTCTATTCACATGAGGGGAGTGATGAGAGATGATCACAGCATCGGCTCTGCAGTCACGGACAACTCCGCACCGCCTTCAGAGCCCAGGGATTACTGTGGCTGCATTACAAATTAGTGAGCAGCCAGTGATTCACCGCGCTCCAACGAGAACACAATGTTAGAAACAGTCCAGACCGAGTAGAAACACACAGTCGAGGCCAGAGTAAACACATTGTGAAGGCTCAGTGGGAAAAGCAGGTCTCAACTCAAATGTCCGACTCAGAGACGAGCAGGTTTAAGTGAAAGTTCGTGTTTACTCATGGTCAAAACCAGGCAAGTCAAGTCAGATTTATTTATATAGCCCAATATCGCAAATGTGCCTCAGGGGGCTTTACAATATGTCCAGCATACGACACCCTCTGTCCTTAGACCCGTGATTCATATGAGAAAAAATACCAAAGAACAGGGAAAAAATGGAAGAAAGCTCAGGAAGAGCAACAGAGGAGGGATCCCTCTCTCCCTGGACGGACAGACGTGCAATAGATGTCGTGTGTACAGAATAGACCAACATAACAAAATGACAGTTTAAACCAGGAGTGTCAAACTCATTTTAGTTCAGGGGCCCCGTGCAGTCCAATTTGAAGTCAAGTGGGTCCGACCAGTAAAACCATTGCACAGTTACCTATAAATAACAACACCTCCAAAAATTCTCTTCCTGTTAGTGTAAAGAAGTACAAGTACATCCTGAAAACGTTCAAAATCAATAAAAAATCCACCCAAAATAGGAATAGAATTACATTTTGTTGCAAAATTGGAATTAATTATTCATTTTGACTTAATAAGTCGTAAATTTGACTTAATATCAATAAGTTTGGCTTACTATGTCAAAATTTCAACTTTTTTAACTTCAAATCTGGAATTAATTCCCATAAAATGTCATAAATATGACAAAGTATCTCAAAAGTGAGTTTTGAAAAATGAAAATCTCATACTTCTCTGCAATTTTTACACTTTGCAAAGTCATCCAGTGGGCCAGATTGGACCCTTTGGCGGGCCAGTTCTGGCCCTCGGGCCGCATATTTGACACCCCTGGTTTAGACAATCCATATGACAAAAAAGATACATACAGTAGAATGTAAACATATATGAAGAAAATGGATCCAGGAAGATGTCAAGCAGCTTCCAGGTGTCACTAAACAGATGGTGCCTGAGCCACACTCCTCTCCACCATGACACTAACACACATGAAGCATCATTCACAGGGATAGGAGAATGAAACAAACAAACAGAGATCCATCTGCTGATCGTGAAATCTGTTCAGGAAGTGATCTGTATAAGGCTGTGTATGTAAGCACATCAGCGCCGGTATTTCCCTGATTAATAGGTCAAAAGCTGTTAAAACTGCTGTTGTATGCAACGCCGTGTACTTTGTCAGTTCATTAACTCCATTAAAAAAGTGTGTGACAGCGATCCCACAGTAAAACGCCTCATGCATCGTGTGTCTGTACGCTCTCCGATGTTCGTCATCTGGGAGCGTGCAAAGGGGCGTTTATACAGTCCTGTCTCTACCTGTTAGTCATTACAACATGCGGCCGATTTACAGTCTAATAATGCTTATAATCAGTTATTCATCAAAGAACTTAAATATACACATCAGAAGCATTAAAGTGTTGCATGAACTTCTGTCAATCTGTAGAACTTCATGTTTACTCCTCGTTTCTAAAAAGTCAGTGTGAACAAGAACCAGACCAGAACTAAAATGCAACCATGGCTGTATCCTAAACCGCCTACTACATACTACTGACTAACGCAGTATGCAGTATGTAGTGTATACTGTATACTGCATACTGCGTTACTCAGTAGTATGCAGTATATGACGGTTAAAGCAATATATTTTACAGTATGCTAGACCAGGCTTTAACCTTTAAAGGGACTGTTTGTAAGAATCAGAAATGTCTTGTTAACAGTGACACCTGTGGCGGTTAAGTCGACGAAAGTCAGCGTCCTGTTGCTCGCGCACGCGCTTGTGCTCGCTCTACATAGACATGAACGAGCATCGCTCAAAACAGTGAGGCGACACACGTCAGCTAAAACCACAATATCACTCTATATTTCAGCTGCTTGGGAGTAATGTTAGCTGACCAGACGAAGGTCTCTCCATGAATCAATGCTGATCCTAGTGTTGGCTTTTCCTGCCTCCGGCACCCGGTCAGAGACGATAACGTTTCTCTCTGCGGAACCCCGTCACTTCACAAGACACGGGAAACCTCTGTTGGTCTGGAGGAGCTGCAGCATTTATTTCTGCACAAACGTCCACTGTACATTCACTAGATATTCTCAGAGCTAAACTAACTCTTCTGCAGTGTGGAGTGAGCGCGCATGCACGTCTGGAGGTGGAGCGAGAACGTGCGCGGTGTGTGAGTGAAGGCAAGCAGGCAGAGGAGCAGAGCACAGCAGAGACTCCGGCCCACGAGACCAAAGCTATGGTCTCCTCCGCGTACTACGACCGCGGCCAACACTGTTTAACAGACGGGCTTCACTAGATACAACCAAGCGCATACGCAAGTGTGCATGAGACACCGACCCGATAGATTTATACGCTTAAAAAGTTACAAACAGTCCCTTTAAACCAGCTCTTAAAGCACTGGACAAAAAAATATAATCTAATATCGTAAATCTGTCAATATTCAAAATCTACACAGTTAGTTTCTTGCCTCAAAACTTTTCAGAAGTGAATTTAGTGATGAAATAGCTACAAAAAATGTAAAAAACAAGCTGTTTTTTTGGCTGCTGTTGTTGTTGTGACAGTACCGTTCCGGTACTTTGCATTGTGGGATACATTAGGCGAGGTAGACTGGTCCGGTGCATACTGGAGATTTTTTCCAAATCAGTATGACATCCAGGTATTTCTGGCATACTGTAGATTTTGCTTTTGTTCGCATACTGCATACTACATTTTGGTCGTACTACTAGTACGTACTAATAGTATAGTATGCGGTTTGGAATACAGCCTATATATCATTTTTTTCTAGGTCTGGACCAAATGATCCAGGTGTGATAGCACCCTCAGTTTTGTTTAATGGCTGTACAACATCAGGAGAATTCATCACTTACTCACAAAGGAAGGTGGTGCAGGTGTTCATTCAGGTGCTTGTCGTCTCCCACCTGGACTAAAGCAACTTCCTCCTCGCCACAATGCTGCTGCTGCCCGCCTGGTGTTCCCACACATACTCTGTTGTCTCCCAGCTCCCCCTACACCCGCCCTCTACCCTCTGGGTGACTGGCCACTCCATCAGTCTGAGGATGCTTACCTGTTCCCACACTGGTCGCTCCATGTCTCTATTTTGTTCTGGAATAAACTCACAACGACACCTCGTGCTAACACTAACTAAGGTGATAAGAAAAAGCAAATAGAACTGAACTGTGGTACTGAACACGCTTTAAGCTAACTGTTTGAGAGAGTTGTGCTTCCAGTTTCTGATGACATCTAGATCTCGTACCTATCCAGGTTGAATGCACTTCATCTGCCAAATGAATGTCATTTAAAAATCGATTATCTTTAATACAGTTATAGTGTTGGTCCACATTTTGTTTATCCTGCGCACGTGCACAAGGATGCACATGCATGCCCATACACAGTCCTGTGTAATGTTGGTTTCACATTATTCCAGTGATCTACAGGTGGCGGTAATGTGCAGAAGAGTGATCTGTCTCATGTTACTCTTCTGGTTTATGGAGTCTGACCAGGGCTGGATGAACCTGTGAGGGGGCCTGGTAAAAATGAGCTGTGGGCCCCGTTACCCAATTGTCATGTTTCAGGAAAGCAGGTTTGGACCTAAGTGCAGACAGATTTCAGTAATTTAATAAAGAAGAAAACTTACAAATGAGTGTCCATAAAAAAACAGGAACAGAAGAAGATCCAAAACCCTGGTGGGAACCAGGACTGAACACTGGACACCAGCAAGTAACGCAGGTACACTGGAATCATGGAATGACGAACGGATAAAGAACAAAGGAACTGAGGTGGGATAGATAGTGACTAATACCTGGCCCATACTAGAAGACTTTTCAAATCTTAACAGATGTGTAAAATGTGAGAGAGCCCACGCATAACGACATGTCCTGATAAATTGCACAGTTTTGTTCCTGTAGTGTGTGGAGAGCAATGATTTGGCCAAAACAGCAACAACACCACCACACACTAACAGATCCATTCATGAACAACAAGAGTCCCCACCAATGAATACGTAAATAATAAATAATCACTCGTGTTCTTGCCACAAATCAACAAGTCTGTCCTCCATTTCTGAGCTCCATCTTACTACTACTTTATGCTTCACGTTTAGCATTAGCTCATGGGTTGGCCACGGCCGCCATGACGACGGTTGGTTGTCCTTCCTTCTTCAGTCAGCTTGGTTCTCAATTGGCTATCGTTCTTTCCCACGTGACTGCGTCATCGGCTGTCCTCGGGGTTCCTTCACACACAACAGGATATCCCAGCAGAAATATTGAACATGTTTAATATTTACCATTTGTGATCGGTGCGTCCAGGATGGACTTCAGAGCCGATCGGGGGATGTAAAAAACACCCTTTACATACCTCACACCACAGGAACATCTGGAACGACCATCTTTAGAATCAACAAAAAATCGGGGCTCTGCTGACTGGGGAAGTGAGAAGAGGTGAGGTGAGTGCAGAACTAATGAGGGACAGGTGAAACTGATCAGGGCGGGGCAGACAATCTCAAAGGCAGGAAGTAAAACAAAAAATGACACGAGGAGGGAACCTACAAAATAAAACAGGAAACAAACTACAAGACCATGACACCCATCACCTTTCCTAAACTATTTTTTTAAAATCTTTGGGTTGATTATTTTTATAAGACATGCATTTATTTAGGGGCATATAAGGATAATAATCAACTGATACAAAAACGTGATTATGTCAAAGGGCCCCACAACACCACAGGGCGTCAAGATCACAAAAGAAGGCAGGAGTGCCTTACCATGTCAGTGGACATTGTGCAGCGGTGCATATCGCTACAACAAAACGTGCATGTAATACAGTAACCACAGAGTAATTGCAGTGAACCTGGAGCCTTTAGGGCCCCTGAGGGCCTGACTTACGTTGGACGTTCCCAGAATAAGGACGTGGAAAGAGAGGAGAGTCTTTGCTCCTTCACCACATACTTACACAAACTCCACCGTTTCTCTCTCTTGTCCATGCTTGGCACATTTTATGACTCACAGGGTCTCTCGTTTTTCTCACTTTGTCAATATTTTATTCCCCCCTTCCTTTGCTTTCCCTCCATTCATCTTCTCTTCAGACGTTGGCTCGGGGCCTGAGGGGCCCTCGACAAAGGAAAGCAATCTGCAGCGAGGGAAGGGGAGGGGAGGGTAGGGCTGATCTCCATGGAGGAGGAGGAGGAGGAGGAGGAGGAGGAGGAGGAGGAGGAGACTAATGGAGAGATGGATAATATTCTTTTATTCTTTTATATGAAGAAAGAGGAGGAAATGTATGCTCCAAGGGTCTTTAAAGCAGGGAAATAAAGATCCAATTACAACAGTTTGGATAGACACAGACTTTGAAAGCATCTTATTCTGTACAGAAGCTGCTTTTATCCACCTCCTAGTTCAATCACAGCTCTTTTGGACCTCAATAAAAAACAACAGATGGCTATGCATTACTCCTGAGGGAATCCATAAAGAAGAAAATGAGGGAACATATTTTGTTAGTTTTTACAATTCTTAAACTTTGTTTTATAATGCACATCATTTGACTAGGTGCTATACCTTGGTATTTCCAGCCACATGCTGTCACGGCTGGTATTGTTTTCACCTCGTGAGTCTGTGTGTTAGTGAGTCATCGTGGCTAAATGTGGTCCTGGAGACACCTGCTGCAGCAGGAACTACCACAGAGGAGGATGAGTACTTAGCCAGGTGTTCATACATCGATCAGCCATAACATTATGACCATCTGCCTAATATTCAGTAGGTCCTCCTTTTGCCACCAAAACGGCCCTGACCCGTCTCTATCAGAACCAGCATTAACTTTTCCAGCAGTTTGAGCTCCAGTAGCTCTTCTATTGGATCAGACAACACGGGCCAGCCTTCGCTCCCCACGTGCATCAATGAGCCTCGGGTCTGACCCTGGTAACCATAGTCACCCATAGTAAGATGGTCTCCAATTAATGTTTGTTATTTACATTCTGTTATTGCTGTAATTCAGACTTGCTGACACTTAAAATATTGGGGAACAATTCAGTTGTAGGGTCTTCAACCCAAAAGAAAAACTTCCTATTTTTATCCTCATTAGTGATGTGGCCCTGTAGGATGGTAACGTGCTGAACGGCCGGTCGGTCCACCACTTTGGTCCAGACTGAACATTCTCAACAACTATTGGATGGATTGTTGTGAAATTTCCCCTCACAATGAATTGTAACGACTTTGGTGATTGCTTAACTTTTCATATAGAATCATCGTCAGGTCAAAATTGTAATTTCTCCAATACTTTGTGGTTTCCGTTCATTCACACCCTTACTGTCTTGATGTGATAATGACTTAACTTCATCCATTCATTCATCCATCATGGTAAACTATAAGTCAACAAGGCTTGACATTTGGATTCAGCTGTAGGATTAGCCCATCCTTAATGAAAATGGATTCCTGTTAAAGCTTCTGTAGTGTTTGGAAACATCTTTTGAATCTTTAAATATTGAATGCCAGATGCCGCTGCTCTTGATTAGAATGGAGGGTTGGAATACTTTATGTACATTCCTTTAACCCTCATCTCCTCTGTTCTACTTCACGTCCCATTTCCTCTGCTCTATCCTGTTTCTCTATTTGCCCCGCGGGCATCAATAGAATCCCACCAAATCTAATCTAATCAAATAACAGTGACACTCTGTTTTTCCGGCTAACAGCGTGATAAATTATTCACTGTGGTTGTGCTTCTCTGCTTATTTTCACAGGTAAAACTGTGACTGTATGTACATCTGTGTCTGTGCTTTTGTTCTTGAAAGAACAATTTTGAGTTTTACAGCTGGAAAGTGAGCAGGTTTTTTTTTTTTTTGCATGATTTTAGACATGTTTAAGGGTATTTCATCGGTATTGCATACTTGAAATTATGATTTCACTTTTTATCAAAACATCTACTGGTTACATTAAACAAAAATCTGCTCAAGAGAGTTATGTCAAGTTATGTACAGATTAGGGGAAAAACAAATACATTCATAGAGTAATTAATTCAATTAAATGGGTCTAAAGTTTATCGAATACTTTTCTTTATTTGTTTCTCCCCTGAATATCTGGACCCTTCCACTAGTCAGTCAACAATGCAGCATGTTTGCTTACAGCTCTAGAACTCTCCCAACAATACAGTACAGTTGACCTCAGTTGAAGCATGGCAACACAGCTCCAGTGCTGCTGCGCTATTGCAAGCCCTTTCTTTCTATTATATTTTCATAATGGCCATCAAAAATAGAATGTCTTGTCAGGTCTTGTGGCTGTACATTATCCCTTACATAAAGTCTGCACAAGATGGAAGGAAGTGGTGATGGATGGGTCAAACAACCACAGGAGACCGCTGTTTGTGTCCCGAGTGAAACCAAAAGTCAATGTTGACTTATATTTACGTACATCCCTTATGTCACATAAGCATGTGACGTCATTCTGTCGCTCGCGTCACGTGAGTTTACGTCACTACATCTACTTTACAACTTACCTCAGTCCAAGGGGGCTTATTGGTATGGGTAACATACGTTTACATTACTAAGCAACTGTGAATTAAAAACAAAAATATGGTCCTCTCTCTATGTCCATGGTGGAGAGGAGGTCGTGTTGCTCTGGCTCTATCTATTCGGGCGTGGAGAGGTGGTCGTGTTGCTCTGGCTCTATCTATCTGGCGTGGCGAGGAGGTTGTGTTGCTTTGGCTCTACCTGTTTGACGTGGAGAGGAGGTTGTGTTTCTTTGGCTCTATCTGGCGTAGAGAGGAGGTTGTGTTGCTCTGGCTCTATCTATCTGGCGTAGAGAGGAGGTTGTATTGCTTTGGCTCTATCTATCTGGCGTGTAGAGGAGGTCGTGTTGCTTTGGCTTTACCTGTTTGGCGTTGAGAGGAGGTCATGTTGCTTTGGCTCTACCTGTTTGGCGTCGAGAGGAGGTTGTGTTGCGCTGGCTCTATCTGTTTGGGAAAACAGCTTGACATCATCCTGGATCCACCTTCTCACATATGTTCACATTATATGTATTATTTTTTGTCATATGGATTGACTATGTTGTATTTTCATTATGCTGTTTTTTTTGGTTAAGTTTTTCCTTATCCAATGAGAGGGTCGTACTGTAAAGGACAGATGGTGTCGTACCCTGTACAGATTTTAAAGCCTCCTGAGGCAAATTTGTGATTTGTGATTTTGGGATATACAAATAAAATTGACTTGACTTTACATCACTACGTCACTTACATACGTGGTTTACAAAATTATTTTATTCCCAACCACGATTTTTTTCTGTGTAGGTGCAGTGTTTAGGATGTGATGGCATCTAGCGGTGAGGTTGCAGATTGCAACCAACTGAAATTTCTCCCGTGTGCTGAGCGTGTAGGAGAACTACAGTGGCCGACGAGAATACATGAAAATGCGAAAGGCCCTATTTAAAGCGGCCAGCTCAGTGAAGAGGACCCGCTCCCTACTTACATCGATATAAAAGGTTCATTCCAAGGAAACAAAAACAATGATTCTCATTTTCAGGTGATTCTACACTAAAGAAACATACAAGATATCTTGTCTCGACAAGTTTGACTGGATATTAGCTAATCTTTCCCCCAGTATTTGCATTGAGAGCTCTCCCATATATTTAGTTGATTTACTGTAGATCAACTGCCGTGAAAATATTTCACCATTTCTCTGCACTTTGCAGTCCAGTCAGGCCATTCAGCCTTGTATACATGTGTACTTTTAGATGGTCACTTTCAGTTTCCGGCATCTCAATAATAAATAACAGGTCATGATTGTAACCTGGAGGAGTACATGTCTTCAGAAGCATCCTTACTGGTGAGTTGAAGGGTTGAAGAGTGCCACAGTGTTTCCCCACCAGGCATGTCTGGAAGAGTTCAGAGAAGAAGACTTGCTGCTTGCCAGAGTTTGTGCCCTCCCCATCTGCACTGACTGAACCGAGCTCCTCTCTCTGCTCAGTGTTGCCAGTTGAACCCAAAAGCCCAGCGATGGAGGCAAGAAAGCTACTTGCAGATGCATCCACTGTCTCAAGCCAGCTTTCTACCGAAATGGAGCCCAAATTTGAAACAGAGTTTTTAGAAAAACTGTAAAAGAAAATGTGATTTTTGCACGTTTACATTCACAACTGTTACGTGAATATTAGGAGTGGGTTCATGGAGATAAGCAGCTATACGCTGATCCAAGTTCTCCAATGTGATGACTGCAGCTTCAAAATTTCCTTCTCTTTTTCTTTGATAAATTCTTGCTGCTCTTGTTCAGGCTGAATAGCAGCTTCTGTCCGCTGGCATCCAGCTTCCTCCCTTTTCCTTCTGAACCCTCAACACCCTGAGATTGAGCAAGCAGAGGTTCTCCTGGTCATTAAAGGCCGCGAGGGCGCGATGCTACTCCTAATTCTGAGCTTCTTGAAAGTCGAGTTTGACAGGTAATTCTTGACCAAACTCAGCACTTGCTCCATATTTATCTGTTAAATGCAGTATAATGTACATTTCCACAGCACTAAACAACATTTATTTTTATGTTAAAGGCACAAAAAAACAATGTTTAGACTCGTACAAAAAAATGTAAGTGTATGGTGGTGTCTGTATTTGCAGAGACCCTGCAGCCCTCTGGCTGGATTTTCTTATTTTGCTGTGTTCAGGATGTTTCCCTAACCATCGTTGAGCTGGGGCCAACTCTGAAAGTTGTGTTTCCAAACTGCAACTGACAAATCCATCAATCCTCATTGTGCACTTAATAAAAGATGCAATGCAGGTGGCATTACATTTCAAGTTAGTAAATATAGTAGTACAGCCGGGTCTCCCAGGAAGGCGTATAAATACCACATTACACGGACATTCCGCATGTCATGAGTATGCATTTTAGCGTTTTCGTGTGTCATTTGTACGCCACGCAAACGTCCGCAGTTTTCAGGCAAGAAAACCACTAACTTTAGAAAACCACTTAGTTATGGTAAGGGAAAACGTCATGGTTGGACTTAAAGGTCCCATATTGTAAAAAGTGAGATTTTCATGTCGTTTTTATTGTAAAGCAGGTTGTGTATCGTGTATCGATCAGTCAATCCATAGAGAAATATACACAGCCCGTATTCAGAAAATGTGCATTTGAAACAAGCCGTTAGGATTTCTGTCCATTTGTGATGTCACAAATATACAATATTTAGACCATTAAACGTTTTTTTTTTTTTTTTTTGTCACTTTAGTCTTTATTGCTTTTTTGCATACACAAATAAAACACACATATAGAAACGAAACTTGCAACAGTGCAGTGAGGGGTTCAGTTTACAATTGATGATGCAGTATTCAGGGTTATTTTCTTCTTAAAACATTTTCCAATAACTTACAGTTTTTACAGTACAATTATACAATGCTTATGTCTTTATGTCTATACCTAATCCATTTTTCCCATTTTCTGTTAAACTCATCTTCTTTCACTCTTAGAGAATAAGTCATTTTCTCCATCACAAATATTCCCTGTACTATTTCTAACCATTGACTAAGTCTGGGGGTGTCCGCTACAAGCCATTTTCTTGTAATGGCCTTTCTGCCAGCTGTGAGTAGGATTTTAACCAGGTACTGATCTTCCTTCAGCACCACTGAAGTTATATTACCCAGGTACAAAATGGAACATTTCTTAATGATTATATATCCTAATACCTCCTTTAATACTGAGTTCACTCTGTCCCAAAATGGTTCTATTTTTGGGCAACTCCAGAAGATATGTGCATGATTTGCATCTGTATGGCCACATTGTCTCCAGCATGTTTGTTGTCTTAGAATTTGCTTGCTTTTTATGTTAGGCGTAATGAAGAAACGAATCAGATTTTTCCAATTAAATTCTCTCTAGAATTGTGAATTAGTGGATGTCTGTAGTGTTACACACATATCATGCCATTCTCCTTCTGAGATTTTGATGTTCAATTCCTTTTCCCACTTTAATTTCACATAGGATGTATTCTTTGCTTGACATTCCATAAAGCCATGATAAAGTTTAGAGATAATCCTTGATGCTTTTTGATGATATGCATTGACTATAACTTCTACCACTGGATTCTTCTCTTCTGGTGCCTCCCTTTTTACGTTTTTGTTGTAATATTCTCTCAGTTGGAAATATCTAAACAAGTCTTGGTTGCGAAGTGCAAATCTGTCCTTCAAATCTTGAAAACTTCTCAAGTCTCCATTTTTAGTAACAGTACAAAACGCAGTCATTCCTTTTTTCATCCATTCTTTAAATGTTGAGTCATACATCCCTGGTCTGAACTCCCCATCCAAAGCTATCCATTTTAGCACTTTTTGTCGATTTTTCAATTTAAGTTGTCTGGTAAGAGTGAACCAGGTCTCCAAAGTAAATATTGTTATTGGATCGATTATATTCTTGATATGCCCTGGAAGCGCTTTTTCTCCCAAGAGTGCTTGGATGTGGAAATCAGGGATACATGTCTCAATCTTTTTCCACCTAGCTATGTAGCTATCATCACACCAATTAATTAGAGGTCGAAGTTGGGCTGCATAGAAATATGTCCTAAAATTTGGAAGTGCCATTCCACCTTTGTCCTTTGGGAACTGAAGTGTAGTGTATCGAACTCTGGCCTTCTTCCCTCCCCAAATAAATCTAGATATTAATTTATCCCATTCTGTGAATTGTTTTAGTGGGACCTCTATTGGCAGAGATTGAAACAAGTACAATAACCTTGGCAAAATATTCATTTTCACATTTTCATTTTTTGCTTTAATAACTTGAATAGAATTTTGGGAAAAGCCAAATCTTTCTAGTGTTTGATATAAAAATTCCCAATTAACCCTATCGAAAGCCTTTTCTGCATCTAGGCTTATCAGGATAGTGCGTGTACTTTCTTTTTGAATCTTGTGTATTATATGTAGGGTTCTTCTAATACTATCTTGTGTTTGTCTGCCTGTTATAAAACCAGTCTGGTCTTCATCAATTAAATCTGGCATGAACTTTTCAAGTCGTTTGGAGATAATTGAGGTATATAATTTATAGTCCACATTTAGAATTGATATCGGTCTGTAGTTAGTACAATTTTCCTTGTCTTTGTTCTCTTTGGGGATTAGTGTTATAATTGCCTCTTTCCATGATGGGGGTGTCTTGCCTTCCTTTATAATCCAGTTAAAGGTTCTCAGAAGAAGTGGCTTCAGCTCGTTACGGAATAATTTATACCATTCTATAGGAAAACCGTCACTACCTGGGGCCTTGTTTGTTTTCATCCTACCAATTGCCTTCTCTATCTCGTCCAGTGATATTTCTGCAGTGATTGTTTTATTTTGTGTCTCTCCAATACAGGGCAGATCAATTGTACGTAAAAAAGTCTTTATTGATTCTCCATCTGCTGTAGAAGTTTGTGTATATAATTCTTTATAATATTCCTGGAATATATGTTCTATTTCTTTTGGATCACTCTTCAATTTCTGTGTACAGGGGTCTTTAATTTTGTGTATGGTATTATCGGCCTGTTGTTTGCGTATCCTTCGGGCAAGTAATTTAGTGGATTTAGGGCCCAGCTCATAATATGCCTGTTTTACAAATCTTGCTTTTTTCTCCACCTCTTGACCCAATATCCCATCCATTTGTCTCCTCAAATCTTCTATTTGTTTATACGTTTTCTGGTCCTTATTATTTTTATACTTCTGTTCTAAATCCTTCAGGTCTAATATCAATTTATCGTATGTTTTTATTCTGGCCTTTTTAATATATGATGCCCTAGCTATTAACCTTCCTCGTATTACAGCCTTCAATGTGTCCCATAATATGGATGGGTCCACCTCCCCATTATCATTCTCCTCTAGATATCTTTTGATTTCCAATTTAATGTCATTAACAGTTGTTTTATCGTTCAGCATGCCAACATTTAAACGCCATACTGTGTTTTTCCTTCTACTATCCATTTGAATAGTTAAGTATATGGCATTATGGTCTGATACATCAGCCACTCCAATTCTGCAGTCTGTTACCCTATAGCAGTCTTCTTTCTGCATTAAAAAATAGTCTATTCTGGAGTAAACTGAGTGCGGTATTGAGTAATGCGTATAGTCTCTTTCTAAAGGGTGAAAATTCCTCCAGACATCCAGGAAACCAATTTCTTCACATGTAGTGTTTAGTAGTTTTGTTAACTGGTTCTTATTCTTCTTTTTGCTTGTCGTATCAAGACTATGGTTCAATACTACATTCAGATCCCCCCCGCATATACAAATTCCTTCTGCTTCCACTGCAATGATATCAAATAGGGATTTGAAAAAGTGTTTATCGCTATCTGGGGGCGCATAGACATTTACCAGCGTTAGAACATTATTATCAACTTTGCCCTTTATTATGATATACCTCCCTTCTTTGTCTTTTATTTCTTTAAAAATTTCTAATTTAACTGAGTTTGATATCAAGATTGCCACTCCTCTTTTATGACTACAAGTATGTGAGCTATAATATGTGTTTTTGTATCCAAATCTTTTCAATTTTTCGTGTTCTTGTCGCGATAAGTGGGTTTCTTGTAAAAAAGTAATATGCATTTTCTCTTTTTTCAATTTAGTCATGACTTTGGCCCTCTTAATTGGATTACCCAAACCATTTACATTCAAAGACATCAGCTTAAGTCCCTGACACTGCATCATTACACTTAGTGTGATTGATTTCACCGTATCCCCTCAAAAACATAACAACACACACATGAACAGTTATTAACATAATACAAACCAGAAATACAAGGAACCTCCAAATGTGGGGTGATCTCCCGTTCATCCCCAAATCCCCGTTGGTGGGTGGAGGGGAAATCCCCATCTCTACTGAGGGCCCCTCCCTAGACCCAGAACTACACCCAACTAGTGGGGTTTCACTGCGTCTAGATAAGTCCAACTTAAACAACCTGACCTCTCCCAGCCGGTCCTCAATGTAATAATTAAACTAAAGAAGTCTGAAAAAAAAAGAATTCAGATATCTCCACTGTGTATCCGTTCTGTTGTATAGTCATTTTTCTGTTGAATATGGGCAAAGCTTGGTTCAATATTTTTTAATTAGTCTTTGATGCAAAGTCTGCCCCTTTAAAGTTTTTCATCGTCTCTTCTCATTCAGCTATATGTTGTTGCAGTCCATAACCATACCTGCTTTTCTCCTGGTCCACAGTGGGATCTCTTTCCTTAAGCAAAATTTTTTATGATCTCCACTGGTAGTTTTGCAGCTTCTCCCTCACCCGGTGCGCTGTACCCAGCCTCTGGTCCTTCCCCTGCCGCTGCCACTCCGCTGCTCCTCGCATCATCCCGTTCGCTGCAGGTCCCGGGTCGCCGCCTGGCACTTCCACCGTGAACCCTCTCTCCTTCATGTCCCGGGCTGCCTCCCTGGCGCTGTCGTATGTCTTCACTCCGTTATTCCAATGAATCCGTATTTTAGCGAGCGGTGTCTGGAACCGGATTCCTTTTTCCTTGAGCGCCTTTTTGATGCCCGCATATGCCTTTCGTTTCTGGACAATTTCAGTAGGATAGTCATGGTCAAAGAAAAGTTGTTTACCTCCGACGTGTATCTTCTTCTGCCACGCTTTCCTTAAAATCATCTCCTTCGTCTCAAACTGCAGAAAGTTGACCACCACTGATCTGGGTGCGGCGGTGCTCTGGCTCGGTTTTGGGGCGAGCGACCTGTGGGCCCGTTGGATCTGGAGATTAGTTCCCTCTGGCAACTCGAGTTCAGCGCTCAGGAGCTGCTCCAGGTATTTGGATGTGGAGCTACCTTCGGTGTCCTCCAGTAGGCCGAAAACTCGAATATTATTTCTTCTTGATCTTCCTTCGAGGTCAGTTAGTTTCCCTTGCATCCGACATGTCTGCTCCCACACCGCCGTCAGTGTCTCGTTAGCGTCTGTCTTCCACTCCTCCAGCTCAGCTATGCGGGTCTGTGTTTCTGTGATGCTCGCCTGTTGTTTCTGTAGCTCGCGGTGGTTTTCTGTTAGCTTACGGTCTATTTCTTGCTGGAGATTGGTGATTTCTTCCTTCATCTCCCTCTTCAGCTCGACTTTAAACATGTTTAGTTTGTGTCGTAACTCCTGTTTGAGCTCTTTTATATCTTTACTGATGGTAGCGAGTCCCTCTCGCAGCATCTCTGTGTGGTCCTGTTCCATTCGCTCCGTTGCGTCCTCCTCGTGTTCGCTAGCTTCGTGTTCGGAGTTAGCTTTTGTTGCAGGTTGTTCTCGCGTTTTGTTTTGCTTTTTATTGTTATTCCGACTTCTTGTATTATATTTTCTTCTCATATCTTACTTTTACTGTCGAGTTACATTTGTTTTGAGGGTTTATTTTAACCGACTCGGGAGAGCAAGTTCACTATGCGTCTACTCTCTCCGCCATCTTCCCGGAAGCCCTCACCATTAAACGGTTTTAAACGTAAACATTCTAAATGTTTCCCAGTTTATTTCCTGTTGCAGTGTATGTAAATAACATCAGCTGACAGGAAGTAAACACAAACACAAACTGTTGCCTAGCAACGCAATTCCATTGAAATGCACTAAAACGGAGCGTTTCAGACAGAGGGTGAATACAGGTATATTCAAGCAGACAGTATGAGAAAAATATAGTTTTCTTTTAACATTACAGCATGTTAACATATTCTAGTAGAAACACAAAATACAAGTATGAACCTGAAAATTAGCATGATATGGGACCTTTAAAATATGTAAGTAATAAGTGACTACGTAAAACACGTACGGAAAAAAACTACGGACAACAAGTCACAAATGTCACAAGACAAACGTCACCAACGTAACTTACAAAACAAAACACCGGTCAACAACGGTCTGGAACACGGGTCTTCTGGTTAAAAGTCCGGCGTTTGGTCTTTCTCATTTTTTATACTACGCCATTAACTCTTACCGTAGCATTTATACTCGGATGCGTTTACATTGCAGTCAGTACAGGATACATGACGTACAAAAGACAAATCAAGAAAGGCGTACTTATTGCTAGCTTGCTCATTATCATGGTCTTCATGCTCCTTTTCGTGTGAACGGGCTGAGTAGCAGTAGCATATAAATGTAATTTCTAGGTGACAGAGTTGGCTTGCCGCGTGCTGACTGTTATTTTAATACCTGCTTTTATATGTTATTTTACTGTACTTCACTCTGACAGTGCATCCCATACTTGAACACCTAATTTCGAATGACTTTCAGAGTCATAATGTTGATTTGACCATCAGTGCTCTCTGATTTGGGCTTGTTTCGGCTGAATCATTGGTAAGGTACTGCAGTTAGCCCCCCCCACCCCTCCCCCTCCTCCACCCCCCCCCGTACACTGGGTAAGCTTGCATTATGCTCAGCAGGGTTAAAAGCTTCTCACTTTTAATAGAGCAACACCTGCGAGGGTTTGAGCGAGTAACGAGGATCTTGAAATAAATTAGCTGGGCCTTCCTAAGATCTGTCGCCGGTGAAACAATGACTCCACTGTGCCTCCAGAGTTCCCGCGGTGCCGGGGCCGTTTCAGCCCCCTTTCCAAAACCCGATGCTTCACTTCCTCATTTTCTCGCCGACAAGCCCGCGCTATACCTCCATCTCACACTTAATTACCATTTCATTTTTCATTTGCCTCCAGAGTTGGCCCCCGAGGCCCCCGGGTCCACCGCCCCCCCTCTCCAGATGATGGAGGGGAAAAAAACAATCAACGGGAGCTCAACCCAAGTCATAAAATGAATGCTAATGACTTGAGTCTGTATTACCTCTGGAAAAGTGAAATTATAATGTGGGATTTAGAGTGGCTTTTACAGATAAGAATGCCACGGCCCCACTCGAAGGATGAGCTGTCCTGTTCTTGTTCCTATATCTACTGAGTGTACCATATTAATTCCACTCTCAGTCTACTCGATGTTAACATCTCACAAAACCCAGTTCAAGTATTCACATAACCTTACAGTCATTTCTGTTTACCAGCTTCCAACTACAGCCTCAACCACACGACGTTACCACAGGTTGGTTCCAACATTTGTCTGGACTGCAGTGAGGTGCTGTAACAAACAGTTTGGAGGAAGCAAACCCCAGGATATTAGCAGCAAATCTGTAATCACGATAGCCGTTTTTCCATCAATGTATTTTTATTAGGGCTGTCAATCCATTGAGATATTAAATCGCAATTAATCCCATGATTGTCCATAGTTAATTGTGATTAATCGCAAATTAATAACATTTTTTTCTCTGTTCAAAATGTACCTTAAAGGGGCAGTAGGCAACAATTTTTTGGCATAATTTGGCAAAAATTCCACAATAACCTCAGCATATTGTAATTCAAGTGGTCTGAGAGAAACCTACACCTCTGCACCTCCTCATGGCTCTGTTTACAGGCTTTTAAGAATCTAGAACATGACGGGAGACTTTGACCAATCATAGGTCATTTCAGAGAGCGATAAAGGAGATGCGCGTTCACGTCTGGTATCTGCAGATAGTGAAAGCCTCGGTCAATGGCGGAACAACCTATTGAAAAGCGTGCTATTCCAGCATTGGCAGCAACTGCCTACACCTCAAAGCAACCCAGAAAAAGAAAGACAGACTTTCAAAAAGACAGTCTAAAAGAGAGTCCGACAATAAACGGAATGAAACGCGTGTCAATATCGGCGAAGCGTTTCAGCGGTGGAGAGAGCTTCGCGACCGCATCGGCCTCACGTTGGACTCCGAGCTCGCCGTTCTTCTCCTGGACAGGTAAGCTACTAACTTTGTTTTCCTGTAATATCTAAATGTTTTGTACTGATTTGTTTGTGGGTAGCTTTACCGTGAAAGCAGGCTATGAATGGCCAGGTTGACTGTACGTTAGCCTTCTGATAACCGTAGCCCGAGGCTTGCTGCGACTGCGGCTTATTCAAGTCCATGTTTATGTTTATGTAGCTACTGTAGCTAGATCCTTGAATCACAGTCTGTCATCTCAAAGGGCTTTATAGACCCACAAATTCCCCGTTCAGTATTGATTCTTGTCCCATGGGGGAAGCACATTTTCCAACGAGATAATCTAGCCTCTAGATTGTTATAAACCAGTTTCTTTAGTTTTCGTGGTTTGCACTAAACAACCAGCCTTCAAACTACCTCATGCCCATCCCCATCCCAGCAACATCCACCCCCTGGATAGTTATTTGTGTTTACAGTCATAATGTGAACAGAGCTTGCAGCAATTATTATTTTGCGAACTAAACTATTACTTTTTTATGTTATTTAGTCCTGATTTCCAAATTACATTCCATTTTGTGATTCATATTTTCCCGTTTTATTATTTTTTTCCAACAATAAGCAAGCTAAGCTTCGACTCTCCTCCCTCCCCCCCCCCCACACACACACACACACAACACTAACCCCCACCAGCAGTGGAGTTAGGTTTCACCCTCATTCACAACCTGTACAGTCATTTCTTAGTAATCTCAGCCTAGAATGTCATCATTTCTTATTTATACTTTGTTTTATATTCCTTTTGTAATGACATGAACGTCTTGAACTATCGTGAACAAAAAAAGCAGGTGGTCAACCTTCAGTGGATTTATTTTTACAAAAACAATGGCAAGAATAACAATAAGTCAAATGTATATACACTCCAAAAATATCCCATCACAATCTTTTATCTAAAAGCTAACAGAATGTAGCTGCAATTTGAATATATAAACATTCCAAATACCTATAAATTACAGTGCTCATTTAGTGAGGGGGGGTTGTTTCAGAGCCTGCGTGGGATAAAGCCTACATATAGGTGGTGGGGGTCAGGGTATCTGTCCCTAATCCTCCACACACAACAGCTTGGTATGACTATTCTATTACCCCGCCCCAAGGCTCCATACTGCCACACAACAAACTGCCGGTAAGCAGCATACTGGAACTGTCTGTTGTCCTCTCCGGGATTGGGTACGTCCTGCTGAGCCCTTATGTCGTTCCAGATCCTCCTGGCCAGGCGAAGGACACTCTCATGGAGTATGTAGAGCAGGGGTGCACACACTTTTTCAGCATGCGAGCTACTTATAAAATGACCAAGTCAAAATGATCTACCTACTATAAAAATGCAAAACATATATTTATTTATAAATATATTGAGTATTCTTTATATGTACAATATATGTTGGTGTACCTTGCATAACTGCATGAACCCATATTGTACAATATAACTCTGTACATTTTTTGTCATTACCTTACTCTGATGACTTGCACTGAATGGAATCAGCCAGGGATGCATAGTCCAGACAGTAGCTGCTGATAGCCAGCCTCAAGCACACTTCCAAATGATCATCAGTCAAGGTGGAACGGTATTTGGACTTAATAATCTTCATGTGGGAAAAGGCTGACTCGCATAAATAAGTGGAGCCGAATAATGCAGTCAAGGAGGTAGCACATTTCCTCATGTTGGGGTACTTTTCCTCTGTGAGTAAGTTCCAGAACTGTCCATGAGCCCTGGACTTAAGCTGAATGTCAGCTTGTAGTGTCAAAATCTCATCCTCCACTCCAGATGAGTTCAGGTGAAACAGTGTTGCAATTTCTGATGCAAGTGAATCAGCCTCAGCATCTTCCCGAAAAGGGTAGCACATGAATGTAGCGACTGGCTCCAGTAAAACAAAGTCTTGAAAGCGTCTGTCAAACTCTGACAGATAGTTCTCAATCTGCTCTGATAGGCTGACGTCTATTTTTAATTTTTTTTTTTTTTTTTTTTTTTTAATGCCATGCGATTTACCCACACTACCTTTGCGATCGACCAGTAGATCGCGATCGACGTATTGGGCACCCCTGATGTAGAGGTCCACATGAGGTAGCAAGGACATGCAGTCCTGTGGTGGCTGGCCACAGCACTTTCTTTCCACGTCAGTGGGCATTTCCCTGCACCTCATGCAGACACACCACTCAGGTTGATTGGGGTCCTGGCCAGGAGGACCTGGTGGAGGAGCGCTGACCATTAGATCAAATATGAGGCTAGGATCCCTGAACAGACATCTCCCCAGAAGCTCCTGACACTGCTGCAGGCTCAAACACTGAATTCTGGCATAGAAAGACAGTAGATCAGGGAAAAAGTATTACTTTATTTATGAATAAACAATAATGATCATGATGTGGACATAAAGTATGGACATGTTATATTTTTGAGATACCTGTTCATCTGATATCCGGCGAGCTTGTAATTGTTGTACTCTGCTGAAGTCGTCTTCAGCCAGAGGGTCTTTAAGCTGACTCTGTCTTCTCCCCCGGCCAGACCCTCTGCCACGTCCATGTCCACGTCCACTAGCTCGCCCTCTCCCTCTTCCTTGTCCACTCCTAGCCAGCTGCTCCAGGACATAGTCAGGATCTGACTCGACGGTGCTCTGTCAGTAATATATATGTAACGAATGTAAAATAACCTACTTGCATTATGACAAACATGGTCATGGTTTTATTTATTTTCAGATGTGTAAAGTTATCTATGCAGATTAAAAACACTAAAGTTAGAAAGACAGCGTCACTGAAACTTGAAGGAGCAACTGGGCGTTGGTCATTTCGTCTAGAAAATAAACAATTGCTTGAATTTGGTCTATAAACGAAACACTTCAAATGCAGCAAAGTCTTACATTACTTTAGCTTTTGTTGTGGTCGGTCTCTAGCGTTATTTTAAACTAAGCATAAATAATGTTCGTTGGTCATTCAAGTTGTCCGTGGTAGCTAATTGTGGTCTGTGACAAAGTATTTTTCTCACCTGTGAATCGGCCATGGCAACTGTTTATGCCGTTAGAAGGTAATGTAACTCCGGGTCTGGCTTGCTGGCAGTAGCCTCCTCAGATGTAGCGTGCACGTATGAAGCGCGTACATATTATTTAATACTCTTATCAACATGGGAGTGGACAAATATGCTGCTTTATGCAAATGTATGTATATATTTATTAGTGGAAATCAATTAACAACAAAAAACAGAGGGTGAAAAGAGGTGCTTAAAATGAGCATGATAGGTCCTCTGACCCCCTTGCACGTAGGAGTACAAACAACCTGCAATGCATTGAACTTCAAATGTATGTGTGGAAATCACAATGCACCTCAACATATGCATATTGGTTTTATTTTACTTTCATGATTTATCATTATCTCCTTCAATTATCTTTTTCATCGAGGCATCGTCTGATATGCAGGGCTGTGCTCCCTGAATGAAGATCCACTGAATACATTGGGACCGTGTCCTCCTCCATAAACCCCAAAAGTCGGCATCTCTGCCTCTCCACTCGTACCGATCATCCTGCTGGCTCTCTGCGTGTCAGCCGGCAGGTAATAAAGCCCTGCGAGGGCGCTGAGTTATTTCCAGAGTGTCCCTTTTGCATGGGGACGTTGGAGAGAGGGGGTTGTTAAGAGCTGTTGTGACGACAGGCTCAGTCAGTCCTCAACACTGGAGACACGAGGAGAAGGGAGTTTGATGAATTGGTCTGGGTCGTAGAGTCTCCGAGGCCTTGTTCCAGGGCTGCAGCAAGCTGCCAGGAAAGCACCTCTGGGGGCTGCTGGAGTGTGGTAGTAATAGAAACAAAGTAGAGAGAGGCTGGGTCCGTGCCCTAAACCATCTGGCAACAGCTGTGCTGTTATGCCTCCTTCAGATTAGACCAGGAACGGCCTCGGAATGAAGGTTTGGATGTTAATTATTGAGACGATGCACACACGACTCTACACACATTTTTAATTTGTGGTTTCACACTGGCTGAAATGAAAAAGTCACACATCGAATTGATTGTCTTTTTTCACTCACTAAACAGAGAAGGACAGAAATCAAAAACATTTCTAAAACATCAGATTTTTTAGTTTCTCTTTGTACTTTATTGCCAAAACGGGACTTTCACCCTGCAGACTGATGTCCGTGTCCTGTGTGAAACCAAAAGTCAACGTTGACTTGTTTTAAAGGGACAGTGTGAAGGATTTGGCAGCATCCAGCGGCGTTCCCTCTGCTCAGCCCCACGGACAAACCAGGATCATCAGGAGCGTGGCGTGGCGGCTGCATGGCGTGGTGGCTGCATGATTCACGCGTCGGGCATTCACACCAGCTACATTTCGGCTGCGTGTCGGCTGTGTTTCTGCTGCTGCAGCTGCTGCTGTCAGCCCTTTCTTTCTACATACAGTTTACCTTTTAATGGCCATTTCATTTCATTATAAATATCATTTATATTTATTTTAGACAGAGAAAGGTTAAGAAATGTGTGGTAATTTGTAAATAATAGTAATAATCCACAATTAAAACTCTGTACTATATTCATTCATGGAGCTCTCCAAGTCACTGCATGTATCTAGAACACTGTCCGGCACATATTTCAGAATAAAAGCCTTGTGTTAACAAATTAAGGAATTCTGTCCACAGAAAAATCTTGAGGGCGTTTATTTTTAAATGAAAGCCGGAAGTGTTAAATAAAAAATAAGTCTTTACTTTTTTTCATCTCTGTAACATGACGCAATGTGGCTGCTTTAACCTGTTAACATGGACGCCGAAATAAAAAACAACAGGTAATGCAGCCGCCACGCGCTCCTGACGTTCCTGGTGTGTCCGGACTGTCACTCCTCCCTTTCCAAGACTGCGGTACCCGCCCTGTGTCTCTTTTGCTCTTTACACTACGTCACCACACACCAGCAACACTTTCTCTGAGTGTTTACTGTTGCTACGGATTGGGTTACATCATAGTTAACAGAACGCCAGCTGCGTTTCATACCGTCACTAAAGGGTGCCTGATGTGGCAGTACTGATCGCCGACGGCCGTGACAAAGCCTCGATATTCGACGCCTTGGGAATGAGAACGGGCCGTCATATGCTACTGATTTGCATTTGCAAAAAGTTTTGTAGTAATTCATCTGAGTTACTAGAGAATTCTATGTTGCACATTTTGGAGAAATGTTAGCTGTCAACATACTTCATTTACACTCCCGGCTTCTGAAGCATCGAAACATTTTCAGGCTCATGTTTGTGCTCTCACAGCACTTGGTTTAGGTCAGGGAATGACGGTGGCCTTGATTAAATATTGAAAAAGACAAACCTGGCTTGAAGCATGAGACAGGACATGCTGTCTGTTCAATATTTAAACTACCATCTTTACCTAACCTTAAGCGAGTGTTTTAGCAGCCGAAAACTTAGCAACAGTTGGGGTTCAGAGTGTGAAGCCCAGCCTCCGGTGTCAAAGTCCTGCACTTCATACGTCCATCTGATCCAACCTGTCTGGTTTTGACAGGATTCCGCAAACATCTCCAGCATGAGCTAAATACTTAATGCAGAATGATTCAAATGCAGTTTTCAACTAACAGCAGCAAGTGTGACACTGTCATAAGTGACAACTCATTACAGTATGCTAATGTGTGCATCCTTATTACTAAAACAGTAATTTTACGTGTTATTACATTTTTTTCTCTTAAAGTTTTGACTTTATTCTCGTTATGTTACGACTTTTTTTTCTTGTAAAGTTATGACTTTATTCTGGAAATCTTAGATTTGAAATGTGGCCCTAATACTCCGTCGTACATTTGCTCTTTGGCCCTCACTGCATTAGACTTATATACTATATACTTAGACTATAAACTGTGTTACCTTCATCACAATGATCAAATGTTTTGCGGCTCAAGACAGATTTGGTTTTTTTTCTTTGCCTAAAATGGCTCTTTTGATAGTAAAGGTTGCTGACCCCTGAACTAAGTTGTTGACTTATTTTACTTTAGTTTTGTAACATACTTATTTTACGTAACAAACATACTTATTTGAACCCAAACCACGATCTTTCCCAAATCATAACCAAGTAGTTCTGTTGCTTAAACAGGTTCTGCGCTGCAGGTGATTGCTCTGGTGCACTGATCGCTCATTTTGCTGGACTTTCGCAGGAGAACGCACAAAAAAACTGATGTATGAGGATACGTTGGTTGAATTAACAGACATTCCATATTGACTTTGCAGGTCTAAGAAGGAGATGAGATCACTGAAGGGTTCTGAACTATGAGATGTCGTCTTCAAGGACATTCATCATCTAATAAAGAGAATCAGAGTCCCTCTTCGGTGGTCCCAGAGATAATCCATTTTCATTGATGAGCCAGAGGAGTTAGCAGCACAACACAGAGCAGAGAGAGAAATTAATTTATCTCAGAGGTTAGATCAATGAACACAAAGCATGTGTGATGTCTCCCTCTTCCCTCCCCGTGCTTACCATCCAATGACACGATCAATTTGCACTCCCGCCCTCCCTCACACTCTCAGCCGTGGAAATCAATCCCAGAAGTGAGGACCACTCGTCTTGTGTGTGCTGTCCTACAATTGTGAGAAGTCAGTGTTTCGAATGCATCCATAATACAGAGTAATTCAGTCTGGAAAGAATCCCCCCCGCTGGAGAAATGAGCATTCAGATGAATGGTAATCATTCTATGAAGTGTTTAAACAGGGATCAATGAGAATATTTGGATTTGGGCCTCAGAGAGGATGCAATCCTTCATCCCTCCCTCTGTCTTTCATCTGTCCTGAATAAATATGAATCCATCTCCATCACTTCTGAAATTGTGAGGAAGCTGGAGTGATTTATGTGCTTTGTATTTATTTGCTAGGTGGGTTTGTGAGCTCCAAATTGTATGTTGGTATCTACTATGACATAACGTTGGGATTAGTTGTTGGACATACTGTATGTCTCACAGTTTATAGAAACACCAGTAAGTCACTGCAATGAATTGGCAGTTTCATAGAAGGATCTAGTATGTATAATAGGATCAGGCTTCGAGCACATTATAATATTTATATATTATAAGAAAAATAATATATATATTATTTCTATAGCCCTTTGAAAAAGAAGAGGTTTACAAAAGCCGTGTTTCCACCCAAAGTTGACTTTTAGTCCCAGGAACTACTTTTCAAGGAGCTAAAAGGTTCCTTCAGCCAACTGTTGTCTGCGTTTCCATGAAGATTAGTCAAATTAGCTCGCTGACATATGAAACGACGTCTGTTTAGCACGTTGTTTTTGCACGCCACTATACAACAACGATGACGCCATACAAAGCGCCGAACAGGCATCGTTAGGAAAAACTGTCATGGCCATTTTCAAAGGGGTCTCTTGACCTCTGACCTCCAAATATGTGAATGTAAATGGGTTCTATGATACCCACAAGTTTCCCCTTTACAGACATGCCCACTTTATGATAATCACATGCAGTTTGGGGCAAGTTATAGTCAAGTCAGCACACTGACAGCTGTTGTTGCCTATTGGGCTGCAGTTTGTCTAAGAATTATGTCATTCAGTCCCTTTGGTGATGTCAATCAGATGTAAATTCCTTGATCAGATCAACTGACATGTGCTTCTTTTCCAGATGAGCTCATCATAGCAGTCCTGGTAATAGCCTGGGGCATAGAATTGAACCCAGGACCTTACCTACAGGGGAGTGATTTGACATCTCCACGCGGCGGCTTCGGCGTGATGAGCCTGCTCCGTGCTACGTCCCCGGTGCCGGCTGCCTCCTTTCGGTGTGGACTCACCTGGCCTGTTCACCACTGCCACAGCGTCAACGGGGTTGTTCTCTGGCATAACACCGCGCGTTTCGGTTGCACAGACACTACCGGCAATGACCACCTACGGCTCCGCTGACGGTCAGACAGCGAAGCCCAAAAGGAAGAACAACCTGCATAGATGCAAAGTAAGTTTAGTAAATGTGATGATTTATTTGTGAAATTCAACTACTGGTTGAAATATTTTATGAACACTTAATGAATGTAAAGTAAAGTAATAGAGCCCTCTGACCTTTTGGTATTAGTAGTAAAAGCAGAGACACTTTTGACACTGACACTGAGCATGCCGTCCGTCATCCGGTGCAAGAATGTGCCTCTACCCCTCAATAGGAAACACGTCATCCAGAGGCACTTCTCACAACTTGGTGAAGTGAAGAAGGTCTCCTGCCAGCTAGCCAAGAACGTGGCCATCGTACACTTCGATGATCATGTGAGTTCCGCGTGGCTTCGTCAGGGCGCACGGGGCTACGCACCCTGGCTTGATCTCTGCCTGTCTGTCTGTCTGCTGAAACCACAGCAGAGACTTTACAGTATATGGCTATAACCATGGCTGAAACTCATGTTGAAACCCTTCAAATATGTTCTGCAGCCATTTAAAAAAAAAAATTAAAAGTTCCCCCAAACTTTATTGAACCTGCAGCCGCTCAAATCTCGTCAAGTTACCGTTGCTGATGTCAGTATGACATCACAGGTGGCAGTTTGTAGCATGATTTGTTGCGATAAAAGAGGCAGAAGCTGGTGACACATGTTGGCGGATGGAGCGCACTGAATTTGACCGTAGTACAGCCGTGTTTTGGACTTGATTTTGCCATTGTGAACTATTAATTTATGGACATTGTTGTCGAATCTTGCTTTGTGGATTAACGGGCGACTGATAAAGTCAGCCCACAGGCTACAGTCGACGAGCTGAACGCAGGGGTTCAACAGGGGATCGCGACAAAGGAAGAACGAGATCCTCACCATGTGGATAACATGGTTAAGGTAAGTTAGGTTTTACATTAGTTCAACTGGCCATAAGTAATGTACTCAGCGTAAAATAAAATTTTCAGTAATGCAGTGAATTGAACCAATTATTTAATAGTTGTAAAAAGTGATCATTGTATTTTTGGAGCACCTCTAAAGGTGATCTAACTTCCCGGAGTAACGTAGCACGTTATTGTATCGTATTGTATGTGCATGTGTGCACGCGCACTTGTGCGCGTTCTCTCGCGTTTGTGTGTAAGTTATAATGTTATGTACCAGTGATATTTACACAAGGTTAACGTTACGCTATATCCCAGCAAAACACGGCAGTATCCTCACTTTAAACGATGACAACATTAGCCCTATCTGTGTCATGGCTACCATCGTATAACATCAGACTACTGTAACCATCGGTAATCAATGATGACTGAAAATTGCTTATTGTCAACTACGCTAATGATTACGGCTATGAAACTTTAGCTTAATTACAATGAAATACTTAATTTATATATATTATGAATATAACCTTAACCACTGTAATGGTAATCGTTAGCAAGCCTGTATATGCGAATAACGTTAGCTTAGTGAGCAAGTTAGTATACTGCTGAGTAACGTTGCGAGAGAAAGCTAACATTAGCTAGCAAACCAAAGTTATTATAGCTAACGTTAGCGAACATTAGTTTAACGTTAAACAAGTGTTACAGCTATTTGATCTAAACTACAGCAGAAAATACACATTTTTACTTATTAAATAATGCAATAGAATCATTACATATTTCCATTGACCCACCATTATTTTTCTGAACAAACATCAAACTACTACAAAGACAATGGTATAACTGATGTCTTAAAAAGTTTTTTTTCCCGCTGTTCGGGGAGGCTGTTGGACATCACAGCGTCCTTGACAAAAGCTTTCCTGAAATCTCTCGGGAGCACGACCCTGGCGTCAGAGGACGACGTCAAAATCAATCTGGGCGACACCATCTCTCAGGGTTTTGCCGAAGCTCTGGGCGTCGACGTCTCGGTTCAGTGTCTGAGCTCCAAAAGCTTGACGAGATTGATGTCTGAAGAAGTTTCGGAGAGCGTCCGAAGTGCCCTCTCTTGTCCCGAGGGGATAGTTCAGCGCCTCACTCCTCCCAGCAGACTCAACAACATGATTCTGTACGCCTGCAAAATGTGCCAAGCGTTCATCGGCAAGATGAAGTCGGTATTCTCGCCTCGACTGCGCAAGCAGAGGACCATCTCCGAAGAATCGGATGTGGAACTGGAACCCTCAGACCGCAAACTGGCGACGCCTTCGTCGGACGTTGTGATTGCGATGAAAGACATCATGTATGTCACAATCATCATCAAGACGCAGCTGAACGAAATCACCGAACCTCTCTTGGATGACGTGCCAGACTCCGAGTACATGCTGCTGCAGTCTCAAAGCGCTCGGGAGATTGAAGACGTCGCGGAAGACATCACTCGGAGCATCGCCGAAGATGCTGTAAGCCAGAGTCCGTCAAAGCAGAAGAGAAAATGCTCCAAGAAAAGCATCAGAAGCAAAATTAAGAAGCTTTTGGTAAAGCGCTTTGCCAAAACGTGCATCCATCGCATCGTGGCACAGATGACAAAAAGATTCCACCGGGGCTCTAAAGTTCACAGCCGGGAGTCGGCAAAGTCTCTCACGAAGAAGATTAACGATCTGATGAAAAAACCAGAGAACCACGATCTTCTGGGACTCGGCACTCCGCTCCTAAACATTCCCCCCGGTCGAGTCTTGGAGTTCACAAAGGTCTTAAGTGATCTCCTCTACACATACATCTTACAGGGACCAGAGATCATCCCCGAGCCAGTTATACGTGCCAACATGCGCGCCGACTTGCAGCAGAAGGTGCTCGGTTTCCTGTGTCTGGCCAGATGGTGGCAGATCTTTCAGGCCGGCGACCTCGCCGACAAGATGAGACACGCCATACTGGGCACTAAGCCCAGGGCAAAGAAACCTTTGGCAATCGCTGCACTGCCTGCCCCGGTAACCCTGACGGAGAGTCGTGATGACTCTGCACGGCGAGCGCGGAACGAAAAAAAAAAATTCTGCGTCGAGTTGTTCTTGGAGAAGCTGGTCACGCATATGTTCAAGAAGGCGAAAGTGACCTGAACCATTTCAAACGTCCATGACATCATCCAACGCCTTCTTGAACGAACGTGGGCCGAAGTCGAGGGTCTCGATTTCGATTCCAGCCCGAAAACATTGGAAAACCTTCAAGAGACCATTTGCCAGGACCTGATTAAGAAGTGGGGCAATGTGACGTGGGTGCTGGTGTCCTTGAAAGTGAATCAACCGGCACTCCAAGACTATATCGCCTCCGCCGTCAAAGGTCACCTGATGGCACCACCGAGACAGAGGTCCTGCATGTGCAGGTTCTTCTCGTCTATGCTCACCGCCATGACGAGGTGGTAAGGTGGTTTATGGGGTTTTCTCCAGGGGCTCCGGTTTATCCCACATATAATGAATAATCTGATTTATTCTATATGTAAAACATATCTTGAATGTGTCATTCATTTTGATGGAGAAATTGACTATTTCCATCAGAATGAATGCGAGGACTTGAGCTCTCAGCGCCACCTCAGTAGTCAGTGTTGTCTACTGTTGTGGTACGCACGGGTTAGATCTGGGTGATCCAGTTCTCCCACATTCAGTGCATAATAATGAACATCTAATTAAATAAAATAAGTAATAATATAAATAAATAATATTAATTAATTTCTGCCCATTTCTCTCATCATTTGCTGTAAATTTGGAACTCAAACTGAAGTTCTACTGATTCAGTGAATTTGTATGAAGTACAAAAATAAAGAACAAAGAAAAGTGTGTTTTTCAACAGTATTTGTTCTTATTAAAACGACTTGCATCAGCCTTAAAGTTATAGTCATAACCCAGAATAGTGAGTTAAGGTTAGGGGTGTTCAGCTAACATGCGTTTACGATTCTCATTTGCTTCATTTTTACAGAACCAATCAACCTTCTGGAGCTCCCAGTTGCTCCAATATTATTGCTTTATTGTTTTTAAGTCACTCTCAACTTTAATTGATCAAATAGATGTTGAAAAGTTGCACTGAAAAAAGAAAGAGGTTTGACCCGCTGGTGGTCCTTTAGAGAGAGAAAGATTCAGGGTTCCAGAGTCAGTAGGATTCATCCTCTGGGCACCAGATCCATCCAACCAGCTGTTGACCAACTGAGGCCGACACTGACATCCATCAAGCTACATCCATAGCATGGCTAAAAAAGCAAAACATATATATATATATATATATATAAACAACTATAAATGTATATGTTTTTGCAAAAAGAACAAGAATGCTTCTTTAATGGGGGACGAAGTGTGTTTATAAGTGTAAAGATAACTCATACATTAGTTCATTCAATAAGCCTATAAATGTGGGGGACACCATGGCTGCCCACACACATTCTGCAGACAGGTTCAGGTGAGTTTACTAGGTCAAAAAGTGACTGTGAGAGAGCTGGAAAGCATCTCCCTCACTCAAGGTGGAAAGAACACACAGTGACAGTGTAAAGTTGGACAAAACAATCTAGTGAATGTTTGGGCTGTTATAACAGCCCAAACATTCACTATGTTTCTTATTTTTAAAGGACAAGGCACAGGTCAAAATGAACTTGTGGAGGGAGGCAGCCCTGTTGGCCTTTGACATAGGACAACATGCAACGCTGACCCACCTTAAGGCCAACCAGTCCATGTATGGGTTCCATTTACAAACCAGTAATCACACAGCCATCGAGGTAGGTTTGTCTTTGACACAAGTTTTTAAAAGATTTTTCAATTGCTCATTTTACCAACCCTAAATTTTCCCTAACAAATGTTAATTTCCTCCCTACAGGAAACAAGCACCACAATGACCGTCAGTGCTCTGGGGACCACTGAAGGAGGGAGGCCAGGGATCCTAAAGCTACTGGTTGAAGAGGGAGACAGGGTTTAGGAAATAGAGTAGGCCCTCTGGCTTCCTCTTCAAGCGGAGCTAAGAAAGCTGCCATTTCGTATTAAGATAAGTCTTACAGGAATAACGGTATGTGGTTGAAGCTGAAGAGTAATCCCTGTCCTCCCTCCTTCCTTTTTACTTGTTTAAATGTTTCTATTTATATATGTTGAATTGTTTACACATTCAAATGTGTTTACCTGTTATTTACAAAGGACATACAAGACATGTACAGTAAAATTTTAAATTTGTAACAAAGTGCATTAACATTACAAGTTCCGGAATTCCAAGTACTAGAATTGCCGTAAGCAGTCATTTTGACCGCTTGATTCCAAACTCTATAATCTCTTATGATAAATAGCAAATTGAGATATTAATGCATTTATTGTGTGAGAATATATTTAAAAAAACGAAATAACACGAGAATATATATCTGAACATTTGTCATTTTTTACTTTATCCACACAAATGACACGGTGACATCTTCATCAAAGTCTTGAGGTGCTCAAACTGAAGAGATTTCAGGTATACAACTTATAGTTTTTAACTGAGGGGGTCTTTTTCAGGTAGTACCTTCTAACGTAATGTGAGCTAAGTTAACACTGCTTGATAAATGAAAAGCATAACGTTGCCATGACAACATCACTCAGTTTCTCAGGTTCCTTTTCACGTTCAAACAGCAGATTTAGATTTATTACCACAAAAAACAAAATTATTGTTCAATTTATGTCAGAATAATGCTGCCTTAGCAACAGTAACTAAGGGGGGTGTGGCTGAGAGACGTTTCAGCGAGATCACTAAAACACGAAGGCTCCGCGAGATTTGTAGAGGACAGAATCCAGAGTGAGTCCAGCAGGATCTCAGAGACCAGGAGCACTACAAGAGCGAAATGGAGGCGGACCAGCGGAACCCGAACCAGTGGAACCCGGACCAGCAGGACCCGGACCTCAGTAGACCAGCAGCAGGCTTGTCCTCTAATCCCACCGATGTTCAGGTCAGTGGTCATATAACGTCATCGCTTCATGACGACATGAGGAAGAGTCTCGAGGGTCTCGTTCTGTCGGTTCTCCTCTAATGTGGAGACAGGAAGTCTAGGGGTTCTGGTTCTAGGTACTTCCGGGTTTTAAGGATTTTCCCGCGTTGCGTCGTGTAACAAAAGGCTCGCTTGAGACGAGCTTTGGCCCGAGAGGAGCCGTCAACCAAAAAACAAACCTCAGTCAACCAAATCAATCAAATCTGACAGGCGGTGAAAATAGCTGTTAGTAGCCGTTAACAGCTATTTAACATTAGCTGATGGTAGCCGGTAACAGCTATTTAACATTAGCTGATAGTAGCCGTTAACAGCTATTTAACATTAGCTGATGGTAGCCGGTAACAGCTATTTAACATTAGCTGATAGTAGCCGTTAACAGCTATTTAACATTAGCTGATGGTAGCCGGTAACAGCTATTTAACATTAGCTGATAGTAGCCGTTAACAGCTATTTAACATTAGCTGATAGTAGCCGTTAACAGCTATTTAACATTAGCTGATAGTAGCCGTTAACAGCTATTTAACATTAGCTGATAGTAGTCGGTAACAGCTATTTAACATTAGCTGATAGTAGCCGGTAACAGCTATTTAACATTAGCTGATAGTAGCCGTTAACAGCTATTTAACATTAGCTGATAGTAGCCGGTAACAGCTAGTTGACATTAGCTGATAGTAGCCGGTAACAGCTATTTAACATTAGCTGATAGTAGCCGGTAACAGCTATTTAACATTAGCTGATAGTAGCCGGTAACAGCTATTTAACCTTAGCTGATGGTAGCCGGTAACAGCTATTTAACCTTAGCTGATGGCAGCCGGTAACAGCTATTTAACATTAGCTGATAGTAGTCGGTAACAGCTATTTAACATTAGCTGATAGTAGTCGGTAACAGCTATTTAACATTAGTTGATACTAGCCGGTAACAGCTATTTAACCTTAGCTGATGGCAGCCGGTAACAGCTATTTAACATTAGCTGATACTAGCCGATAACAGCTATTTAACCTTAGCTGATAGTAGCCGGTAACAGCTATTTAACCTTAGTTTCCTAAATTGGACATTGCTCGCTGCTATTGGCCTAAATCGGACTTCAGATCGCCACTGAAATGTAATTTAAACGTGACAAATTTCATATAATTTATATGTATGGACGTTTACATGTCGAATTAAAGTTAAGTGACTTTGATGAGATAATGTATTAAGAACACTTGAGTTGCGCTCGGGCGATGATCTTTCCCCCTGAAAAATGTGTCTGTATTTTGTACTGCTAATATGAGTTAGCATACGAGTGCAATTCGTAGCTAGCTTTACCCTGCTTTGTCTAGCCAATGAAGATAGAGGATCATGTGTGACATAATCTGTAGTCGAGTGAAGAGCAGCAGAAATAGATAGATAGATAAGATAGATAGATAGATAGATAGATAGATAGATGGAGAGATGGTAACTTTATTGATCCCAAGGGAAATTCAAGTGTCCAGCATCACAGTTCCATAGTGCAAAACCATGTTAGTAAAAAGGCAGTAAAAAGTTAGTAGTGCAAAGTACAAAGTACAAAAAAAAATATACCAGATATAAAAATACAAGGAGATGAAGAAAATTGTTAAAACTGAATATAGTGCAGGGTAACAGCTGTGATACAGGACTATTAAAAAAGTGAATATAGTGCAGAAGAGATTGTTAAAAATGAGTATAGTGCAAGGTAACTCCAGTAGCTTAGTCTAAAGTGCACCGTATGCATTATTATCTGTCCTGCAGACCATCCTCCTTTGATCCCTGCAGTACACTCCAGTCCGTGGATTCAAAGCAGTCTCCGAGGGCCTCCTCAGCTTCAGGAGTCCACCTCCTGAAAGAGCTTGTTGAGACAGACTGCCTTTGCACCAGGGGGGTGTACTGCAGGCAAACCAGGTTGTGGTGTGATTTCCCCAGCGTGGGGAGGGGCGTGGCTCTGTATGCATCCCTAACATTAGCATACAGCAGATCTATTGTCCTGTTGTGTCATGTTGGGCAGTCGACAAACTGGTGAAAAGCAGTGAGAGTGGAGTCCAGGGTGACATGGTTGAAGTCACCTGAAATGACGATGAATGCCTCTGGGTGTTGTGTTTGAAGCGTTGCTGTTGTTTTATGAATCACTTCACCCGCGGTTGCTGCGTCGGCCCTCGGCTGAATGTAAACACAGATGGCTAGGACGTGGCTGAACTCCCTCGGCAGATAGTATGGCCTGAGGCTAACGGCTAGCAGCTCTAAGTCCCGGCAGCATAACACTTCCTTCACAGTTACATGGCCTGGGTTACACCATCGGTTGTTGATATATATGATGAGTCCACCCTACCTTTGCTTTTTCCGCATGCTTTTGTGTCTCTGTCGGCTCTCACGGTGGTGAACCCCGGCAGGTCCACGTTAGCATCCGGTGTGTAGCAGGTTAGCCACGTTTCTGTGAAGAAAAGCAGGCTGCTCTCCTGATAAATCCGCTGTTTGATTAGAGCTGCTAGCTCGTCCATCTTGTTCGCCAGTGCGGTCACATTCCCCATCAGTACGGAGGGAACTGATGGTTTAAAACGCCTCCGTATATCCGTTTGCCTAGCCTTCAGCCCCGGCTCTGCAGCCCCGGCTCTGCAGCCCCGGTGCCGGCTTGTCCCGCTGTCTTGAGAGCCAGTAGTTCATCTCTCGCATAAACGAGATGACTACTTCTTTGTTGTGTGTCAGAAGTAACCATATCCATAGGATATAACTATACAAACACGCTGGACCTGCCCTGGTGAGGCAGGAAGAGCACAAAATAGTCAAAGAGCATGAAAAGACGTGATAAACATCGGAGCAGCTGGAAAGGCTGCCGTTCGCATCCGGCGCCTAGCAACCAAATGTTGGATGTCTGAAAAAAAGTTATGGCTGTGGGAAAGAGGAACGAAGGATCACGTAGCGTTAGCGAAGGCAGGCAGCTGTTTTTTTGTAAATAACAGCACGTAAGAGGACGGTGCTGTGACATGTCTTCCTCCCTGAGATACACTCTCTTAATGTTTCAAAAAACGACGTACTGATCCATGTCCATCACCTTCAGTTACACAGCAGCACCGTGCTTCTTTTTCTCTCATATAGCACCGTCCTCATACGCGCTCTTACTTTGTAAATGGCAACTTCCGGTCGCAGAAGATTTCAAAACAGACGTTTTTTTTGTTTCTGTCTTCTAGTGATTTAATTTTTTGTTTTAAGAAATAGAAAATGAAGATCAACCCGTTTTTTAAGTTTAGTTCATTTTTGACTCCGATAAAGAAAAACGTCTTGTATTTCAATATTATTTTTTGTATTTTAAAACGAAAATCAAATAAACACTCATTTTCAACCCAAAGTGTGTGAAAGAGCGCTATCGCAGGTCCTTCCTTCCTGCAGCTGTCAGACTCCACAACCAGCACTGCTCCCAGTAGACCACATACACTTACACACCAAAAACTGACAAGAACCTGATATTTTCAGGTGGAATTTCATTCATTCATTTCATTCTTACTGTGCAATATCATTTTCCACTTGTGCAATTTTGTTAGTAGTCTGTTTATTGTCAATACTGTATATACTGCTCCTATTTTTATACTTCCTTCTATTTAAATGGTTCATATTTTGTTACACTTTGTTTAGCTCTTTTTTCACTGTTAGCTGATGCATCTTGTTTTTTGTACTATCCCCTTTGCTGCTGTACACTGAAAATGTCCCCACTGCGTGACTAATAAAGGAATATCTTATCTTATCTTATCTTAAAAACTGAATATTATGCGCTTCATAAAGACAGATGTTATGACATGGATGTTGTTTAGAATTGCAATAGACTGTACATGTGCACATAATAAAGTGTCTATTGAATGTATATAGTATATAATCTGTAAACAACACACAAACAGCCCATTGCCTGGTGGGAGACTTGAGATGCTTGCATGTTATTTATACAGACCAAATTCAGATTGTAACTTCATGTTCTTATGTCAAGGTGCCCAGTTCCGTTTTAAAATTGTCATTTATGCATTAAATATATGACTGCCTTTTCTAAATGTAGTATATTTTTCATTTGTGAAATGTCTTCATTGACATATGAAAAGATGAATGCAGTAAAACATCACTGTCCGGTTGTACTGTATAACTTAATGACCGTTGTGTCCTGTGACTGACATTATTTTGTAGAAACGTTTTCAGAAGATAAAAGGAAATCATTTTTTAATTTTTTCTTTGGTATTAGGTCCAGAAGGACTTTGAAAATGAAACTTCATTAACTGAGGACAGATGATACACACAAGATTCCACATCTGGAGTCCTTATAAGTTAGTGATGAGAAAAATGAATTGATCTTTACCTGAATGCTGTTGCTCAGTTTGAGCCAGTCTGCTCCCTGATGTCGGGAAAACAGTTTAATTTACCAGTCCTGACAGCACAACTGACTGAAACTTTGCCAAGTCCGCCTTGGTGAAGTTATGGTTGTGGTATTATGAAATATGAAATATTAAAGGAATATTTCTGACATTTGGGAAATAGGCTTATTTGTTGTTTTGCTGAGAGCTGGATCAGTAGATCAAACTATCATGTCGGTTGCAAAAGATATGGACAAGACTGTGAAGGGTCTTGAAGATGTATGTCAACCATCAAAATTTCAGCTTGTTGTCAATGTGGCTGAGAAGCTTACACTGAACCGTGTAAGCTTCTCAGACACATTGACAACAAGCTGAAATTGGATGGTCGTCCAGGGAAAATGAGTATGGAAAACCTTCCACAGCAGTCAAAATTGGATTCTGCCTTAAAGGAGCTGTGGAGGTTCTGATTGGACAGACTCTGATGAATGACAATGACCTGGCAGAGAAGAAGGCAAAAAAGTTCTTTAAACTTTTGGAAAAAAACTGGAAGAACCAGGTTTCTATCAGCGCTCACCAGACCATACAAGAGAAGAGTTGGAATAAACAGGATGACATCCTCCTCACCAAAAATGTGATTGTTCTGAGGAACCATCTCAGGATGGAGGAAGATGAAGCAAAGGGGGAAATGATGCAACAGCTGACGGTACGTGTCCACAGGCTCTGTGCTTTCCATGCCCCCCATTCATTGTCTATGTAAGCAGCCGCGCAATACATTCTGGTAGCGTGGCGTCGCGATTCGAGAGACTAGGCGTCACGACACCCGCTCCTCATTTCCATAAAGTTGAGGGCTCCGCTACTTTATGCAAATCACGGGCATCCGATGCGACTCGCTGCGTCTCGAAACTTCCGAGGATCTTTTAAAATAAACGTTGTCGATCCAAAATAAAGACAGATTCAGTAACTGCATGGATTATTTCTCGCCTCAAATGTTTTCAGAAACACGTTTCAGTGAACTATTTAAGTGAAACAAGAGAAGTAAGTTTCCAAACGAGCCTCCGTACTGGTTCCGGTTTAAAAGCTGGGAGCAGCAGCCAACGGCAGGAAAGCGTTCGTCCAATCAGGAGCCAAGTGCCTTGTTTCTAGGGACAGCACACCAAGCATCCAATGTTGGGAAGCGTCGCGTTCCCTCGCGATAAAAAACGACCATGTGGACACGTACCATTGGTTTAACAGCATATAAGAAGTTAAACAAGACGGTTTTGGCGCAGGTCATCATCTTTAACAAGCGACGTGAAGGGGAAGCGTCACGCTTGACTCTTGAAACCTACAAAAAAGCAAAGCACAAATCCCATTAATGAAGATATTTATCAAACCCTGTCCCCATTGGAGAAAGAGCTGAGCAAGCTCCTAACTCGCATAGAAGTCCAGGGAAAAAGAGGACCCAGCCTCTGCTTGGAAAAGGGATATTACTCCACCTTTGTGGCCCAGGTTAACTGCTGCACCGTCTGCCCCCATGGCTACGGTTTTCTCCATCCAGTTGGCACATTTTGGACCAAGGGTAGCAAAGGCTTTCTCGGCTGCAGCATAAATGCCTTAAATGAAGCAGACACACATAGAATATTTGTTTTTAAGTTTACCTTGAACTGAAATGTTGATTGATTAATATTATTTATTAATGCATTTATTGAAATGTATGAATTAAATTCTAAATATTAGGGTATTTCTAATTAATTATAGAGCATTTTTCATTGCCATTATTTATCATTATATAGCAACAGAAATGAGGGACACACACACCCATTACCATTTGCATGGGCGTGTTCAACCTCAATATGGCCAATCAGGATATTGGACGGTCTTCCATTCTCAATGACACGGGCATAGACAATTTCACATTCTCTGGTGGAGACGTCGGTGTCACCATCTATCATGAACGATAGGTAGGAATCGGAGGCAATTTTCTCTGCAGTCTTTCCCCGGAGGTTGTCTGATATCAGTCCCATAAACTGCGCACAAGCTACGTCGTTTGCATAGGTTGGATTCACATTCAACCCGTTCTTCTTCATTAATGTCATCAGGGATGAGTTCCTCTTTTGTTACGTTATAGGCAGTGTTGAACTTGATGACCAGTTCTTTCTCCTCTGTTGAGTCGTCTAGCCTCTGAAAAGAGGTTTGGAGGGGCTTGGTGTTGCGAGTCATGCATCGGTCCCGGCAGGTTTTGTGCTTTTTGCTGTCATTATGCTTCTTTAAAGTTTCGAGTTTAAAATGTGTTGAGCCACTAACAAGTTTCGAGTTGCCTGCAACAGACGGACCACATTTCCTACAATAAACACACAGCATGGCGTTCCCCTCGTACCGTAACCACGGGTACTGGGGTAGCCATTATGGCTGAAAGTGGTACTTCTTTTTCTTCACCTGTTTTAGAGTCAGTTTCTCTGTGCCTGTTGCGCTTTCATCATCGGTGGTGTCTGAGTCGGCAGCTCCGTTAGACTCTCCCTCACCACCAGCTTCCTCCTTTCTCTCCTCATTAGGTTTTTTTAAATAATCAGTGATAGACCGCTTCATTTTGGGGATCAGCGAAACTTTGGCGCCCTGCAGTGTGTGATGCGCGTGAGGTAGGGGCAGCGTATGTGCACGTGCGAAGTGTTTACACATAACACAGGAGGGGAGAGAAAGGCGGGGCCAGTGAGGAACAGAAAGGACTGCTTTTATCTGCAATATCCAACGCTCTTACCGTCTTACCAAAATAGTAATGATCATGCACTCGCACAATGCGACTAGGTGAAAATTTTACTCGCACAATCCCAAAAAAAGGTTGCATATGCAACAATTTTGGTCGCGGTCTAGAGCCCTGTCAGTACTACATTTTCCAGTGACGGTGTTTATATATGTAGTCATTGTTTAAAAAGACCAAACAAAATTAGCACAGTGTTACTGTTGCACCTCATTTTGCTATCTGGAATTAGTTATTATGTCATTATTATGTTTTTGACTCTAGTAAACAAGGAGGTGAAATATGTTGAATAATAGATACAAAAAATAAAGTAATTAAAGGAAAGTAAATGCTTCGGATTGCATAGTACGGTGAAAACAGTGTAAGGTGTAAAGTTGAAGAATGTCTCAGAATAACTTTGTGGTTGAAACTATTTGAAATTATTAGGATCTAATCTAATCCATCTCTATTTCTATTTTACATATATATATATATATATATATATGATTTTTGGGAGAGAAAAACTATATAGGAATTTTCTTTTTGGTAAAATATTAGTCTATTCCGGGACATTCACGACGTCCCCACAGCACACCTTAAGCCAGTGTTTGAGTAGAAACTTTATTTGACAAACTTGAGACTATCCGTCCCCATAAGGAATCAGGACATGGTGTGTGAAATGTCCTCACTTAGCTTGTTTTATTCAATATGTGTGAGAGCAGACAGAAGTTGACGAAGCAGGAAGAAATATTGTAGAAGAATTTTATGTTTTTTCTCTGGAAGTTGGATTGTTGGCAAACATTTAAATTTAGAGATATGTTCTTTAGACAATGTATTAGTCAAATTAAATATTATGCAGTTGATATATGAAATTGACCAGTTGTTTTATTTATTTGTATTCTGAAATATTTGCAGATGACCACATGTGCAGCAGAAGTAACTCCTGCTGCAGGCTCTCGTCCTACTGTTATGTCAGCGACAAAGATGGATGAAGCTACCAGTCCACAGATCCTTCATCAACAGGTATGTACATATTAAGCTCTCTAGCTTTACTTCTAGAGTCTCTCTGAGTCACCTTTTGCTGTTTTTGTTTTCTTTAATGCAGGTAAATCAAGGAAGTTAGTTTGTTATGATGGTAATCTATTGTGAATCAAGACTGCCTCACAGTTTCATGTAAAGCACGTAAAAGGTTAATATTAATGGCATATTGAGGACAGGTTTGAAACTTCATAGGAATTTTCTTTTTGGTAAAATATTAGTCTATTTTGGGACATTCACGACGTCCCCGCAGCACACCTAACGCCAGAGTTTGAGTAGAAACTTTGTGTTAAGTATTTGACAAACTTGAGACCATCCGTCCCCATAAGGAACCAGGTCATGTTGTGTGAAATGTCCCCACTTAGCTTGTTTTATTCAATATGTTTGAGAGCAGACAGAAGTTGATGAAGCAGGAAGAAATGTTGTAGAATAATTTTATGTTTTTTCTGATTAACTGATTTTAGGCTCTCTGCCCTTCAACACATCAAAAAATATAAGTAAATATTTTGCCTCACTTAACAAATTGAAAATGTAGTAAAAATCACTTTAAGTTTTCAGTCTTTGGATTGTGATAATTTTTTTGTGAATGATTTTCAAGTTTTTGTGACAGTGTAAACTGTTCAAAGACAGAATTGTATCTAATTCTTTTAGAAGTATAACGATACTACCAAATCAATGCAAATCAATTTAGTTTAAAAAGATTTTCCTTTTGTTAGACCATTGCTGTTTTTAGGAATCACTGTTTGACTCCCATTCAGCGTGTGCGAGAAAAGTGGTGTCAGTACATTACTCTCTTTTTTTTTGTTTTTGTGTAAAATTACATCTGCCTTACTCTTAAAAAATCAAGGGGTCAGATTCAGCTTCATACAAATTGTTCATTGTTGTTTAATTGTAAATACTTTAGTGATTTAAAATGTTGTTTTTATTTACAGATCGTGACAGTTTTCCAAAATGAAAACGAGAGTTTTATACCAAGACTGAGACGGACTAAAAGTATCATAGTAAGTTCTCAATGAAGTAGGTGGATCAACATCTTATAATAATGTAATGCACTTACTGGGATTGTGTTTAAAATACATATGACTAAGTTACCTATTTATTTAATTTTTAGATGAAAGACACAGGTCTTGTAGACTCTGATGAACTATTTGATTCTACATCAGTGAGTGAAGAAGAGTATGTTCCAGATACCTCCTCCAAAAGTGAAGACAGTGATGCTAGCCTTAAACTAAAACAAACAAAACTGCAGTATCTTGATGATTTGTTGAATGACTTTGGCTCAATGAGTCCCCCAGTCTGTGACACCACAACACCAGTCCACGTGGCCTTTGACAGCAATAGTATTACATCTGAAGTCACTGGAGCAGAAGAACCCTGCTCAAGTCAGGACACGATTGACGGCATAGTTGTTAGTGCTTCCCAAAACAAAAAAAGCAATCGAGTGAACAACAAGAGACATTATTGCTTGTATTGTAGTAAACCATATGCCAATATGGCAAGGCATCTAGAAAGTGCACATAAAGATAAATCAGATGTGGCTAAAGCTCTTAGCTTTCCAAAGAGTTTCAGAAAGAGAAAAAAACAGCTGGATTATATTCGCAACAAAAGCAACTATTCTCACAATGCTGCTGTTATGGAGTCAGGGAGGGGGGAACTCGTACCATGTAAATGACCACCAAAGAAGCACAGGGAAAGGATTTCATGCACTGTGCATACTGCCAAGGACTTTTTAAAAGAAAGGTCCTGTGGCGACACATGCGAAGTTGTAGACTTCAACCTGGATCAGCTACCCCGAAACCAGGAAAGAACCGTGTTCAGTCCATGTGTACATTCACTGGGCCTGTGCCTTCACACATTAGTAAACAATTAATGGAGTAATCAGTGTCATGAATCCTAATTCAATCACAGATATAGTAAGAAATGACCATGTCATTGTTGATGTTGGGCAGCACCTGTTAAACAAAGGTGGGATGTCAGCCAAGAATCAACAATGTGTACGACAGAAGATGCGAGAAATGGGAAGACTGATTGAAAATGCCAGGAGAGTTACCACCTTAAAAACAATGGAGGATTTCATAAATCCAAAGAATTACTTGGCGATGGTCAAAGTTGTCCAGATGACTTGTGGCTATAACAGTAACACTAACACATTCTCGACTCCATCACTGGCAAATAAACTTGGGAATACCTCGGTTAAAGTCAGCAAACTCTTAAAAGCTCAGGGTTTGATATCAAACAACCAAGAGCTTGTGAGGAAAGCCACTGAGTTTCAAGAAGTCCACAATGAAAAGTGGAATGCAATGATATCTGCGACTGCATTAAGGAACATCACCGAAGCAAAGTGGAATGTGCCCACTCTAATGCCCTTCACTGAGGATGTTCAAAAAATTCATCAGTATCTCAGTCAAAAGCAAGATGAGTACAGCAGTGAACTATCTGGAAATCCTTCTCCAAAGGCCTGGATGGACCTGGCAAAGGTGTGTTTAACACAGACCATCCTCTTTAACCGACGCAGGGAAGGAGAGGTGGCAAACATGCCCTTGTCTGAAAAAACTTTGCAGACATTTCTCAAGGATTGTCACCAGGGGAAAGCGAGGTAGACCCGTTCCAATTCTTCTGACTCCAAAAATGCTGCATTAGAACTCCTTGTAACGCAGAGAGAGGCTTGTGGGGTTCTAAAAGACAATACTTATTTGTTTGCGAGACCCTCAGCTATGATACATTTCCATGGTTCAGACTGCATCCGGGGCTTTGCAAAGGCATGTGGTGCAAAGTGTTCCAAGGCATTGACATCCAGCAAGCTGCGAAAGCATGCCGCAACCCTTTCAACAGTGCTGAACATGGCAGACACAGAGATGGACCAGCTGGCCAACTTTCTTGGTCATGACATTAGAATCCATCGTGAGTTCTATCGACTCCCTGAGAAGACACTGCAACTAGCCAAGATCAGCAAAGTTCTAATGGCACTTGAGCAAGGAAGAATAGCTGAGTTCCAAGGCAAGAACTTGGATGAAATCACGATAGAGCCAGATGGTATGTTGTTTTATTTGTTTCATTTGTTTTTATTTCCTCTTCCCCAGTGTTCATTTCAGTTCAAGTGGCAGAATGCATGGATCGATATTGAACTAATAATGTAATTTAAGCCAGTTGTTGAATGCTCATAATTTCACTTGTACTGTAGATGTTGGTATATACTTATACTGATACAGGATTTAGAACCTCTCGAAATTGTAGCTCACATCCCTTTTTATACTTTTATTTAAAAATTTGTTTTCTGCTCACACGCAGGTAAAGCTACACAGAAAAGAACACTCTGGCAGAAGACAGAGGTGCAGGCGGTGGAGAAGCACATGAATCAGTTCATCCGTTCTTGTGTTTGTACCAGCAAAAAGTGACTGTGAGAAATGTTTAAGGGCTGAACCAGAAGCTCTCAAGAAACGGGACTGGCAGAACTTGAAATTTTATGTTTACAACCACATTACGGCCCACAAAAGGAAAGTGCAATGTAAATAATATGGAGATTACCAACGAACAGGCTGGGACTGTAGTTTTTGTTTACGTTCAGTGTTACATGCATGTTATGCAGTCAACTTACTTGAAACCGACTTTACATGTATTCCATCACAGTGAGCCTTTTGTTGTCTCAAAATAATTGCTTGGTGGTATGTATGTATGTATGTGTGTGTGTATATATATATATATATATATATATATACATATTCATATACTGTATATACGTGGAAGGCGTGATGTAGCTCTTAATTCTTGTTGTCGCTAGCGGCCTGACGGTGAAGGGTAGTCATTGCAGGCTTCCTGGTAGCCTTATGAGAATACACTGTTTAGAGCATTTTGGCAAATTTTTCTTGGGCGCTACCCACATAATCAGCTGTGCTGCTCATCCCACAAATGCATGATCCTTACAAGTTGGACATCATTGTGAAGGTAAATAAACAGGCTTTCCAATGATGTAAAATACAATGCCAATTAGCATTGTAACAACAGAGAAATAATCCACCAAACACAAGTTTCCGAACTTTGTTTTTCCAGTTTATATTAACCAAAATCGGATGTTTTTCCCTCTCAACTTTCTCTCTTGTATGGTTTATGTTCCTGGCTAAAAAGATAGAGAACAGAGACAGAGAGAAGGAAGAGGGCAAGAAGAAGGAAAGAGCAAGAAGCAGAAAAGACAGTAAAAAGCAGGAAAGATTTCTTCATTCATGGTTTATTTAATAGGGACCAATACAATGTACATAGGCAGCTTAAAAACAGCTATCTGATGCCAGTATCATAGTGCTTATAGCGGATGCTAATTTGCAACACCTGTACCTAGAAGGGTTTTTTGTGAAAATAAGAGATTAAAACTGGAATGGGTACAGGAAAAATAAATCAATAAAATAAAGCACACATTTAAAACATTACATGTAAAAACTAGACATTAGTACAGGTTTGTCGCTGAATTAACCAGGATTTGGTTGCTCTCTTAAAGGTGGTAAAGTTTGCAGCAGATTTCAAGTGATCAGGTAGCGATTTCCAAGACTTCGCTCCTTTCACAGAAAAAGCTGTCTGAGCAAAAGATGTTCTGCAGAATTGAACTTTATAATTGCCACCAATAGCCAGCAAGAAGAAGGAAAGAGACAGCTTAAGGCAGAAAAGAAACAGCTAAAGTAAGTAAAGGTAGGTAACATGTGTGTCTGTGCGGGAGAGAGTTTTTAATTTCCTTTACAGGAGCAAGATGTCAAAAAGAAAAGATGGATGTAGAAATTGTAATGGTGCTCTGGCTAAGGTAAATATATTTGTCTATGCCTGTGGTAAATATGCATGTCTACATGTGGTAATGTGACAGTTTATAGAATTGATCAACCTTATTCAAGACATGAAATGTGCCTTTAAACCTAATTTTGAATTTTATATCTGACTGTGCAAAAAATTAATGTGCATTTGCAGATGCCCAACATCCAGCAGATCCGGAAGAGGGAGAGGAAGACGAGGAAGTGGACCCAGGAGGCCCTGGAACAGGCCCGCCAGGAGGTGGAAGCAGGCAGGCGGAGTATATAGCAGGCAGCCCAGATGTTTGGGGTCCCAAAGTCCAGCCTGAGTAACCGAGTCAGTGGAAGGGTGGCCTCTGACTGTGTCCAAGGTCAGACGACTCTCCTCACCCCTGAAGATGAGTATTCCCTGGTAGAGTACTGTTTGTATTCTGCCAGTCACGGGTTTCCACTGACGAAGCCTCAGGTCCTGGCCCACGCTCTGGCCATCTACAACCTCCGCCACCAGGACGCGCTTAGGACCGCGCTTGGCCAGACGTGGTGGATAAACTTCAGGGAGCAGCACCACCATCGCCTTTGTAATGGCAATTTTCATATCTGCAGTTTAACACTGTACCTTTAGATAATCTCAGGGCCTCACATGTTCAACTTCGTCACCATAGGACAGTGACCTGACATTTTAGTTCTCTGTAACTGCAAACAACAGATTGCTGAAATACTTGTTATGTCTTGTGATGCTCTGTTGTCTGCTGTGTGCTGACGCATTGATACACTTTCTATCCTTCTCTTCTTTTCTTCTTTGCACTTATCTTCATGTTATGCTTTAAATGTATAAATACTGACTACTCTTTGTATTCGGGGCTCACTTGCCACAATCCACAACAAGTGGCTGTGCTCGTGAGTCCATCTGCAGTCCATCTGCAGATGTTTTAGTTATTAATGTATGCCTTTTTATTAAATTCACTGAAAGACAAGTTGTTACGTTGGTTTGTGTCTTGTTTTAACAGAAACTGCCACCACACCTTACAGCCCGGACCCCAGACATCATTGACCGTGGGAGGGCATCCTGTGCCAAGAGGGGGGCCATCGAGGAGTACTTCAGGCTCCTCACCACCACCCTGGAGGAGCATGGGCTGAGGGAGAAACCCCGTCAAATATACAACTGCGACGAAACGGGGTTTCAGCTGGACTCGGCCAGAAGACAGGTCATCGTGCCCCGGGGGACCAAACACGCTTATAGGCAGGCCCAGGGAACCAGGGACCACATCACCGTCCTGGCCTGCCTCAACGCGGCTGGGGAGGATGTCCCCCCTTTTGTCATTTATAAGGAGGATATCCAGGGGGCTCCTATAACAAGGAAGGGGTTCCCGATGCCCTCTACGGGAAGTCTCCAGCAGGGTACATTGACAGCGAACTGTTTAGGAAGTGGTTTGTCGGGCACTTCCTGGAATTCGGCCACTGCTGCTCGTCATGGACGGACATCAGTCCCACCTTGATCCAGAGCTGGTCCGGGTGGCACAGAGGGAGGGGGTCATCCTCTTGTACCTGCCACCCCATACATCTCACATCCTTCAGCCTCTGGATGTGAGTTTCTTTGGACCCTTGATAGCAGTTGGTAAGAGTTAGTTAACATTAGCTGTTAGCAGCTGGTAGGAGCTAGTTAATATATATATATATATGACTCGCTCATAGTTACTCTGTGGGCTATACACAATAGGCTCCTTGGGGCCCGTGTGGGCTTTCTTTGGGCAAGCCCACAGTGGGCTGCCCCCAGAAAAAAAAACTTCTGTGGGTCCCGCACGGGCTAACCGCCATTGTAAAATCTGGTGGAGCCAAGTACCGGTCACATGACCAGAGCACAGCCAATAGGAACGCTATCTCAATGAAATGACCTGTGATTGGTCAAAGTCTCCCGTCACGGTCTAGATTTTCTAGAGCCTGAAAACAGAGCCATGAGGAGGTGCAGAAATCTAGTTATCTCTCGGAACACTTGAATTACAATATGCTGAAAGGTTATTGTCATGTTCTCTAAGAACTTTGCATTTATTTTGTGGTAAATGTCTCCCTCTAGTGGTCATCCATTATTCTCCTGTTTACCGCCGGCAATTGTTTTCATTGGTTGTGTTAGTCATGTGACTCAACCAGGTCATAGTTCAGAGACGCTAATCAGGAAATGCTTCAGTTGTTATGTTATGTGCGGTTAGCTTGCAGCTCCTGCTACTTTTTCCTTTCCCTCCTCTGTTTGAGCCCTGGGAAACTTCGCTTGTAAGTTATATTTACGTTTATAGTTAATTATAATAATACACAAGTGTCATGTAATGTATTTAAGTTACAGTTAAATAATTTATACTTTTATACCTTTAGCTATTTACATGTTAACACTACTAATGCTAATCTAGCCGTTAGCAGCCATGGTGTTTCCTTTTAATAGCTGTTTGAGAGCATTCCTGCTGCATTTATGCCAGTACTGTCTTTTTAGGCTGGTAAAGTTTATGTACAGATATTTACAAAGAATGTACAGCTATTTACATATAGTTTAAATGTGACATTTGTACTCTATAACTTTGCAGCTATGATATAACTTTGTAGCTATGATTTACATTATTTTATGTCTTTTCTAAATGTACCTTTGTTAAAATAGCATGTAGTAATTGCTGTTATCTTTCTGTATCATTTCAGTTTTACAAAAACCAAAACCAAAAATCCTTTCATGAGAATGACGACAACAGTAAAGAGCATTCAACTTTACTCCAGCCTCTGACTTTCTCTTGAAGCCTGTTCGCTATCTGTTGATTTGTGTACAGACACACACACTGAGAACAGAATAGTTATTATGGGACGTTAGCCGAATGATGCCAAAAATACACTGTCTACTGCCACTTTAACTGCCCCGCTATTAGTAGTAAAAGCAGAGACACTTTTGTTTTAGCTTTTTAAGGTTAAAAAGACGGATGATCCAAACAAATATAATGTGTTTCATGCGGTCAGAGAGGAGGATGAATCCATCAAAGAGCTCACACTGCTCATGGCCAATTTGTCAATTGCCGATCAACCTCGTCTTATTAATTGGCAGACAAGCGTGAATAACGCCCCTCCATCCAAGCGCTCCAGGGCCGCTGACAGTCAGACTGCAAAGTCCAAAAGGAAGAACAACTTGCGTAGATGAAAAGTAAGTTTATTAACTTTTTTTTCTTTTTTCGGTTGCTAGGCGCCGACGCGAGTGGCAGCCTGTCTTAGTAGCTCTCCGTGTTTCTACTTTCTTTGTCTTCTTTTTTGCTACTTTTTCGTTACTTTTAACTTTCTACTGCGCTTAGTTTTTGTCAGTGATAGTATACTGCACACTTTATGTAAATAGTTTCCTTTTTCACAGCCGTCTTATTTAGTTATTATATTTAGTTAGCCTGACCAATGGACATGATCGGACAACGGACGGTGTATTCATTTGAAGCGCTCCTCGCCTTTCGGGACCGAGTAGCAGCGCCACCAAAGGATTTACCTGCTGAGATACGGCGACACAGACGGGGATCAAGAGCCGGTGTGATCGTGAGGGGGAGGAGGGAGAAGGAGAGGAGGAGATTTAAACCCGTCCTGCCTTCAGTGATCATGGGCAATGTGAGATCTCTGGCCAACAAGACGGACGAGCTAGCAGCCCTGGTGAAAGACCAACGGGAATACCGAGAGTCCAGTGTGCTGTGCTTTACGGAGACATGGTTGAAGGGGATTATACCAGACTGCTTAGTGGAACCGGACGGCTTCACGGTGGTGCGAGCTGACAGAGACAAACAGAGCGGTAAAAAGAAAGGCGGAGGGCTTGCTGTCTTTGTTAACTCCAGATGGTGTAATCCCAAACACATCACCGTAAAGGAGCGCATCTGTACCCCGGACATTGAGCTGCTGGCTGTGAGTTTGAGGCCATATTATCTGCCTCGAGAGTTCTCACACTGCATCATAGTAACTGTTTACATTCAACCGATTGCTGTGGCGGTGCAGGCGAGTGACGTCATCCACTCCACCGTCGCGGGATTACAGACGAGGCACCCCAGCGCATTCATCATTGTAAACGGTGATTTTAACCATGTGAAGGTCTCCAGAGCCCTGTCGAACTTCACCCAGTATGTGACCTGTAACACAAGACACAATAAGACCCTGGACCTGCTGTATGCCAACATTAAGGAGGCATACAGCGCCACTGTTCTCCCCCCCCTTGGCGGTTCAGACCACAACCTCATCAGGCTTGTGCCAACATACAAGCCTGTTGTCAGGAGGCAGCCCGCCACCACCAGGACTGTTCAGCAGTGGTCAGTGGAAGTTGAGGAGGAGCTGAGGGAGTGTTACAGGTCAACAGACTGGGAGTTGTTTGACAGGGTCCACGGTGAGGACATCGATGGGCTCTCCCACTGCATCACAGACTACATTAGGTTATGTGAGGAGAGCATCGTACCCACCAAAAAGGTACGCTGCTTTCCTAACAACAAGCCCTGGTTCAATGGGGACATTAAAGCCCTGTTGAACAGGAAGAAGAGGGCGTTCATGGCCGGGGACATTGAGGGGGCTAAGGTTGTCCAGAAGGAGCTGAAGAAGGAGCTGAGGGCGGCCAAGGACACCTACAAAGACAGACTGGAGGGGAGACTACAGGCCGACAGCTCCAGAGAGGTGTGGGGGGGATTCAGGAAGATAACTGGCTACAAACAGCCGAGCCCTGGTGTTGAGGGGACCCAGGAACATGCAAATGAGCTAAACCTGTTTTTCAACAGGTTTGACCAACCAACCCCCATGAGCTCAGCAGGACAGCCTGGGTCCTCACTCACCAACACCAGTGCCCCCCCTCCACACCTCTCCTTCCCCTTCCCCTCCTCCCCCCCCTTCCACACCTCTCCTCCTCCCCCCAGCACCCCCTTCCACACCTCTCCTCCTCCCCCCAGCACCCATCCCCAGGAGGCAGCAGCAGCGTGCCCCCCCCCATACCGACCCTGAGGAGCACATCCACAGCATGTCCTTTGCACCTGGAGACATTGCAACATCCACCCTGATCATCACAAGGGGCCAGGTGAGGAAGCAGCTCTCAAAGATCAGTGTGAACAAGGCCAGGGGACCAGACAACATCAACCCCAGGGTGCTCAAGGCGTGTGCTGGGGAGCTGGCAGCAGCGTTCCAGCACCTCTTCAGCCTCTCCCTGAGGCTGAAGAAGGTTCCCCAGCTCTGGAAGACCTGCATCGTCCCGGTGGCCGAGAAGGGACACCCCAGCACCCCCAATGACTACAGGCCAGTTGCTCTGACGTCACACGTCATGAAGATCTTTGAGAGACTGGTTCTGCAGCACTTCAAACCCCTTGTGAGCGACTTCCGGGACCCCCTGCAGTTTGCATACCAGGAAAACATCGGTGTGGATGATGCCATCACCTATATGCTCCACAGAGCCTACACTCACCTGGAGAGGCCGCACAGCACTGTAAGAATATTGTTCTTTGACTTCTCCAGTGCCTTCAACACCATCCTGCCACTCCGGCTAGCTGAGAAGCTCTCAGTGATGCAGGTAGATCATGGCCTGGTGGCCTGGATTACGGACTTCCTCACCAGCAGACCACAGTATGTCAGACTGCAGAGCAGCCTGTCAGATGTGCTGGTGAGCAACACCGGCGCCCCCCAAGGAAATGTGCTGTCTCCCTTCCTGTTCACCACCTACACCTCCGACTTTCGCTTCCACTCGGGTACATGCCACCTACAGAAGTTCTCCGATGACTCCTCCATCGTCAGCTGCATCACAGATGACAACGAGGAGGAGTACAGAGCCCTGGTGGAGAACTTCATAGGGTGGTGTGTTAGCAATCACCTCCAGCTCAACATTGGAAAGACCAAGGAGCTGGTGGTGGACTTCCGGCGGAGCACGAGGCCCCCAACTCCCATCATCATCCGAGGGGAGGAGGTGGAGGTGGTGGACACCTACAAGTTCCTGGGAGTACATATGAACAGTAGACTTGACTGGACTGATAACACCGAGGCCCTCTACAGGAAGGGACAGAGCAAACTGTTCTTCCTGAGGAGGCTCAGGTCTTTTAATGTATGCAATAGGCTGCTGCAGATGTTTTACCAGTCTGTAGTAGCCAGTGTTCTCTTTTTTGCTGTGGTATGTTGGGGGGGTAACATGAACACAAGGGATGCCAACAGACTGAACAGGCTGGTGAGGAAGGCTGGCTCTGTGGTTGGATCTGAGCTGGACGGTCTGGAGGTGGTGGTAGAGGGCAGGATGAGGAGGAAGCTGGACGCTATCCTGGAAAACCCCTTCCACCCCCTCCATGATGAGCTAGTCAAGATGAGGAGCACCTTCAGCCACAGACTCATCCCTCCTCGGCACAACACAAAGCGCCTGGGTCAGTCCTTCATGCTGGTAGCCATCAGGCTCCACAACCAAGGCTGACCCCCATATGACAACTATTAGGACTTTTAAGAAATTTAAACATGCACTATCTGGCGCACTTTACACTCACTTTACACTATACATCCTATATACCACTTTATTGCTGACTGCACATATGTACATATTACATTTATTTATTTATTTATTTATTGTACATACTACATTTATTTATTGACGGACTGTACACACTATGTTCACCCATTCACTCTGTATCTTTTATATCTCTATTATTGTCTTTAGAATTTTTGTATACCTTTACCTCTCCTGTGATTCACTCTGTTTGCTGATGTTGCTGCTTTGACACCTGAATTTCCCTCCGGGGATTAATAAAGGTTCATCTTATCTTATCTTATCTTATCTTAAATGTGATGATCTTTTTGTGAAATTCTACTACGGGTTGAAATATTTTATGAACGCATCATCCATAGGCACTTCTCACACTTTGGTCAAGTCAAGAAGGTCTCCTGCCGGCCAGCGAAGAACATGGCCATCGTACACTTTGGAAGAGGAAGACACGACAAGGACAACTAGAGAGGAGCAGATGTCCTCGGCGTGCTGGCCGAATGAGGTAGGTTCCCTTATGACAACAACACACTTCAACTTGTTCTAAAGAAATTCTGATCAAGAATGTGTTTAGTTAACAGGAAGTTTCAACGTTTACTAATATGTGGAATAAATGCTCATCATATAGATCACCTCATCATGGAGGCAAAACAACGCCCATGAAGAGGAACAGGACAACATCATTGAGCTGCTGAGGTTTTAAATGGGCGTGGGTTTTCTCCGGGTCCTCCGGTTCCCACAGTCCAAAGACATGCAGCGAGTGCATGAGTGTGAATGGTTGTCTCTCCATGCGTCAGCCAGACTGTGATAGTCTGCCGACCAGGGGCGGCTGGCCAATAGAGGACGCTATGGTTCTGCCCTTCTTCAGCCACACACAGCCAACAATAATAACTAATTGTACAAATTGGCAATATTTGTCTGTTTCAAATATGGAATTCACCCAGTAATATGTGTAAAATATGACAGAGAATCATCTGTGCAAAATATATGCTTTTCCTTCACGTCCCCTCTGCCTGTCTGTATATGTCTGAAGTTCAGCTCTGGGGCGGAGACGGAGAAATCGCCCACAGTAGGCGGGTCTGTGTAGCAGTTTAGCCAATTGCTGATTCAAGATATAAACTTATGACATTAAATTTAGCCAATCAGCGTCCTCAACTCTAATCTGAAAAGGGCGATTATTTTATCGCCCCAAGCAAGCTACTGATAAAGTCAAGACTTGTCTCTACAGGCGCCAGGCATATTAACATGCGTCCTCAGTGATCCGATCACAAGTGGACAGCTCTTAGTACAGGTGGACAGCTCTTAGTACAGGTGTGAACACACTCGAGACGTATTGAGATTGGATCTTTCAGACCACGTTCAGAGGTTGTCTGGGCCACATATGACCACATTCTTTTAGCAGTGTGTATGCGAATGCTTCCTGGCCACATTAAGGACTGCTACTCATCTGATGTCCAGCTGGGATCCGCGGGATCACCGCGCCCCTCAGGTGAATAAACACGCAGACACGGGCGCTTGTCAGCATGGAAACGGCCTCTGTGCTCTACTGTATCCTGTCGGTAAAACTGTATTTTATTAAAATATATCTTGTTTATAGGCTACATATCTACAGACTATCAGACTAGGAACAGGAAGTGCATTATTATCATACTGTCGGATATGTGTTGGTGTTTTTTTTTCCGCTGCTGTGCGTGGAGCTGGCAACCGCCCGCCGTTCTCTGTGCTCCCGGCTCTCTGGAGCGCCGTACCCTGCTGTTGTATGGCAAAAGCAGCGGCAGCGCGGAGGTCCCCGTGCACCGCCAGTACAATAACCTTTTATTTTGAAGTTAATACAATGTACCAGAATTCACAAATGCGTAACACGGCGTAAACCTGATGTGACATTTTGTGGGCGTTCCCACACTCGCCACTACTCTGCTTCTGATTGGCTACTGGCTTCTAAAGGCTAACGGTAGGTAGCCTAGTTATGATGCTGACCGGGGCTTCGAACTAAACAAGCAAGGGAGGAGTGCTTTTGTTCAGACTGCGGTCTGAAGGTAGGCTCTATCAGGCACTAATTATCAATCAATAAAAATAAACATAATAGTAAGTATGACTGTTATTACATATTCCAATATTTATGTATTTAGGCAAACAATTGCCATGGCAAAAATACTATCATTATTTAAACTGTGTCTGATCGAGAAGTCTAAAATGAACTTTTCATATATGTTTTGGTTGTAAAAATCTAGAGGCTTTACAGGGTTAGAGAGGAAAGCACATTGGAGGCTCCACATCCAGGTGTGCGTAGACACTGGAGGACAGCTGATAGCGACCACTCGGCAGTGGGCATGGAACCCGTATTTCTCCTGCACTCCCTCTGGTTCTCCAACATGCTGTGCGGGCCCTTGTTTGATTCTCGGCTGCCTGGCTCTGTCCCGCAGCCTCTAAGCAGCCTCCAGCAAGCCCCACTGTGCTCTGCTCCTCCACCAGACAACCAGAGGGAGGTCCGCGGGAGTTGGTCCGCTCGCGGTCTTGTGGAGCTTCTAAATTCTGAACACGTTAGAGCAAATTCTCGGTTCGCCATCAGTTTTCATAAAACTGCTCATATTCAAAATCTACACAGTTGATTTTATCGCCTCAAAAATTCCCATAAATTAATTTAATGATAAAAAAACAAACTGTTGTTCGGACCGGGTAGCCTACCTTCGGACTGCAGGAACAAAAGCACTTCTCCCGGGCCTGTCTAGTTCGAAGCTCCAGTTAACATCATAACTTGGCTACCTACCTAATTTGTAAATGCAGAATTAACAGTTTGTACATGAATTTAACAACATCCAAATGCATTTTGTTGAAAATTGCAAATATTTTGAAATACACATATTTGTGGATTTCTATTACATTTATTTAAAACAAGAAATATTTACGTGTGCATCAGAACTATATTTGTGAACCTTATATTTTTATATGTGGATTATTTTGTACATTTATATACAATGATAACTATTTTAGTTTGCATTTAAAAATATTTTTGTGTAGTCATTTATATATAAATCCCCAAATACATTTGTGAATCCTTCAGTGTGCATTCATTAATATTGAGACTGATCTGACTCCATGTTTAAAAGCCCATGTAGCAGATCCAATTGCAAATATTCAATATTTGATCTTGGTACATTACATCTAGTTAGCCTGCAGTCATCAGTAGCTTGTTAAGTTGGATGCCCACTACAGAGACAATAGCAGTCAATTGGGTCGTCTCAAATTAGTTTTCACTGGTACATCAGTAGGATCATTATGTAGCCTCATTACGCCGTGCTGTGAGCAAGTCCCTTTTTAATTGCCCCCCTGAGCTCCTGTTCTTGTGTGGGAGGTCCCAATCAAGTCCCTGTCAAACATGATCAAAACTTTTGTTGGCAGTCTTGTTGTGTGAACACTCAACAAGCCAATTTGTCAGCCAGTACAGTTGGGTAGAGGGAGATGAAACATCATCTAATGCATACAAGCTTTACAAATGTTTCTGGCCTTTAAACATATCTTCACGAACAGCATCTGGCATTTGGGGTCACCTTTAATGTCCGGTTCAGACTACACAATATCATCCCGATTATAGCCCGACACGCCCTTCGTAGGGTGACGACTCGGATCTGGAACGATAAATGAGCGTCGCGTGAGAAAATCAATTGTTTTATCTTGTGTAGTGTGTCATAGTACACAACAACCGACAAAGTCTAGCATGTTTGATTTTTTTTTTGCTTTCCACGATGTGTTCCGTCACGGCCGTGAATTTGACCGGCTGAGCACAGACGCACAGAGCTGTAAACAGAAGCACATGGCTACTTATTATGCAGAAGGATGTCATCTAACCTTCCCAACACAACTACTGCCGGACCTCGCGGTAGGACATTCAATCTAGGGTTGTGTCGGAGTAAAAAACACTACCGCCGTTGCGCGCCCGCTTTCGCTTCTCTCTGTGAATTATATTTGTATTGTTCTCCCCTGGAGCCTCGCGGGTCCCTTTACATGGTCGGGCCCGCGGGCTTGAGCCCCGGTAAGCCCGTATAATAAGACGGCGATGCCGGGAGAGTGTGTATTGTCGGAACAGGGGACCGACATGTAGTCTGTCATGTGTCGCGGCCAAGTCACGACAAGAATTTATGACTCTCAATCGTCTAATCTGACATATTGACCAACGTAACCGTCAAAAATATCCTGTAGTCTGATCCTGGCATTAGTCGAATGCTTGATGGTTTCACTGTTAATAACCCAGTTGATCATTTTATGATGGGAAAGCAGCTGAAGTAAGCATTTACATTACTCGTTACATCACTCTCTGTTACAAAGGTGCCTTTAAATGATAAGTCTGATAATATTCTATATTTTTCATTGCACTTATTGACTATATTTGACATCAACATTCTTCAAACCTGTGCACCCAGTCACGCACACGCTCCCCACGTTATGTCTGGGGGGCGCGCCCCACAGTTTGAGAACCACTGGCCTAGCCAGACGTACGCTGGAACAGCAGTAAAAGGCTGAGGCAGAACAGCATTAATCAACCTCTCTCAAGAGAATAAACTATCGAGCCTGTTTATGGCTTTGTGTTGTTTCCTCACTTCTGTTAAGGTTCTGCCTGTTTTAAACGTATACATCTCTACATTCACGAGAGTGATTGTTACTGTGCGTCCTTGCTTCTCCTAACAGAGGACACCCATAATTGATCCACTGCAGGGCCAGACCCTGAATTTTTTACCATACAGTATGAGAGCAGATGCCACAGCCACAGAGATAAACAAAAGTGCACACATAGTTTGAATACATTTTGTCCATCTCAAATCCCAATTAAGCTGTGAGCACATGAACCAAACTGTCCGCTGTAGGAGCCAATATTGACCCATTCTCCATAAACCACACAGAAAACTCTCCTTAACGATAAACTATTGGCTACCTGACCGTGATCAATGAGCAGCTTTACTGAGTCCCTGTGACAGCTCGAAACCATTGTCATCTGAAATAAATCCTGAGGAGAAAAGGGTTCGATTAATTTGTATGCATCTATTGAGCTCGCATGGAAATTATGAATGTTCACTGTATATGAAGTCAATTATAAACTCCATCCATCAAGCTGCCACAGAGCTCTCTGTAGTGGAACACTGTGGTAGTTCTGAGGTGAAGCGCTGCAACAATCCGGGTAAAAACAGTGAAGTCGGGGCTGCATGAGGCTTGTTAGTGGCTGCTGGTCTGTGAACAAGCTCAGCGCTTCTCACTTCTACTAGTGTGATCTCTGGGTCATCACAACATGTCTTAATGAAGATTCATTATGTTGATTTGAGATGTTGGATGTTCATGATGCTGCTCTCATTGAGAAGAGAGAGATGAACGTAGGCAAATATTATTGTTAATGGGACTGATATAATCTTCTTAAACATGTTAAAAATGAATCTATTCATATTATTTAATTTCATTAGGTTTTTGTTTGACATACAGTTTGTTCAAATACTAGTAAATAATCAGGAGGGATGTTCCGATCACATTTTTTTTTTTACTCCAATCCAGTCCTTTAAAGGTACTGTTTGTAACTTCTTATATGTATAAATCATTGCTGGTCAGTGTCCCATGCGCGCTCGCGTGTGGCTACGGAAGCACCGAAACCGCAGAGTTATATCTAGTGAAGCCCGTCTTGCAAAACAGTTTTAACTCTTCCTGCTTCAGCCTCGCGACCGCGGTCAGAAGACACAAGGGAGACCGTATCTTTGGTCTCCAGGGCCGGAGTCTCTGCTGTACTCTGCTCCTCTGCTTGCCTTCACTCGCACAGGCAGACAGGAAGTGATATCCTTCGTTCGCTCCTTACAATTCGTTCTCACTCGCTATCTTACGTGTATGCGCGCACACTGCAGAAGAATTACGTTATCGTCTCCGACCAAATCTCCGGTGTCTACCCTGTTCTTTCTGACCGCGGTCGGGAGGCTGAAGCAGGAAAACACAGTATCAGCATGGATTCATGGAGAGACCTTCGTCTTGTCAGCTAACATTACCACCAAGCAGGTGAAATAGAGTTATATTGTGGTTTTAGCTGACGTGCGTCGCCTCATTGTGTTGGTCGATGCTCGTTCATGTCTATGTAGAGCGAGCGCGAGCAACAGGACGCTGAATTTCGTTGACTTAACGGCCACAGGTGTCGCTGTTAAGAAGCAATTTCTAATTCTTACATAGAGTCCCTTTAAAGGTATAATATGCAAGAATTAATGGAAAAAAAACAATGTATCCACCTTATTCCTAGCCCCCATGATGCCTTGTGTGAATTACGCGTGCAACTTCCAGCGCGTTGTGTGACTGAACCGGAACCAGTGTTTTCCATGATAACATTACGCTAATCGTCTCTCCTAGAGCAATTGTATTAAAAAATCTAGTAAAACATGTGGGGAAACCACCTCCTACACCTCAAAGGGGATAATGTGATCATAGCTCTGCCTTCTACTATGGAGGGATGGGAGGACGACCTGAAGAAGTGGCCTCAGATAACCTACACTAGCATATTTAGCTACATCATTGACTCCGTTGCTACGAACGGTGAAGCGATGAACAATCTGAAAAGCTCTGAGGCAGATCAGTACTTCCACACTAACGAGTTTACATTTTTTTTTCTACACACAGATAACTGTACTTAAACTATTTTTAGTCTAATACTGCCCTGCACAAATTTAGCCTTGTCTAGTTGTTAGTACAGCCGCCAACAGCACAACCAGAGCTCCGAAAGGACATTTTCGAAAATGCAATTTTAACGTTAGTTAAATATCTGTTAAAAATAAAGCAGGATTTGCTAAATTAAAGGCAAGTTACTTTTCAAAAGAAGTGGTTAGCCACTATGGTTAGCCTATGGAACTAACTAGCTTACTGCTACTTCCGCTTCCTCACCGGAAGTTACGCCCACAATCATTTCAACAGTAACGCCCCCGAGAATAAGGCAAAAATATTCCCTCTCAATCATCACTTGTGCCCCACTAGAAGTGTGTGGTCACAGTCAGCACCGCCTAAAATGAGAAGCTGTTGTCTGAATGTCTTCTACAGTGAGTTTTGTTAATAATAAAGAGGCTGTATTCGAAACTGCCCACTACATACTACTGACGAACACAGTATGCAGTATGTACTGTATAGTGCATACTGCGTTCCTGAGTAGTATGTAGTATGAAACAGTTAAAGTGATGTATTTGCAGTATGCTAGACTAGGCTTTTACAGTTACAGAAACAAAACAGTGGACTGATCTCCCTCCAGATATTAGAGTAATGTTAAAAAGGGTCAAGTTGTCTCAGCAGGTATCTCTGCCCCGTCAGAGGCAGCTCTTTCCCTCTCCTCTTCCCTCGCCACTCTGCTGCTCTGTAGCCGGTCTGTGAGCGTCAGTGCCCGGCTCTCCAGCGAGCTACCCCCGTGGGTGATTGTGGAGCTTTTCAACTCCAAACAGGCAGATAAACACAGGTTCCCGTTGATTTATAATGGACATTTATGTTGTGATATTTAAACAAAACTATCCGTCAACAAGGAACTAAAAACCCCTCGTCTACGAGACCGGTCTCTAGAGAGCTCCAGCCAGTTCATAGCGGTCTGTGAGCGTGACCGCCTGGCTGGAGAGGTGGCGACCTGCAGGCTAGCTGTGACGGTAGTTTGTGGAGCTTCTAAACTCCGACAACGGTGGAACAAATGTTCGATTCGCCATCTTATATGTAAAAATGTCAATATTCTCAATCTACATTTTCAATTAGACAACGATTTTTCAGAAGTGAATTTAGTGATGAAATAGCTAAGAAAAATGTAAAAAAAAACGAGCCGTTGTAACCGTAGCCTGCATCGTTCCAATGCTTTGCATTGTGGGATACAGTAGGCGAGGCAGACTGGTCCGATACATACTGGAGATTTTTTCCAAATCAGTACGACATCCAAGTACTTTTGGCATACTGTAGATTTAGCTTTTGTTCGCACACTGCATACTACATGCTACATGCTAGATTTTGGCCAAATCAGTATGTACTACTAGTATAGTATGCGGTTTTGAATACAGCCAGAAAGATTTGTTCCCGTCGGAGCATGCCGTATTTTGCCAGCGGTCATTTGGTACAACCGGATCATTTTTCACATCCACACACTCTTAATTTTCACTCCCATTTACTGTGGAATACTCGTCTATTCTCTGTGTCCGTCTGCTGGTTGGTGCTGAGCAGTTGGTGCACCTTTAAACACAGATACACTTTTTGCACTCTGTCAATATTTGCGCTATCTGTTTATATCATGTTTATTTTTGTTTATAGCTTATTTTGTATATTGTATAATGGTAGAATTTCAATTTTTTTACGTTTTTATCTATTATTTTGTTATTATACTGTTTGACTTGCACCAACATAACCAAAGCAAATTCCTAGTGTATACCTCTTACACCTGGCAATAAACATGATTCTGATTCTGATTCTGATTCTGATTCATACATAATGCCCACTTTTAAAAAAATATACAGCAGACTGTGACACTATTGTTTTCGCAAACCTATTATTGCTGCAATGAATGGCATTCCAACTCTGTGCAAGTACAGGGAGTTTGTGATCAGTGTATCCAGACTGGAACTTTGTGAAAGTGACTCCTGTTTGTGGTGACTCCTCTGCCTGCTGGCCTCTAACTGTTATTGATAGCCCTGTTGTAATTCTGCCTAAGACAGCACACTTGTCAGTGCCCTTGCCTCCAGTAATCACACCAACTTTTAGTGATTGCGATACTTGTCTGGCAGCGGGCAGGAAGAACCGGACACCTACTTTACATATAAATACACACTCGCCCTTTGCATTAAGAAAGACATAATTAAAATGTAGTGGCATGTAGACACTTTTGTCCAACAGGCCAACGCGTTCTCATCCCAACTCGTCACATACCACCGCTTTGTCACTTGGCGTCACTTTATTTTTGGCATTTAAACCACAATAGTTACTCTTGGCGTCGCTATAGTTAGGTTTAGGGAAGAACTACATGGTTGGGCTTAAAATTACTATGTTTGTATAGTGAAAATGACACTGAACGTTGTGAACACGGGACACAAACGAATAGCTGATTGTAACGTGAAAGTGAAACGTGACGCGCGGGACACAAACAGCGGTATCTCGGATGAAAGCCTTGTGTTTGTTGGACCCATTGACCTCCCCTCCCGCCCTCCAAGTGTGTGTCTTTTCGCTCTTTAAACTACGTCACCACAATCCCAGCGCACTTTCCCTGTGCATTTACTTACCGCGGATGGTTTTACATTATTTAACTAGGAAGTCACATTGAGATTAAAACCTCTTTTACAAGTGAGACCTATAGCCAAGACAGGGTCAAATAGCAGCATCCAACACATAAACAGACAACATTGAATCACAACGGCAACAATAGGTTTGACAAAATACATTACATCATTATGCAGTGCATTAACAGGACGACATGTTGATCATGTGTTTGCTATTTATTTTAAACAAATGCAACCAGCAGGGACCACTTCCTTTATTCTACGTTTAAAATCATTTAAAGAGATAAGGGTCTCAAGTTTAAGCTTGGCTTGCAGATGGTTCCAGGACCAGGACCGTAGTGGAACAGGCCATTTATGTGACCTTAGATTATAACTGTTTTGGAGAATTACAAACTTCTGGCTCAAGTAAGTCAGAATTTTGCCAGAGATGATCTTATAGACTAAAATGTACCAGTGTTGTAACATGAGGGATGACCATCCTACCATGCTGTATAAGGTACAATGATTGGTCCTAAAGCCAGAATTAGTGACTAGTGAGAGTTAGTGAGAATTGTGCAACAGTATTGAACGCCGATGGAAGTGACAAAGCTGAACAGGCCTACAAATAACACAGGAAAGCACTTTAAGTATTAACACTATATACAACAAACCCCCTTATCATAGGGTTACCATATTTTCAAACCCCCAAACCGGGACACTTAAGTGTACCGCTTGTGCATGCACGCGCACGTTCATGCACGCGCACTCAGGCGTTTTCATCAGGATGGCTAACCTGGCACACCTGTGGTGCATTTGAGCATGGAGTGGGATCATAAAGATGGTATTATTATAGTGGGGGTGCATTAGATGCTGTGAGTGACAATCATCACATTCACATTCTTTCTCTCCCTTTAATCACAGGAGTATCCCCGTCATGACGCACTGACAGTTTGGGAGTCCTGTAGAGAGTTTCCCTCAGAGGAAACGCATTGTTGTCTGGGCCTACATACATTATTTTTCAACTTGTTTGGTCTCAGGCTGTTATAATTATGATTGTGGAGCTCAGACGACATTTTGTTCAGGATGGAGACAGCGTCCGGGTGAAAGACGGAACGGCCGGTCCTGAGGGAGTTTTAAGCAGAGTGAAATGCCTGTTGATGCGCAGAAGGAACTGTGTAGAATAATGAATTTGATGTACACATAAGCACGGAGGGTTCTGTGGATCAAAACTACATTTAATGTAACCAGCGGATATCTGTTGCGTCCGTGCGTAATTGTGGCTTGACCGCGCGTAACATGGCTGGCTTATTGTATACTCATCTCTTGCGCACAAATTAATTAATGAGTGCAACATGATAAACGTCTATGTAAGTATAATATTATTTTTTTAATTGTAGTGAAAACCGGGACAATTTGTTAGTGACTGTTGAAAACCGGGACTTTTGAGTGTTTTACAGATATGTGTCGGGACTCGGGACACATCAGCTTGAAACCGGTACTGTCCCAGACAAACCGGGACGTCTGTTCACCATACCTTAACCCTATAATGTTCCAGTTGGAATAATATTAGATTATTATAGGCCTACTTTGGGAAATGCATAGGACAAGTATAATAATAATAATATAGCAATAAAATCACAGCTGATTATTACTGACACAGTATAAAATGCTTAAAGAAATAATGAATAAATAGGAATAAGAGACAACAGATTGCGGACAACCGCCGATACACAGGCCAACATGTGAATAGTAGTATTGGCACTTATTTTTTTCACATTTTAAGCACTGGTCTACCCGTCACGGTCCCACTGGTACAGAGAGTGAACTCAGCGCTGTGATTGGGCTTGCAGGACCATTACTGGGCCAAGGCCTGAGCCGACTAATTAAAACTTTGCATGTTGGAACTAATTGTCTCCCACAGCCATTCTTCCAACACATCTTGAGATGAAAATTAATACTAATTCCATGAGTGCCCAGAATCTGTAATTTAATTAACATTAATAAAAAAACAGTGCTGAAAGAATGGTGAACTTTTAACACCCAAATTGTTTTTTTTTCCCACTTCTGTGCTGAAATTAAAGACCTGCGGCATTTTTCACTGGATCCACTGCCTGCAGGCTATTTGAGCTTTCTTTGAGATCCATCTGACTTTGTCAGTGTTTCACATTAGGATGCTTTACATTGTCTGTTTGCATTTGATAAACCAGATTTGATGATAGAATGTCGACTCCTTAGTTAATAGCTCACACTCCGTCACGCACCATTTGCTTCTGGCATTGTGTATTGTACTGATGTATTCTGCTTCCACTTCATTTGATTCTGGCTGATAGCTTTTAGCTTGCTTGATTGCATTCTCTGATTTGTGTAATTATTGTCATTAAGTGTAATCAGAGATATCCCACCTTAAAATGTGTGTGTGGGTGTGAACTCGGTTTTACTTTGTGTATTCCTTGAGAGGATTGAGGGATGCAAATTAAACAAAATAAAGTTTGAACACGAGCTTGCAGTATGAATTTGCTCAGTAACTTTCATAACAATATGTCCACTAGATTTCTTGTGGACTAATTGAAATTTTGGTCAAATTTAGTGTCAAGTGTGATTGAATTGATCTTCATTTTGGTCTTTCAGTTCCAAAATGAGAAAGACAAAATTAAAAAATATATATAATTATGGCTTCATGACCTATACTGCAAACAGCCACCAGGGGGGGGGCGATCGAGTTGCTTTGGCTTCACTTTTGGGAAGCTGTCATGTTGTTCATGTCTTCATATACAGTCTATGGCTTTAACGCACAACTATAAATCTAGTTATTCAAATGGTGAGTTTTCACTGAACGACCTGACCGTGGCGTGACCATTTTGAGCCATTCGCCATGAAACAGGAAGTTGCTGTAACTCCAGTGTACATAGTCAGATCTGCCCCAGATTTCTCAGGCATGATAAGGGTCCAGTCCTGAGAACATTTACATGCAAAAATACTCATAGCAACCCCCCCCCCCCCCCAGACGTTAGCCAAGCCCCCTTTCATAACTCATGAACCGTTTGTCGTAGAGTCTTGTGGGAGGTGTCATATCACTCAGCAGAGAGTGCCTGTTAAGTTGGTATTGTTATCTCGCCCCCTACACATTATTCCCACCCCCTTTCATATCTCATGAACCGCTTGTCGTAGTCTTGTTGGAGGTGTCATTGCACTAGGTAGAGAGTTACTATTTCAATGGTATTGCTATCCCCGCCCCCTACATGTTAGCCACACCCCTTTCATAACTCGTGAACCGTTTGTCGTATAGTCTTGTGGCAGGCGTCATCGCGCTCATCATAGTTTCGGTTTCATTGTGCCTGGCCGCGTCAGTCGGCGTCCCGCCAGTACCTCCGACGCGCGGGAAGGTGCGAGGGCCCGTTCATCGCTGCTCGCAGCTTTAATTCTGATTGATCTTATTACTAAGTACATATAGTAATTGCTGTAGCAGTGTTAGGGGTAGCCCATAGATTGAAAGAATGATCGCTAAAATGGAGGAAGACATTTCATTGTACATTATATCATATTATATTATATTATATCATATTTTGCAGGGACCTCTCTACAAGTATTAACCTTAAACAAGGAAAATAAGCCAAAGCCATACTTGACAAACGTGAGTTTTAACAGTTCCTTATGATAAATGAATTATTTTCTATCACTTGAGTAATTCGGTTCATGTCAGCCTACGATACACACTCGTCCAACAGCGATTATAGCTTAACTACCGAGTCTAAGTAACTGGAGACAAAACTTTATTTTTCTACTCCTCGTAGATCATGAACCCTTTAATATAATAACGACTCGTTGAAATCGGTTGAGAAATGTAGACGTTATTGTGCTTTTTATTCAGAAAAACGGCAGCTCCCCCATTCACGTGTATAGGGTTACAGGCTAGTCTTGCCTGGTCAAATATGATAAAATATATATATATATATATATTTATATAGTGTATAACCATCATTCTGTTTGTTCCAATCATGTTCTGTCAGCATTCTCAAATAAATGAGGTTGTACCATAATAAAATCACAAACACTCATGCGTGCGCTGAGTGGATGACTGAATAGGATTGGCCCTTCAGTTCCACAAATAAACAATGACAAATTAATTATTGGAACTTAACAAAACTGTCACGGCAAGCCGAGGAGACAAGCTGAGTGGCTCAAAGTTTATCCCCTGTCAAATTACTGTCCTGCCATGTTCCTCATTACTAATCCTGCACAGTGACACAGGACTGAAACCAGTCTGCAGTCTCTAATTGTCTCACCAGACTGTTATATATTATTATATATTATATTATATTAACGTCTGTGGCAGAATGGATTGGAGCTAATTAAAAAGCAGTGATTGAAACATTGTTAAAGACTGTATTAGAAGTTATGGGGCATTCTCACACGTTCACAGCCCAACTCATCGTGTACTGCGGCTTTGTCACACCCCTTTGCGTAACTCTATTTTTGGCATTAAAATTTAGGATTAGGCAACAAAACCACTATAGTTATTGTCTATTCCGCTGTGCACGGTGCGCAACGTGAATCATTGTGCGGCGCATATGTGTAAATTTGAGCGGCACAGAATCGGTTATATCTGAGACCGGTGACCGAAGCATCTCTACTGAACTATTGTTATTATGATTCTCGTCCCGCCCATTCCCGTTGACTTTTTTTCCTGTCCCGTACCAGTCACATGATCAATAGTGAAATCCACTCCAACTCTCCATCTTTTCACGGGATTCCCCAAAAAAATGTCAGCCTCTAATCTGGACATCTTTCTGTTCGGAGAATACACAGATTTAATTTTTTTTCACTTTTATTGACTAGTTTTAATTTTTTACTTACATAAAGTCAAGTCAAACTTTATTTTCCCATCGAGGGCAGAGCTCGTGGGCACGGTACTGACCGGTATGCGGTACCGGCACTTCTACATTTTACCCCTTGGCGTACCGTGACTTTTTCTTGCGTACCGGAGCTTCTCACAAACTGCTGGTACTCTTCTCTGCCCTCTCCATATCAGATTCTCTGGGAGATTCATAATGGTGATTCATAACAGCGTATTTGCTCTGCGTCTCATGACATAACTGGATGCGGTGCGAATGAGCAAACATCACATTGTTTCAGTTTTTCTCAATGAGGATGTCCTAACCTGCTCCATGCTTCAGCGAACAGGCAAAGCGGCGTGTCCGACGTGGCCGCTTTCCCTGGTTCTATTTATGCAAAATGTAGCGCACCTCCAACCTATTTTTATTGATTCAAAATCGATGCTGACAGCAACTGACAATTAATCAATATCACTCTCTTTATGAAATAGAGAGTGAGACTGTTAGCTTAGTTTAGCATAACCTCTGTAAAACCAACTTGTTTTGCTTACGAGGTGCTGGAGGGCAGATTTGTTTTACGTTTGGACAGAGCCAGACTAGCTCTTTCCCCCTCTTAGCCTTTATGCTAAGCTATGCTAAGCTTACCACAAGTTTACGGTGACCAGACGTCCCGGTTTGTCCGGGACTGTCCCGCTTTCAAGCTGACATGTCCCGAGTTCCGACACATATCTGCAAAACGCTAAAAAGTCCCGGTTCTCACCAGTCACTAACAAATTGTTTTCACCACAATTAAAATAACAATATTATACTTACATAGACGTTTATCATGTTCCGCTCATTAATTCATTTGTGCGCATGAGATAAGTATACAGAGAGCCAGCACAGCGCACCGCTGCAGTTGCGCTGTTAAGCCACAATTGCACACGGACACAGCAGATCCGCTGATTATATTTTGTGTAGTTTTGAACCACAGAACCCTCCGTGCTGATGTGCACATCAAACGTGTCGTTTTGATTAATTATTCTACACAGTTCCTTCAGCGCATCAACAGGCATTTCGCTCCGCTTATAACTCCCTCAGGATCGGCCGTTCTGTCTTTCACCTTCTTTATGTCTCCATCCTGGCCAAAATGTTGTCTGAGCTCAACAGTTTTAATTACAACAGCCTGAGACAAAACAAGTTGAAAAATAATGTACGTAGACCCAAACAACAATACGTTTCCTCTGAGGGAAGCTCCAAACCGTCATTGCGTCATGAGGGGGATAGTCCTGTGATTAAAGGGGGAGAAAGTAGTGAATGTGATAAGTCATGATTGTCACAGCCTGTAATTCATAACAACGTTGAACCACGTGTGGAAAACTATTTGGAAATCGCTCAATAGGGGGTTCATGGGCCTCGTGCAAATTTGGCCATAAATCAATGGCAGTTTGTCCAAACATCACCAAACTTGCTTGATATTTTTATTAAAGGTCCCATATCGTGATCATTTTCAGGATCATACTTGTATTTTGTGTTTCTATTAGAACATGTTTACATGCTGTAATGTTCAAAAAAAACTTTATTTTCCTCATTCTGTCTGCTTGAATAAACCTGTATTTACCCTCTGTCTGAAATGCTCTGTTTTAGCGCATTGCAACGGAATTGCAACGGAATTGCGTTGCCTGGCAACAGTTTGGGTCCATGTTTACTTCCTGTCAGCTGATGTCATTAACATACACTGCAACCAGGAAATAAACTGGGACACGTTTAGAATGTTTACGTTTAAAACCATGTAATGGTCTATATATTGTATATTTGTGACATCACAAATGGACAGAAATCCTAACAGCTTGTTTCAAACGCACAATTTCTGAATATGGGCTGTGTGTGTTTCTCTGGATATTGAGCGCTTCGATTCTTTCACAATATGTATATAGCACTTAAACCTGCTTTATAATATAAAAGACATGAAAATCTTATTTTTACAATATGGGACCTTTAAGCTATTGAAACATGTAACAAAATGCTTCCGAATAAATATGACTGGCGGAACTTTTGAGTGTGCAATTACTCCTTCTCTCGACAGAATTAAACTAACCGAAGTGATTTTGTGAAGCCTAAAACCCGCTCGTTGCTGCTTGCGACTAACATATTATGAAATTGAGCCACTGTGTTTGTAATTTTGTATCAACCTTATTTATATTCTCTTTGAGTGTTTCTATCCAATTTCTCCCCGCTGGCTATGACTCTAGTTACACCTTGTGGCTCAATATAGTTTCCTTTTTCGTTGTGTTTCACCTCACAGATATCCAAAATGATGTGAAGAGGCTTGATATTTTTAGAAAACTAATCTAACATTCACAATATTAAGTGATGTGTTGTCTTCACTCCTTTTTGCCAAGGCTAGCCCTGCTTCTCCAAGTGCTAATCTACAAATCCATAGTGCTGAGGAGTGAAACACATCAACAACAACGCTCATCCAAATTAGTCAGCAATCTCCAGGGCCTTGTGAGATGATAAGCTTGCAAACAATTAGTGCTATTACAAGACTGATACACAGGAGGAACACCAATCTAAGCAGATGGAGGGCGCGTCAAAGCAGAAACACAACTCAGTCAGTAACAGCAAGCTGTCTGCTTTACTGAAGCCTCCTGGAGAAACAAGCTAAGATGCCCCGGGGCAGCCTCGGGAACACAACACCAATCCAACCAAACCAAACCAAATTATCAACCAACAAAAAGAAAAGTCACGTATTACCTAATATGACATTATGACACTAAAAAGACCTCTGACCTCCAGATATGTGAATGTAAATGGGTTTTATGGGTACCCACGAGTCTCCCCTTTACAGACATGCCCACTTTATGATGGAGTTTGGGGCAAGTCATAGTCAAGTCAGCACACTGACACACTGACAGCTGTTGTTGCCTGTTGGGCTGCAGTTTGCCATGTTATGATTTGAGCATATTTTCTATGCTAAATGCAGTACCTGTGAGGGTTTCTGGACAATATTTGTCATTGTTTTGTGTTGGTAATTGATTTCCAATAATAAATATATATACATACATTTGCATAAAGCAGCATATTTGCCCACTCCCATGTTTATAAGTCTATTAAATACTTGAAATCTCCCTTTAAAGGTCCCATATTATAAAAAAGTGAGATTTTCATGTTTTTTTTATTATAAAGCAGGCTTAAGTCCTGTATAAATACTTTGAAAGTATCGAAACACTCAATCCACAGGGAAATACACACAGCCCGTATTCAGAAACTCTGCATTTGAAATAAGCCGTCAGGTTTTCTCTCCATTTGTGATGTCACAAATCTACAATATTTAGACCCTTTACACAGATTTAAACATAAACATTCTAAATGTGTCCCAGTTTATTCCTGGTTGCGGTGTATGTGAATGTCATCAGCTGACAGGAAGTACACATGGACCCAAGCTGTTGCCTAGCAACGCAATTCTGTTGCAATTTCGTCGAAATGCGCTAAAACGGAGCGTTTCAGACAGAAGGTAAATATAGGCATATTCAGGCAGACAGTATGAGGAAAATAAAGAGTTTTTTGAACATTAAAGCATGTAAACATGTTCTAGTAGAAACACAAAATACAAGTATAAACCTGAAAATGAGCACCATATGGGACCCTTAAGGTACATTTTGAATAGATACAAAATTTGTGATTAATTTGCAATTAATTGACTCCTACCATTTTCTTCGGTTTGTTCTGGTGGTCCATTTGTGACACAAAGTTTGAACGTTGTATCCATCATTCATTAGGAAAAGATCAAGTCGAGTCATTCCCCCTCTCAGGTCCCGCTGCTGGTGGGGCAAAAAGCTCTGCAAGGTCATTTAGTCCTGAGAAAGGTCCAGACAATAACTCTAGGAGTTTTGGAAAGTGCCATCTTTGATTTGATTTGGTCTCGTGTGTGATATTGCCAGGCATCCCCACCCAAGGAATCTGACAGTCTCTGTGTTTCCCTGCCTGACATGCCACTTCTCAAATGTCCATGATATTCAAAGGATTCCAGTCCCAGTGGGGAGCCTGTATAGTATGTGCTCATGTAACTAAGCATGAAGAGCCTCACAGCATGGGCATCCTGAGGGCCCAGCAGGATAAAATGTATGCTGTGTTCCAGTAATATGTCATGGATTACTGAAACCAACCCCCTTTAGGCTCAGCATTGTTGAAAAGAGGGTCAACATCTGGCGAGTATGAAGAGCCACATGAAATTTCATGGAAGTCCAGCATGTTCAGCATCATGGAGTGTTTAGTGGGAATGTGGTTGGCAATAGATGGACTATAAATGAATTAAAGTGAATAATTTCATTATACCAGAGGGAAACTGGTTTTAAGTGTGGGCACAAAATCACATTAAAGAGGATCTATTATGCTCATTTTCCGGTTCATACTTGTATTTTGGGTTTCTACTGGAACATGTTTACATGCTTTAAAGGGGCTCTATGTAAGAATCAGAAATTGCTTGTTAACAGTGACACCTGTGGCCGTTAAGTCAACGACAGTCAGCTTCCTGTTGCTTGTGCTCGCACTATGTAGACGCGAACGAGCATCCGTCAAAACAGTGAGGTGACAACACACGAGACTGAATGTGATTGACAGCTAAAACCATAATATTAGCCCTATAGGAATTTGCCAGCTCGAGGTCCATTTTGATACCCAAAACCAAAACGAAGTCCCTCGTGAATCGAAGGCCCGGCCAATCCTAGTTTTCCCCCGAAGTTGGTCACATTCCTGGTCATTTGTTAGCGTTAGCGGACTCCATTTCTAACCAAACGTTAGCTATGGTTGCATGCTGTTAGCCCTGTAGCGGAGCTGAAGAGAGTAAAGGCACTCCGTTGGATTTTCCCGGAAAAAACTACCAACATTCTTCACGCTAAAAGCAGTTTACAGGCTGATAGAGGAAACCCAGAAAGTCGTGGAAGGTCAAATTTTTTTGCGGTTAGGTTACAAACTGTTCACACATTAGCAATAAAACAAGCTATTAAAAAACATTTAAAAACGTTTTACTTTTCTCATACTGGCTCGCAGAGGCCATCGTTAACATAATAAAACTACTTTAAGAGCATCCAAAGTCAGATGGCGGCTGGCAGTACCACGGTTTTGCACTCTGCGAGTCACTTTACCACAGTTTCACAGGCACGTCGGAGAACTATGGTGGCCTTCAGGTAACGTTTGTCTGTTCTGGGCTACTGTAGAAACATGGAGGAGCAACATGGTGGACTCCGTGAAGAGGACCTGCTCCCTATGTGGATATGAAGGGCTCATTCTGGGCTAACGAAAACACAACACTTCTTAGTTTCAGGTGATTATACACTAATGAAAATATAGTTCTGAATATTATATTCCTTTGAAATGTTACATGCTGTTCCTTTAATACTCATTTGAATCTCTGCCTCGAGGTAAGTGCAGTTTCCACACACTCACTGAACAATGTGCCACTCCATGCCAGTCCCATGTACCACTCGTGTTGGCGTCGAAGCGACACCATGTTTTAATCATATCAATTTGGCCCCGCAGATCAGAAATGCCAAGATCAATAGAGACAATAGCGAATACGGTGGAGAGCCCACTGACATGTCATTCCACTCAGATTACATCGGCGCTCTCCAGGTGATGGAGTTTAATTCCCCCTCTGCTGTAAGAGGAGATATAATCAAGGCGAGTGGTGGCAGCGAAATTAGAATATAATTCACGCATATGAGAGTTGTTCCCAGCGTTCCTTGCCTGTCAGATCTCTTCCACCTTAACGCTGCTGCTGTGAATAAATAAGATGCAGCTTGGAGCCTCTCTTCACTGCCTCGACTGCAATCACCAACTTGTCTTCTGAGTGCCACAGATGACTCAGAGCTTAATGGATAGAGTCTCTTTTATGGTTCCATGCAGCTCTCTGATCTGTTGAACATATCAGGAAGTCAAATCTACAGCAAAATGAGGTGCATCTGTGATTTTTGTCTTATCTTAAACCTGTGATTCCCATCTTTCATCTAGATGTAGGTCTCATGCATGTTTTCACGATGTAACACATGATGTCATCTGCATACGAGCATTTGCATTTTTAAGGCAAATGATCATCTCCATTCAGCTCGCCATAGCTGGCATATTTTGAATGCCTTCTTTTACCTTCGTAAGCTGTATTCACTCAACGCAGAACACCTTTCAAGGACACAATAGCAACAAGGATGGTAGAGGAGACCACCAAGTGTATGAAAACTTAACCAGTTTGGTGAATTACTGCACCATTCAGCAGCTGAGAGAGATTGTTGGGAAGTAAAAGTTTGTTTCTGTATTGATGGGAGACCTTACTTACACCCTAGCTTTCTTAATCATTCTTATGCTGTGCATCAACCCCAATATCACAAGAAAAAGTAAAGTTTCACCTGGTGGTTCGGATGGAGGGGAGGGGGGAGCGGGATGGTCAGCGTCGACTCTCTCTGGTTTCCGTGGGTGCGATGGCAGCAGTATGACTTGCCCCAAACTGCATGTGATTATCATAAAATGGGCATGTCTCTAAAGGGGAGGCTCATGGGTACCCATAGAACCCATTCTCATTCACATATCTGGAGGTCAGAGGTCAAGGGACCCCTTTGAAAATGGCAATGCCAGTTTTTCTTCGCCAAAATTTTGCGTAAGTTTGGAGCGTTATTTAACCTCATTTGCTACAAGCTAGTATGACATGGTTGGTACCAGTGGTACCTTAGGTTTTCTACCCATGCCCCCCAGTGTTCTCTGTGCAAGGCATGACCTGTGAAAGCAGGTCAATTGGCTTAGGTTCATCTTCAGTTAGCAATCAACATTCCTCTGGTCATCCCCAGTGAGTTCTGCAGGCTGTTTCTTCACCCAGAGGTCTTGTCAGCAGGAAGTTTTGTGAAATGAAAACATTTTTTTAATTATACTGAACAAAAAAATTACTCCAGTAAAACTCTGTTACCATGTAAATAAGAAATAACATTTCATAATAATGGCATCTTTATATATTTCACACACTTTTTCATGATGATTTGTTAAATGACGCCTTGTTTATTAGTTTAATTTTAAACACTTTGGGCTTCCATATATTTGCTGCTGCTTGCAGAGCTTTAGACGTATAGCAGTTTAGTCACACCCATATCATCAACATCATGCCCGGGACAATGTAAAACTGCTGTTGAGCATGTATCCAGCTGAGGAAACTTGCTTTTATTTGGTCTGATGAATAAGTAAACAGACGGGGGAATATGTGGGAGAACTAGTAAATAGCAGCTCCTCTCTTTTAAGCAGTGTGTAGAGGAGGAGTCATTATAAAGCTACTGCCATGGATACTGTATGGGAACGAGAGAAGGCAGGTGTGTTCATTTCCATCGGCTCTTGAATTGATTACACCTCAGACGGAGAGCTGTAAATGTCTTGTTGGTGTGTGTGGATTAGAGGTCTTTGTGAAATAATGAGTTCCGTCTAGCTTTAATGGAGTCATATCCCCAGTATTCTCCCTCCCCTGTGTCCATCCCTCTCCTCATATCTCTTTCTTACATTCACCTTTTAGTTCTACAATTGGTAAAATCTCCAAAGTCTGCATCATCTATCAAATTCTGTGTCAGCCCGGTCTCACCGAAATGGCGTATGAATGACATGACAATTTGTAAGTCATTTTGCAAGCGAGGATAACTCTGTTCTTGCTTTTGGTGTCATTTCACGCCATGTAGTCTGTGCTGACTGCAATGTAAACGCAACCGTGTCAATATGCTATGTTCAGAGCTAGCGACGTAGAATAAAAAGTGAGAATGACAGCTTCTGGTGGGAGTGAGGGGAGGTGGATGGGTCCAACAAACACAGGACTTTCAACCAGGAGACCGGCGTTCGTGTCCCAAAGTGTTGTTGAGTTATTTTGAAGTTGCTTTAATGACCTTTGTGACATGTTTTCTGCACATATGTTACGTTGTTTATGTACATATTTTACTTAGTAAGTTTAGGTACGTAATGTGGCATTTTGCTAGTTGCGGGTGAAGGAAACGAACCATGTCCATCCGCTGTGTTAAAAATTAACAAATTGCCTACTACTGCATACTACGGACTGCTTAAATTTTTTCTTCCTAACACCAAATAACAGACAGACAAAGTGACTAGCAACTATCTGGTGAACAAAGACGAGCATTCAGCTGCTGAAGAGTTGGTGGACACCAAAAACAGAGCTAAAAGAGCGTGAATATTTGACTTACATTCATCAGGTGGACACAAACACCACTCCAAATGACTTCTAATGTTGCTTTGGGACTGTTGGTGTAAACCTATTTGCCATAACAACTTTATAAGATGATTAAATGTCAAATGTTGTATTTTCAGCTTGTTTCATTGCCCCCAAGTACCTCAAAAACTCAATGAATGCAAGTTAAAGTCTCATATTCAAAACGTTTAACCATAAACCATGAGTATCTTTAGATCCATCCCATTGGTGTTTGATTCAGGATGCTGTACCCAGTTCGACATGTAATAATATTTTGAAGTATACACTATGTATACAATAATCTTACCAATAAAATGTATTGGTGTTAAGTACACAAGAAATTGTCAAACTTTAAATGTTTCAGTCAAGTTTAGATTTGACAGGCTGGACCTGTCAAACCATTTAACAAATACCACCATACAGAGGCACTACATGTAAAACACACACTCCTGAATGTGTCTGTGAGCTTTAAATCCATGTCCAAGTCTTTGGGCTAAAGAGAGTGCTGGGTAAAATGAAAGGCCATTAAATATCATGTGGCCCGGGTCCATCAGACTGAATGAAATTGCAGCACAAAAGAAGAATTGAAATCCCCGTCCTCAGATGAGCCATGATGGCCTCTTTAATACGAAAAGCAGAGAAGCAATTACTTCAGATTCAGCACAGTGGTGCATGCCTGGTGCTGTCAGCCCATCGGCGCTGCTGGTGTCCAACCTGCCAAAACCAGCCCGTCTCTCTCTCTCTGAGCACTGTGATCAGACCTCCGAAAAGAGCTATTCCATCCGAATCTAAATGAAAAGACTTGCAGTCGCTTGTACCATCCGTTCATGTTCTTATTTGACTGAGCTCTGATGTAACACTGAAAGATGAAAAGAAACAAAGTTGGGTTACACTTTATAAGAAACATTTATAAAGGCTTCATAAACTGTAACTAATGGGTTTTTTTTAGAAATGATTAATGAATCATTTACTAGTGCACAACAGATCAATGACAACTATTCACAATATTTGTTGCCAGGAGGAAAAATGTGGACTCTAACTAAAATTGAATAAACCTTTTTCACAGTAGACAAAAAAATGTAGGTGTCAAATACAGGTGTAACCACTAAACTAAAATTAGGTCCACCTGTGGTTGTCCGAGACTGTCTTCTCGAGAAGAACAACAGCATCAGTTGTTTCAGCGAGCGCCCCAAAACAACATTAATACACATTTTCCGCAAGGTATAACCAACCACATAGTTTAGTCCTCTAGTTCTAGTAGCTACTTCTCTTCTTCTGAGGTGTGTGTGATACAAATTCCTTTTGGGCGTGTCCATTTTTACCAGATTTGAATTTTCTCGATGCAGTTGACCAACATAGAATAGGGTTCAGTTTAAAACACAGGTGACCATTGTCCCGAAGGCCCATTGGTCCAAAAATACACTCCCCCCTGCAACAAACAGAAGCATATGGCTGATTATTATTATTCAGAAGTTAGACACCTGGACTTTCTGCCATAAAGGGTCTATTTTAACCCAAACCATGATCTTTTCCCAAACTTAATAAAGTAGTTTTGTTGACTAAAACTAAGGAGATCTTAGGTCTCCTTGATGAAAGCCTTGTGTTTTTTGGAGCCATCCACCTCTACTTTCCACCTGACCAGTGTGTCTCTTTTGCTCTTTAAACTATGTCACCACACTCCCAATGCACTTTCTCGGAGCGATTACTGTTGCTGCTGATGGGTTGACATTATAGTTAAAGAAACGCCCGTTGAGTTTCATACTGGTGCTAAAGGGTGCCGTGTGTGGCGGTATCTAAAGCTCGGGCCACACAGGGAACGTCAGCAGCACGTGGCGGCTGTCTCGCTGAACGGCTGCATGGTTCACGTGTGGAGTGTCCACACTGGCAGCGTTTCTGCTGCTGTTGGGCTACTGCTGCTGCCAGCCCAATATTCATTGTAAATGTCATTTATATTTATTTTAGACAGAAAAAGGTTAAGAAGCGCATGCTTATTTGTAAATAATAGTAATAATCCACAATTAAAACCCCGTACTTTATTCATTCATGAAGCCCTGCAAGTCACTGTATGTTCTACAACACTGTCCTGCAAATATTTCAGAATAATAGCCTCGTGTTAACAAATGAAGGAATTCTGTCCACAGAAGAAAAAAAAATGCTTGAGGGCTTATGTTTTCAAGTGAAAGCAGGAAGTGTTGCTTTAAAAATAAATCTTTTTTCATGTCCTTGACATATTCTACAGATGTCTAGACATTGAAACTGTAGTAATGCTGCTGATAGGATGTCCATATACAGTCAATAGATCACTTTCACTCTGTGACATATTCTACAGGTGTCTAGACATCAAAACTGTAGCAAAGTGTGGCTGCTCTAACCTGTTAACATGGACGCCGAAATAAAAAACAACAGGTTCTGCTGACGTTCCCTGTGTGATCGGGCCTTATGCCGACGGCCGTGACAAAGCCTCGGTATTCAACGCCCTGGGATTGAGGACAGGCTGGTATTTTCAAAGCAAATGGACGTTTGTTTTCGGGACAACGGGCTGTCAGACAATTTGGCTTTTGGTCCAACTGGACATTTTTCTGAGTATTGGGGTTTTGGAACAATGGGCAGTCCCCAAAACATATGTATGATGTTGAATATGCTACATTTAGGATTTTCTATGATTGCAATGCTGAAAAGATATGTTGAAAATTACCTTGAAGCTGCACTAATCAATATCTTTCTATGACAATGGATCACACTCGTAATGACAAACCCACAGAAAAATCCTTTAATTTCAGATGAATTAAATATGCTACTTTAATAAAGATCTCACCCGTCTTGAATCTTAAAGGTGTAAAATATACGGCCAACATTTAATAGCTTGTGGGTTAATTGTTAAGGCGTACCAAGGGTCCCTAAGAAAGGATCAATCATTCACAGCTGTAATAAGGACTTTCTAATGGCTCATTGAGGCCACCTTCCTGCAATGCAGAGTCCGCCTTTATTCACACATCATGGCCAACAACTTTATACGTCCTTCTTCCACATGGAGGGCGTATCAACTTCTGCAGCTCAGAGCGTTTGTAATAAATCAGGAAATTTAACAAGGAAGGCCTCAGAAGTTTGGAGTGCATGATCGCTCAATACACTTGGATACACTTGTAAGCATTGGGTGTATGGAGGGTGTAGTGTGCGGTGGGGGGGGGGGGGGGGGGGGGGGGGGGGGGGGGGGGGGGTCATCCACTGCATCATTACGGTGTTTTTCTATGTATTATTAATGGTGTGGGGTACTAGTTTGTTATTCATGGGAAGTGAGCCTTGAGGAGTGTGCAGGGGAGGTCGGAGAGTGAGTACTGGTGGGAGGCAGGGAATGATAGTGTAAGGTAGCAGAGAACATTTGTAAAATCAGCCAACCAAGGACAGCGAGAAACTCTATACTCTCAAAAAGACTTTCCAAATGAGAGATATTAAGAGATTTTTTTTCTATGGGCGGAGGCTGCAGAGAATGGTAAGTTGGCTACTTATCTCCTGAATAAAGGTTTTAGAAGCAGATACTGCAGATTGTTCTTGTAGTTTAACAGGGTTAGGTATTAGACATGTCAAAGTTTGCAGCTCCAGTATAACAACCACAACCCAAAGATACTGTAAGTAGCTCTCCATGCAGCGTACCCCTCAGGTTGGTTGGTTTGCTCACAGGCTGTGAGATCTGTCAAAATGCTTCTGAGCCCACAGCAGTGCTGTGGCTTAATGGATGTGGTGCAGCGGTAATCGGGAGGTTCGGGGAGAAATGCCGGCGGTGCTCATGGTGCTGACTGAACAGAGCTGAGAACTCGTAGTTTCTGTCTGCTTATTCAAACACGCAGCTGGGGAGTAAATGAGCTGCCCTGCCTTGACCTGAGGTTAGGAGTCTGGCCGGATTCAGCAGAATCCCACACTGTGATGAGGATGGAGAGAATAATAAACAGTGGTGCCAGTAGACGGTGGACTGTAGCTAAGTGCTCTATGATAGTACATATATCCGGTGTAGCTCATCATTGTAAGAGTAAACTAGTCTGTATTATGCTTGAATCAGACTACATAATAGTATCCTGATAATGATGAGACCTGACAGACGCAGCAAACAGAATAAGAAACATTAAAAAAAACATGTTTATTTAAAGGTCCCATATCATGCTCATTTTCAGGTTCATACTTGTATTTTGTGTTTCTACTAGAACATGTTTACATGCTGTAATGTTAAAAAAAAACGTCATTTTCCTCATACTGTCGGCCTGAATATGCCTGTATTACCTGATCTCATTAACATACACTGCAACCAGGAATAAACTGGGACACATTTAGAATGTTTATGTTTAAAACCGTGTAATGATCTAAATATTGTATATTTGTGACATCACAAATGGACAGAAATCCTAACGGCTTGTTTCAAACGCACAATTTCTGAATACGGGCTGTGTGTATTTCTCTGAATATTGAGCGCTTCGATACTTTCACAGTATTTATATAGCACTTAAACCTGCTTTATAACATAATAGACATGAAAATCTTACTTTTTACAACATGGGACCTTTAAAATATTATTTACTGCAAAAAAACACTCTGTCTGATCAGGCAACAGGCAGTGCAGTGCCCCTCATGTTATCTACACAGTATATAAAAAGTGGACGTACCCACCGTGACGTCACCCAATGGTTTGAGGACTACCATTCTGAAATTTGGCATTTTGGCTGTCGCCATGTGCGTAAGGCACCAAGAACCGGAGGGGGGCACAAACAGCCCGTACGGAAACGGGAATGAAGACTGGAGTGCAGCTAGCTGGCTAGCATTCAGTCCATCTATGCACTCTGACCCATATGCTCTGACTCCATGACACACGTTGAGAGACAGCCCCCTCATTTGCATAATCAGGCAGAAATACATAAAGAAATGTAAAAATAAAGGTGTAAAGATAAAAATACATAAATATATAAGTTTGGGATATAAATATGAGCTGAAATGCTAAGGGATAAATAAATAGATAAATGCATAAATAAATAAATGCAAAAATACATAAATGAATGCATTTAAAAATAAATAAGAAATAAATGCATGACTAAATGAATAAATAAAACTAAATGCAAAAATAAAATAAATAAATACAAAATAATAATAAAAATACATACATAAATAAACTAGAATGGCACTCAGAGAGCGCAGACCTCCGCCTCCCCTCTCCTTGCAGCTTGCGCCATCATCCACGTGTATTTGTGTTTATGTTGAGATCAGCTGTACGTAGCGGAGCATCGTAAAACACTTCATTCACACTGGACAGAAACTAAATAAAACTCACCTAAACAGTCGTCGTTACTCTTTCCAACAATCACCAAGTGTGATTTGGTCCAACTCAACTGTAATTTCACAGAGTTTAATGTGAATAATGCTAAAACTACAGCTGTCCCAACCCCCCAACACCCTCACCCCCCCCTTAATGTTGTCTTAATGTTCTGGCTGTTATGGCCGGAATCCTTAAAAAAATTCCTGAGTCCGGATCATGGTCCGGATTGCCACCAAAATCTAATGGATTGTTTATTGTGCCACACCCCAACCCTCCAAAAAAATGAATTTAAATCCATCACGGACTTTTGGAGTAGTCCTGCTAACAGACAAACAAACAAACAAACCAACGCTGGTGAAAACATAACCTCCTTCCTAGGCCTTCGGCCTTCGGCCTCGGTAATAAAAGGGAAAATTAAACCAAAGAGTTGACTCGCTTTTGGAACCAGCCTCAAGTGACCATTCTACGTTTTTTGTCACTTCCGCGTTGGCTTCATTTTTCAGCCCTGGAGGTTGCTGCTCGCTGTAAACATGGCTAGGAAAGAGTAATTATGTTGTTGGTGCTGTCAGCTGGACCAGTGAAGTCAGTCCATGGCGCCTCCTTTCTGAGCACCTACAGTATGTGTCACGCAAGCATCAGTCGTTTTTCAGCAAGTGCTCCAAGACATCATATGTTTCAAGTGAGAAAGCCTCCATGTGTCCGTAGTAACTACGATGGGAGAAAAGGAGAGAGTACGGTGACGTTATTAGAGCAACAAAGTGAAATGGGGTGGATGGAAGGGTCAACAAAACATTGAACTCTATCATAGGAGATCACTGTTTGTTTCCACTTGGAAGTCAGATAGCCCAACCATGTACTGGAGTCCCATTGGGATGCTTCTCGTTGGTCCCTGCTGTAGGGGTTCTACTTTGGTAGGTTTTGGTTATTAGCAAATTAATTAATAAATAATAATAGAATTATTAATATTAATAAAGATTATCAATAAACATCAATAATAAACGGGGCACCACCCTGGAATCAGGGACCAATGACCAAAACGTTAATATAGTCTCATTATATATGCTAAACTATCAATTTGGAACGTTGATTAATAATTAAATTAATAACTATAACCAGAATAGATAGTAAAGGTTGAAGGATATCGGAGTTCTTGACATAGCAGAGGTTGGCATTATTCACTCTTGTGCAACATTAAAGAGACCAGCATGTATATTCCACAAACATTTATTTACAAGATAATAAAGGTTCAAAACACAATATTAATCTAACTAAATAACTAAACTAAACAAACCAAACACAGTGTGTGTGTGTGTGTGTGTGTGTGTGTGTGTGTGTGAGAGAGAGAGAGAGGGGGGGGGGGGGGGAACAAGATGGGTTCTTGTCTCAAAATGTCTGTATGGCCTACAAACAAAATGGTGGGCACTGTAAAACTACAAAGATGGCTGAATCAAAGATGGCGGAATCAAAGATGGCCATCAGCATGTCATCACATGACCTCTTTGTTCTAGGACAGAGAGGGGGGTGATGTGGGGGTTAAGATTATCTGAAGCTGTATGTTTATGTTTAACTAATTCACAGTTTCTGTATGTGATCTTTATGTGTGTTAGATATGCAGTGGGTTAGAAAAGATGGTTAGTTTGCATGCAAGACCTTGTCTATGTGAAGCATAAACTAAACACATCAGATGTGGCGAAGCCAGTTACCCAAATATCAAATACAGATAAATCAACACAGTCAAACTCAATGAATAACATTAAACCAAATCAATACAGGTACATCCTAGAAATCAAAGTTTAACTGTCTTGCTCAGCCCTGTGCGATTGCTAATGCTAAGGCCCAGTACGTTACCAATCCATGGAAGAAAAGGGTTTGTGATTCCATGTGTTGAAGTTGTGGTTCCAAGTCAAAGAGGTCGTCTTTGCTGTTAGTTTGGTGCTAACTTCTTTGCTTGATAGCTTGAAGTTAGCTGGTGAAAAGGGCAGAGCACTCGCGTCGTCTGCCTTTTGGTTCCTTGGTTGCAATGGCTGTTTCCTAACAGGCCATTGATCAGAACAGAGCTGTTTCTACAGCTTCTGGACTGGAGAGCTTAGATGAAGAGTAGAAAGAGGGCTGTGGGTCACCTCCAGCAGCTGGTCAGCTTGTGTCAGGAGGTGAAGAGCAAAAAGTCGAAAGAGGAGGAACAAAGGACATTCCTCTGGTTTTGTTCTGTGTGATTTTCACACCTCTGTGTGAAATGTTACTGTAGCCAATGAGAGCATACCTCCAGGATTCTGGGAGACAGTTCACTGTGTCTGCCACCAGAAATGGCAGGTCCCTACACTGCTGAGTAATATTTAAATGTATGCTAATTTGCAGATAACATTGTAAATAAGAGTGAGAGCACAACACAGGGTCCCCAAGTGAATATTCATTTGAGGGATTTTCTTTCCTGTGTAGCTCATGAAATAAGAAGCTGTGGCATTTATAAAGACAGCACCCAAGGGGGACTTCACCAAGAAACCTATACGTTCCATGAAATGTCTGTTTGACTGTGTGAACATCTTTCAAACTCACTCGTGTTCCTCTTGCATTGCCTTTGGTTAAACTTGCCTACATCTCTCAAATAATTAGCATTCACGACAGTTAGCAAAAGGTAAATTGCATCATTTATCTCCACACATCTCTGTGGTAGTACCTAAAGATCTCAGAGGTCCACAGCCTGAGTCTTGTTTTAGGGAAAGAAAAGCGGTGTTCCCACATTACTGGCTAATTAACAGTATGTTGATGTGGGGCTCCAGAGATTTGCATTGCCTTGTTAGACTGATAATCGCTTGTAACAACTCCCCTAGAGACAGGAGAGAAGTCGTCGGATGAAAGAATCCCTATTTGATGAGTTGTGAAAGTCTGGAGGTGAAATCCCTTTGCACAGCCTGCGCCGGAGGAATAATGGACATTATAATTGCACCGCTTCATCAGTTTCTATGTGATGGTTTTTGGCAATGAGCGAGGTCTTACATTGGAGAAGAGGGGACACTGATGACACAACCTTCCAGCTTTGATTACAGTGTGCAGTGCCAGGATGTCTCTTTTCACTCAACCATCAAAAAAATTTGAGGTGATGAAACATAAATATCATGTTGGGACTAACATTATGAGGTTTGCTGAGGGTGGTTCTAGAGAAAGGTCATGGGGTCCAGGGTTTACATTAGCTGGCATATGCTGGCTTTTTTAGCTGGTATCAGGTGTAGTTGTCCGGCAGATTAATGATCTATTGTACGCAATGTTTCAGTAAAGTATTAATATTAATTTTAATGTCAACTTTATGAATGAAGCTTCAAACTATTTGGTAGGCTACAGCCCTACGAGCCACACAACACTATTTTGAATTTCACAAACGCGGAAATCGGACTGCATAGCCTATTATTACCTCCCCGAGAGACAGGAGAGAAGTCGGAGGTGGAGGTTATGTTTTCACCGGCGTTGGTGTGTTGGTTTGTTTGTTTGTTTGTCTGTTAGCAGGATTACTCCAAAAGTCTGTGATGGATTTGAATGACATTTTTTTGAAGGGTGGGGTGTGGCACAATGAACAAGCCATTTCATTTTGGTGGCGATCCGGATCATGATCCAGATTCAGGAATTTTTTTAAGGATTCCGATCAGCCTAAGCATTAAGACCTCTGGGTATAACACATGCAAAGTGTAACCCAGCCTCTTTTGGCGTTTTTTCACTTTAAACTCGGTGAAATTAGAGTTGAGTTGGACCAAAGCACACTTGGTGATTGTTGGAAAGAGTAACGACGACGGTTTAGGTGAGTTTTATTTTGTTTCTGTCCACAAGCTGTGGAGGGGAGGGCGGGGGGGCAATCGTACTTGGGCACCTTGGCAGAGGTCTGTGCTCTCCAAGTGCCATTCTAGTTATATTTCTAAGATTGCTTCCTCATTTAACTTATTTTCAAGATAAGTCAAACTTTCTCATTTTACAGCTAAAGAGTACACTACAAGATGTTTCTGAAAACATTTGAGGAGAGAAATAGGTATTACAGTAAGAGACTGTTGATTCATATTTGATCAGCGCTGCCTAGTTTGACCTTTTTGTTCGGAGCTCACGGGTGATTGACAGCTGCTCAGAGACGGCAGACTCTAGATCAGCTCTGATTGGTTGTTTGTTTGTATTGACTTAAATTCTGGATGTGCAGCGTTTGAATACAGTATCAGAAAATAAAGTCAACAGGAATGCTGGTCCCAAACACATCTGTGGATAAAATTGCACAATGCGTGAGATTTACTTTGTCTCATTTACCACTCTGCCTCAACCAAATATCCAAATATAATCCAGCAGTACTACAGCGCTGTTTGTGTTGCATCCATAGGCTCGTTGGAGATGAACTGCGTCTCGCCTGGAAAGTACAGTAGACGAGATCAGGCGGCAGCAGCAGCAGGGGGCGGTGACTAAAAGCTGCGGTCAAGTCAAACAGTTTCCAGCCGTTTCCAGCAGCCTTCTAAGAATTTACAGGAAGTCACAGAAAAAGTGACTTCCTGTTAGAGCCGATCTGTAGGCTACTTGTAGTTTTCAGACCACGTTGGGATTTATTTATATTTGTTTGTAAATCTATGTGGAAATGTGCGTGTGTCTGGCATTAGATTCTATCATTTTATGTTTTTATGTCCGCCTTGTAAAACACATAATGAGCACTTGTGTTGATAAGCGCTTATAAATAACCTTCATTATTATGATGATTATTATTATTATCAATAACACAAGATATGTTTGCTAACAGATGACACCTTCATTGCACAACATGAGACTAATATCCTAAAATCTAGCGTTAAATATTACAATTACACGGAAAGTTGTGATTTTCTATAATACGGATGTTTGCTGTCAAAACTAAGAGCCAATCAGCTCTTTGAACAGGTGACAACCAGGCGTTTCCCATCATGCCCTGGGTCTTGCAGCCGTTGGAGAGCAACTGCGGCGCCTGGCTCTAAAAACTGCGGCCCCCTCGATCTCGCGAGGTTATCGTTGCCCACGTGTGCATGACGTCCGAGCAAGTCGGACACAAATCTAACCGGCATGCATTGCTGGCGGTTGATTCTGTGCAGGCCTTTCTCATCTCCAACGAGCCTAATATTATTTTGCTTTCTGAAAATAAACCAGCATTAAACAGTGAAATTGAGTAGACAATTTGACATTGGCAGATTGACACAGACCTTCTAAGGACCTTCATTCACCCATGTTTCAAATACTCTATTCTCACCCTCTACTGAACACGACCACACATACAGATGTTTTGTTGCATAAAGCTGTATAGCACCCGCAAAACACTCTAAACCAGGGGTCAGCAAACTTTACTATCAAAAGAGCAATTTTAGGCAAAAAAATTAAATACAAAAAATCTGTCTGGAGCCACAACACATTTGAGCATTGTGATGAAGGTAACACAGCTTATAGTCTAAGTACATAGTATATACAGTAAGTCTAATGCAGTAAGGGCCAAAGTGCAAATGCAGTACGAAGTATTAGGACCACATTGAGGGAAAAAAATGTTTAGATTTCCAGAATAAAGTCATAACATTACGAGAAAAAATTCGTAATATTACGAGAATAAAGTCATAACTTTACAAGAAAAAAAAGTCGTAATATTCCGAGAATAAAGTCATAGATTTATGAGAAAAAAAGTTGTAATATTACGAGAATAAAGTCATAACTTTACGGGAAAAAAGTCGTAATATTACGAGAATAAAGTCATAACTTTATGAGAAGAAAAGTTGTAATATTACGTGAATAAAGTCATAACATTATGAGAATAAAGTCACAAGTTTACGAGAATAAAGTTATAACTTTACGAGAAGAAAAGTTGGAATATTACAAGAATAAAGTCATAATATTACAAGAAAAAAGAAAATAACTCGTAAAATTACTACTTTATAATATTATGACTTTATTCTCATAATATTATGACTTTATTCTCGAAATCTTATTACCTTAACTTATCTTTTTATTTTTTTCCTCAATGTGGCCCTAATACTCCGTCGTAACGTCCTACCATAGACCTACAACAATGATAAATAAAAATGAAAATGCAAACAAAAAAACAGTTATTCATTTCCACTAATTTTTTTAAAAATCCACAGGGAACCACTGGAGAGGGGCTGAAGAGCCGCAGGTTGCTGACCCCTGCTCTAAACATTCAATAGTCTCATCTCCCTACTCACAAACTAATAACCACAGTACTCGCTGCAGGGCTGGATCCAAGGTAACTGTCCCCCCCGCACAAAATCTGGTGAGAGGTCTGTGGGAGCTGGTTTGAGGGCTTATATTTCAGAAGAAGTAGGCCGCATCACATCCCATGGCTTTGGCTCTGGCTCTAAATGAACTGAAGCTGTGTACTCAGAGAAACAAATGTCTTGTAATAACTAGGGTCGAAGGCATTACTCTTCCTGGTTTCCTTCACGGTCTATTGGAGCACACTGCATGCTGTCAGTGCATCTCTGTCTGTCCGTTCCTTGAACTATCCACCTGCCTGTAATTATCTCAATTCTGCATTATCTGACCTGTCGTCATCTTTCTCATCAGGGGAACAGCCCATTAAGCTTCCCCCCTTTATTTCTCCTCGCAGAATGACAGCGTTTTTCTTTTGCAGTTCTGCTCATATAAATCCAGGGGAGTGTCCCATACAATAGGTCTCGCCTGAGGGATTACAGTACACTGGCTTCAATTATCATGAGGGCTGACTGATAAAGGATGAAAGGCGTCATTGAGCTGATGAGGAACTCTTTACTCTTATAGTCCTGGCTTGGCTTGATTTGGCAGTATTTCAGTTCAGAGTACATACTGGATGTAAAATTCAACAATATGAGAAAATGAAACTGGATATGGGGTTTAAAATGAAAGTTAATCATTTTTCCCCCCCGACTCGGGTGGCACCTAAGGATAGTGCACCACATCCTCACTCCCAACTCGTCACATATCGCCGCTTGGTCGGTGCCCCTCGGCATCGGAGACCGACACACGGGGTACCCCTCTTGAGTTACTTTTGGACGGATTGAGGATGGTGTGTCAATATTCGCTTGTTACATGCATAGTGTCCTTTCAAAATAAACTTTTGTTTTCACAGGAAGTTAGGTTTATGCAACACAACCACTTAGAGTTAGGAAAAGGTCGTGGTTGACATTAACTTCACTCACTAGCGACTCACGTGACTGACGATACCAAAGAGTCACGTGACTAAAGACTGACGTGACAAAATAAGTCAACGTTACTTTTAGTTTCACGCGGACACGACCAGCGGTCTCCTGGTTGAAAGTCCTGTGTTTGTTTGACCTGTCCACCACCCCTCCCATCCGCCCCGAACTGACTCTCTCACTATTAATACTACGTCACTTGCTCCGACCGTTGAATAACGCCGTGGATGGGTTTACATTAGAGTTAGTTGAAAGCCAGGTTCATCATAAACTGTTGCTAAAGGGTGCCTCCATGCGCCGGTTTCTGATGCCAAGGGGCACTGACCAAACGGCAGTATTTGACGAGTTGGGAGTGAGAAAGGGTTGGATACTGATGTTCCTTGGTTGGTCTTTATTACAGAGTAAGACATCTCAACAAATGCTGGCCAGTGTTAGTCCGTCTCTCAATAATCTCAATAATAATCTCTGATTACCCGACCCTGTCTGTGGCTCTCAGTTCCAAGCCCATTGGTTCCATACCATATACTAAATATAAGAAGGGGACGTAGTCACCGTGACGTCACCTATTGGTTTGGTGACTACAGTTTTGAAGCTTCAAGTTCGCCATCTTGTTTTTTTTAGATCCAGAAGTGACACGAAAGGGTGTAGCTAAGCACAACCGAACGCTGAATAAGACATTTTTTGGCGACCAAAATGTTATAATTAACCTTCATGAACTGAAAACACACTGTGAAAGGGTTAACGTTCAAAGATGAGAAAACAGACAACTCCGAGACAGGACAACGCCGTGGCAGCGACCTGTATTAGAAAGAATGCTGGTTTAAGGCAGATCCGCATTGGCTTGACTTTTCAGAACCCGAGGTTGCTGCAACAAAGACATAAATCTTTTTTAAAAATCTCACAAATATATATGTTTTAGGGCTATCAATCGAATAAAATATTGAATCGCGATTAATCGCAAATTAATCACATATTCTTTATCTGTTCAAAATGTACCTTAAAGGGAGATTTGTCAAGTATTTAATACTCTTATCAACATGTGAGTGGAAAAATATGCTGCTTTATACAAATGTACGTATATATTTATTACTGGAAATCAATTACCAACACAAAACAATTACAAATATTGTTCAGAAACCCTCACAGGTACTGCATTTAGCATAAAAAATATACTCCAATCATAACATGGCAAACTAAACACTTTTGCAACTAAATTGTGTTTGTTTGATTGATTACATAAAGGATACGAGGTCTGGAACAGCGTGCTTTGTGAAGATGGTGCTTGGAGGTTAATAATTAGATTAAGCATCCAACAATGATTGTGTCAAGGTACGGAGAACATGTTTGTGAGGCGGAAACAGGTGTTATGGTCTGTGCAGTCTGCTGCAGAGCACCAGGTCTGGATTATGAACCGTGTAATTACGTCCACAGGGAAGGAATCCTGCTGATTAAAAGGAATAGAGTATGAGTCTCTCTTACGCCAGATGTAGCTCCAAACAATTCTACTCTATTGATATGTATACCAGACCTTTTGAAAAAAAGTAAGCAAACCCTCAGAATATGAAGATGTTGTTAATAATCAAAGTAGTGAAATATGTTGCTATCATCTTGCTGGATTTTGTGGTCCCAGTGTCGTCATGATGACTGAAGTCATGTAGGACTCATCCCAGACACCCTTTCTGTGTCGTTCCTATATTTTACTAACGCTAGTCTGCATACACCTCGTTTGATTTATTGCAGGTAGTAAAGGGTCTTAATGTTTGCTGAATCACAAGAGGTCCAAGCAGCCTTTTAATAATTAATCCACTTAGCTGGAGCGCGCTCTTTATCAGCAGCTGCAAGAGACTCACACACTTCCCTTTGGCCTCTCGCAGCCTCCCTCCTACCACCTTTTGTCTTTCCAGTTCATCTCTAATGATCCTGCAGTTTGTTTACTCTAAATGCTTAATAAGGCCGAATGCATCACTGATGAATATTAATGCCGGGAGATAATTGGGTCCTTTTTTGTTTAAAAAAATGTTAGACGAAGGCAGATCATTAAAGAAATGATTGTGTGTTAAGATCTCTGATGCCAGTCGTGTAGTGTCTAGTTCACACTACACGACTTTAGCCCTGATTTTCTTCTCCCCCCGACAGTTTTTTGGAGCTCCCCGACAGAAGCCCCACACCAGAGGCAAATCGGCGGTGGCTCGCACATCGGCACTCGAGCGTCACGTGTGAACTAACGCAAGCCGAGAGGCTCGCAAACACATTCCAGATATTTAGCATGCTAAATATATGGACCAGCCTCGAGCTACAGCCAATGAGAGCGCAGGACACGTGACAAAACGTAGTTTGTTGACCTCATCAGGGATTCCTCCCAGTGAAAGATCTTATAGTGTGTGACATCCTGTCTCCGGTTAGTCATGTATTGTGAAAACCAACGACTCCCGACTACGAGACCACAAGTTGTAGGGGTGGGAAAAAAAATCGATTCACCTATGTATCTTTATTTGAAATAGATTTTTTAATGCCAGAATTGATATATTTGCTTCATTTGAGTCTATACGGAGGTAGAAGGAAGTTACCGCTTTTATTGTTGTAGTCTGAGTAACGTGACGTCACATCTGCTCCGTAACCATCAACCAAAACAAAGTTAACAAGAATCACAATAAATCATAATATCGAATCGCAATACTTGTAGAATCGCAATACATATCAAATTTGCACCAAAGTATCATGATAGTATTGAATCAGGAGATAGGTCTAGTGAACAGTGCTGTGATCTGACGACTTTGAAAGTCGTGTAGTGTGAACTTGGGTGTGTGTTTGATTTGATTATTATTGTGTCATGCATAATTAATATGCCCAGCCCAAACGGCCTTACAAGACTAATAAAAAGACAAAGGGAGAAACCAGAGTAACAATACAAATTACAAATAATACTAAACAAATAAACCATCCTGACGTTTTTTCCAAGCTTGAAAAAAGAAAAGTAGCCAACTTATGAGCATTAAAATGAAATCGCCATTCCATTCAGTCATCATCCGATCACCAAAACATTTCTGGATTCTGAACAGACATTTCATTTAAAATAGAAGTTCTCAACTCATCATCGTATGGAAAATAGAAAAGAAAATTAGACTTAAAAAAGTACTGCATAAAGTACTTGAGGAACCCTCAATCATCAGTCTATAGATATGGATGAGATTAATGCATCATCTGTGAGTTTATTTTTGGCCATAATATATTTTTTCTGGGATGGTTCAAATGCAAACAAGGCAGACGTGGAGAAGAGAGTGGCCCTACAACTTCACGTTTCCATGGAACTGCATGACCAGGGACACATTTGATGCCATCTTTTGGTCCCTTTGTCTGTGTGACGTTAAAGAGGATGAAGAAGAATGAGAAAAAAGAAGGGAACACCACAATACGGCCGGCTCTTCAAAATCAAACCCCTCTATAATCACGTTGTCAATGCATGCAGCAGCTCTCTCTTCCAGCCAGGCAGGGAAATAAGCATTGATGAGAGCATGGTGGCGAGCAAGGCCACAATTGGATTCAGACGGGTCGTGAAAGACGAGCCAACCAAGTTTGGTTACAGACTGTTTGTATTGGCTGATTCCCAGTCTGGATACACATGGAACTGTTTATCGGGTAAAATCTGCCAATAAATTCAGTAGAAGGGCCTCAGTTACACATCAGTTATGGACCCAATGAACTTTGCCATGTTTCCCCGTGTCAGCGTGGGTTTTCTCCGGGTGCTCAGGTTTCCTCCCAGAGTCCAAAGACATGCAGGTTCATTGTTGACACTAAATGTCAAGTAGGTGTGGATGGAAGTGTGAATGGTTGTCTGTCTCTATGTGTCAGCCCTGTGTGATCTGGCGAGTCCAGGGTGTACCCCGCCTTCGCCCAATGTCAGCTGGGATCGTCTCCAGCCTCCCCCCCCACCCTTCCACCCCCCGTGACCCTGAATAGGATAAGCGGTAACAGATAATGAATGGACGAACTTTCACACAAGCCCATTACTTTTTCAAAAACTTGCCACCAATAGCTTGTAGGTAGCTTGTGGAAACATTCGACAGTCGCATCGGCTTTCCCAAAACAATAAGAGAATGATTTACCAAAGAAGGATGAGACGGGAGACATGAGGTAACTGCAGAAGGACAACCTCCTCTTTGCCAAGTGGAAGGACACCAAGGAAGTGACATGCGGCTGGCGGCTGTGGCTCAGAGGTAGAGCGGATCGCCCACCAATCGGAAGGTCGGCGGATTGATCCCAGGCTTCTCCAGTCCACATGTCGAAGTGTCCTTGAGTAAGATACTTAGGTCCAAATGTCTCCTGAAGGCTGAGCCGTCGATGTGTGAATGAGTATTTAGATCAGATCCTGATGGGCAAGGAGGCCGGGTAGTGGCGCTATAAAGACATTCCCATTCCCGATGACATCAAGGATTACAACAACCACATGGGTGGGGGTGGACCTCTCAGATGGCCTCATCCAATATTACTCTGTTTGAGGGAAGAAAATGAGATGGTATCAGATTATTTTCTATCATTGTGTTGACTGTGATTGTAAATTCATACATCCTGTTAAAGCTCTTGGCCGTCGGACAGTCAGAGACTCCCACGACGCACCAAGCGATTTGCTGAGGTCCTGATGAAAGAGCTGGTTGCAGAGGCCAAAGCTGCAGCTGCTGCTCCGACCACCCAAACCTCAGCACCACTTGTATGCCTTTGGGCAAACTGCCACTGCCCTGCGGAGGATCTGTGGTCTCTGCAAGGACCAGGCGAAAAAGGTAAAGACGCCACTGTACTACAGCACGTGTGTACCAGGAACTGCTTTCAGGAGTACCATATGAGGAGGTAGACAGACAGTGGTGGCAGCACTCAACCAGTGCATACCTCAGTGTGTGTGTGTGTGTGTGTGTGTGTGTGTGTGTGTGTGTTTGTACATATTGCATTTTACTTTGATTCTTTTTACTTTATAAAAAATACTGTGTATTTTATATAGTGTACATAGTGACATTTTATTATTTGTTGGTATCTTATTTGTGTTGTTTTTTATCTTATTTATGTTAATATCTAAGTTTTTCTTGTTCATATTTTATCTTTATAATAAAACTACTCCATCGTATCTTACCATTGACCAAACCTGATACAAAAAAAACAAATCTAAAGTACTGAATCCCAACGTGCACTAACAAAACCAAAAGGTAGCCCACAAACAAACTGGAGTCTCCCACGCCACCTAAACCATCTAACATACAGCTTACTATACACCGATCAGCCGTAACATTATGACCACCTGCCTAATATTCAGTAGGTACCCCTTTTGCCCCCAAAACAGCCCTGACCCGTCGAGGCATGGACTCCACTAGACCTCTGAAGGTCTGCTGTTGTATCTGGCACCAAGCCGTCAGTAGCAGATCCTTTACGTCCCGTAAGTTGCGAGGTGGGGCCTCCGTGGATCGGACTTGTTCGTCCAGAGCATCCCACAGATGCTCCATCGGATTGAGATCTGGAGAATTTGGAGGCAGAGTTAACACCTCCAACTCGTTGCCATCCACATGATGTAAAAGAAAACGTGATTCATCAAACCGGGCCACCTTCTTCCATCGCTCCGTGGTCCAGTTCTTATGCCCATTGTAGGCGCTTTTGGCGGCGGACATAGGTCAGCACGGGCACCCGTCTGCGGCTACGCAGCCCCATACGCAACAAACTGCTCCTCACTGTGTGTTCTGACACCTTTCTATCGGAACCAGCATTAACTTTTTCAGCAGTTTGAGCTCCAGTAGCTCTTCTATTGGATCAGACAACACGGGCCAGCCTTCACTCCCCACCTGCATCAATGAGCCTTGGGTCTGACCCTGTCGCCGGTTCACCGGTTCTTCTTCCTTGGACCACTTTTGGTAGGTCCTGACCACTGCAGACCGGGAACATCCCACAAGAGCTGCAGTTCTGGGGATGCTCTGACCCAGTCGTCTAGCCAGCACTATCTGGCCCTCGTCAAAGTCGCTCACATCCTTACACTGGCCCATTTTTTCTGCTTCCAACACAAAGTTCAAAATGTTCACTTGCTGTCCAATATATCCCCCCCCCCAGCCTCCAGGTGCCATTGTAACGAGATAATCCATGTTATTCACTTCACCTGTCAGTGGTCATAATGTTATGGCTGATTGGTGTATACGCCCAACCTCAGTCTTCAGTTATTCACTGGAAACCAGAGGGTCCAGAAATTCCCAGCTATGCAGTCACCCCCAACACATTCTCGTCTCAACTGATCACATAACGCCGCATTGTCACGTCCCTTGACATCACTTTATTTTCGCCATCAAAACCACTACAGTTACCTATGGTGTCACTTTAGGATTAGGCAACAAAACCACTATAGTTAGGTTTAGGAAAGAACTACATGGTTGGGATTAAAACTACTACGTTTGTACAGTGAAAATGACACTGACCGTTGAAAACACGGGACAATGAATGAACAGCTGATTATAACATGACGCACGGGACACGAACAGCGGTCTCCTGGATGAAAGCCCATCCATCTCCCATCCCCTCCCCTCCCGCCTGCCCGGTGTCAGCACGTCACCACACTCCCTTTGCACTTTCTCGGAGCGTTAGCTGTTGCTGCGGATGGGATTACATTATAGTTAATGGAACATCCGGTGCTTTTCAAACCGGTGCTAAAGGGTGCTGTGTGAACGCCAACAAAGCCTCTGTGTTTAACGCTCTGGGAATGAGAACGGGCTGATATAAATATATATCGACCTCCTCCTTTGAGATTCTTCAGAATTTATTAATTCCTCCTCTGTACTCCAGCAAAAAAAGTCTTCCTTTTGGAAACGGGCCTTGGCGAACACGCCTCGACCTCAAATTAGAATACACAGCTCCCCGTGTTCCCGTCATACTCACAGACACATTTCACACCCCCCCCCCTTCCTCCTTCCTCCTTCCTCCTTCCTCCAGGGCTACCTGGTGCTCTATGTCCAATTATCATAGGTCATGCAGGCAGCTTTTTTCTCGTCTGTCCATTCCTAGACTTTCATCAAGAGTCAGTCACAGCCTGAAACACGACTACAGCTCAGACGGCAGCTCCGGGCGTATCACTGAGCAACACGCTGACTGGGAGCCCGCTCTCTCTGTTGCTGCTGGAGTGTCCACACAGCTCCAGGAAATAACGCTACCAGCATGCAGGGGTTGACAAGCCGTGTCCACGACTTCAAATGGGCCTGTCCATCCCAGTGTCCTGAGATATAGATATGGCTCCGCATGGTGTCGGCGGACTAGAAAGGAGCGCTGTGATGCCGTGTCTGTGTGGGCATGGCAGTGGGCTTGTATGTTAGCCTGTAATGTTTTGCAGTTACTAACCTTAACTGCAGATAGAACCAGGCCTTTATCTGATGCAGGTTTATGTTGGAGACTGTTTTCTAAGCAGCTCTTGTTTAAATTGGCTGTTAATTCGGATTGTTGTTAATGCAAATTCAACACTTCCTCCGTGTTCACCTGTTGTCTTGATAAATACAGAATTATGCACATTTCCACAGCAGTAAGTCCATCAGTACAACAGTCATACACACCCCTCTGCTGCTCTGAGTTTCTGTTTTCATTCACTAAGTAATTGCTTTCTACTTTGTTGCGCTGTAAACTCCTCACTGCCTCACAGATGTTTCACCTTTAAATGCTTTCCAGCAGCTCAAAGGGTAATAATCCATCCCATTTCTGCCAAGCTTTTAATTCAAACCATCTGCAAGTGTTGGAACTTTATTGACAATAGTTTACCGGCGCTCAAAAAAAGTAGAACGTGACTAGTATGAATAATAATGAATTAAAAATGTATGCATTCTAAAAAGGCAAAGTGAAAGCTGCAGAGTGGTGAATATGACGTGACTGAATTAGTGCTGTGCAAATGGACATTATACTGAACTTACCATGTGAGCTATAAAAATTAAGGTAATTTCACCCTCCCTACTTTTTTACTCAGCATTTATTAGCGACAGACCTTTTTGTTGGAGGATGTACTCTCAAGGGATGGATACGACATGCAAGGCGAGGAACGCATGACAGAAAATCTGTGCCTACTTCTCAGTAGCCTTGTTAACCAGGCTAGGCTTACCTATGGTGGATTAATAGTCGTGCATTAAGAGTATAGGACCCTGTGAAATCTGTTTTATTTTTTTTCAGATTACATTTTATTAAGGGGTTTCGGCATGACCTACGCAAGCAGCTATCAATGCTACACGGTAGGCGACAGCCGTACGACATGTCGTGTTACTGTCGGAGTCTAGAAGCCACAGAGGCTAACAAGTGGGTAACACAATGCAGGAAATGCATGACAGAGGAAAAAGATGAGGTCGTTGAATATCAACATTTTCCTCAGACGTAAAATTATGAAGAAAAACAATATACGACTAAAATTACAAAATATTAGCTTATTCTGCACCAAAAAATGTAATTCCATGTCCTCCGCAATTTTTTTTTTTTCTTTTTTAAGATTATTTTTTTGAGCTTCTATGCCTTTATTGATAGTGATAGATATAGTACTGAAAGGGGGAGAGAGAGAGGGAATGACATGCTGCAAAGGGCCACAGGTCGGATTCAAACCCCGGGCCACTGCGGTATGGACACAGTCTTGGTACATGGGGCGCCCGCTCTACCGGGTGAGCTACAGTGGCACCCCTGCCTCCGCCATTAATGACAACGTCAACAAACTTGGAGCTTTCAGAAACTTTCCACTTACGAGGTTGTGAATACCACAAGAGGGGGGCGTTTATATGGACTCTCCCCTTGAACATGGTAAACAAGACCCCATTTGAAAGCACCATCAGGTTCTGAAGTGAAGCCTTAAACTTGTATTCTTTCTAACAGCCAGCAGGGGGCGACTCCTCTGGTTGCTAAAAGAAGTCTGATTGTATAGAAGTCTATGAGAAAATGAGCCTACTTCTCACTTGATTTATTACCTCAGTAAACATTGCAAACATGAGTTTATGGTCTCATCTAGCAAAGCCATTTCCACTAAAAAAAAACTGTGATCGCAATTCTCTATCACAGCGAATGGAACAATTGTAATCCCCTATTCAGAAATGAGACGAGGCAAAGAGGTTACACGGATGTAACTCGAGTTCTGTGTACGCTCGGAGCTCATCCTTCTGCTGTTTTACAAAAATGAATAAAGAATGTAAACGCTGTGGAATTTGATCAAAAGAATGAAGCGTGAACCCAGAGACGCGGTACATAGATGTGAGGTGGGAAAGAGGAATCAAGCCAGAGGGAGGGACAGAAATAGACAAATGAGAGGTACAGCATATAATGTCAAGCTCTACTTCATCATACAGGTGTATAGAGTGTCAGCAGCTCACAGGTGAAACCCCTGTGAATCACTCTCTACTTTGAAAAATAGGCCATCATTCTCCAGACTACACTCTCTCATCTCCAAAGACGACACATCATTCAACTGCATTTTGTTTGGAGATTATGGGACCAATTACTACACTGCAGTGACTTATTAGGGTCAGTTATGGAGAGCATAAGAAATGTGTGTTTTCTCTACAAACCTGACCTGCAAACATAACCTGTTGAATGCAGCTTTACACTTGAGTGGGGGTCTGTCTGCAGACTGCAAGAGAGGGTCGCATAGTGAAGTGGGGGTCGAACTTGAAGTTACAGCCGTGGCTGGCTAGTTAGCTAGCTGGCTATAATTCCATTATAGGACTGCCATTTTTGGAGGGTAGCGTACGGAGCAGACTCTTTCAGGCCAAAGACATAGTTTGAAAATCTCTTAGAGTTCTCTGATGACCAGGTTGTGGCAAATGAACAAGAAACCAAAGACTAGGCAGAATGTTCATCTTGGCACCAGCAAAGAGTCGGGAGGGTGGCGGGCACGTCCACGCACAAGGTACTACACACGTCTCTCGAGAAGCCATCAAAAGCACCGCTGAGACATATTGTGCAGAACGGGTCTCTACAAAAAAAACGGCTGACCACTCCGGTCATTGTTTGGGGGTAGGGATCATGAAAAAGATTCCCTGGGCCTAACGACCACATGCACAGCTCAAACTTCAATCACCATGTTAAATGAGGTATATATATAAGCTCCTCTGTGCAACGGTGGGAGATTATGCAGAAGCACGTACAGTTGACCGTCAAGAATCTGTCTACAACCAGACAGGGGTGCAAGGAGGCTCTCAGGTACCGAAGCTTTGGCTGCACTTACCATACATGCCCTGGAGCAACAAGATGCTGAGACCGTGTCCACATCTCATGCCGTTCTCGAAGACATGAAGTCACGGAGTTTATATTATGTCAATTTAACCGTGTCAGCAAACTCCTGCAGAGTCCCAGAGTCTCAGTAGAAGCACCGAAAAGAGAGACCGATAGAGTAAGAGACTCTACTAGAGTACAGGGACGCAGGACTCAAAGCAGCACAGACCGACGCGAGACAGATCGCGGACAGGAATCGCAGATTGAGGTTAAAACTGACAGACAACTCGCCAGTCCCTTAATGAAGGAAGAGAAGAAACACAGACGAACGATTCAACCGGGAGTTCTTGCCACTCATTGATACAGCACATAGTAGCTTCGGTGATCGATTCAGTATGGGTTCTTGTATTCGGTAGATAACATGAAAAAAAAAGCAGTGCAGGATGCAACACTGTGCCTTAGCTGCAGGAACATGGAGATAAAACCAGTAGACGTTGATGGTGAGGACTGGAACTGGTGATAAGGGCTGCAGTGAAAGCCTTCCCAGAACGCATTTCTACCCCAACAGAAATGCTGGAATATATATACAGTACAAGGAAAACCTCCGTGATTTATATCCCAACCCTTCTCACCCTTCCCTGTTACCGTTGCCTCTGATGAAAGGAGTTTGTCAGCGTTAAAACTCATCAAAACTTACCGGAGGTCTACAATGTGTCGGGAGCGGCTGTCAGCTCTTCCCATTCTATCAACAGAGCAAAATGTCAGAAGAACGCCGGACATGGAGGACCTGATATCGACATTCATGATTGCCAAAACCTGGAAGGTGAAAATTAACATCTTAACACCAGCGTTTCCTCGTAAAAGGCAAGGCAAGGCAAGGCAGCTTTATTTGTATTTTACATTTCAGCAACAGGGCAATTCAAAGTGCTCTATATAAACATTCAAGAACATTGCGAAGAAGTGCAAAAGAACATTAAGACATAATTAAAACAGTTATAAAAACATTAAAGATTAGAAAATAAAAACAAGCTAAAATAGAATATAACACACGAGTAAAAGCTCTAGTGCAGATCATTATCTGGTTTAATAAAAGGCAGCAACAGCAAACAGGAAAGTTTTAAGCTTTGATTTAAAAGAACTCAGTGTTGGAGCGGTCCTGCAGGTTTCTGGGAGCTTGTTCCAAATATTTGGTGCATAAAAACTGAACGCTGCTTCTGCATGTTTAGTTCTGACTCTGGGAACACTAAGCAGACCTGATCCAGATGACCGAAGATCAGAAATGTATTTTGGCCCTAAACCATTTAGTGCTTTGTAAACCAGCAGCAGTATTTTGAAATCAATTCTCTGAGAGACAGGGAGCCAGTGTAGAGACCTCAGAACTGGACTGATGTGATCCACTTTCTTGGTCTTAGTGAGGACTCTAGCAGCAGCGTTCTGAATCAGCTGCAGCTGTCTGATCCATTTTTTAGGAAGACCAGTAAAGACGCCGTTACAGTAGTCAAGTCGGCTGAAGATAAATGCATGGACTAAGGTAAGCAATTTTCTTTCTTTTTCTTATACACTGACTAAATTGAATATGAAATTATGACATCATGTGGCTGAATATACACACTTAAGCCGACGATCAGCGGTGGGATCGCTCTGCGCTGGCTGTGCTATCGTTTCCTAAGGGCGCACCGAGCGCTGCGCTCAAAGCGCAAATTATTTCAACTTTGACCTTGGTTGTTGCTGACCTTTCAAAGGGCAACCAATGAGATTTTGCAGAACTGTCCAATATTGACATTCCTGTCTGGAAATAGGTTTGGCTTGAAAGGCCCTGCTGTACAAAAAAATCCTAAAAGATAAGAAAAATATTTTTTTTTTATCTTCATTTGTGACTCTTTGGTAGGGATGTCACGATACCAGAAATCTAGTAGTCGATACCAATACCAGTGAATTTCCATGATTCTCGATACCCAATTCAATACCACGGTAAAAAAACAACAACAACAACAACAATAAATCCCCTGTACTGTAATTCAACACGCACTCTTTTATTAAAAACATTTGAACATTACAAAAAACAGTGGCATGTAGCCGTTAAGTAATAAATAAAGATAATTGATCCATTTTGTTAATTTTGGCGTATCAGCATGTTATCAATCGATAGTCAGACGACGGACGCTACATACTGACTGTGAACGCATCTGGTCCGTCAGCTCAGAGTAGCAGGAGTTACACATGGGACAAGAGAGTTGACAGACCGAGAAATAACAGAGGATTTGTTGTCGAAGTGAAAAGCAAACGCACATATATGGCAATATTTCACGTTTAATCCCAACGCTATAAGGGAACCAGAACGTTAATGAGGTAATCGCCGCGAGGTGGATGGAGCCGTCACAGCCCTTGTGCACGGAGCAGCAGCGCCAGGTAGACCCCCGCAGCAAAAGCTCTACCGGAGAGGCCAGACACACCACCACCCGACAGTAGAGATCAGAGTCAGCACTCTGCACATATTGACCGTCATCTTTCTTGTAAAATGTCCGGTGTAATCAGTGACATCGGTGTTGTCACAAGTGTATTAACCGGTGGGAAAATTTTCCTCCCCGTCACATCACTACCAACGACTATTACAGGCATTGTACGGTACCTCCGGTACCGTACAAAAAGAGTACCATCACGTTTTTAGAATTTGGGCATCTACTTGATACTGAAGTATCGGTTCTTGTGACATCCCTACTCTTTGGAGGGAACTGAGCCTTTTGTATCCAACTTAAGTGATGAGGTACTCTAGAACACTCACAAATTCCTTCTGCCAATCTAATGTTACAAGGGCCAAATGCTCACTGCTTGGGGATATGCTTCGCTGTATGGTGGAAAACCCATTTGTCCATCAGACACTTTATGATTATTTGGAAACTGAATTAAATGCCCACACATTTTCCTCTTACCTGTGATGGTTCCATACAGTTTGTCAGCATCACGGGAGAAAAGGCCACAATAAATAACTTATTGATTCCTGCAAAGTTAAAACATGAGAGCCTTAAGGAGGCCCGAGCCACACACAGATATAATTTGGCCAGCAAGCAGCATTTATCTTGATTATGGTCAATTTGAACCTCTAAGGATGAGGTAAGTATAGGCTATTTATCAAAGTCACAGCGAGGGAGTACATGGAATCTAGTCCGATACCTCTGTCGTGTTAAGGAGGGCTGTTGGTGGTGTTTGGTTGGTTACGCTGATAGTTAAAGTAGGATTTATGGATTGAAGCTTCCCATTGCAGTTGATCCTGAAAAAAAAGACAAGCAACATTTGTTCATGGTGGGGTTTTCCTGAATGATTTGAATACTATTTGCATAAGTTGTATGGTTTAATGCTGCCTATCCCCTCACTGCAGCATTGAAAGCCAGAGGCAATCTGTCTTACCCAAATCCTCAAATTGTGGTGTCTTGGAAATGGTAAATGAGTTCACTCCATCATTAAGTCACATGTCTCACAACAACAAACACTTGACCTAATTATGTCTACAGTGGAAAAAAAAACATGTAAATATGCTTAGCCATGGAAACACATTCCAGAGTTCTTTGTCTCGGTTATGCAATAGCACCGATGCATCGCCACCGCTGAGCAAGATGGCTTTGGTTATCGAAGCTCAGCTCTTTCTAGCCTCCGAGCGTGCTGATTGAGAAAGGATTAGGGTGCCACGGTGCTTCCCCTGAGCCTGTGAAAAGACACTGCTGGGGATTTGAGGATTTGCTAATAGCTGGGCCACATCCTGCACAAACAATTAAGCAGGGAAAGGGGGGGGGGAACAAGTCATAAAGAAGTTACCATTGAGTTTGGAGTAAATACTCAGCAGCGGATTCAGAAGGAGTTCAGAGCACAAATTTCTTTTTCTGTCTCTAAATAGTTTGAGCAAAGATAAATGAAGAACAAAGGCTTGTTATAGAAAACACAATTAGGACAGAGGAATCCATGCAGGAGTACACAGCTATTATAACAATGTTTGGGGGCTGTCAGACATGATCTGCATGAGAAGACATGTTGGTGTGTCCTTTAAAGGGACTGTTTGTAAGAATCAGAAATGTCTTGTTAACAGCGACACCTGTGGCCGTTTAGTCAACGAAAGTCAGCGTACTGTTGCTCGCGCTTGTGCTCGATCTACATAGACATGAACGAGCATCGCTCAAAACTGAGGCGACACACGTCAGCTAAAACCACAATATCACTCTATATTTCAGCTGCTTGGCACTAATGTTAGCTGACCAGAGAAAGGTCTCTTCATGAATCAATGCTGATCCTAGTGTTGGCTTTTTCTGCCTCAGCCTCCCGACCGTGGCCGGAGGGAACAGGGGAGACACCGGAGTTTTGGTCGGAGACGATAACGGTTCTCTCTGCGGAGCCCCGTCACTTCACAAGACACGGGAAACCTCTGTTGGTCTGGAGGAGTTGCAGCAGTTATTTCTGCACAAACGTCCACTGTACATTCACTAGATATTCTCAGAGCTAAACTAACTCTTCTGCAGTGTGGAGTGTGCGCACATTCACGTGAGAGGTGGAGCGAAAGAGCGAGAACGAGCGCGGTGTGTGACTGAAGGCAGGCAGAGGAGCAGAGTACAGCAGAGACTGTACAGATGTGCACAAGGAAACAGTAAAATATTGATACATCTCTCCTGTCAGGTTGTATGAGTTGAGGTGTGTAGCATAAGGCTATGACCCCACCTAAATTGGGGCCTGCATGCCTTCTAATAGAGTGCTAATGAGTCCTAAAACCCAGATATGAGTTAGCGTTTTAGCACTTCCGGTTCCCTCGTCTGGAAGTCATTGGGTTTTTATTAATGGGTTTTTAGTTAGATGCCTGAAATAAGGTCTGTGGTAAACACATGCTTACAAACAAGAGGTTTTAACGTTGTGTTCTATCATATAAAATACGTCAGTAAATATCCCAATCGTGAATTTTGAAGCTTTTATGTGTCTTTAAACCGGCAGTAGGCAGTATATGTTTTTCATCATTTCGTCAACTGATCTCAACATGGCGGCGGCGTCACAAACTTTCTCATTTCACAGCTAAACCGTGCACTACGAGATGATTCTGAAAACATCTGAGGAGAGAAATAGGCATTAACATAACAGAATATTGATTCATATTTGATCAGCGCTGCCTAGTTTGACGGTTTGGTCGGAGTTTGCGAGTGATTGACAGCCGGCTCTCATAGACGGCAGCTGGACAGCAGACCTCAGATCAGCTCTGACTGCTTTGTTTATTTTTTTTAATCATATTTGCTCCAATCTCGCCTACTTCAGCTTTAAAGGTCCCATATCATGCTTATTTTCAGGTTCATACTTGTATTTTGTGTTTCTACTAGAACCTGTTTACATGCTTTAATGTTCAAAAACCCTTTATTTTCCTCATACTGTCAGCCTGAATATGCCTGTATTTACCCTCTGTCTTAAACGCTCCGTTTTAGTGCATTTCGACGGAATAGCAATGATATTGCAACAGAATTGCGTTGCTAGGCAACAGCTTGGGTCCATGTGTACTTCCTGTCAGCTGATGACATTCACATACACTGCAACCAGGAATAAACAGGGACACATTTAGAATGTTTACGTTTAAATCTGTGTAAAGGGTCTAAATATTGTGTATTTGGGACATCACAAATGGACAGAAATCCTGACATCTTGTTTCAAATAGAGTTTCTGAATACGGGCTGTGTGTATTTCCCTGTGAATTGAGCGTTTCGATACTTTCACAGTATTTATTTAGGACTTAAGCCTGCTTTATAATAAAAAAAAAAAAATTGAAAATTTCACTTTTTTAATAATATGGGACCTTTAAGTAACATGTTGTACACAGAACTTTTTCTTTACTTTAACCATCTAGCTATCTATCTGGGCAATATCATCATAATGGTAAATGTCTCAGGTCAACACACATTGTAGTAATCAGTTTTTTCAGTTGCACCACTGCTGCGTGGTACAACTATGACCATCTCCCACTCGTTACAGGTGATTTGTGTAAAGCAAGTTGGGTTTGAGGCCCGTCTCCATCACCGTGTTGGTGTGATGGTGTAGAGTCACTGTGAGAGTGAGTGCATTCACACTCTCTCAGCAGCTGTCACAGGCCTAACTAGTCTTAATGCTACCTCGTTCTACTGGAGATCACGGCAATTAAACCCCACCAAAAGGAGAGATTGGAGGCAGACGCAGGAGGGGGCAAATCAACGTGCTGAGGCGCACGCCAGCTGAAGGTAAAGGGGGTCAGCGGGGAGTGCTCACAATCCGCCATTCACAAATAATTATCCCTGTTTGCGAAACACTTAAATGCGGCTCGGCCATTGGAAAATATACATATTAAAGTTCCACCTTCTGCCTGAGGGTCCCTGCTGGTGAGGAATAATAATGTGGTGAGAAAGCAGGAAACGGACTGTCAAGTGTGTGCTCGGGGGGGGCATTTGTGGAAGTGTGACGTCGTAGTGCCACCTAGAGGAGCACCGGCGTACATTTCAACCAGAGAGGCTGAAGCTGCCTGCAGCAAAGGAAACAATTAGATGTGAGAAACCTAATTATTATTATCTAGTGTACCTGAAAGCTCACATGGGAAACAACTAACTACCTCTCCAAGCATGGACGGATTATGAGACAATGGAGCCATGGGCACAGATATGTAAAGAGTAACCCCACCCCCAGCCCTCCTACATAGGAGCAAGACAACCAGACTGAAACTGACGTTTTGTAGTTGTTTGTCTGAATTTGTCGCCATTTTGTGTCTTTATAGTGATGAGAAGACACAAACAGAAGGTTCCTTTAACACAGGGTCAACAGGTCATTTATACAAGTTGTTAATTTTTAATTATAAGTACGACTTGAGGAAAAATAACTTTTTAAAATTCAGTTTATGAAGTGTATACGTTTTACAATTGTGCTTTATTTAATTGCAGACAGAAGAAGTTGAATACATTTTTGAATTCATTAAAGTTACTGTCAGGAACTTTGAGTAAATATGATAACAAGACTATCAAGTATATGTCTGGACCGTATATGGTCAGTCTGTGAATGTGTGGCTAAATTGTTACACAAAGAGTCAGTGGTCATGTCTATAATGTTTTATGAACAGTTTTTTCCACTCATATCTTAATGTTTGATTGAAGACAACTTATGATGAAGCAAATGACATTCAGTATTAGTAAATGGTAACATTTACTAGTCAGTATATTATACATTTTATACAAGGCGAAAAGGTATTAGCATGACATACAGTATGCAAGGTTCAAAGTATTTAAATTTTTTATTAAAGCATGTGTATCAAAAGCATTCATCATATAAGTGGTGTGTAACAATATACACATACTGCGAAAGTTTATCAGCGTTGAAATATTCCGGCTGTCATCACTTACGTTGTTGCTGCCGTATTTATTCCTAGATGGAGTGTTAATGGAGCAGCTACAATGTTAGCACAGCCTGGCACTGATTGATCTGAACTCCATTCAGAAAACAAGCATTTTAAAAGTTGTTTACTTGTCGTGTTGCGGACAGACCTGACAAAGCATGAATTCAAACTTTTTACAAATCAGCATCACAATGTCGTTATTTCTGCATCGTTTTGATCCATTTATTGCAAGTAAATCTGTACAGTACAGTCTGTTTATTTTGGGTTCATACCGCAGTAGCGAAGCGTGGCTTGCTAGATAGTCAGTTCAATGGCGCTGTATGTGAATACAGCTCACCGCCGGGTGATGTTATGAACCCAGACACGACAGCGTTTGGTTTTCTGATATATCTGGACTTCACCAACATGTACAAAGCAGTAATAGTGGTTATTTCTTTCATGGCTGATGGAAGAAATGGAGGAAAGCAAGGTGAAAATTTGCTTCACGCTTGGTGTGAATGCATGGTAACAATACTAACGTAACTTAAACGAACATAAACAATAGCACATGCACAACAACAGCACCATGTAATGTTACATTGAATGTATGGTTTTGCGTCTCTTTTGAGTAGTTTAGCATCTCTTTTTGTGCATTTTACATCTCTTTGTGGTGGTTAAGCATCTCTCTGTAGTTATTTAGCGTCTCTTTGTGGTTGCATCTCTTTGTAGTCATTTTGTATATATTTGTTTGTTTAGTGTCTTTTTGTGGTCATTTAGTGTCTCTTTTTGGTTGTTTTACATTTCTTAGTAGTCATTTTATAGCTGTAATGTGTGGCTTAACTCTCTGACAAGAATTGTTAACTTTCATTTGCATTTCACGCTCTTGGACCAGGGGCTCCCTGACCACTTGGGCCCCTGTGCCTGGTAGGTCTGTTCAGTAATCCATCTTTGTCTCTAAGGCCTTATTTATTTACCTCATTAGTACAGTCATGGATTGTTTTCCTTTCCACATCCATAGACTGTCAACGCTCCACTGTAAACAGTAACAATCTGAAATCCCCGAGGTAAACCATCCTCAGAACTGATTCCTCTCTGTGATGTGATTTGTAATGGATGCGTACAGCGGAGATATTCTTAGGCCTGTCGTTAGCCTGTATTGTCTAACAATGTGTTTTCTGCTTTTGATTCCCCCGGAGACTCATTTGGACGGAGGGATCACACAGAATGCGTTCCGTTCTCTTTCCTCACTTCGCTGTGGTGGAATGAATTATTTTCTGCTTCTCTCTGAGCATCTGATTTTGATAGATGTCAGCAACATGACTACCTTCACCGAACCCTCCTGACAGACGTTTCTGATAGCTTTGTAAAGTTCTGACATAAGTTTGGCCGTGTTTTATGTTGATGCAACTATAGAATGATGGTATTTATATATGAATGTGTGCCCGTAGACATACATAAATACAGAATATAAACTCCAGCAATCAGACACTGATTTTTACTCTTACTGCACCTACTGTTCAACTACTTCAACAACATTTCATGTGCTGTGACTGCTTACATACACTTCTACTTTTTTACAGTGCGCACTCTTTGTGCTTGCTATCACTATCTTGCGCCATCAACTGAAATTAACTTTCAACTGTTTTTAATCGTTTATAGATTACTGTAACTGACAATTCAACCTTTGTCTAACATTTCAGTTGGCCTGGACATCAGCTGACATTTCAGCTGCTTTCAGCTTTTACACTTCAACTGTATTATCAACTACTTCCAGGGCTTACATGTGAACTGACAGCTAAGCTGCTCAGAGGGCCTATACTTGAAACTGAAATTTCAAATGCCAAGCCGACGGTCGGACAGTTTGGTGCCGACGGTCGGACAGTTTGGGGATGTCGGTCGGACAGTTTGGGGCCGTCGGTGAACATCTGTCAGCCTAGTTTTTGCAGTGTGTCGACGGGCTCCAACACGGGCCGACTAGAGCCGACGGTGCGGAGAATCACTCTGATTGGCTGTTCAGCTTAAACGAATCAGTGCACAAGAAGAGAATGAAAATGAGGAAAGCAAGCCAACGAGTAAAGTCAAGAGGACACACACAGAAGACTCTTCTCGTTTTTTCATCTTCATCTGATATGATCATTAAAATACAAAAATATTTTCACGACATGAACATCTGGAATGAAGCTAAGTGATGAGTGAGAGTGGTGTGAAAATGGTCGGCAAATGCCACTTTGTTTCGACCGGTTTCCCTTTTTGAATGATAAATACGGACTACCGCCACCTGCTGGTGTGGAGAGTTATTTCATCTCACGCAGGCGCAGGACGTACGTGGTAGTTGGACTTCGGCTGTAGTCTTTGCGGTGTGTTCATGTGCAACTTTTTGGCCAAGACAAAGGCATGACTTGGCGACTTAAAGGTCGGCCTTCATCGCCGCTAGTTCTTTGATGTTGGGTTGGTGTGTCTGCTCCTTTCAATGCTTACACTTTAACTGATAGTTAAAACTATTTTATTGCCTCAACTTTAAGTGATACTCCCATACAATATTACAACAAGCAATTCATTCACAGAAATGATTGCTTTCATTTCATCTTACATCTGAACACCTAAAATGTTCCATGCAAGCTAGCACACTTTATTACACGTAAAATGTGAAATAAAAATTGTCAGTATGTCGTAAAATAGCGATGTCACAATCTCTCCTAGAGGTAATCCTTCTCCTCTTAAAAGTCAGTGTAGGTCAACACATTCTCACTCCCAACTCGTCGAATACCGCCGCTTGGTCGGTGGCCCTCGGCATCGGAGACCGACGCACATGACCCCCTCTTGCTATACTTTTGGACGGACTGTGGATGGCGTGTCAATATACGCTCATTACATGCGCAGTGTCCTTTCAAAATAAACTTCCGTTTTCACAGGAAGTTAGGTTTAGGCAACACAACCAGTTAGGTTGGTTTAGGGTTAGGGTTATGAAATGGTCGGGGATGACGTTAGCTTCACTGACTAGCGACTCACGGGACTGACGATACCGAGAAGTCACGTGACTAAAGACTGACGCGACAAAATACGTCAACGTTACTTTTAGTTTGACACGGGACACAAGCTTGTGTCATGTGATCTTGTGTTTGTTTGACTCCTCCACCACCACTCCTGCCCGCCTTGAGCGGACTCTCACGCTATTAATACTACGTCATTTGCTCCGACAGTCGAATAACGTCGCGGGTAGGTTAGTTGAAAGCCCGGTTCGTCACATACTGCCGTTAAAGGGTGCCTCCGTACGTCAGTTTCCGAAATGGCAATATTTGACGAGTTTGGAGTGAGAACGGGTTGTGAAGGCAGCTTCATGAATAACTCTCAGTCCTACTCCGTAGGTAGGGGTAGGAGTGTTTTTGGTCCAAGTAACGATTTCTTAGAGGGATCCTAGCTTTATAAATACAAGCCCTGATGATATCTAATATATGCCGTTAATTGCCACACTAGTGGTGGAAGCTAAGGACGGTGATGTCAGTCAGATCTGTCTATCCAGCACTCTGGTTCAGAGACAGATTTCTTGACTATTTAAAAACAAATCTTGTCCTCAGAGGATGAATCCTAATAGTTTTGGTGATGCCCTGACTCCTCCAACTCCACCCTCAGGAAAAAAAATCCAAAACAATTTGGTCTACAGCACATTATCTCAAAACTATTTTACCAGATTTCCATTTAATTAGCTGTATGTATTCATGATCCACAGAGGATGAATCCTCGTGTTTTAGTGACCCCTTGATATTTACTTTCAATGCCACCATCAGGTCAAATTTTCCATTTGTACACAAATTCTACTGGACAGATTCACATTAAATTTGCTCAGCACATACCTCACCTTCGCCCCAGAGGACGCCTCCGTTGTTCGTCCGTCCGTACACACTTTTACGTACATTCGTCCATCCCGTTCTTGTGAGCGCGATATCTCAGAGGGAATTTCTTTAAATTTGGCAAAAACGTCCACTTGGACTCAAGGATGAACCGACTATATTTTGGTGGTGTGTGATGAACATTGCAGCTTCTACGGTTGCTTGATGAAGTACCTTCCACTGTAAGGACACTCTCATTATGTTCTGAGTCCGACGAGTCCTCTTCACCGGACTTGAAATTGAAGCTGTTCTTTCTGAGCACTTCTTATTAATGACAAAGTTGGACCATGTTGGTGCTGACCTCAGCACTTTGTTCAAATGTCAGGGTAATTTAAGTTATTGACATCCTGAATGTCTCTTTGTCTCCAGTTTCTTCTCAGCAGACGTCGGACGAGATATAACTTTAACTAATCTCTCCTTCTGTGTATATCCAAGTTGCTTTTTTGTGTGTGTGAGAAAGTCCTAAAGCCCTTAAAACTGATTTCAATACAAGTTAGACAGTTCAATGGGATTCACTTTTGCTCTTCATTTGGCATCAAACACATCTCAGTGACAACTGGAAATCCCTATTTTCCGTATTAAATGTAGATTGTGTGAGATGTATCACTCATTCCCTGCTGTGAGTAGCCTGAAGAGGGTGTGATGTAACTGCACTCTGGTTTGGGAAATGAAAAAAATCAGAGATGGGAAATAAGTGAAATATCCTACTCAACTACCTACACTTCTTAACAGTACTTATGTTGCATTGTTCTCACAGAACATGTTACTGTGAATGTTCTCAGTGTGTTTGTATGAATGGGAAATGAAAAGGCTACCAAACCGTATCTCCAAAACTGAGCACCCATTGTCAACAGGTGCGTAAAATCAAGCATACACCGATCAGCCATAACATGACCATCTGCCTGATATTGAGTTGGTCCCCCTTTAGCCACAAAAACAGCCCTGACCCGTCGAGACATGGACTCCACTAGACCTCTGAAGGTCTGCTGTGGTATCTGTGGATGGTTTCACAGGATATTTGAAGGCTGCTTCTGGCTGATCCCTGCAATGAAGCAATGACCAACCGATGGCTTAAGCATTGTTAATTCCATAAATTCAACCTGTCAAACCATAGACACCATATCATTAAATATTAAAGGGCTTTGAACACAAAAACACACCATAATCCCTCCATTACTGCCATATCACACGTTTAATACTTTGAAAGAAAACAACCAAGATGGAGCTCATGCTTGTGCGACACTGCGGTATTATCCGAGTCAACTTTCTTTTCCTACTTTTTTTAGTACTTTCTTGTGTAAAGTATGACAGGGCGGACCTGTTGCAGCTTGGTGAGCTCAGTGACAGAGGTGATTTCAACCTTCATGAGCTTGATCGCTTCCCGGAGCTACTTCGTCAAGGCGGAGCTACACCTAGCCAGGATGCAGCAGGGGGTTCCCCCGGCAACCAGAGGACGCCACGGAAACGCGGTAGGCGGGGAGGCATCCAGCGGAGACTCAGGCACCTGGTTAGCAGAGGAAGGCTAACGCTACCGATCATACTCTTTGCCAACGTACAGTCTCTGGTAAACAAGATGGACGATCTCCTGTGTCGACTAACCACACAGCGGTACATTCAGGACTGTTCTGTGCTTCTGTGAGACATGGCTTGGAGAGACGACCCCCAACGAGGCCGTAACACCGGAAGGCTACATGGCCTTCAGAGCCGACCGCAAGGCAGCGGACTGCGGTAAAACCCGCGGGGGGGGAACGGCGATTCTCGTCAAGCAGTCTTGGTGCACTGACACGGAGATAATATCTCAGTCCTGCTCCGCGGATGTGGAATACATTACACTAAGGTGCAGGCCGTTTTATTTACCAAGAGAACTGCAGTGTATCATCCTGAGTGTTGTTTACGCCCCCCCCTCAGCCAACGAGGGCAATGCACTCAGTGAGCTCCATGACATGATTAGTGGACACGAGAATACATATCCAAATGCTGCTCTTGTTGTTGTTGGGGATCTAAATCACTGTGAACTGAAGAAAACTCTGCCCAAACTCCATCAGTTTGTGAACTTCTCCACCAGAGGGGACAAAACACTGGATCGTTGCTACAGCAACATAAAGAAGGCCTACATTGCTGTCCCCAAGCCTCATTTTGGTAAATCTGACCACCTGGCTATCCTGCTACAACCCATTTACATCACAAAGCTAAGAGCTAACCCTGTCACAGTGAGGACTGTCAGAAGGTGGAATGACAGTGCGCTGGCAGAGCTACAAGGCTGCTTGGAGGCCACAGACATGAACATCTTTAAAGAGGCGACAGACAACATCCATGAGTACACAGAGACTGTTAGCAGCTATGTTGACTGGTGCATTTCCATGTGTGTTCCCTCCCTGACTATTTGTGTCTTTCCCAATCAAAAGCCCTGGGTTAATGCAGATGTTCGTCTGAAGATCAGGAAACGGTGTGCAGCTTTTAAGTCAGGGGACACTGTGGAGTATAAAATTGCCCGATATGAGCTACAAAAATCCATAAAAGCTGCAAAGAGGGCGTACTCCCAGAAACTTGAGAGCTGTTACCTGGATAACAACACACATAGTAGGTGGCAGGGAATCCAATCTGTCACTAACTACAGGAGAAGCACGACGAGGACAGAAGCTCGGGTCACCACCCTTCCAGACAACCTCAACAGCTTCTACGCTAGATTTGACAGACTGAATGGAGACACCCCCTCAAAAGCCCCCCATAACCCTGATGAGACTGCATCACAGGTGACACACACACAGGTTCTGAGGGTTCTGAAGCAGGTGAATCCACGCAAGGCAGCTGGACCTGATGGAGTGTCACCGAGAGTCTTGAGGGCCTGTGCTGAACAGTTGTCAGGGGTGTACACAGACATCTTCAACACCTCTCTCACACAGGAAACAGTCCCTAGGTGTTTCAAGTCATCTGTCATCATACCGGTCCCGAAGAAAGCAGATACACATACACTGAACGACTTCAGGCCAGTGGCACTCACCTCAGTGGCCATGAAGTGCCTGGAGAAGCTGGTTCTTCGATCAATTAACGCAGTGATTCCTGACTCACTGGACCCCCTACATTTCGCTTACCGCTCAAACAGGTCAGTGGATGACGCAGTGGCACTGGCACTTCACTCCACACTCCAACACTTGGACAGTAACAGGACATATGCAGGCATACTTTTCTTGGATTACAGCTCCGCCTTTAATACAATCCGGCCAATGAAGCTGACTATGAAGTTAGCTAGCTTCGGGGTCCCAACATCCACCTGCAACTGGATTTTGGACTTTCTGATTGACAGACCACAGGTGATGAGGATGGGAGATAAGATCTCTGCTGAGCTCACAGTCAGCACGGGAACCCCTCAGGGCTGCTGCCTCAGCCCAAAACTGTTTGCACTATACACCCATGACAATGTTTCCACTGAGAAGAACAACATCATTATTAAGTATGCAGATGACACAACCATCCTCGGCCTCATCCAAGGTGGGGACGAGTCTGCATACAGGGAACAGGTCAAAAAAATCATCAGCTATGGAGAGGACAACGACCTTGTTCTCAACATAGAAAAAACAAAAGAACTCATCGTGGACTTCAGGAGAAGAGCCCCCCATCTGCAGCCTCTCATCATCCAGGACACACAGGTGGAGCGGGCTGACAGTTTGAAGTTCCTCGGCCTTCACCTGACTGACAACCTGAGCTGGGCCAAAAACACTACTGAAACAGTGAAGAAAGCTCAGCGGCGGCTGCACTTCATTAGGCTGCTGAAAAAGGCTGGACTCAGACGTCAGCCCCTCACCCTGGACTACCGAGGACTGGTGGAAAGCATCCTCACCAGCGGCATCACGGTGTGGTTTGGGAACGCTACCCAGGCTGAGAGGAAATCTCTGCAGCGAGTCATAAAAACTGGAGAAAGAATCATTGGCTCTAATCTCCCCTCCATGGACACGATATACACCCAGCGCTGCAGGAGGAGGGCACAGAGCATCCTGAGGGACAGACACCACCCAGCTCACTCTCTGTTCAGGTGGAGGGAATCAGGACACAACCTGAGGCACCACAGGCCAGAGAGCATCTCCACTCACAGAGCACCTCTGCTTTCACAACAGCTTCTTCCCAGCTACAATAAGACTGGTGGCAAAGGACGTTAAAGAGGGACACAAATACCCCACACCTCACCTCACCTCCATATCATTATTGACACACAGTACACCTGAACTGAATGGACTGTAATGCTGTGCAACATGCTGCCTTCCACTGTGGAATTGTCTGAAATATATTAATTATTTCTTTTTTTAAATATTTTTGAGAGTTAGATGTTCTCTTAACATGGTCATGGAGCATATATAATATATACTGTATATTTGTATTCTGGAGGTATCGTTACTATGCAGAGGGTAATTTAGTTTATTTATTGACTACACTGAGGGCGCTTTATATTTTAATAATTTATTTATTTATTGTGTTGAGTTGAATGTGATACTTATTTTGTACTGTAATTACCTTGTGCCTTTTCTACCTTTTTTTTCCTGTCTTAAATTTGACTCGGTGTAAACTGCTCAGAGTTCCAAATGGCAAATAAAACTCTTGAATCTTGAATCTTGAATAATCTAATAAAACTGCTACCCTGCTTATATTGTTATTAATTTGTGTATATTGTACATATTTCTCATAGTATTCTTTTCATATTTTTCTTGTATTTTATATTTATGTATCTTGTACATATTTTAATAATATTTATCATATTTTTATTGTATTTGTCTGCTATATTTGTGTTTCTTGTACTTTTTTTATTGTATTTTTCATATTTTTATTGTATTTTTCTTCTATTCTATATTTATGTTTCTTTTATATATTTTTATTGTATTCACATTTTATTGTATTTTTCTTCTATTCTATATTTATGTTTCTTGTACATATTTATTTGGTATTTCTCATATTTTATTGTATTTGTCTTCTATATTTATGTTTCTTGTACATATTTTTATTGTATTTTTCACATTTTTATTGTATTTGTCTTCTATATTTATGTTTCTTGTACATATTTTTATTATATTTTTCTTTTAGTCTTTATTTATGTTTCTTGTACTTTTTTAATTTTATTTCTCATATTTTATTGTATTTTTTCTATTCTATATTTATATTTTACAGTGTTTTTCTTTCTTTTTTTCTTCCATATTTATGCTTTTTTTTGCAATACTTTTTTTATTTTTTATTTGAATTTATCTTACTATATTTATGTAATGCATACACCACAGCAAATTCCTAGTATGTGAAAACCTACTTGGCAATAAACCGGATTCTGATTTTGATTAGAGTGAAATTCTATCTCTATTACATCTTAATATTTAATCTTTATTTAATATATGATGAATTTAACAGATGAAGTATCACAATTTACTGTGGTATTAGTGTCTAACTGTGTTGTTTTCGTAGCTTCATTTTCTTCAAAGTCAGCTGCTGCCCTCTGCTGGAAACGTTCATTCTGTACAACACAACCAGCCTCTCCTGGTCTGAAGGAGAGAGAGAGAACAAACTGTGAAACTGGAGCAAATATCTTCCCCTTCAACAGCAACATATGCTGCTGAGATTTTGGTAAAATAGTCATGTCTGAAAGATCTGTCATGTTTCCATGGTGACTGTACTCTTATTACTGTAAAAACAAAATCCATCTCACTACTGTCGGTTCAGCTGCTTATACAAAAGCTTACATTATTGGCTCAAAACGACAGCATAATCAGATAATATGATGTAAGATGCACCATGAGAGAGCAAGAAACATATATGCATAAAGTATAAGAGAAAATAGAATAAATTGTATAAAATGATAGGAATATGACAGGGATGTACAATTACTATATTCTCCTTTGATCTGGTTGTAAAAAAAATATATACAATATGATTTCAGAACCACTCCACCGGAATCTGACATAGCTTTGGCTGAGCATTGAACGTTGATGACGATGATGATTATTGGAATAGAGCTTTTACTTTTCTTCGTCCAGGGGAATAGGAAAAACAATCGTCCATTTTCAAAGGGGTCCCTTGACCTCTGACCTCCAGATATGTGAATGTAAATGGGTTCTATGGGTACCCACGAGTCTCCCCTTTACAGACATGCCCACTTTATGATAATCACATGCAGTTTAGGGCAAGTCATAGTCAAGTCAGTACACTGACACACTGACAGCTGTTGTTGTCTGTTGGGCTGCAGTTTGACATGTTATGATTGGAGCATATTGTTTCATGTTAAATGCAGTACCTGTGAGGGTTTCTGGACAATATCTGTCATTGTTTTGTGTTGTTAATTGATTTCCAATAATACATATATACATACATTTGCATAAAGCAGCATATTTGTCCACTCCCATGTTGATAAGAGTATTAAATACTTGACAAATCTCCCTTTAAGGTACATTTTGAACAGATAAAAAATGTGTCATTAATCGCGATTAACTATGGACAATCATTCAATTAAACGTGATTCAATATTTTAATTGATTGACAGCCCTAAAACATATATATTTGTGAGCTTTTTTTTTTTTAAGATTAATATCTTCGTGAGGAACCTGACAGCAACCTCCAGATCTGTAAAGTGAAGCCATTGAGGAAGTACCTTAAACCTGCATTCTTTCTAATGCAGGGTGGGGCTACCTTGTGATTGACAGGTCGCTACCACGGCGTTGTCCTGTCTGGGAGTTATCCGTGTTTTCGTCTTAGAACTTTAACCCTTTCACAGTGTGTTTTCAGTTCATGAAGGTTAATTGTTAAAAGTCTTATTCAGTGTTCGGTTGTACTTAGCTCCGTCCTCTCGTGTCACTTCTGAATCTAAAAAAACAGAATGGTGAAAATGCTGAACTGGAGGCTTCAAAACTGTAGTCACCAAACCAATGGGTGACGTCAAGGTGACTACGTCCACTTCTTATATACAGTATTAAATACTTGACAAATCTCCCTTTAAGGTACATTTTGAACAGATAAAAAAATGTGCGATTAATTTGTGAATAACTATGGACAATCATTAGATTAATTACGATTAAATATTTGAATCGATTGACGGCCCTACTTCATACATGTCATATATGTGTATACGTACGGTGGAAGTGTTTGCACACAGACATGCAGTAGCTATATAATCTGTGACAAGAGACTGTTAGAACACATTGTTTCACTTTAAAGGCTCCCAAAAGATGTTTGGAACCGCTGGCTGTTAGCAGATATGCCATACAGGTCCCTGTGTCTATGGAAAAAAAGAGCCATGGTTCTATGTTACTGTGGCATAGTTCCATAGGAAATAAAATGAAAGGATAGATATAAATATATGGAGATTGAAGGTAACAGAATAAAGTTAAAATCAGTTATTAGAAACAGTGGCGATCTTATCTTTGTTACTCAGGGCCTGGTGATGCCTTCAGGGTACAGTTGAACTCTGGGAAAAAATGTGAGCATGTTTTACCATAAATCATTATTAATACAGAGGCCACTCCGAGATTAGACACTGTGCAAGTCCCACTCCATTGTTAGTTAATGCATAATTTATATGCAAGGCCGGGTAATGCACTTTGAGATAGAACTTTTGCTTTAACAATCGCAGAGGAATTGTAATATGTTTAACATGCTCCTGACTCCTTTGTTTCATGTGGAGCCCCAAAGAGTTCAATATTAAATAAATAAGTCATTATAAAATAGATAAACATATGATTAAATAATGTAAAATAGTAAAATATATAAATGAAACTTGCTAAATCATTTTAATAATAAACTCAACTCCTTATTATAAGCTGTAATTTCATCATTCTCATTTTTAATTATAACCGTTTTTATATCGTATTAGACGTTTTTATTTGCTTTTATGTCATTTCACTTTTCATGACAGTGGTGTAGTCACTGCCTTCTCACCTCTCAACCAATCACATGTCCCCTTGCCTGTTGAGCAAATAAACTCAACAACTGCTACCAGATTTAGCCAGTTAGCTCCTTTATAGCTAATTGGAATTTAAAAAGAGAATCTGTTGTTTTCTTGACAGTCTGTGAAGTTGCCAGGTTTGCTACCATTGTGCATGTACAAAAAACAAAACTTGTGCTCACTGAGTGTATCTGGCAACCTGTGCTGTTTAGCCTGAGGTACTGCACAGAAGTACTGTGAAGATGGATAAACTGTTTTTCATCAGGAGAAAGTTCCAGCACGTTAACTCAACCTTTAAACCACAAGCTGATCCCAGCTGACATTGGGCGAAGGCGGGGTCCACCCTGGACAGGTCGCCAGACTATCACGGGGCTCACACATAGAGACAGACAACCATTCACACTCACATTCACACCTACGGGACATTTAGAGTCAGCAATGAACCTAACCTGCAAGTCTTTGGACTGTGGGAGGAAACCTGAGCACCCGGAGAGAACCCACGCTAAACAAAATTAGTAAATAAATACTATATGTTCGAAAAGGAGTAGGCAGAAGTGAACACTTATAAGACCCTAATCTCATTTCTATAACTTAAATAAGTTAAAAAATGAACTGGTTTATTACACACACGCACAAATTAATTTCACATTTTTTTAATCTGTTCAAAATGTACCTTAAAGGGAGATTTGTCAAGTATTTAATACTCTTATCAACATGGGAGTGGACGAATATTCTTGCTTTATGCAAATGTATGTATATATTCATTATTGGAAATCAATTAACAACACAAAACTATATTGTCCAGAAACCCTCACAGGTACTGCATTTAGCATAAAACAATATGCTCAAATCATAACATGGCAAACTGCAGCTCAACAGGCAACAACAGCTGTCAGTGTGTCAGTGTGCTGACTTGACTATGACTTGCCCCAAACTGCATGTGATTATCATAAAGTGGGCATGTCTGTAAAGGGGAGACTCGTGGGTATCCATAGAACCCATTTACATTCACTGATCTGGAGGTCAGAGGTCAAGGGACCCCTTTGAAAATGACAGTTTTTTCCTCGCCAAAATTTAGTTTAAGTTTGGAGCGTAATTTAATGTCCTTCATGACAAGCTAGTATGACATGGTTGGTACCGATTCATTATGTTTTCTCGTTTCAGATGATACCAGTACCTTCACTCTAGCTTTAAAACTGCATGAAAAAAAATTGTGGCGTTAAAACAAATTTGTGTTAATATCGCGTTAAGTTTGACGGCCCTAATTTTCTTAAATTGATTTATGTTTTTCACTTTACTTAATTTCTTCCTCTAAACCATTCAGGGGATTAGATTCTGAGTACCATAAAAAGCCACCCACGGTTAAAGTTCCCTTGTTTGTGCTCCGTGACTATCGCTGTTTGTCACCGTCTCACCTGGGCACGCACACGTTCAAATTCACCGACTGACCTTCATCTGTAAATCTCAATGCTATTTTTCATATCCTGCTTGTTAACGTCATAGAGGTGAGGTGTGTGTGTGTGTGTGTGTGTGTGTGTGTGTGTAGGGATTGGGGGGGGGTCTACAGGGACATATGTGCCCCCCCCCTCGGCGACCATGTCACAATTTATTACGTGCCATTTTTCTTCAAGCCGTGCCACGTTTACGGCATCTGCCACAGTGGTGACTGGCCAGGCTTAAAGAGTATTATCAGGAGAATAGTTTTGCATATATTACAGGGTTAAGTGCAAACCAATCTGCTTTATCCAAACACAGCAATCCAAACAGAGCGCCGGGGCCTGGGAAGACTGATGAGTAACACACTCGGCCAGGTCCTCAGCTCCAACCCTTGAGCCCCCCCCCCCCCCCCCCCCCTTTCCACCTTCCCATCACACACTGGGCTCACACTGATTGGCTCTGATTGCTTGTATAAAACACAGCACTGACTTTTTGATTATATTACATATGGTCACGCATGGATTGGTGCCCCGTGCTGCAGAACTCCAGATTACTACAAGGACACACGGGGGGGAGGGGGGAGGGGGGGGCTGTGATTGTAATGACTCCAGGAAATATGTAACACGCACTGGGGATGGTCTCTGGTGTTCATGACACAAGTGTATTTTGTCCCTTTCTTGCTCACGGTTTTGCAGCTTGTGAGGCCCAGAACAGGTCCTGACTGAACGTAACCCCCCCCCCCCCCCCCCCCCCCCGCCCCTCTTCCCCCCCTAATCGCAGGTTACCGCGGGTTCACCGGTGTCGCATGTCAGGTTACTGCATTGTGGGTGAAGTGGCACAGGAGTGCTTCCAAAACAGACTTTCAGCAGGTCAGAGGGAAATTGTTTTGGCGTTTTAAATGGAACACCTCCGTAAGCAATCCACGCTGACCTCTCGTGATCCCGCCGAGATCCCCCCCCGCCCTCCGGTGGAGATAGATGGCTCGGGGGTTTGCGGTCAGGGTTCCAGAGGGAGCGCAGCAGATAGGGTCTAATCCGCGAAGCCCTCGGCCAAAGCTGATTTCCCACGTAGCCCCATCAGCTTGAGTTACAGATTTAAAAGACAGGACCCTTCTTGTATCACTTGCCTTTTCACCTCTTTTCAGCGCTGCGACTTCCCGGTTTTAGCGTTCTCTATCCAACAAGAAATCACTGACATCTCCACTTACAGCTCATGCAGACTGAGCACAAACACTTTCAAAAAGTTATCTTGAGGTCGATTCGTTGTTTTCGTGTGAAGCACTGCAGCGAACTCACTGTTTGTTACACAGGATTTAAAGGTTGGTTCACACAAATAAAACAATAGCCTATTTTCTCTCCCTTCTCTCTATAATAGTATTTATCTATATAGCTTTTTGGTTTTACTTTCCAGGTTTTGAGATTTCTGTCTTTAAAAAATTCTGCAGCATCTCAGTGTCCCTGTTTGAAAGAGCATTCCCCTCGGTACTCTCAGTGTCATCTAGAACATCTCTCCCAATGCATTGTCTACAGGGCAGTTCCACACTTCATACTTGATGACATCACAAATTTTAGCACTCTAATTTTTGGTTTTAGGAGAGAGTTGTTCATGTTTACTAATTAGGACTGTCAATCGATTAAAAATATTTAATCGCAAATGAATTGCACAATTATTTTATCTGTTCAAAATGAACCTTAAAGGGAGATTTCTCAAGTATTTAATACTCTTATCAACATGGGAGTGGAGAAATATGCTGCTTTATGCAAATGTATGTATATATTTGTTATTGGAAATCAATTAACAACACAAAACAATGACAGATATTGTCCAGAAACCCTCACAGGTATTGCATTTAGCATAAAACAATATGCTCCAATCATAACATGTCAAACTGCAGCCCAACAGGCAACAACAGCTGTCAGTGTGTCAGTGTGCTGACTTGACTATGACTTGCCCTAAACTGCATGTGATTATCATAAAGTGGGCATGTCTGTAAAGGGGAGACTCGTGGGTACCCATAGAACCCATTTACATTCACATATCTGGAGGTCAGAGGTCAAGGGACCCCTTTGAAAATGGCTGTGACAGTTTTTCCTTGCCAAAAGTTAGTGTAAGTTTAGAGCGTTATTTAACCTCCTTCACGACAAGCTAGTATGATAAGGTTGGTACCGATGGATTCATTATGTTTTTCTAGTTTCATATGATATGATGGGGCTCATTCACATGAACAGAGGAAGGGAATTAACTTTGAATTCAGATATTACTGCGTTTTACAACTTTTAGGACTTAATGATAAATAAATAAGGGCTATTAGAATGTTCATACTGGGAAGTTGATTCACCTCAAAAAACATTATCCGCTGAGTTGGAGACGTCTCTTTCCCAATGTAAGTCTATGGAAAAAAGTCTTTTTGGGTCCAATGGCATCACGTGACGGACACGGAAATTGTAGTACCGCCGTTTGGCCACTACGAAAGTTGGGATCAACGTCCAGTGCTCTTCCTGGGGGCTTGCTTAGAATGAGTCAAACTCCCAAACACTGGATCCTACATTTCCCATAATGCAACTCAATAGTGTCTTTCATTAGACCCGTCCTGCAGGTTATTTTAGGTTGCAGCAGAATATGAAAGATAGATTGTGTTCAGGCGTTCAGTGTACGTGACAAATGTTTGATGTTACAGCTAAAATGAAGAGGGAAACACTAACCTAACTGTCATGAGTCTTTGTATCGGAACTAAACTTGTTCTCACAACGTGCACTTGTAATGATGATCAGTGGAGTTGACACACAACTCACACCCACTCAATGAGTCCAAACCAACAGCTGTGAAAACAACTGATTCTTGTATTTCATTTGATTCATATTAGAAGTTAAATGTACTGTATGGCATCTTTGGTTTAGGAATGTTTGGATCAACATGTTGCATCTTGAACACTAAGGACATCATTTCACTTCTGTTGAAAACTTGGTAATTTAAATCTATCATGTTTATTTGAATTGGAAACAATAGCACTGAACTCTCACTCTTTGGCTTCTTTTCACATATTTGAAAAAAAAGAGATCTTGAGTCTTAAAATTGCACTTTTCATTTCAAAACTTAAGTTGGACATTTCAGCAGTAGAGACTAGATTAAATTGATGACTCCGAATATAACAGGACACTTTTAAACAGGAACAGATTTCAATGATCAAGGAATGACAGACCAATGTCTATTGCCATTCTTCCCATCATGCCATGCACCAGGCTGTTCATATACACTGTTCATAGCTATACCGACAAAAAAATAATGCACTGTAATCCGTATATAACCTATGCAATCAATTTGTATGTAATCCATGTAATCGTGAGCCATGATAGGTGACGTAGTATAAAGAACGATAAAGTCTGCTTAGGGAGGAGGTCGGGGGACAGGAGTCAACATTGATTTATTCGTACTTAAGTAACTCCACTTCTTTAGTTATTTTAGAGTAATTTGACTTATTTGTTACGTAACTTTCGTACTTAAGTAACGCCCATTTTGTAGTAAATATAGCCCAAACGTTGACTTATTTGTTACGTAACTTCCGTACTTAAGTAACGCTACTTCCATAGTTATTTTAGATCAAACTTTGACTTATTTGTTACGTAACTTCCTTACTTAAGTAACGCCACTTCGGTCATCACTGTAGCCCGAACGTTGACATATTTGTTACGTAACTTCCTTGCTTAAGTAACGCCACTTCGGTAGTTATTTTAGCCCAAACGTTGACTTGTTTGTTACGCAACTTCCTTACTTAAGTTATTCCACTTTCGTACTTACTTTAGCCCAAACGTTGACTTATTTGTTACTTAACTTCCTTACTTAAGTAACTCCACTTTCGTAGTTATTTTAGCCCAAACGTTGACTTGCTTGTTATGTAACTTCTGTGCTTAAGTAACGCCATTTCCATGTTATTTTAGCTCAAACATTAACTTATTTCTTTCGTAACTTCCGTACTTAAGTTACGCCCCTTCTGTAGTAATTTTAGCCAAAACGTTGACTTACCTAACTTCCGTAGGCTACTTGAGTAACGCCACTTCCATAGTTATTTTAACCCAAATTCCGATCTTTCCCTAAATCTAACAAAGTCGGGGGTTTTTTACCTAAACATGGCAGGAGTTTGTGCAGGTGCACTGGTCACTCGTGTTACTAGACATTCATAGGAATACACACCAACATTAACTAAATAACTTTTCGTAATGTATCATACGAACTGTTGTATGAGTACAGTATACGTTGCCGGTACATGTGGCTACTTCTCTTAAACAATCCCTGCAGGCATTCTGAAAACACATCTGTAACTGCTGTTACTGTCACCACAAGTGATGGTGTGTGTGAAGCTCGGGACTTGCTCGGTGTGACATATAAAGGTTACATTCACACACATGCCACAACCATGAAAATCATCTATCACAGCGGGGACAAGAGGGCTTTTGAGCAAAGCAAGCAAGCAAGCTTGGCTTCTCGTCGAAGGCTGCAGACTGATGTTGATGCAGCGCTGGGGGAGCAGTTGAAGCCCACCCAAAACACACACACACACACACACACACACACACATCCGTCCACCGCTTTGACGTTTTGTTTTGTCACGGCCATTGTGGCGAGAGCTGTCACTAACAGAGAAACAGCGTGACCATGTTGATTAGGTGAACCTTTTTGGGCAAGGAGTGGAAATATGCTGTCAGCTCATTACAAAAATACATAAGCTCTCACTTCCAATTACTCACTTAGCAGCTGGAGATTAGACAGGAGAGCTGCTGCCAACACCGCAGTCTTTCTGGGGTCAGTGGAGATGACTGTAATCACAAGTTATATCAGTTTCTGTGAACCTCCCCCCACCTCACCCAGCCACCCTTTTATCCTGTCATCCATCTTTAAACACAGCCCACCGCCCTTTTACTCAACTCACCTGAACAGCTAAGTCAAATATTTACACTTGCGCGTTAGCTGCCTTTTCAGTGAATTTCATAGTTCATGAAGCATCACACAGGGGGTTTTGCAGCCTCAGTTCGCAGGAGACAATTATGGGACACCCCGGTTTTCAATTTCCAAAATCTAATGACCTAAAGATGTCAATGAAAACACCACATATTGACATCTGTGTTGTAACAGTTCATTTAGAAGCCCCTACAGTATTCTTAAAAGTTGTAATTAGGGCTGTCAAAGTTAATAAAGCGTTAACGCAAATTTGTTTTAACGACACTAATTTCTTTAACACGATAACTTTTTAGGTTGTAGCGGACTCAGTTTTAAATCTAGAGTGAAGTAGATAGGCTACTCAGATCTCTACTTAAGGGTCCCATATTGTAAAAAAGTGAGATTTTCATGTCTTTTATATTATAAAGCAGGTTTAATTGCTATATAAATACTGTTAAATTATCAAAACGCTCAACATACGGAGAAATACACACAGCCCGTATTCAGAAATTGTGCTTTTGAAACAAGCTGTCAGGATTTCTGTCCATTTGTGATGTCACAAATATACAAAATTTAGACCATTACACGGTTTTAAACGTAAACATTCTAAATGTGTCCCAGTTTATTAGACAGTATGAGGAAAATGATGTGTTTTTTGAACATTATAGCATGTAAACATGTTCTAGTAGAAACACAAAATACAAGTATGATCCTGAAAATGAGCATGATATGGGACCTTTAAATAAAAGTAGTAATACTACAGTGTAAAAATACTCCGTTACAAGTAAAAGTCCTGCATCCAAAATATTACATAAGTAAAAGTACAAAAGTATTAGCATCAACATGTACTTAAAGTAGCTATACCGTAACAAATAATAATTAAATCAGGGCTGTCAAAGTTAACACGATAATAACACATTAACCCAAATTCGTTTTAACGCCACTAATTTCTTTAACGCATTAAAGATGCATTTGCCTCGCAAATTTGGGGTTGTAGTGGGCTCAGTTTTAAAGCTAGAGTGAAGATACTGGCATCACATGAAACTAGAAAACCTAAAGAATCCATTGGTTACCAATCACGTCATACTAGCTTGTCCTGAAGGAGGTTAAATAATGCTCCAAACTTGAAAAACCCTTGGGTCCCTTGACCTCTGACCTCCAGATATGTGAATGTAAATGGGTTCTATGGGTACCTACGAGTCTCCCCTTTACAGACATGCCCACTTTATGATAATCAAATACAGTTTGGGGGCAAGTCATAGTCAAGTCAGCACACTGACACACTGACAGCTGTTGTTGTCTGTTGGGCTGCAGTTTGACATGTTATGATTTGAGCATATTTTTTATGCTAAATGCAGTACCTGTGAGGGTTTCTGTCTTTGTGGAGGGGGGGTTATTATTATTATTATTTGTATTATTAATATTTAGTTTAAATTATGTATTTTTTGTTGATAATTTCCAATGCACATCTTGACGATCAATCAAATTTTGATCACAAAAAATAAAAATCTCTTGAGCATGAAATCTCTGCAGAGTGAATAACTTTTAATAATCCATGTAAACCAGTGTGCCCTGCTGTAGCTGTAGCAGATGTGTGGGGAATAATAGCAATGTTGACATTTATCTAAATCTTGAGTTCAGCCGTCCCTGGTCTCATTTTCCTCATGTTTTCATGGTAACGATATGTAGTTCTGATACATATAAAAGCACAACACAACGCGCTCCCACAGCTCTAAATCAGACAGCAGAGCATGAACCTCTCCTTGACCATGACCGCGAGGATTCTTGGCTCGGGACCTCCACGCCTCCACGGACCCGTCATCCCCCAACGGCCCTTCTTCTTCCAGTAAGGATCAAATCTTTTAATGCCTGACGAGCCCTGTAAACCTGCTGTCTGTCAAGACTGACTTAGCTGTTGTTTCAGAGCAGTTGAAGGAGAGGATGTGGAGCCGGGGAGGCCACAGAGAGTCACGGCTCTGAGAGCGGTTCACGGTCTGTATACATGAAGGCTGATGGTGGGGGGGAAACGGGGTGAAGCAACACCAGACTTTGTAGATATCATGTTATCTGCCTGGAAAACCAACAAAGCAACCTGAGACGCAGGTCATGCACATAGTTATCCAGCCCAGTCCCATAGCAGCTCGCGAACAGTCACGATATGTAAAGTATTGATTTGTGTACAGAGACACAATTTTCACTTTTTTTCGTGATGGTCAAAACAAATTCAATTTGTATGTAATCAACGGAATTGTGAACCAGGAAGTATAGAACGCCGCGTAGGGAGGAGGTCGGGGTGGATGGGTGAGTCTACACAAGACTGGTACCGGTGTTTGTGTCCCGTACTTCCGTACTTAAGTTACACCACTTCCGGTGTTATTTAAAACCAAACCGTGATCTTTTCCGAAGCCTAACTTTCCAGTTTTGTGGCCTAAGCCTAACCAAGTCGATCTTTTCCTAAACCTTGTTCTGGCCTGCAAAAAAGAAACTTTCAGTTAATTTTACAGCCACTAGGCCAGTGGTCAGCCACCTTTACTATCAAAAGAGCCATTTTAGGCAACAAAAAAAAAATTCGGTCTGGAGCCGCAAAACATTATACTGCTTATAGAGCTTACACACAGTTTATAGTCCAAGTATATAGTATATACTGTAAGTCTAATGCAGTGAGGGCCAAAGTGCAAAAATGTACTACGGAGTATTAGGGCCACATTGAGGGAAACAAATTGGAGATTTACAGAAAAACGGGAAAAAAAGTAGTAATATTACGAGAACAAAGTCAGAACTTTACGAGAAAAAAAGAAAATCACACGTAAAATTACTTCTTCATAATATTATGACTTTATTCTCATATTACTAAGACTTTTTTATCTTAAACTTATGACTTTATTTTCATAATATTACAACTTTTTTTCTCGCAAACCTTTGACTTTATTTTCGTAATATTGTGACTTTATTCTCGAAATCTCAGATTTAATTTTTTTCCTCAATGTGGCCCTAATACTCCGTCGTACCGTCGTACCATAGACCTACAACAATGATAAATAAAAATGAAAATGTAAACAAAAAAACAGTTATTCATTTCCATTTTTAAAAATCCACAGGGAACCACTGGAGAGGAGTTGAAGAGCCGCATGTGGCTCCGGAGCCGCAGGTTGCAGACCACTGCACTAGGTGTTGCTGATTATTTTTTACTACAGGCTCTATTGCTTGTCCTTTGAACCCTGTAGGCGACCATCTCTGTTTTCCTTGCACTCCTGAGTAGAAAGCACATTGTGGAACTGTCTAGTCAGAGCATCTACATCCATCTTCTGGGGGGGCAACACTGGAACCAACTATTTCTTAGTCCCACTACTATGGTTGGGGTGTGCTTGAAATATACTCGCACAAAGTTGCGTCTGACCACATCTGAAGGTAAAAATATTTATTCCTGTAAGGTAAGGTGAAAAGAGAGGGGTGATATGCTATAATCATTAGTGTATATATATATATATATATATATATATATTTTCAACACAGTCTCACAGCAGTTCGTGAAATAGTCATGAAATTTAATCTATTTGATTAGTGTACATAAACACATTGCTCATGACGCGCTCAGCACGACTTTCAACAACATATTTTTCGTGCTTTTTCCGACGAATGTCCATCAACACGTGACGCACGTGTCAATTTCCGGTCCAGTCTTTTCAAAATAAAACTACTTAGTTAGGTTAAGGAATAAATCTATAGAGTACGGTCTAGACCTGCTCTATATGAAAGGCATCTTGAGATAACTTCTGTTCTGATTTGACGCTGTATAAAAATGAATTGAATTGAATCGACTCGGTTAGATTTAGGCAACAAAGTAGTTAGGCTTTAAGAAAAGAAAGATCGTGGTTTGGGTTAAAATAACACCGGAAGTGGCATAATTTTAGTACACAAGTTAAGTGACAAATAAATCAGCTTGACTTCTGGTTTCACACGGGACAAAAATGCTCATTCACCCCGACCTTCAATACTTCCTGGTTCACAATTACATAAGAAACTTATGTCTATTTTCTTTCGGGACTATTTCACAAACTGCTGTGCGACTAGGGTATTAAGAGTTAAGAGGAAAAATGTAACTTGAAACAGACAATTTAAAAGAATGTTTATTTGTAAATGCATTACAAGAAACTGCATTTCAAATAGAAAATTAAATGTATATTAATTGCAACTAAAATTGTATTCTTAAAAGGAAAAAAAATGCTTAAAGGGTCAGTTCACCCAAATTACAAAAAAGGAAAAATTAATGGTGATGGTGAATAGGCTTTTGTAAAAAATGATGTCTTTTAATAATCAATTATTAAAAGTCTATGTGTCCCTCGTTAGAATCACACGTGCAAAAATGAACATTTCAAGAGAAATGAGTCATTGTATTCTATACAACTCCGATCCTTCCTTTACTGTATTACAGCTTTAGTCCACAAGAGGGCAGAAGCAGCCTGCCTACGTAGACACACAGTTTCTGCAAGAGTTGACACACTTAAGCCCAGGACTTGGCTGTAGGTCTCAGTCTACTTTCACACTGTCTTCTCCTCAGCAGTGAACAACAGCCCGCTAGCTGTTTAAAGCAGGAGTTGGCAGCCTGACAAGCAAATCTAATGCAACAGTCAATTAGGATCTACTCTCCCCGCATGTCAGCCGTAAGCAGATACAGCTGTTCCTGGGTGAAGCAGCAGCAGCTCCAGAGGGAAGCTGTATAGGACATACATGTTGAAAGATGGGGAACACTGAGTACTGCCCTCAACACTAAATATAGGGAATCCACAAGTACAAGCCCTTTCTCTCTGACACAGGAATAGTCCTGGAAGTGCTGATGTATATGGACGTTTTGGATTGGAGTGTCCCAGACGCAGAGAGACAGTGATAACTTCTCTGGGGGGGGCGGGGGTGGGGGAGTCAGTGGAATGTATTTCTCCCTTTGTTGCAGTAGAGAGCATCTCTTACAGAAAAGAAAAGAAATGCAATTACTACTGACCAGCAAATAAGGAAACCAACCCAGCAACAACCGAAGATGAAGACAAAAAAAAAACTCCACACCAGGGCTGACCCAAGCCTTTCTAGGACTGCCCACCTCTCACCAGGGGATGGATATAAGAACATCCTTAGTAGCATTTATATCATAGATATATACAGCCCAGTCACACAGCAGTTCGTAAAATAGTCACGAAATTTAATGTATTGATTTTTGTACATAGACATGAATTTCCCTTTTTTTCATGATGACCAGCACAAAATCAATTGCCACCTAATTGTGAACCGGGAAGTAAAGAGAGCGGCAAACGCTGCATAGCATGGAGGTCAGGGTGGATGGGTGAGTCAAAAAACACTGGATTTTTACCCAGGAGACCGCTGTTCATGTCCCGTGTGAAACCACAAGTCAATGTTGATTTATTTGTCACGTAACATCTGTACTTCAGTTAAAGCACTTCCGGTGTTATTTAAACCCAAACAGTGATCTTTTCTTAAACCTAACTGAGTAGTTTTATTTTGAAAAGACTGGAGCGGAAATTGACACGTGCGTCACCTGTTGCTGGACGTTCACAGGAAAATGAACAAAATATAGGTCGCAAGCCGTGCTGAGCTTCACTAAGAAAAAAGGAAATTCGTGTCTATGTAAACGAATCCAATAGATTACTACTTTGTGAACTGCTGTGAGACTATGTTGATGTATAGGAAGTGGACGTAGTCACCGTGACGTCACCATGGATGTATAAAGAGAACTGGATACAGCGTTGGAGGCAGGGCCCCGTTCATTCCTATGAAAGTTGCTCAGTGGCGCATGAAGACAAAATGGCTCGACTTCTGCCTGGAAAAGTACCCAGATCTTGGGCACATGGAAACACACGCAGTATAGCGTCCGCTCGTTCACATGACTCGGTCACGGGGTCCCAACGTCACGCCGTCGTCACGGTCTGGGTCTCATTCACATGAACGGAGGAAGGGAAATAACTCTTTTAAGGCCTCATGATTTAAATAAGGACTATTAGAGTGTTCGTACTGGGAAGTTGATTCACCTTAAAACAAAATGATCCGCTGAGTTACAGACGTCTCTTTCCCGATTTAAGTCTATGGGAAAAAGTCTTTTTGGGTCCGATGGCATCAACTTCTGACACGGAAGTTGCAGTACTGCCGTTTGGCCACTACAAAAGTTGGGATCAACGACCGGCGCTCTTCCTGGGGGCTTGGACGTCACCCATTGGTTTTTGGCCATCGCCATCTTGTTTTTTTGGAACCAGAAGTGACCTGAGAGGGCGGAGCTAAGTACAACCGAACGCTGAATAAGAAAATGACATAAAATGTTACAATTAACTTTGATGAAGTGAAAACACACTGTGAAAGGGTTAAAGTTCTAACACGGACAACTCTCAGACCGGACAACGCCGTGGTAGCGACCTGTCAATCACAAGGTAGCCCCGCCCTAAAGCATCCCCTGCTTTATGGTCTATCTGACTCTAAATGGGACCATAATTTACTAAATGAACATCATGCTGTATTGAAGAAGACTTGAAACTAGCAATTGAGACCATAAACTCATGTTTACAATGTTTACTGAGGTAATAAATCAAGTGAGAAGTAGGCTCATTTTCTCATAGACTTCTATACAATTATTTTAGCAACCAGAGGAGTCGCCCCCTGCTGGCTGTTAGAAAGAATGCAACTGTGTTCACTATTCCTTTTGTTTTATGTAATATCTAAATTTCTATGGATATTTATTTTATGTGACAGCTTTTTTAATGTTTGAATTAAATTATATATGGTACTACTGTGGGCCACAGTCCAAATTAAGCACACTGATCATGTAATTGAACAACAGTTGGTAAAATGTAAATAGCAACTTTTTTTTATTACGTTTTTATATGGATAGTGCAAAAATGAAAATATATTTGTGGACTCAAGTCAAATGACTGGGACTGTCCCAATCTGCTGACATTAGAATTGACTTGAGCAAATCCAAAAAAGGCCCGTACCTCGACTTTAACACCAACATCGGACTTTACTCCAAGTGTGAAGTGAATTATCTATTTATCTTATTGACAACAGATATACTTGGAATAGACAAATAATGACTTTTCTAGGACTCCAAACACAAGTATTAGGTCTTGACTTGGAGACTTGTTGGACTTGACTTGGGGTGGTGACTCGGAAACTTCATACATGTGACAATACCCCACCTTTGATAAACTGGTTATTGCAATGGCTAGGTTCAGGCCAGCCGATAGATGTTGTTGAAAGCTATGAAAGGAAAAGCTAGTAAATGAACCTTGAGTAAAGATTTTTCCCCGTCATACTTGATCAAAGTAGATTTTCTGTTTATTTGCCAAGATCACATCATCAACTTGGAGAAACTACTTTATGTGTGATTGTTTCCCGCCTTTCTTACCATGTGACATAATCCACAGTGGATTTCCTTATTTCTGGATTAATCAGTTTGTCATATTCTTGCGTGTAAAGGAGCAGCTATTATCAGATAACTAGACAGAAGGGACTTTGTGTAATTCATAGCATACTCTTTTCCACTGATGATCTATCATTTATTTTTTTTTCCCTCTGGGGAGTGCAGTTCTATTGTTGATACAGCCCATAATTTTGATTTATCCTTTGGGTAAATAAAGAGCGGTTTGCTCTGGCCCCTTGGAAGAACACAGCCTCCAAATCACTTGATCATTAATCCACACATTGTTTTATTTACCTCTCGCTCTCAGCAACTAGGAGACAGAGTGGAGGAGGACAAGGGAGGGGCACCCTGGGGTCAAAAACAAGCAATCTACTGTGAGTCCGTGCCTATTGGGTTGGAGGCAAGTGGGGGAGGATGGGTTGACATCGCATGGTGATATAAATATGCTGCCTGCTGGAAGTTTCAGGTGGTGCTGCGGTGAAGGTTTTCTGGATAGTGTCGGCGACAGAGGTGAGCAGCAGCTAAAGACCCAGAAATCCCCCCGCGGGCGGGATTGAACTTGGGGCAAACATTCCACTGCAGGTCAGCGGGGCATGTACACCTACAACGCCCCCACCCACCCACCCCCAACACCCAAACATAAACCTGAGAGCCCAGCCATGTAGCCAGATTCTTCTACTCATAACTACTTTCATCAGATTTCCCTGCAAATCAGTTGATTATACTTTTCAGCCCAGTCGCACAGCAGTTCGTGAAATAGTCACGAAAGTTAATGTATTGATTAGTGAACATGGACACGAATTTCACTTTTTTTATTTGTGATGGTCACCACAAAATCAATTTGTAAATAATTTATGTAATTGTGAACCGGGAAGTATAGAGAGCGGTGAACGCCACGTAGGGAGGACGTTTGGGTGGATGGGTGGGTCAAACAACACAGGATTTTCTCCCAGGAGACCGGTGTTCGTGTCCCGTGTGAAACCAGAAGTCAAAGTTGATTTATTTGTCACATGACTTCGGTACTTAAGTTGCGGCACTTCCGGAGTTATTTTAACCCAAACCGCAATCTTTTCCTAAACCAAACTAAGTAGTTTCGTTGCCGAAGCCTAACCAAGTCGATCTTTTCCCAAACCTAACTAAGTAGTTTGTTGCCTTAGCCTAACCAAGTCGATCTTTTCTTAAGCCTAACTATGTAGTTTTGTTGCCTAAACCTAACCAAGTCTATTTTTTCCTTAGCCTAAGTAGTTTGTTGCCTAAGCCTAACCAAGTCGATCTTTTCGTTAGCCTAAGTAGTTTGTTGCCTAAACCTAACCAAGTCCATCTTTTCTTAAGCCTAACTACGTAGTTTGTTGCCTAACGCTAACCAAGTAAATCTATTGCTAAACCTAACTAAGTAGTTTTATTTTGAAAAGACTTCAGTGGAAATTGACACCTGCATCACGTGCGTCATTCGTAGGAAAAAGCACGAAACATACGTTGTTGAAAGTCGTGCTGAGCGTCACAAGAGAAAAAAAAGGGAAATTCGTGTCTATGTACACGAATCAAATAAATTAAATTTCGTGACTATTTCAAAAACTGCTGTGAGACTGTGTTGTACATTTACATTTTGTAAAGCCTCATTTTAATTCATTTGTTTTTATTTTTGATGCAGCTATAGAGTTAGATTGTGGTACTAACTGATTCCCTATATTCAATGATATTCGTTTATTATTGGGGGTTTAGAGCCCCAACCATGAACTGCAAGGTCAAAAGAGTGAGTCCGACGGGGTCCTTTGTTGCGTGTCACTCTCCATCTCTCCCCCGTCATTTCCTGTTACCTCTATACTTGTAACTCTGTAAAGTTGAGGAGTTTCCTCTGATTTTTTCTTTTAGAGTTTGGGCGTATACATTCCAGCACAGTACTGCCGCAAGGGATCTTGTATCAAAGGAAAATAAATTGCCCTTCAAGGCACTTCATTTTGTTGTCCATTCTCACTGGTCCCATCCATTACATTGATGAATCCATATTCTTTCACACTTGTTTCACAGATGCAGAGGTTTGATTTCCATCTCCTGATTTCCTCTGCGTTTTCTTTACATTTGGGTTTGCTAAATGGGCTTCCTAGTGTACACATACGGAGGCCCTGAGAGTTCAACGCTCTGCAAATTAAGAAAACATCTAACTATAGAGCAAGGCATCTCTGTATGTGTGTGTGTGTGTGTCTTTTTTTTATTGCAAGACAAAAGACAATACAACACAACAACAAGAGGACGACAAGAACAGCGTGTGTGTGTCCTTGACATATCTCGAAAACCGTTGGGGACCCAAGGACTCATCGAATTGGTGCAATTTGGACACACAACACGTACAATATTAAAGGTGCAGTGTGTAGGATCTGGTGACATCTAGTGGTGAGGTTGCAGATTGTAACCAACTGAAACTTCTCCCGTTCTACCGAACTACGGTGGCCAATTTGAAAACACGAATGTCCCTCTCTAGAGCCAGTGTTTGGTTTGTTTGTTCTGGGCTACTGTAGAAACATGGCGGCCGGCCCCGTGAAGAAGACCCGCTCCCTATGAAGATATAAACGGCTCATTATAAGGTCATGAAAACACAACGATTCTTATTTTCAGGTGATTGTACACTAAAGAAAACATATCAATAATATATTCCGTTTCTGCTTATAGATCCCCCTAAATGCTATACACTGTTCCTTTAAAATTCACACACCTCCCACAAGTGTATACGAGAAAATGTTCATGGGTTATGAAAGAGGGTAGGGTTTAAGTATAGGGGGCAGGGCTAACCAAATGTCCCCGAAGTGTCTATGATGGTTCACGAGACTGGCCATGGTACTCGAATCCGTTTAGAAGTTATGCGCGTGTTTGTCATAGGCCACTCTCACTGCCACACACCCTTTTTGCCAATCGGCATAAACCAAAACATTCTCACTCTCAACTCGACAAATACCGCCGCTTGGTCAGTGCCCCTCGGCATCGGAGACCGACACACGGGGTTACCCCCCTCTTGCGTTACTTTTAGACGGATCAGGGATGGCGTCAATACACGCTTGTTACATGCAAAGTGTCCTTTCAAAATAAATTTCCGTTTCCAGAGGAAGTTAGGTTTAGGCAACACAACCACTTGAGAGTTAGGAAACGGTCGTGGTTAACGTTAACTTCACTGACTTGTGACTCACGGGGCTGACGATACCGACGAGTCACGTGACTAACGACTGACAAAATAAGTCAACGTTTAGTAACGAACACCGGTCTCCTGGTTGAAAGTCTTGTGTTAACCCTCCCACCCGCCCTGAACGGACTCTCACGCTATTAATACTACGTCACTTGCTCCGACCGCCAGATAAAAACCGTGGATGGGTTTTCAACCTCCTAGGGCGAAAACTGTGGTCGCCAAAGGGTGGGGAAATATTTGTGGCTCGACTGACCGACAGAGTAAACTATAGAACTGCTGGTTGCAGCTAAAAACGATGCAAATACAGAAACATGACATTAAAGATCTGATATTTTATCCAGCGCCATCATCAGGTCAACATTTCAACTAGCTTAATACTGTGGTTTATGACCAAAAGCCCATCAGCATTCCTAAAGCATGTTATCAGCAGGTGTCTGACCTCTATGTTGGCTTACTTTGCCAGCCGAATGATGTCACATTCAGAAATGGTTGACCAATGTGCTGTTAGCTTTGTCTCATGGTTATGTGATGTTTGTCAATCACATAGCACAATCATCAGCATATTGTTTGAGCAGTAAATGAAACTGCCCCTTTTCTTGCAGTGCTGCTAATGGGTAGCTTATCCAGTGTTTAGCAGCAATTCTCTACAGCTCCCACCTCTTATTCATCACCAAGTATCTGGCTTTCCCTTCACTCTATTTCCCTCTCTCCGTATGCCTCACTCTCCCCATAACCCTGCAGGCCTTAACCACACCCTGTCCCCCTGGGCCGGGGCCTGCAGCCTCAGCTTCACCCCGAGGCAGTAATAAGTGGTCAGACCTTCATCCCAGTATACGCTCACCCTGCTCTCCATCACCAACCAATTGAAAAACCACAATTGCCCCAGTCTGCGGTGCGCACCATGCTGGGCGGGTGAGGCGGACACGTGTTTTGATAGGTATACTTCATCTAGATTATTCATGTGTGTTTGTCTTGGCATGAGCCCACCACAGCAAACACATTATACCCCCACGCCCCTAGCAGAGCGAGACAAGGCTTAAAGACCTCCAGAATAGAAGTCGTTCTATAAAACCACAAAGCAGCATGGGGGAACCAAGTCACCTCGTTATTCACCGTCACTGTCACCTACCATCAGGTTGTCATGTTAACAGCAATCAATGAATCTTACTGTAAAGGCCTTTACACACCGGGGGGCGCTTTATTGTGCAAGTAATTCACACGTCAATAGATTTTTTCAAACTGTTGTTTTTGTCATGACTACTTTCACACAGGACAAATATTACGCGGCGAAAAAGCGCTGCCTTATTTCAGAATATTCTTTCTGAGCTTTCTCACTGCTATTAAAAGCATCAACCAATCACATTGTGCGGAACGGGGTTGAGTATATTTATGAAACAACACGGAGGCTCCCTAGTACGAAACAAGATGGCAAACTTTATTACTTTCGTACTTGACAAAGGCAGCGCAGACCAGATCCACTCCTTCCGCCCTTACCTTTCACAATAAAAGCCCTGGACGTATAATATTCGCAGGTGAGTATTTCGCATTTTTGTGTCCTTTATACATCACTACCCCTGTGTGTAAAAGCCTGCTTCACTTGCATCTGTTAATATTTTCCTACAATTTCCAGAATGCCCTTTTATACTAGCTCCCAGAGAACAGAGTTGCCAAGTGTGTGTTGGGGGGAGGGGCGGAGGGGTGCAGGTGTTGGACATCCTGGACATTACCGTAGACGTTTTGATACAACTGGCAGTTCAGCCCGTTGGCACAAAAAAAGCGTATAAATGCCACGATAATGCGCAAGGTGTTTAGCGTGCAATAAGTATGCCTTTCTTAATTTCTGAGTGTCTTTTGTATGCCATGTATCCTGTATTGACTGCAATGTAAACGCATCCACGTATAAATGCTACGGTAAGAGTTAGTGACGTAGGATAAAAAGAGAGAAAGACCACTTATGGTTGGGGACTGGGGAGGTGGATGGGTCCAACAAACACTGGACTTTTAACCAGGAGACTGGTGTTCGAATCTGTTGTTGATCTGTCTTTTTTTTTGTAAGTTACGTCCGGGACATTTGTCACATGACTTTTGACGTGTTTTACTTAGTTTATTTACTTAAAGGTCCCATATGGAAAAATATGAGATTTTCAGGTCTTTTACATTATAAAGCAGGTTTAAGTGATATATAAATACTGCTAAACCATCAAAACGCTCAATATACGGAGAAATACACACAGCCCGTATTCAGAAATGTGTGTTTGAAACAAGCCGTTAGGATTTCTGTCCATTTGTGATGTCACAAATATACAATATTTAGACCATTAACGGTTTTAAACGTAAACATTCTAAATATGTCCCAGTTTCTTTCCTGTTGCAGTGTATGTAAATAACATCAGCTGACAGGAAGTAAACATGGACCCAAACTGTTACCTAGCAACGCAATTCCGTTGCAATTCCAATGAAATGCACTCAAACGGAGTGTTTCAGACAGAGGGTCAATACAGGTATATTCAGGCAGACAGTACGAGGAAAATAAAGTAGTTTTTTTTACATTGCAGCATGTAAACATGTTCTAGTAGAACACAAAATACAAGTATGAACCTGAAAATTTGCACAATATGGGACCTTTAAGATGTACAGTTAATCCATTAAATATATCTTAATATAATCAAATAGGGCTGTCAAGTGTCAAAAACATTTGCGACAGCAAAAATGTCGACCTTGAGACTTCAAAACCGCAGTCCACAAACCAATGGATGACATCATGGTGACTACATCCACTTCTTATTAGGGCTCATAATCGATTAAAATATTTAAACGCGATTAATCGCATGATTAATATTAATATGCTGCTTTATGTAAATGTATGTATATATCTATTAGTAGAAATCAGTGAACAACACAAAACACTGACAAATATTGTCCAGAAACCCTCACAGGTACTTCATTTAGCATAAAACATGGCGACAATAGCTGTCAGTGTGCTGACTTGACTATGACTTTCCCCAAACTGCATGTGATTATCATAAAGTGGGCATGTCTGTAAAGGGGAGACTCGTGGGTACCCATAGAAACCCATTTACATTCACATATCTGGAGGTCAGAGGTCAAGGGACCCCTTTGAAAATGAACATGCCAGTTTTTCTACGCCTAAATTTAGCACAAGGAGCTTTATTTAGCCTCCTTCCCAACAAGCTAGTATGACATGATTACCAGTGGATTCTTTAGGTTTTGTAGTTTCCTATGATACCAGTATCTTCACTCTAGCTTTAAAACTGAGCCTGCTACAACCTCTGGAAAATCGATTGCATTAATGCATTAAAGAAATGAGTGACGTTAAAACGGATTTGCTTCATGCAAATCCAGTTGTTTATTAATTAAAAATACCCTTATTTACTTACATTAATGTGTAAAAGAAAGTAAAGTACTCAGTTTCATAGTGTGGGCCATGATAACAGATTTTGGTGACCCACCCTGTCACCCTTACTTTGTGGTAATGTAGTGCAGACCTTTTCAATCAATATGCACTTTTGAACTGCCAACAATAATGTAACTCTGACAACAGTGGAAGCAGAGTGTTGGATGACCCAACCTCTGCAAGTTGACAGCAAAGCAGTAAGTATTGATGGGAAGTATACAGCAATAGTCGTAAATGCAGTAGGCTACAATATATACATTTTAGAATGGACCTTTCCTTTTGAGTGTTTTGCAGTAGTACCTAGGTATTTTTTACAGTGCAGGTCTTGTCCCCTGGAGGGCCCGCTCAGCTCGTGGTTGTCAGGGGCTTTACGATCACCTCCTCCACCTTGGAGATCAGTGAACGCTGGCAGCGGTCGGCTTTGACCCGCGCTAGAGCTCCTCAGATTTAAGGCTCCTCTGTGGTTTTAAGGCAGCCGGGTGGGGGGAGCCGGAGGGGGGTGGGGGGTGGGGGGGGGCGGCTAATTGAAGTCTGCAGATGACGGGTGTGCTGTGATTTGTGTGCTGACAGGCAGTGTAATTACACGGCTGGTCAGAATGAACATTACAGTAGTTAAGAGCTTTCGCGGGCGCTAACTCGGCCAATAAAAGGATCCTTACACTTCAGTGTTTGTAAAGCGGTGCTGCTGCCATGCTGCTGTGAGTTTGTGAGAGGGGGGCATACATTTCTTTATCCTTACCTTTGACCAGGAAATCTCTGGATATATAATATATATAATGCATAACATACAGTTTCCCATAAAACACAAAGAAGGTCAAGTATTCCAAGCATGGTGGTCATACTTTTCCCGGAGTTTGTAGTGTGGTAGTTGCTAAAAATGGAGAAAGCGCTTTAGATAGATGTGAAGTTTGCTGAGAATACCTTGAAATAAAATGTGAACTTTCTTACAGACACCAGTTAAATATTAGATATTAGACAGTTATATATTAGACTAGTTGGACATATAGAGAAATCTAAAGCCAAAAAATGTGCATTACAAGATTAAAGAGGAAAGAAAGAGAAGACAATCTTAAAGGAACAGTGTGTAGCATTTAGGGGGATCTATTGGCAGATATGATATATAATAATAAGTAGGTTTTCTTTAGTGCAGGGGTCTGCAACCTGCGGCTCCGGAGCCACATGTGGCTCTTTAACCCCCTCTCCCTGTGGATTTTTTAAAAAATTTGTGGAAATGAATAACTGTTTTTTGTTTACATTTTCATTTTTATTTATCATTGTTGTAGGTCTATGGTACGATGGTACAATGGAGTATTAGGGCCACATTGAGGAAAGAAAATTAATCTGGGATTTTTACGAGAATAAAGTCATAATATTCCGAAAATAAAGTTGTAGGTTTAGGTGAAAAAAAAGACGTAGTATTATGAGAATGAAGTCATAATATTATAAAGTAGTAATTTTACATGATATTTTCTTTCTTTCTCGTAAAGTTATGACTTGATTTTCGTAATATTACGACTTTTTTTTCTTGTAAAGTTATTACTTTATTCTTGTTATATTACGACTTTTTTTCTCGTAAAGTTATGAGTTTATTTTCGTAATATTACGACTCTTTTTCTCGTAAAGTTATGAGTTTATCTTCGTGATATTACAACTTTTTTCTCATAAAGTAATGACTTTATTCTCGTTATATTACTACTTTCTTTCTAGTAAAGTGATGACTTTTTTTTCGTAATATTATGACTTTTTTTCTCGCAAAGTTATGTCTTTATTCTCGTAACATTATGACTTTTTTCTCGTAATATTACTTTATTCTCGTTATATTACGACTTTTTTCTCGTAAAGTTATGACATTATCCTCGTTATATTATGACCTGCCCTAAATGGCTCTTTTGATAGTAAAGGTTGCTGACCCTTGCTTTAGTGTATCATCACCTGATAATCAGAATCATTGTGTTTTAGTTAGCTTAGAATGAGCCGTTTATATTCTCCACAGGGAGAGGGTCTTCTCCACGGAGCCGGCCGCCATATTTCTACAGTAGCCCAGAACGGACAAACCAAACACTGGCTCTAGAGAGGGCAGTTCACGTTTTCATGTCGGCCACCGTAGTTCTTCTACAAGCTTGGCACACGGGAGACGTTTCAGTTGGTTGCAATCTGCAACCTCACCGCTAGATGCCGCCAGATCCTACACACTGCACCTTTAAATAGCATTATTATCTCTGCCAGGTGTGTGTGTTCGGTCGGTCATGTGTATGTCTGTCTGTCCACGGCTAATCCCACATACTACTGGACCAATCAGCCTAAGAATTTTTGTGCACATTTATGATAATACTCTCGTGGTTGCAGTGATTCCCCATTTGTTAAAAACATATTTTATTGACTGTATTATACCGTCATTGACTGTTGACTCATCACTATTCTTAACGGGCTGGTAAGAGCTGCAAATGATCAACAACTGCTTCAGTAGCAAAATGCATTATCGGCAATCGGTTAGGCTAAAAACAAACCTTACCTAGTCTGTTGCAGGTCACATTTTGGCCTTTGTCGTGGCTCAAAAACTGACATCCGTGGAAAAGTTTTGTATCTGCAGATTAATTCTATACCCAATATGTTATGATCCACTAAAGTTTGGCACGATATGAGATGAAAAAGACACCTTTTTTGATTGTCAACTGGTGAGATTCAACTCTTCTTTGTTTGGGAGTGGCGAGGGAGACACACCTGGCAGAGATGTGCACTCTACTGAGTGCATTTTTCTAGTTGTTTTTGCCTCTTTTTGTAGTCTCTTGGGGGATGCAGAACAAGCTGTAAACACAACATTGTTATACCACCTTATAAACTTCATATGGTGACACTCACCATCAAAAGTTTCTTCTGCATCTCAGTTGTTACCCTGCACTATATTCTTTTTTAACAGTTTCTTCATCTCCTGTTATTTTTATATCTGGTATATTTGTTTATACTCTGTATTACTTACTTGTGCCGTTTTTACTAACTTGTTTTGCACTATGGAACTGTGACACTGGAAACTTGAATTTCCCTCGGGATCAATAAAGTTTCTATCTATCTATCTATCTATCTATCTATCTATCTAACTTAAGTATGGAAATTACGTGACAGATAAATCAACTTTGAATTCTGGTTTCACACAGGACATGAACACCGGTCTCCTGAGTGAAAGTCTGGTGTTTATTGGGCTGAATATGCATTTTAAATGATCATCAATAATATACCAATATGTTTAGGACAAACAGAAGACGTTCAGATAGCCTTTGTGCTCATTTTTATGGTCCCTTTAAGGGAGAAAAGATTGAGATATCTTGTAATGAGGTTTACGTTACGTTTTTAGATAAAGTTATAAAGTCTTGTGTAAAATAATCACAAAATCAAAAAGCACTTTTAATTCAATAAATCTCTTTGGAAGTGATGCCAGGGCTGGTGAGGGAGTTAACAGGCAGCTCCATATACTGCAGCCACATGTTGGGTATTTAAATGGCTGTGGTAGCAGCGTGTATTTGTACATGCCTTTTATGCGTATCGGTGTATCCATCCAGCCCTAATGCGGCCTCAAGACTCGGCCTCTCTGGAAAGATCCAGAGGCCAAAAAGATAGTCCGTGGACAAAAACAAAAACACACCCCAAACCACACGTCATCCCAGGGAAATATGGTAATAATATAGGAGGAAGTTTACATTTGTAAAACTATGCGTTATTTGTCTTAGCTTTCGTTTATGATGGAGAGTCGGCCGTGATGAGGGAGACCATTTTCTGAAATGTTTCTGGACGTGGACCACAGAGCAGCCAACACCCCTGTCTATCTTTAGAGCAGGGAATCCACCCAAGAGCTGTCAGTCGAGCCGCCAAATCCATGACTGCTAAAACTCTCCAGACCCCCAAACACCAACAGCATCATTCAGAGACATCCACCCGCCCACCACGCACACACACACACACACACACAGCAGGCTCTGATACTGTAAGATGTGGAGGTGTTTGGTAGAAAAGAGTAAATAAATTAAGGCCTCTGCATCATCACTTTGGCTTACGTAAGAGCAGCTCGCCCACAGAAAGAAAAAAAAATAAATTAAAAACGACTTATTTTTTTCTCAAAATGCTTGCAAAAGGAGAAAAGATTTATCTACTCTGAAAGTTAACTCAATACCTAATTTTTCTTGGACTCCACCTTTGTTTTTCCAAGTGCTGGGAACTGTGCATAAAAAGGTCAAAGAAATAATGGTTTACAAAAAAAAAAAAAAAACGAGTTGCATTAAATTTGTGAAATAGAAAATTGCTGCTGCTGAAAAAAAGATTAATGACTCTGGCTGTGGGCTTTGTGGATCTCACTGGTGCTGTGCAGCAAAGCACTTAATAAATCACTGCTGTGCATACAAGGAATTAATAGGGATGGTGTGTTTTCATGGTTTGTGTTGGTGCCAGATCTCAGAGAGCCTGATCTGGCCCCGGCTCTAATCTGTTTTTCAAAAGTCACCTTAGAAGCCAGTTGTTACCTCGCTCTCCTCCTGATCCAAGCATAACGAGGGGAAAGCATTATGGTCTGTTTAACATGAATTAACACATGGCGATAGATTGATAGATTGATCAATATCCGCAGTTTAACTTGTAACTGTTCTCTCCGGGGGCGTTTCTTTGACAGGCGGTTTCCTCATTCCATTGGTAGAAAACATAGTCTAGACACCAAATAAGTACTTTTCAAAACGGTAGCAAATTACCAGTATATACCAGTATTGGAGGTGTCAGGAACAGCGGGTCAGTTTCCACTCATTACATGCATAGTGTCTTTTCGAAATAAACTTCCTTCTTCACAGGAAGTTAGGTTTAGGCAACATAATCACTTAGGTAGGGTGAGGAAAAGATGGTGGTTGACGTTAACTTGACAGACTAACAAATCATGGGACTAATGTGTCAATTTCCACACCATTCTTTTCAAAATAAAACGACTTAGTTAGGTTTAGGAATAGATGGACTTGGTTAGGCTTGGGCAACAGAACTACTCAGCTTCAGGAAAAGGTCGTGGTTTGAGTTTAAAATAACTCTGGAAGTGCCGTAACTTAAAGATAGGGTCGACGATGTTGGAAAGCTAGCATCATTTGAACGTAGCATGGCCTCAGGAGCTCCGTCTTAACCCACCCACTCCTTTCCTAAACCTAACTAAGTAGTTTTTGTCACGTAACTTCAGCACTTAAGTTATGGCACTATTTAGACCCAAATCGCAATCTTTAACTAAATCTTACCAGCTGCATAGCTGTGGGTGGGCCTGGGTGGGCCTGGGTCCACCCACTTAGCACTCAGGCTCACCCAATCAGAAGGCTTCCTTTTATTTGCTGGATCATCCAGTGAATAGCAGTCAGCACTGTTTCAATTATCTGACTATACGACCGTAAAATGGTAGTGCATCTCACAAATGCCAGATTGCGAGCAGCCCCTCCTCTTTCACTCAGCGTACAGCCGGCGTCTCTCGGCCACGTGATTGCTCGTAGTGACGGCAGCTGTCGAAAACACAAACAGAAAGCCTAGAATACTCCTCTGTGTTTACAGTTTTTCTCGATTGTTTACACACATTTTCTGAAAGCATGCCTCATACTCTCAGAACTCTACACACAAATCAAAAAACACACACACAATGGGCAAAACCCCTCAATTCTCCTGCAAAATGAAACTTTACATTCAAAACAATGTTATTTCTTCTCAAAATGGTATTTTGTTTTCAAATGACACACACAAACCATCATATGAATAGACATTTATAAGAACCAGTTGAACACTGATGTGCTCAATGTAAAACACTATGATGAATGGAAAACACTTCTTCTCCATTCATCATAATGACTTAGGCCTTTTTTTGTTCAGTGTTACACTTACTACAGACAGTACATACATAAGTGTGTTGTAAAATATTTTAGAATATTGTTTTTATACTCAGAACACACAAATACACGGTAACAAATATATTTTATTTTCCCCACAAAAACAATGTACACAGTGTACATCCCAACCAACACGAAGTTGCACATACAGTGGTCTACATACAAAACAACAGAAGAATTTACTGTATACAGTTACAGTAAAAAAAAACGGAAAAAAAAACTATGCTGCATCCTCTCTTCTGTTTCGGTCTGGCCACAGCACCTCATCCACATCACAAGCAATGTTTGCCCTGGCCAAGCAGCGGGGGAAATATCGCTTAGCATGTCGAATCCAGCCATGAAAAGCATCAACTGATTGCTAATTGTAACACTGTGTGACAGGTGTTTGCCCATGTGATGAGTCAGTGTGCATAGTAGGGCAATTGACTTTAGAATTTTGAATGACAGTGTGTTCCTTGTGAAAATGAGATTTTCTTCATGAAAATTGTGCCAAATGCAGAGAATTGTGTGTAGTGTTTGAAAAAAGTGTGTTTTAGAACTGCAATTTGAGTGTAAAGCAGGAATTGTGCTTGTAGTTTAGCAGAATTGGTTCAGGGGGTTGGTGCATGAGTTACATGTTGTGGTCATTGTGTGTCAAGTACCAGTATTTGTGTGTAAACAATTGAGAAAAACTGTATTATCCACGTCAACCAGTTACATAAAAGTTACTACGAGTATGCGTATACATTTGGCTGAATGTCACCAGATAACACCTGTACACTGAGGAACAGGAGCCTGAGGAGCAGGAGGAAGAACAACCGAAGGCACTATACTGAAATGTGACTGTTTTTTGTGTGAGAGTGAGTGTCTTTGTCTGGTGAGGATCTTTGTTTCCCATCTAGGTGCTCTCTTTCTGATTGGCTGGAGGTGTGGGTTCGGTCTGGGGGTGTGTCGGCTGCTGATTGGTCCCTCCATCATCTCTGCGGTTTAAAATGCTCAGGTAGTCTATTACTAGGCTCCTGATTGGACGAACGCTTTCCCTCATGGGCTGCTGCTCCCAGCTTTCAAACCGGAAACAGTATGGTGGCTCGTTTGGAAACTTTCTTCTCTTATTTCACGAAAAAAGATCACCGAAATGTGTTTCTGACAACATTTGAGGCGAGAAATAATCCATGCAGTTGCTGAATCTGTCTTTATTTTGGACCGACAACGTTTCTCGAATCGCGCCGCCACGCTACCAGAATGCATTCCACGGCTGTTGGACATGTACCATCAGTGCCCTAATTGGCTTCCTAATTGTGTGTGAACTGCCCTCCTCACCCTCCCCAGAACAAGGCCTACTAGTGACTCCTTTCAACTGTCAGCTGGATAAAAGCTGGCATCAGGGGGCATCACATCAGACTGAACTCTTCGTCCCTGCTCACCTTTGAAAGGGACTGTGAAGTCATTTCAGTGTTCAACACCAAGAAGCCCGTCGTCTCCTGCTGGAATCATCAAAAGTAAGTTCATTTCTAATTATGGACTAATGGCCTATTTCATTATTATTGTTTATTGGGTATATATAGTATATGTTCGGTGTACAAATTGGATGTTATGCTGATGTTGCTGCCAACTGTGTGTGTATGAATATGTGGCCATTGTGGCCAGGCTATATGTTAATTTGTATGTTAATGCAGGTGATCTATCCATACGTCTGATTAAACTGTGAGTGTAAATATGCGGCCGCTTGATTGTCGAGGTATGAGTAGACCTGCACACATACTGTCGGCTACCAGGAATCTGACTCTGGCTTGTTTAAACTGTGGTGCATGGCCTATTTTGGCTAACATCTGCCTTTCAGAATCTTATAAGTAGATGTTTGGTCTTGGACGGGACAGGCCCACCTGATCTTCTCTGTGCCCAACCTCACTGTGATTTCTGCCTACGCCACTGAATCTAATTAAGTAGTTTTGTTGCCTAAACCTAACCAAGTCGATCTATTCCTAAACCTAACTAAGACGTTTATTTTGAAAAGACTGGAGTGGAAATTGACACGTGCATCATGTGTTGCTGGACATTCGTAGGAAAACGCACTAAAAATACATTGTTGAAAGTCGTGCTGAGCGACAGGAAAAAAAAGGAAATAGTGTCTATGGACTTGAATCAAAAAGATTCAATTTTGTGACTATTTCACGAACTGCCGTGAGACTGTGTTGGTTTATCAGCTTATAGCACTTATAGTATGTGCTCCTGCAACAGCGCCCCCAAATATCCTCACAGTAAATAGAGAAAACATTTTACAAAATGATTTTGTATCTAAAGTGTTTAAATTTACCATATTCTTTTCTCATTTTATTTTCGAATGTATGTAATTGCCGCTAACTAGGCTGGCGGCAGGACTATAGAGGGGATGGATTAACTCGCATTGGGGCACCGGCACAAAAGGTGGTTTTGGCCCCTAGCTCCACTTCCCAAGTTAGGTTGAGATATTTTGATTATTGACCTTACATGCGTATAAACTGATAAAGATATTAAAGGTCCCATATTGTAGGAAGTGAGATTTCCAAAAATTTTTTTAATATTTAAAGCAGGTGAAGGTGCCATAAACGCTCAATCCGCAGAGAAATGCACACAGCCCGTATTCAGTTTAAACGGGCCCTTGGGACTTCCGTAAGGTTGTGATGTCACAACTATACAGTCACCGGTAGAAGTGCTGCTAAACTCCGTAGTAGTCCCCGGCTGCAGTGACGCTGTGAAGACGGCGACAACACAGACGCAGACGAGCTGAAAACGCTGGCCAATCAGAACAGACTGGGCTTTTTTGGAAGGGGGGTCTTAAAGAGACAGGCGCTAAAACGGAGGTGAATACAGGTATATTCAGACAGATCGTATGAGAAAAATAATGTGTTTTTTTAACATTAAAGCATGTAAACATGTTCTAATAGAAACTCAAAATACAAGTATGGACCTGAAAATGAGCATGATATGTCTCCTTTAAAACTCATATGGCCCCAATTGAGAGATGGCCCCTCCACAAGACATGGCCTCAATGTCAGGTAAAAATACAGGATCCTCCTTAAAGGTCCCATATCATGTTAATTTTCAGGTTTGTACTTGTATTTTGTGTTTCTACTAGAACATGTTTACATGCTGTAATGTTAAAAAAAACTTTAGTTTCCTCATAATGTCGGCCTGAATATGCCTGTATTTACCCTCTTAAACGCTCTGTTTTAGCGCACTTCAACGGAATTGCGACGAAATTGCAACAGAATTGCGTTGCTAGGCAACAGCTTGGGTCCATGTGTACTTCCTGTGAGCTGATGACATTCACATACACTGCAACCAGGAATAAACTGGGACACATTTAGAATGTTTACGTTTGAATCTGGGTAAAAGGTCTAAATATTGTATATTTGTGACATCACAAATGGACGGAAATCCTGACAGCTTGTTTCAAATGCAGAGTTTCTGAATACGTGCTTTGTGTATTTCCCTGTGGATTGAGCGTTTCGATACTTTCACTGTATTTATTTATGCCTGCTTAAAAATAAAAAAAACATGAAAATCTCACTTTTTTATAATATGGGGCCTTTAAGGCCACTTACCACTGCTGTTTATAGCTGTAGTGGTGCTTTAGTAGTACAAAAAGGATTCTCAAGCAAATTTTCAATTAATCAAATTACTACAAAGTAATGACCAAACAGTGAACCTGTTGGTAAACCGGCGTAAACCCAGCTGCTTTGGCTGAAACTTCCTGAAAAAATATGGTATTTTAAAAATGTAATGCGACTTAAACTGCGATAGATTCCACATCAAACATGTTTAAATGTTTTTGCGATCTACTTAATAACGACAAGCGTCATTAAATCCCTTTGAATAAAGCAAGACAGGCGACATGATTCATACCCTTTGGAGAATAAAACACCTTTGCTTCAATGGAACTTTTTCATTTCCAGTCTTCCAATAACATGTATTCAGCTAGATTATAGACGTGACTGTCTTTTTAAATGGAAAAACGGTGGCACGAATGATTTGTGGCACAGTGTGTTTGCTGAGTTCACCCCTGGTTAGCGGTGTGGGCTGCAGGGTGTGCTGCGCAGTCAGCTCTGATTAGAATGAAGCAGAGATCACAGTGAAGCTGTCAGGCTGCATGTCTGCACGCTCTGATCCTCAAACATCATTCACAGTCAGGAACAAATGCACAGAGTCACGCTGTCATCATCGTCACATTAAAGCAGAACTTGAAGATTAGAAGTCATTAACCTTTGTAATGGTGTTAGTGTATATTTCAATACTAGTACCAATATGATGACTTCTTGTATTTTACTTACTGATAATAGAATTACTGAACATAAACCTAAAAAAAAAGCCACACTTTTCAAATGTGTAAGTAAATGATCCTAGCAATGAGCATCACATATTATTGGTTTCAGCCATAGACTGTATATAAGAACTGGAAGTAGCCACCATGACGTCACCCACTGGTTTATTGACTACCGTTTTGAAGCCTCGAGTTTGGCATTTTGTCCGTCACCATCTCGTTCTTGTTAGAGCCAGAAGTGACCATATTTGGACGGGGGGGAGGAGCGAGGCTCAGCGAGGCAGTAACATAGGAAAACAATGGTTTTGCTGGCGAATATGCTGCTTTATGCAAATGTATATATTTATTATTGGAAATCAATTATTAACACAAAACAATGACATGTATTATCCAGAAACCCTCACAGGTACTGCATTTAACATAAAAAACATGCTCAAATCATAACATTGCAAACTCCAGCCCAACAGGCAACAACAGCTGTCAGTGTGTCAGTGTGCTGACTTGACTATGACTTGCCCCAAAACTGCATGTGATTATCATAAAGTGGGCATGTCTCTAAAGGGGAGACTCGTGGGTACCCATAGAACCCATTTACATTCACATATCTGGAGGTCAGAGGTCAAGGGACCCCTTTGAAAATGGCCATGCCAGTTTTTCCTCACCAAAATTTTGCATAAGTTTAGAGCGTTATTTAACCTCCTTCACAACAAGCTAGTATGACATGGTTGGTACCGATGGATTCATTAGGCTTTCTAGTTTCAAGTTGCATTAACGTTTTAAAGAAATTAGTGGCGTAATAACGAATTTGCGTTAACGCATTATTGTCGCGTTAACTTTGACAGCCCTAAATATAAAACAGTGTCATGATGGAGGAGGGTATAAACCAATCAGAGAGTTTTTCACAACCCGATAGCCTATATTTTCCTTTGTTACAGCTTATAACTGATCTATAAAGCATATGTACATTATTGATTAACCATTAATAAAGCCATTAGCTACAGAGTCAGTAAAGCTTGGAAAGTGAAACCTCCATGAATACTTATGTTTATTTAATGGGGTGACAACTAAGCTGTCTCCATGTCAACCTTGCAAAGTCTATTTGATGAGGAAGACAATGAGATGTGGTTGAAAGCAGCAGAAAAAAAGTTTGAAAGTGGCCCTTGAACCAATATTTTTTGTTTTGTTAAAATGCATTTGAGATGTTTAAATCACTCAATCTTTGAACCCATGTGAGTATAGAGCGCTACAGGAATGAGTCCTAAAAGCCGGAAATGAGTTAGCATTTATTAGCACTTCCTGTTCCCTCGTCTGGAGGTCAAGGGGTTTTTTGAATGGGAGAAATGTTAACGTTTTGTTCAGTAAATATCTCACTTGTGAATTTTGAAGCCTTTACAAGTCTTAAAAAAGACGGTTGCTAACAAGTGGCTAAATGAGACTACTAAATGTTCATGAGACCGTGGTGTAGTTGGTTTATAGCCTAACGTTAGCTTTTTACTTCTGGCGATTGCATTCACACTTCAAAAGTCATAAAAGCTGTGTTCATTTGTGGAGATTATCTTGCTGAACAAAACGTGTAAGTATCATAAATGTGTATTTGCCACAGAGTTTATTTTCTGCAATAATCCAAAACCCAATGGAACAATCCCCATTGGCTTTTTGTTGAGGGAACCAGAGTGATGCTAACTTCCTGTTGGACTACAAAAATAGGTCATCCTGTAGCACTCTATTATGTTGTTACCTGATGGCTTTCATGACCAACATATTTGCTTTGTGGGTTTTAAGAAAGTCTACTCGGAAGACGTCTAATTAGCCTTAAAATAAAAATTAATAAATAAAATATATACAGACACAACTGCTAAAAGAACTTCTCCAAACAGTTTTGTTCATATACAATAACAAACATTTAGGAGAAACTCTACATTGTTGTCCTGCCCATGTGTACAGTGAAAACACATGTATGGATAAAACAGACATTCATGTAAAAAAAAAAAAAAAAATCCACGATTGTGTCTCAATCATTTCTTCTTCATGGGTGGAGGGTAGGAAGAAAAAAGTCAGGTCTGAAGGGGTTAACACAAACAGTTGTACAAGATCACTGCAGAATAAAATACTCTATCAAATTATGAATTAAATCAAGAAATATCCGATTGCAGAGCACATTAACGAGAACCAGAATCCCGGGCCAAAAAATTGACTGTTTTCCACATTTGCTGAAATGAGCCTTCAGTCCTTCTGGAGGCTCTTTTCCCGTCCGTGCTGCTATATGATGGATCAGATTAATTTATTAAAGTAACGGTAAATCTGAGCCAGCTGCTAGTGCGACACTTTTAATTCTGACTTCTGATAGTCATTTTTGTTATAACCACATTTTACTGCATTGTTTAGCCTTGCTTTTGCTTATTGTGTCACATTCCCGCAATAATGAAGGTTATTTCGGACGTCCACATGAATTAGATGGTATGGTGTTAGAATTTGACCATCAGGTCATTTTATAGCACAGTGAGGAAGGCACACGTACTTCAGCCGATCGGCTCAAGTGTTGCTTTTAACGCTGTAGCCCATCCAAAAAAAAGGCCATATATATGACATCCGTTTGATACAGCCACTACTGTGGAAAATAAATACTTTACTTTGATTGGAATTCCCAACCAAAGTGTGGTAAACAAAAACCAAACTTGAGCCCTGAAAGAATTCCCAATACACTATCTTTCATTGTAGTTGTATCCTCTGAATGCTGTTTTTCTGCTGACAAAAATAGCATACGAGAGGAAATATTGAATTGTTTTCATTTGTTTTGGCATGGAAGCATAAAAGATCTCAATATCTGTTAACGGTCAGCTATAGTAGAATTGTAAAGCTTACAATAACAATTGTAATCTTGTGTTAATATTCGTATTAATGTTATTGTGTATTTGCGTTTTGTAATTTTGATGCTTTGGCAACACTGTTTTTTGAAACTTTCATGCCAATAAAGCCACATTGAATTGAAGTGAGCTGAATGTTTACTGAGAAACAGAAAGCAGAATTGAATGAATTTCTGAATATTATTTTTATTCATGGTGATTTACTATTTCTAAGCATAATTTACCTGCTTTTTATCAACCACAATAATACAAAGCCAATATATCACATTGCCTTATGTGTCTGATTATTCCCATTTTCTGTTCCAGTAGAAAGGGCTATATATATATATATATATATGACACTGACAGGTCATATAAGGAGCACATGACCAATTTTTTGACAGTATGAAGACTGATTTACTTTATTAAATGGTGACGAACGTTAAAACCATTATACAGTAGTCCAATTCATGTGTTCGACCAGGTTTCAGCAACCTTTACTATCAAAAGAGCCATTTTAGACAAAAAAACAAACAAAAACAATCTGTCTGGAGCCACAAAACATTTGAGCATTGTGATGAAGGTAACACAGTTTATAGTCTAAGTATATAGTATATAAGTCTAATGCAGTGAGGGCCAAAGAGCAGATGTACTACGGAGTATTAGGGCCACATTGAGGGAAAAAAACATCTGAGATTTCCAGAATAAAGTCATAATATTACGAGAAAAAAGTCATAACTTTATGAGAAAAAAGTTGTAATATTACGAGAATAAAGTCATAACTTTACGAGAAAAAAAGTTGTAATATAACGGGAATAAAGTCATAACTTTACCAGATAAAAAAAACCATAACAAGTAAAATTACTACTATATAACATTATGATGTCATTCTCATAATGCTACAACTTTATTCTCGTAAACCTTTGACTTTATTCTCGTAATATTATGACTTTATTCTTGAAATCTGAGATTTATTTTTTTCCCTCAATGTGGCCCTAATACTCCGTCACACCGTCGTACATTAGTCCTACAACAATGATAAATAAAAATGAAAATGTAAACAAAAAACAGTTATTCATTTACATTTTAAAAATCCACAGGGAGCCACTGGAGAGGAGTTGAAGAGCCTCATGTGGCTCCAGAACCGCAGGATGCTGACCCCTGTGTTAGCCCATACAGAAAACTAGTGGATGACAAAAGCTTCTTCACCGTGACGATTTGTTGCTTTTAACTGTAACACACACAGGGCGTCCTGGTAGCTCCCTGGGTGGAGTGCGTACCTCTAAGGCTGAGTTGTGACTGCAGCGGCCCGGGTTCTAGTCCAGCTCAGGGCCCATCCTCCCTTTTCCCTGTCTTTCCTGTCTTTCCTGTCTGTCTCTCTAACTATCTAAATGATTAATGTGTGAGGCACATTTTTCTTTATCACTTTGGACACTTTAAAGATTAATTAATTAGTCTAATGGAAAGAATCATTACAGTCGCAGGGCCGTAACAAGAATTTTAGCAATACAGAGGTCATCATGAGTCCAAGTCCCCGTCCAAAGTTTTTTGTTTTTTTTAGGTCATATTAATTGGATTTTTCTTATTTTATTTATCCAGCTAACAACTCAATTGTATTTTTTGTAGGGCTGTCAATCGATTGAAATATTTAATTGCATGATTGTCCATAGTTATTCACGATTATCTGTTCAAAATGTACCTTAAAGGGAGATTTTTCAAGTATTTAATACTCTTAACAACATGAGGGATGGGTAAAAATATGCTGCTTTATGCAAATATTTCTGCAGATTGTATTTATCCACACTGCCGGTTGAGAAAAAAGGTTGTCTTTTTTTGCCTTAACATAGATATATTAGGTATAAAAATACTGAAATCAGCCTATAAACTACCCAACATGTGTTAGTTATTTTAAATTGTAGGATGTAGCTACCCCCAAATTGCATGAAAACCAACAAAGGACATGGTTTCAGTACCTGCAGCACTTATCTTAAGTGACTCTCATTTTGAAAACTAAAGATTTTTTGATTTCCCCTTGATCTACCTTTTAAAAATCATCTGCCCAATACTGTGAGATTATAAACGACAGAATCTAACAGCAGTCCGGGCCGATCTCCACACATCCACGGCCCATGTATACTGTCACCACTTAGCTGAGATATTGTTTACTTTTTATGCCAGTAACATACACTCGGTGTCCACTTTATTAGGTACGCCTGTACAATCTATTCAGTCCAACAGCTCTGCCATTACAAAGTTTAGAATGTTCAGTTTTAGTCGACACGGTGGGAAATTAGTTAATTCAATGACATGACATGCATTACAACTATTATTAAAGTCACAGTTATATAAAAATATGTGTATATGTATGTAAAATACTTAGAGGTACATACATGGAATCTGACCTCTGCATTTAACCCATCCTATAAGCATTTGGGGGTTCAGTGTCTGGCTCAAGGACACTTCGACATGCAGACAGTAGGAGCCGGGGATCGAACCGCTAACCTTGTAGTTAAAGGACGACCCGCTCTACCCACTAAGTTGCTTTCTTACAGGAGGGGTCAGAATATTAGAAACCTTACAAATATATTTATTTATTTATTTAAATTTGTTTTTTATCCTTTTTGCATCTGCAGTGGGTGCGGGTTATGTGGGAAGTAGCTAGGGAGGGGGATAAATACCAAAATATGGGGGGACAATCATTTACATTTGAGCTTTATTTATTTTTATATATTATTATTTATTTTATAATTTTATTTATTTTGTATTTATTTTTATATATTATTTATGTTTCTCTATACCTGATGTTACACCCAATACATTATTACAGAAACATAAGAATATTAGAATCCCCTCTGAATCTAATGCAGTCCTCACACTCACTATGAGCTCAATGTTGAAATACAGAACTGAGAAAAAATGAATAATTATAAGCATCATAAATGTAGACCTTATGTCAAAACATTTGTATTGGACATTAGACATGTGTACCTAAAAAACTGCTTCAAAAACAGCTAATTTAGTGTCCAGTTTCAAGAGGAAGTCAATTGCACTTCCATAATTTAGGCTATATGGGAATAAATATTTATTAAGATAATCTTTGTGCACGTTTGGAGTGTTTATTTTGCAGCTCTCATTTCCTCAGAGCTCTGGCTCTGGACTTGTGTTGATCATCATCTGAGTAACAGGAGCTTCTTCCACCTGACAGAAGAGAGAGAGAGTCTATACAGCTCTTTATTTTCTATTCGATGTCATCCTGCTTCCCTACAGAGCAGAGCAGGGTTAACTGTTGATGACATTTCATTTCATTTTTTTAAAACCGGAAAAGGTCGTTGTTGTTGTTGTTTTAAACACCAACTGTAGGAGCCAAAACGTGCATTTAGCCTGCGTTGTATTGGGTTAGAGCGGGTCGCCCACCAATCGGAAGGTCGTCGGTTCGATCCCCGGCTCCTCCAGTCCACATGAGTAAGACACTGAACCCCAAATGTCTCCTGAAAGCTGAGCCATCGGTGTGTGAATGAGTATTTAGATTAGATCCTGATGGGCAAAGTTGGCACCTTGCATGGCAGCCTCAGCCATCAGTTTATGAATGTGCGTGTGAATGCTGACATGTAGTGTAAAGAGCTTTGAGTGGTCGGAAGACTAGAAAGGAGCTAAATAAATATAAAGTCCATTTACTATTGTTTATTGTTATTATTTATTTATTTAGGCTGCACGCGTTCTTTTGGTTCTATTATTTCCGGTAATGAGCACAGGGGGTTCACTTTATTCACCTGCAATCGGACGGCGGGATTCAGACAGAGAGAGTGAGTTAGGCTCCGAGATGTTCTACTTTCAACGTCCTACTTTAATTTGTCCATAATAACACTTGTTGCCTCTCATTTTTTTTCATTTAATAAACAGTCAAACGCATCTGGATTTGAGTATCCAATGGATTTGTTTTACGCGTCACAGTAACGAGCCTCTTAGAGCGGATTTTTTATTAATAGCAGACGCTATATAAACTATATTGTGAACATATCTGTAATTTTGCAGCATTTAGCGTCACTTTTCCTCCAGTTCTTTTCTCGTTTTAATGCGCTCAGCTTCACCTTTTTCTTTTTTTTCTCCTGCGCTGTCCAGTTCTGACAGTCTGATCAGGGAACTGGGAGCTCAGGAAAAAAAACGGGAAGTTAATTTTCGAATCTGTCCTACCCAATTTCAAAATAAGGCCTATTATTATTTAAAATAAATAAATAACTAAAAAAATAAAAATAAGACCAACGTCTCTCCCCCTCGAAGAAAAAGTCAGACAACATATTGATGGTGTTTCATTTATATTTTAATGAATACTCGTTGTCCTTTTACGTAGGTTTTGCTTATTTTTGCAAAATAAAAAAAACACAAAAATGTGGGCATATTGTTCATAACAGCTGTGTGGTGATGCTGCGCTCTGCTCAGCCTCGGAGTGTTTTTACAGTCTCCACGTTTCCTCTGCGGCCGAGCTGAGCCGAGCCGAGCCGAGGCGAGCGCAATGAATAATGTTACAACGGGGGAAAAAAAATATACCAGAATCACAACATTTAATATCCACAGAAATGTCACATAGAACATTACGATATTATTCAGACCCGTCAGTCCGAGCCGAGCTGAGCCGAGCGTGCACCCTGGCGTGCTCAACATTACAAAACCAACTTAAATTAAATATAAATAGCGGACACAGGATCAATAATAAAATGTAGATTATGTACAAACTGTGCAACATGGCAACACGTTTCATCACACCACCAGCATGCCGTCGAGTCCACGCCACTTCCCACTTGATATATTTACACACACACACACACACATACACACGCACACACACACACACACACACACACACACACACACACACACACACACGCTGTTCCTATCAGCTGTCTGAGTCCAGCTCGCTCTTCTCCTCTTGCGGCTTCTCCGCGGACGGTTTGGCCGATTTGTTCCATTTCTGAGAGTTCTCTGATTCCTCTGATGAAGACCTTTTCTGCCTCCTCCACTTCGCGCGTCTGTTTTTGAACCAAACCTAAACGTGATAAAAGAGCACAGTTTTAATATCTAAGCCTAAAGGATTTTATTATTTTTTTGCTATAAGGTTAATTAATGTTCCCGGTTTGTCATTATTTCAAGATTCCATCGCTTAATTTTTAAAGAAGTAGCCTACAATTAATATCCACACATTTCTCACACACATTAGCCTTACATATTTCCTTTATGACGCACTACATGTTTTTACATTTTGTTTTCTTATTGTATATTCGTTGCCTGTGATTGTGAGGAGTGGTGTGTTGAAATGTGGAAGTTTCCCTGTTTAGCTGTTAATGTTTTATTCCCTCCCACAGCGAGTCGAGTCAATTAGATTTATAGATATTAAAGATAAAACTAAATCTAAATCACACGTGCGTTAAAGGGCTTCACGGTGCGTAATTGTCTTATTTATGAATTTATTTGTTTTATTTAGAAACTAATATAAAAAAAACATTATTCATAGCATGATTAAAATAAAAAGAACAATTTTAATATCGAAACCTTAAATTTTCTTCTTTTTTTTCACCTGCAACAAGTCAGATTATCTTTTTATTCTCGCGTTAAAATAACGTGAAAAGTCAAGCGGACACGGAACATTCTGCTGGGTTTTGTTACTTGTTATTATTATTATTATTATTATTATTATTAGTAATAATAATAATAATAATAATAATAATAATAATGGTGATAATAATTATTATTGGTAGTAGTAACAATAGCTATTATTTTGTTGTTTCATGTGGTTTTCCGTAGAAAATGTCTGTTTTTTTTCCACATCGAAAAATAATGAACCACAGCATATAGTCTAGAATAATGCATTTCTGTTGTAATTCCACTGTCAAAAATAATAATAAATAACAATAAAACACAAATAATAATTAACTGTGTGCTTATTATAAAGTAAAGATAAATTATATCACCTCCTTTTCCTTTTTTAAAATTTATTATTTAGATGGGCTTTATAGGCCGTTAAAATGTGGAGAGGTGCGACACAAAAACTCTAATCAAATATTTGAAATTGATCAGTTATAACCGAAAATATATGATTGAAATAGTTAATTATCTAAAATGTACATAGGTCAATATCAACAACTACAATAAGGCACATATTAATGTTATAATAATAATATTTGTTATTCTTGTTATTCTTATTATTCCTGTCAACCACATGTCCTAACTCCGGGTATAATGTCTGTGTTCCTGTAATGAGCGCTGCTTATTTTACAATAACCTAAAGTGAGAAGAAGTAAAATGAGAGCAGCTGAATGTTGTTTAGCTTGCATTGAATCCTAAACCAACCAGAATCAGTGAAGTGCGTGATTTGTAAAAATCAGTGTATGAATCTGTTGTGTGTGTGTGAGTGTGAAAAGCCACGAAGGGCCTCTGACCTCGACCTTCTCCTCCCGGAGGTGGACCTTACGGGCCAGCTGCTCCCGGGTGCCGACGTCCGGGTACTTGGTCTCCTGGAAGAGGCCCTCCAGAGCCTCCAGCTGCTCGTCGGTGAAGATGGTGCGGTGCCTCCGCTTCCTGCGGCAGTGCAGCTGGTTGAGGAGCTGCAGCTCGGTCCGAGACAGGCTGCCCATGTTCATATAGGACATCATCTGGTGGGGGACCGGAGAGATCAGCACCGAGCCCGGGCTGTCGTAGCCTGCACGGCGGCGGAGGGACGGAAGAAAACATCACGGTGAGTTGGGATGGTTGGAACAATCAAAGTGCCACAGACAATATAGAAACACATAAACAGAGAATATAGAAACACATAAACAGAGAATATAGAAACACATAAACGGAGAATATAGAAAGACATAAACAGAGCTCAGGAGTAATATGGCTGATTGGAAACTCTGGCTTCGGTTGTTTACTTTCACATTGCAGCTGTTGCGTTAAATTGCAGAAATCTGAAACTGAAGCTTTATCTCTTTTAATGAATATTTTTGCTCATGCATTCAAAATAACAAAATACTGTATATGTTAAAGACTGGGTTGACACAGCCTCCAGTTTGAAACTGCTATCCCTTTTCTACATACAACATATAACTTTACGCGTAAAGCAATACTTAAACGGAAACGGGTCATTGACATTTATCACTGAAACAACACCGGGGTCATCAAACCAACGAGATAAAGACATCAGGCGTGCATCTGACATAACATTAGAGTAGTTTGGAACCGGTTTATGTTTAAATGTGCAGATTTTTAGTCCGTGCGTAAAAATTAACGCTGCAATTCGTCGTTTTACGCATAAGATTAGAAATAATATTTGTGTCTTCGCAAGGAACTTTGTCATGGAAATACAGATTTAAGGACGTCATCAACATTTCAAATCATTATAGGTTGCAAATAAACTTCACAAACAAAAATCACAATCAGCCCTTTAAATAATATATTGTCCTGTAATTGGGGGGTCAAAATGAGACCTTCATGGCGCAACGAATAAACCACCGTTTATTATACGGTGTCTGCAAATAACATTTTATTCTTGTTAATGTGACGCAGTAAAATAGGAGAAAGACGACCAATCTTGCATTTGAAACATAGAAAAAGAAGACTTTCTAATGAGTTCTGTGTTGATTTGAGCCTAAATGTAAGTTGTGAAGAGAGAACCGGTTCGGTTGTCCTACCTCCCGGGATGCACGGGCACTGCTGCGGGCCGAGGCCGGGCACGGAGCCGGGCACGGAGCCGCAGCACGGCGGCCCTCCTCCGACGCCCTGGACTTGCAGCTGTCCGTAGTAGTAGCCGTTATATCCTAACCGGGTCCCGTTCACGGACTGAACACTGGGGGGAGAAGGCCCGCACGTGGCCGAGTACAGTCCGTTGTAGTCGGCGTAGATAGAGTCCGTGAGTCCGGCGGACAGCAGCACCGGGCCGCTCCGGTGCAGCAGCAGCGGCTCCTTGCAGCTCGGCCGGCCGGACAGGATGCTGTCTATGCTGAACATCCCGGCGGGCATCACACCGGTGCGCGGCGGGAAACGGAAGAACTTCGGGGTGGAAAGTGAAACTTGCTCGGTAGAAGAAGAAACCGTCCTGGACTGAGAGACCTCCGTGGGAAAAAAGTTCTCCTAAAACTGCGTCATTGTGACTCTGGAGGACACTTTTTTCTTCCCTGCGTCTCGTGTCTTGGATGCGGACTGCTGGTCTTAAATGGGACCCGCTGAGAGCTGCGCTGCTTTTATACCCTGCTGACGTCACGGCGGAGCGGCTGCTCGTGGATCAGCTGCTGCAGCTCGCGGTGTGAACCGGCCACACGTCTGTGTATTGAGAATTAATTCAATTAAGATAATCCGCACTGTTTGCAGACTTTTGGAAAAACTCTGTTGCTGGGTCACAGAGTAATCCGATTATTTCCTTGTCAGCGAAGGCATCATAATCTATGGAACACATTTACATTAGGATTTACAATAAGGGGCCTTAATTCATGAAGTCAGAGTCAAATCTAAAAAACAACACCCAAAAAATAAGGAATTTATTATTAAATTCATCATCTTCAAATAATATTGAACCGGTAGCATATTTTTTTAATTGTTGTCAGCAGGTTTAGAAGAGGAGTTTGTTGCTTTGGATTTATATCAATCTATTTAACGGCAAATCACAGCCTGAACTTTGCGCGTAAAAGTGGTTAAGTGAGTTATTTCAAGATAAATGTTTGACTATTATTAATTTAACAATTTCAAACAGACAATTTCAGACCTAGGCCTGCACAAAAACTCTATTCAATTATTTATGTTTTATTATAGTTCATGCTAATGTAGGTTATTGATATAGGGACGCCATTATGTGTGTGGTCATTCCTTATTGTCATCATTATTATTATTAAATTATTATTTATTAATAATTTAGCATTAGTATAAACACTCACAAGGAATATATGATTACAGGTAGAAGAAGTTAATAAAATAACCTCGTGGCCTGTAGATTTACACGGACAACATGTGCGTAACCACGCAGTAAAAACTGTAATCAAGGCTTTTTATTTGTTTTCCTCTCCATTTCCCTACATGAGTAAATGAAAAATAACTATATTTCCATGTCAGACAGAAGCCGCTGAGCATTATATGTGGGATTCATCTCATTATCCAGCGTCTGCTCGGCTCTCCGCGGGGAGCAGATCAGACCCCCGGCAGCAGCTCCTCTCTGCGGGGTCAACAACACCGAACATCTCCCCCCTGACCGGGATAAGATAACGGCCCCATTATCGCCTCCATTCAGCCTGGAAACAAGAGTACTTATTGCATATTTACACCGCTAATCAACATGTGCTGAGTGCTGCTGGTTGTCTGTGTGGAGGAACGTGGATTCCCACTTCAGACCTTAATGGGACTCGCTGATTGCATTTAACACTCACCGTGGTGTTAACGCATGCTCCTTGTCAGGGCTGACAGATAAGTTTGTGATTTGAAAATGTGCCGTTCAGATATGGAAGATGATTAGCGCGCTGCGGACGCGGAGTCAGAGCTCCGTTTGAAGCTTATTGTCCTCCACTAATGCGGTAAAACAACTGATTTCAATCAGCTCTACAGATGAATCCCGCCTATTTGTTTCCCTGCACGGAAAATATGAATATTTTAAATTGTTGAATGAAAATATTTATCCCCGCATTTAAACATCAGCCCTCCACACCGCTGAAACCAATTTATACAGAATATGTTCAGAAAGAAAGATATAATTTATTCCTTTCCGGGTTTTAACACAGACTTATCGTTTTATTGTTGTTATGAATTATGTTTTAAAATAACTTCATAATTCACGCAAACAAAAAAAAGGTCAATGGTTGGGGACCTCTGATAATGTATGGGTATAAAAAGGGTGGGAAAAAAACATGCATTACTAAAGTAGTATTACATATGATCCCTCGTTTCTTTATGTAATAATTCATTTATTTTTCCAATTTCATCATTCTGTGGAACCTCAGCTTTGATCGTGAAACAGAAATCCTATTTTCTGCACTGCGCTCTGTAAATGATATAGCAGTATTTCTATGGCTATGTGTACTTTTCTTATATTCCTTACTTCCAAAAAAATGCTTTATTTTCTATCAAAGATAATCAAATATGTATCATTAATTAAGAAATGTCTAATTCTGTGAGGACCAACAATGTGTGTTTACTGGTGAAATCTACAGAAATGCCTGTTAAAACCTGATTGGTGGATCCATTCCCCCTCACTATCCCCATCTTTCACTATCAACAGGAAAAGACCTGATCGAGTTCTTTTCACCCCTTCAGACCATGAAAACCTGTTGTCCATTATTACCTGTTAGTGTTATAACAAAAACATTGAGCAGATGGTTTGTCCTAACTTGCACAGCTCTGTCCCTGAGGCAACACATGGAAAATAACAATTGGGGAAATTCATATAAAAATGTGTATTAAAACATCGGTCCTACTTCTTGAGAGAGTCGTGCACATGCTTTGTGGTTTTTCCACACGTGGCTCAAGTTTCCTGAAATGTTGTTCCTGATCCAAAAATGCAACATTCTATTGATAGACATGTCATCCGATATTATGTGTAAAAAAATTGGAATATTTATAAGTCCACCATCACATGAAAATTTCAATTATTAGGGTCGTGTTTTTAGGGTATATTCAGTATCAGTACTCCAGCCCTTATAGGTTATGGTTATTCCATACACCTTTCTAGTTATATCAAAAGCAAAACAGGATTTTTAGGTTTAAAATAAAATTTAAATTTTATTCCCTTTCTACATTCCAGCTCAAATCATTTACAGATGGATAAAATTAGAATGTGACACATTTGATTTTGTGTGTAATAATAGCGTGCATGGATGAGGTTTTTCTGCTCTCCTGCATGCATGAATCTGAGAAGAGCCCCGCTTGTTGTTGCCTTTTGATATGGAAACATGTTCTTCTGGCTGAAAAGCCTTTTCTGTAATACAGTCACACTGTGATTCCAGCCCAGTGGAGAGTGGGGGAGAGAGAGAGAGAGAGAGAGAGAGAGAGAGAGAAAAAAACAGGGCCATATGCTGTTATTATTTCCACATTTATTTCTATATTTCTACCTCCAAGTGGCAGTGAAAGGGCTGAGTCAAAAGGGATTGCTATAAAACGAAACGTCCATTTGAAAATAAAAGCTGTGGAAAAGCGACGCGAAGGCGGCACTTATAGGTGAATAGAAGTGTCAATCAGGCTGCTGATGGAGGCTGAAGACTCACAAAGCTACAATAGTGGATGCATCTTTATATATCAGAGCCCTGATCTGTAAAAACCTGGTTAAATACGGCAAATAAAAACAGGAAGACTTGGTAATGCATTCTTCCGAGAGGGGATAAATACATGGTGAGGGCTGTATGGGCTTTCACACTGATGTCCTTTTTACATTTGACTGCAGGAGAAAGTAGCATCTGCATAATTTACATAATCACAACATCAGAAAAATACCCGATAGATAGATAGATAGATAGATAGATTTATTCTTATATTTATGACCTTTTTTAACCCATCAAAGGGCAGATAATTGGAGCCACGCATGTCTGAGATAGGGGAGAGTGGGTTTAATTGTAACAATTCGAACTTCATCCAATCAGAAACAAGTTTGAGTGATGTCACTCAGGCTGTTAATACTGCATTAAAGGTCCCATAGTGTAAAAAGTGAGATTTTCATGTCTTTTATATTATAAAGCAGGTTTAAGTGCTATATAAATACTGTTAAACTATCAAAACGCTCAATATACGGAGAAATACACACAGCTCATATTCAGAAATTGTGCGTTTGAAACAAGCCGTTAGGATTTATTTCCATTTGTGATGTCACAAATATAAAATATATAGACCATGACACGGTTTTAAACATAAACATTCTAAATGTGTTCCAGTTTATTTCCTCTTGCAGTGTATGTAAATAACATCAGCTGACAGGATGTAAACATGGACCCAAACTGTTGCCTAGCAACGCAATTCTGTTGCAATTCCGTTGAAATGTACTAAAACGGAGCGTTTCAGAGAGAGGGTAAATACAGGTATATTCAGGCAGCCTGTATGAGGATAATAAAGTTTTTTTTTAACATTTCAGCATGTAAACATGTTCTAGTAGAAACACAAAATACAAGTATGAACCTGAAAATGAGCACGATATGGGACCTTTAAGGCGTCAGTTTGCTTCAAATGAAGTGCCCCAACTCGTCAAATACCGACGCTTGGTCAGTGGCCCTATACACTTCAAACTATGACACTTTAGGTTCCCCCTCTAGCGTCAGTATTGGAGGTGTCAAGAACAGCGATCAGTTTCCACTCATTACATGCATAGTGTCTTTTTCAAAATAAACTTCCTTCTTCATAGGAAGTTTAGGCAACAAAATCACTTAGGTATGGGACTCACAGGACTAACGATACTAACGAGTCACGTGACTAACAGCTGACGTGACAAAATAAGCAACGCAGTCTCACGGCGGTTCGTGAAATAGTCATGAAATTGAATCTATTTGATCCGTGTACATAGACAAGAATTTCCTTTTTTTTCGTGACGCTCAGCACGACTTTCAGCAATGTATTTTTTGTGCTTTTTCCTACAAATGTGCAGAAACACGTGATACACGTGTCAATTTTGCTCCGCTCTTTTCAAAATAAAACTACTTAGTTAGGTTTAGGAAAAGATTGTGGTATGGGTTTAAAGAACACCGGAAGTGCTGTAACTTAACGGAAGTTACGTGACAAATAAATCATCTTTGATTTCTGGTTTCACACGGGACACGAGCACCAGTCTCCTGGGTGAAAGTCCTGTGTTTTCTGACCCAACGCATCCACCACATTGTCCTCCCTACATGACGTTCGCCGCTCTTACTACTTGGTTCACAATTACGTTGATTAAATACGAATTGATTTTGTGCTGACCATCACGAAAACGATGTGAAATTTGTGTCTATGTACACGGATCAAAGCATTTAATTTCGTGACTATTTCACAAACTGCTGTGCGACTCGGCAGAAATAAGTCAGTGTTGACTTTTAGTTTCATACGGGACATGAACGGCAGTCTCCTGGGTGAAAGTCCTCCACTCACTAACCCAAAGTGGACCGTCTTGCTCTTTATACTACGTCAGTTACTCTGACTGTCTAATAATGATGTGGATGGGTTTACATTGGAGTCAGTGGAAAGCCCGGTGCGTCGCATACAGATGCAGAGGAGGATGCTGAGGGCCACTGACCCCATGCCACAGATCTCTTTTCAAGAACTTTTGCATGGCTTTTGTAGTTGACTCAACGAATCGTTCACACAGCGATAACGGTGCACACTTTGAGACAGTCTCTCCTTGAAAGCATTCTTGGTGTTGCACTCTGTTGTGTGCATGGAAACCGATAGAAGTAGATGTTTGACGAATATGAAAGAGAGCTTAGAGAGAAGTTCGTACTACTTTCACACTTACACACACACACATACATTTCTTCTGCTTGTGGTTTTCATTTTGGGAGGCTGCAAGCTAACGTGGTTGGTTGTGTTAGCTTGGTGTTGGGATTAGCCTCAGCTAATATGTCCTCTTGGACCCCCACACCCTCATGGTCCCTAAAGGCCCAGAGTTGCCTGTATGGCAGTTACTGTGTGGAAATTTGATTAACTCAACTCATTAACTCTTTTTGGGTAATATGCACCTTTAAAGTCTTGTTTCAAACTGTAGTTTTAATACATTTAATGTATTAGTTGATGTAAATACATTTGTGTTTAATCAAACTATCACAAACTAACTGAAACACAGCAAAGTTGGATCAGGAGAAAACTGAAGTGTTGGAATAATGGTTGTTTTTTGGGGTGCTGGGTAAAATGGGCTGAGGGTAAATGGGAGGGGGGAAGGGGGTCTCAATAGGGGCCATATTTGCCATGGGGCCCCCTAATAATGGTGGCTGTTATAATTCATTGATTTTTTTTTAGAAACTCAGGCTTAAACTTTTGACAAAACAAAAGTGTTTTTCAGCAGCTAAATATGACCCCTATCATAACTATCAATCTTACTGTTGCTTTTAATATTGTTTTTACTATTACCATCAGTATTACTATTTCTTTCTATTTCACTATCCTACTGTTGCCAATACTATTATTTTTACAGTTAGTGTAATTTTTCACTTTCACGATCACATTACTATTCCTGGTACTGTTATCGTACTATTATTTTTATCTATTAATCACTATTACTATTAACATTGCTATTATTGTCACTATCACTAGATCACTATCAATATCACTATTACTTGTTCCTTTTTCTAGGTTGGCAAATCTTCTTAAGAATAAACATTATGGTAAACAGCATGAAACAAATGTCAGTTAGAGGTATTCAAAGGAAAGAGGAATGAATATAACATCTTTAAAATCCACTGAATACACAGTAGAAGCATTAAAGTCAGAATTATAATGAGAGGGATGTTAAAAGCTGGACATTGAAGCCGTAAAAATGAAGTTGATTTTTGTTGTTATTGATATGAGTGGAGGCAACAGTGGACATAACTGGACTGGGTGTGAAGAATGCATGTGTGTATTTGAGGTCCTGTTAATGTCTAAGTTTGTTAATGTGTCTGTGTGAGTGTGTGAGTGATAGACACATACACAGATACACATGCAGGCTGGTGCGGTGCCAGACAGGCCTATGTGTGGGTGTGTGGGTGGGTGTATTTACTTCCTGTGTATTTGAAAGGAGACACAGAAAACTCTATTAATAGACCTCTTTCAATCCCATCTATCAGTTCACACACACACACACACACACACAAACACAGCAGTTTGTCTAGGGCTGTCTATCGATTAAAATATTTAATCACGATTAATCGTAAATTTATCACACATTTTTTTATCTGTTCGAAATGAACCTTTAATACTCTTATCAACATGGGAGTGGACAAATGTGCTGTTTTATGCAAATGTATGTATATATTTATTATTGGAAATCAATTAACAACACAAAACAATGACAGATATTGTCCAGAAACCCTCACAGGTACTGCATTTAGCATAAAAAAATATGCTCAAATCATAACATGGCAAACTGCAGTCCAACAGGCAACAACAGCTGTCAGTGTGCTGACTTGACTATGACTTGCCCCAAACTGCATGTGATTATCATAAAGTGGGCATGTCTGTAAAGGGGAGACTCGTGGGTACCCATAGAACCCATTTACATTCACATATCTGGAGGTCAGAGGTCAAGGGACCCCTTTGAAAATGGCCATATCAGTGTTTCCTCGCCAAAATTTAGCGCAATTTTGGAGCGTTATTTAACCTCCATCACAACAAGCTAGTATGACATGGTTGGTACTAATGGATTCCTTAGGTTTTCTAGTTTCATATGATACCAGTACCAGAAATAATTATAAAAAAAAAATGAATGTGCTTTCATCAAAGTTTGGAGCGTTATTTAACCTCATTAAGTTTTCTAGCTTCATACCAGTATCTTCACTCCAGCTTTAAAATTGAGCCCGCTACAACCTAAAAATCCCAAGTTGCGTTAATGCGTTAAAGAAACTAGTGGCGTTAAAACACATTTGCGTTAACGCGTTATTATCACGTGAACTTTGACAGCCCTACTTTCTATACTTGCGAGGACCCTCATTGACATTATTTCACCCTAACCATCACAACTAAATGCCTAACCCTGACATAAACCTAATTCCTAAAATGTCCTCACTGCGATAGTTTAAAACTGAAATTGGTCCTCATAAAGATAGCATAACAAGCCCACACACACACACACTACTGATATCCATATTTATTGTACATGTCAGATCCTCTCGGTGGATCGGGGCTGGGGGCTGCATTCAATGTCTACGATGAAACCCATGTGTTGCTCAGAGCCGTTTGCTACAGTTCAAGGAGCCCCGCCCTCCCGTCCCCCACCCCCGTCCTCCTCCTCCTCCTCATTCCCTCCACCACCCCATGAAAACCGTCTGGTTCTCAAACGAAACCACAAAGTGCCTGTAACCTGACCACACATTTAATATCTGCCTCACACATCAAAGGGCACGGATCACAAAATGTAGTTTTTGTTCGGCAGTCATGTACTTCACACATGAGGTTCAAGTAAGTTGCAAACGTAATAATCCTCGCACCGAAAGGCCTCTGCTCACTGGAAACAAGTGGCAGTGATGAACAGTGCTTTCCTTTCATGCCCCCTTCAATGAGACACAGAGGCTCTCGAGACAAAGTGTAATTCACTTTTTTCCTTCCTTTTAAAGCTGCATGAGGCAAAATCATAAAAGCCATCTTATCAATCTGAATCAATTATTACATGTGTAATAACTAAACTTATTGCAAATAATACTAATAGATGACAATGTTGGAATAAGGAGTGTGGTGTCTGACTTTGGTGGCGCCTGGTGGTAGTGTCAAGGATGACACCGGAGAAATACAGACTGCTGGAAGTTTTACTTGGACTGTCTACAAGTAAATACCATCAAAATCATTTGACAGATGCTGAGATCGCATGTACAAAATGTACACATTAACATAGTTCTTGTGGGGCTGGCTGAAGGAGAGGGTGATGATTTTCTTTTGGAGAATTCAACCTCTTTGATTCTTTTGTCTGTAATATTATTGTAACTGTGACACAGTCCAGAGATATAATACTGTGGCAAGATGTCAGTATTGTCTGAGCTTTGTAAATCCTAAATGATAATTAATAATAAAAAAAAAATCTACACTTAGGGGCTTTAAACTTAACCACTTTCAATGTTTACCCAACCTGATGATCTCATGGGAAGGCGTATAAATAGCATGCCATTTTAATGACATTCCGCGGGTCATGATAACGCATTTTAGGCGTTTCACGTGGCATTTCACGCCACAGGGTAAACGTTGTGAAACAGCTTTTCGCGTGTCATTTAACGTTACGTCGTTACCGTGAAACAGTCGCGGTGTATGTTTAGGCAACAAAACTACGGCAACGGGCGCAGATAGGTTTAGGAAACAACAACACTTAGTTAGGTTTAGGAAAAGCGTCATGGTTGGGCTTAAAATAAGTACTTAAACTGAGTAAAATACGTACGTAAACAACACAACATAAGTAGGGAAAATACTTTAAAGGGAGATTTGTCAAGTATTTAATACTCTTATCAACATGGGAGTGGACAAATATGCTGCTTTATGCAAATGTCTGTATATATTTATTATTGGAAATCAATTACCAACACAAAACAATGACAGATATTGTCCAGAAACCCTCACAGGTACTGCATTTAGCATAAAAATATGCTCCAATCATAACATGGCAAACTGCAGCCCAACAGGCAACAACAGCTGTCAGTGTGTCAGTGTGCTGACTTGACTATGACTTGACCCAAACTGCATGTGATTAGCATAAAGTGGGCATGTCTGTAAAGGGGAGACTCGTGGGTACCCATAGAACACATTTTCATTCACATATCTGGAGGTCAGAGGTCAAGGAACCCCTTTGAAAATGGCCATGACTGTTTTTTTCCTCGCCAAAATTTTGCTTAAGTTATTTAACCTCCTTCACGCTAAAAATAGCAAGTTGCGTTAATGCGCTAAAGGAATAAGTGGCCTTTTTTTCGAATTTGCGTTAATATCGTGTTAACTTGATATTAGCCCTAATTATAATAATAATAATAAATCCATTTTATGATGTTTTAAGGTTTGGTTAGGTTAAGGCACAGAACACATTGGTTAGGTTCAGGGAAATATCTTGGTTTGAGTTAAAATAATACTTTGATTAAGTTTAGGGAACCTTTGTTGTCATGGTTACAATCGATCGTGGTCATGGCAATAGAAACCACTGGGAACGGGAAGCGAACAGCGCTCTCCTGTTTTACATTTTCTCACCATCTTCTTGGGAGGACAGTCTTCTTTTAGGAAGTCGGGTGTAAAAAGCTTCACGGTATAGAAACAAAGTCTTCACATAAATGTTGGCACATAAAATGGATTTCAAAGTTTAAACTCGTTTTTACATAACAAATCAGTGTGTTATTATTTCCTGTGGTTTTGTCAAAGAGATGCACTTTAGAAGCATTCAAGGCAGTGTAGCATTTGGGTTGATTTCCCTAAGAACAGCCCTGAGCTGTTGGCAGCAGCAAGAGTTCAGATTTCAGATGAATATACAGACTATTCAAAGAAAGGGGGCGAATGCAAATGTGTCCTTTTTTTCAAATGGCAGTGTGGTACCTGCTATTGAGCCATGCCTGTGTCCAGTCATTTTCTACTTAAATGGTTTCAATTCAGTGCTAACGTCATGTTGTCAGAGGACATAAAGGCCCCGACCGCTTTCTTTCAGGGGTCATCAATCATTCATTAGAACCCGAATCCATCAGCCAATCCTGGTAATTACTGATTACAGGCAGGCGGTGATGTGGCCGGATCAAGGGAACACACACATACACACATATATGCACGCTGCTGTCTGACCGTGTGTCATGTCAGGAATCAGAAACACATTTACACATTAGAAGGTCTGAAACATGCTCTCCGACTCCCCCACTCTTTTCACAGAGGTGCTACTTAACACACTTTGGAATTATAAGAAATTCAAATGAGCTCTGCAGGCTGTGGCAGGAACATAATGGAACCTAGAATTATTTGATCAAAACAAGCCGGCACAGACGCTACCGGGATGGATTGAACACATTAGAATTTAAACCTCAGCCCTGTCTTTAAAACGTCTTTTTACATATCCACATAGGATTGTTATGGCAGCGTTTAAAAAAGGGCACTCAGTGCGTATTTACATCCAACTCCCGTCACTTCTAACACTGTACACGATTTACATTCCCACTCCGTTATATGCTGTTCCTTATTTCACACCACAAGTCTGTTCCAGTCATGATGTGATCCTACTTGAGATGTTTTCACAAAATTTGTAATTTACATAAAAAAACAAAACCATAGTGTCCAATGTCATGCACAATCAAAATGATCTATATCTTAGATACCATTGGAGGGGCGCCCACAGCAATGATAATCTCCATAGAAGCACTAAAGCACTTATTATGTCAGTCATAAATATAAGTTTTATAAGTTTTGTAAATACCTTGCTACAACTGTGTATTAGGTGAACTTTGTGTATATCATAATAAATAGCGTGGGACCTGTGGAAGTCGTGAGTACAGTTCGATGTCTGGTGAAAAGCATCAATTTATGACTTGTGTTTGCGTGATGATTATTAGTTACATATGTAACGTGTTCTCACTCCCAACTCGTCAAATACAGCAGCTTGGTCAGTGGCCCCTACGTTTTGTCAGTTTTGCTCGTTTCAATTTCCGCTTATTACATACATACAGTGTCTTTTCAAAATAAACTTCCACGTTCACAAGAAACAGCTTGGTTAGGTTTAGGCAACAAAACTACTCGGTCAGATTTAGGAAAAGATTGTGGTTTGGGTTAAAATAACCCAATAAAATAAATCAAAGTAGGCTATGTTACATGTGCGCCTTAAGTTGAGCATGCTATGTAATCTACGTTAATGTTACTTAAAGCCGAAGTAGGCGAGATTGGAGAAATATGATTAAAAAAAGTTATTTTTTATAAATCGGTCGCTATATCCTGACAGTAGTACATGAAGAAATCATGTGCCTCTGTGTCCTCCGGTGCTCCTAACGGCATCTGCAAGATTTCACAGACCGGAGGAAAACAAGCAGTAAGAGCTGATCTGAGGTCTGCTGTCCAGCTGCTGTCTATGAGAGCCAGCTGTCAATCACTCGGGAACTCCGAACAAACGGTCAAACTAGGCACGCTGATCAAATATGAATCAATATTCTGTTACTGTAATGCTTATTTCTCTCCTCAGATGTTTTCAGAAACATCTTGTAGTGTACTGTTTAGCTGTAAAATTAGAAAGTTTGTTTGTTTCGAAAGCACCCAATTTCAGCCTATACAGTTCAAATATTTAAAATATAATAGATGGATCAAATGTTTGCCATGGGTCCTAATTTAAAGTATCGCACACTATCAGGGGGGAGGGGCACTCTGTCAGTCACTGTGAAGGAGACAGACACAGGTCTATTTTTATTTTCCACTATATGCAAATTAACTGTAACTTTCCTAAAAATAATAATATGTGTCAATTTCCGCTCCAGTCTTTTCAAAATAAAACTACATAGTTAGCTTTAGGAATAGATCGACTTGGTTTGGCTTAGGCAACAAACTACTTAGTTAGGCTTAGGAAAAGATTGTGTTTTAGGTTAAAATAACTCCGGAAGTGTCGTAACTTAAGTACGGAAGTGACAAATAAATCAACTTTGACTTGTGGTTTCACATGGGACACGAACACCGGTCTTCTGGGCAAAAGTCCTGTGTTTTTTGACCCACATATCCACCCTGTACACAAATCAATACATTCAATTTCCTCACTATTTCACAAACTGCTGTGTGACTGGGCTGTTCTTACAGTACTTTATTTAGTCGGTAGTATTTGTATGTTAAATATTTGTTGGTAGGATAAGGGTTAAGAGCAACTGCATGTGTGTTCCTTTTTAGCTCCATATTACATCCGAGCCTAAGATATCAAATCTCTGTTGGTTGGTTGGATGTTTCCATACTGTAGCTCTATAAGTGTATAACGGCCATAGTGAGAGAGTGCCTTTTGCATAGCCGGGCTCCATTTTTGCAAGTGATTTACAGCAATGTATAAAAATAAAACATGAACACACTCTCAATGTTAAGCTCTGGTCTTTTTTAAAAAGCAGTATTTTATGGAGGGCTGGCCATCAGAGATCCAGAGAGCAAATGAAGAAGGAGAGAGGTGACATGATGACATAAAGCAGCTTTCGGGCAGCTGCATTTCACCATGTGTTTCTGCTTCCAGTAGCTCTGGTATATGGCCCAGACGTGGACAATATCCAGGGCCGATGGAAATCAGTTCTATCACACAATACTAATCTAGGATCTGATCTCATTGCAGTGTCAAAACTGAGATGGTCAATATCAACTATGCTTGTTCCGAGCTTTAGGAGCAGAGGCCTGCCTGACCCAAGTGCAAAATATAAGTAACATTTGGTGTGACAATGAGCCTCATGCAGCAACATTCTCTTCAATTTCTCTTATATTTTCTCTTTATTTTCTTTCAGGAGAAAGAAATGAGAGTAGTCAACTCCAGATGCACCAAACGTTCCTACCAGGATGTGCTGAATGATGACTCCCACTTGATCAGAAATTGGAGGCGTGTGGCTGATTGTTTATTATTATTAGCATAGGTAACGCTAACACTATAAGGGTACGTATTAGCATAGGTAACGCCCCCTAAACACTATAAGGGCATATGTTAGCATTGGTAACGTCCCCTAAACACTATATAAGAGCAGGTATTAGCATAGGTTACGTCCCCTAAACACTATATAATGGTAGATGTTAGCATAGGTAACGTCCCCTAAACACTTTATACGGGCAGGTATTAGCATATGTAACGTCCCCTAAACACTATATAAGAGCAGGTATTAGCATAGGTTACGTCCCCTAAACACTATATAATGGTAGATGTTAGCATAGGTAACGTCCCCTAAACACTTTATACGGGCAGGTATTAGCATATGTAACGTCCCCTAAACACTATATAAGAGCAGGTATTAGCATAGGTTACGTCCCCTAAACACTATATAATGGTAGATGTTAGCATAGGTAACGTCCCCTAAACACTTTATACGGGCAGGTATTAGCATATGTAACGTCCCCTAAACACTATATAAGGGCATATGTGAGCATAGGTAACATCCCCTAAACACTATAAGGGTAGGTATTAGCATAGGTAACGCCCCCTTAGCACTATAGGCTACAAGGGCAGGTATTAGCATACGTAACACCCCCTAAACACTATAAGGGCATATGTGAGCATAGGTAACATCCCCTAAACACTATGAGTGTGTTCCAATCCTCGTACTGAAGTACACTTCAATGTAGTGCACTTTGTACACTCTGTATTTACTTCAGTAATGCGTAAATTTCAACGGGGTAGGGTCGTCTCAAATCGAATACTCTGCGGCGCACTGACCGGAAATGACGATCGCAACATTTCACCGCAGCTCGCTACCCGCCAAAATATCTGCCTGCTTTGTTGAAGAAAAAATTAAAGCAGAGTGGAAATTACGTCTCCAACGTCGTCACCTACGCCTACGATGTGTCCTCCTGTTGGCTGAAAATGCACCGGTATGTTTACATATTGTATTGTTTTATTCTGTTATCTACATCTGTTTGAATAGTGGTCGTGGTCCCGCCCCTTCCGCTACGTAGCCAAGATGGCGACAGTTGAGTGTGGAACGTGTCCAGCGTTCCACACTCAACGATCTGACCGTTTTGAGTACAACATCCGGGTACTTTGAGAGCACTGCATTTTGCCGTACTTCCCAGTGTGAACGCACTTATGCACTCAAAATAGTAAGTTTAAGTACAGAAGTACGCAGATTTGAACACACTCTATATAGGGGTAGATGTTAGCATAGGTAATGTCGCCTAAACACTATATAAGTGCAGGTATTAGCATAGGTAATGCCCCCTATACACCATGTTGCTATACTGCTACTATGATGCTATAAGAAGAAGATGGATGGATGGATTGAAACAGACATAGGCCTATATTACTACTGTTACTGGTATTGATGAATAAACTTTTTCCAGAGCATCAGTACTGGTGTTGACAGGAAATTCAAAAAGCATCAAAGAGCAGTATGTACAGTAGGCCACGCAATATCATCCAAGGATTTTTTTAGTCTTAATTGGGATCAATGGACCAATAGTATTTCTTTAGCCCATTCATTTAATAATCCAATCATTATAATTACTGTAAAACATTACAATCTAAATTAGATTATGTGATATTTATGAGTTGTTGTTATTTTTAGGGCTGTCAAAGTTAACGATAATAACGCGTTAAAGCAAATTAATTTAAACGCCACTAATTTCTTTAATGTATTAACGCAATCAAACTTTTGGAGGTTGCAGCGGCTCAGTTTTATAGCTAGAGTGAAGATACTGATATCATATGAAACTATAAAACCTAAGGAATACATTGGTACCAACCAAGTCATACTAGCTTGTTGTGACTAAGGTTACCTCCCATTTTTTTCATCATAGCAACAGTTAATAAGGAATGACTTCCACCTGCATACCTGGTAACTCCCATACTAGGTTGAAACTAAGCTAAACGTTTGAACTTCAGCATAGCTGTGCAACAGGCTGCTGGAGTCTGCATGGTGTCTTTACTCTACACTCTGGTAACTGTTCTCCTCCAATGTAAAGCGTGGGGCCACAGTAATTCGCAGCCTGCCTCGTCTACCTTGAGAGGCCTGATAAATACCAAGTGTGATGGCACAGCACCAAGACCCAGGGCAGCAGGGGAAGGGGAGCACAGTGCAGCTCTGAAACAGAACCAGATTGTTGAGATCTGGGAGGTATTACCTAGCCAGCACCTGGCCATAATGGGTCCCACCCCTCTGTGTAACTCAATCTAAAAGCTTAACTCTGTTGAGCTACTGGCAGAGGTCCCCCATTAATCCAGTACAGGTGCCAAACGGCCCATTCTACCCACGGCAGGGGGAGAAGACGCTTCGATACCTGTTTGGGTCAATTTGAAGAGATATTTCTTTCCATTTATTGTAGTTTGCATGTGCTGTCTAAATACACATAAAATAATATGTGAAGAAAATAGAACAATTACTCATAAAATAAGGGGAAAACAGGCAAGAGGAAATGGGTGGAATCTTTTCAACAGAAGGATGTAAATCCTTTAAAAACCTTGAGGTCTTATGGGGGATTGATATGAGACAATACCCCACTTAAACTCCCTGCTCACGTCTTGCCCCTGGAAATTAAAGCTGATTTTAACAGTGCCGCCATTGTGATTTACAAATAATTTGACAGAGCGGCTAAAAATCTTTAATATCCACTGATGACAGAAAGGAATTAGCCGCATATTTCCCTCCAAACTTTTTAATTTTCTTCCTCGTTGTGTAAGCCTGGGCCCTAATCCCATCTTTATATGGTTTGAGTATTAACCCCCGTCAAAAACACTGACACGGGTTGCCAGTCCGCTCCAGGGACCCCTTTGCGAGGCATGGTGCGTTTGTTCCCCAGCCTCAACGTGGCCTTTGTTGGGCAGCTGAGTGGGGGGGGCGGGGGTGGGGTGCAGCGTGGCAGCATGAGGGGTTATTCAGGAGCCTGAGAATCAATCCAGTATTACAGTTAAGCCATGTAATAATTACCATCATTAGGGGTAACTGGAGCATGGAGATGCAGGCCCTGCTCATAAACCTGAAGCTAATGCTGCACGTTCCCTGAGACGTTGTCATATACATAATTTAATAATCCTGGAAATACATATCAACATTCCCCCCACTGCTGAAAACTGCCAGAGCTCTGCCCTGCAGCTCTCTGGCTCCGTGCTCTCTCCCAGGAGTTTACAAGGTCAACTTCCATATTTCCCCCCCTTCCTTTCCAAGCACACTCCCAGAGAGGAAGTAAGAGGCTTTTACTGCAAGAACCTGTGTAAAATTCAATTACTGAGTTGGTTTTTGGGGTGATTCAAATAATCACTACAATGTATTTTCATCACACAGACATACATTTGTTTTAAGAAGAGAAACATGCAGCAGATGCGGTGCTGTGCAGATATTTATGGACTGGTTTCGGGCATTTGGCAGATCCTATTAGCGCGACCCAGTCGCCAAAATAAGTTGGCGGCATTGTATGTTTCCGCAAACCATGAATATGTTGAATCTCTACTTTTCTGGAGCAAAAATACATTTCATATCAATATTTCTACATACGGGTTTTAACATTATAGTGTTTCAACCGCTCTGTTTCGAAACTGCATTTTCAATTACACTTAGGTTTAGGCAACAAAACTACTTGGTTAGGGTTAGCTAAAGATAATGGTTTAGGTAGTCTCACCTGCCCGGTCCCACCAAATGAAGTATGAATACATTTGTAAATCATTTTACGTGCAATAAGAACGCATTTGTTGCTTTTGGCGTGTCTTGTGTCGTAAATATGCTACGCTCAGACCTAGTGACGTAGAATAAAAAGTGAGAAAGACTGCTTCTGGTGGTTGGAAGGGGAGATGGATGGTTCCAACAAACACAGGACTTTCAACCAGGAGAACGGTGTTCATATCCAACAGAGTTGTTGAGTTATTTTGAAATTACTTTAGTGGCATTTATGATGTTTTCCATACTTATGTTACGTTGTTTGCATGTCTATTTTACTTAGTTTACAGACTTATTTTAAGCCCAACCATGATGTTTTTCCTAAACCTAACTAAGTGGTTTTGTTGCCTAAACATAACCGCGACTGTTTCACAGCCATAACGTGGTGTTAAATAACAAAAGAAAAGCCTTAAATGTGTGACACTTGGAATGTCCTTAAAATGGCGTGCTATTTATACGCCTTCTCATTAGATCAGGTTGAGTCTTGCATAGACAGACCTATCTCCACAGTGCTAAAGAAAGGTCAGGCTCCACACATTATCATTCTGTAGGTGGAAAACAAACGCTCTGGCTTGTTTGTATTTCAGACTTCAAAAATCACAATCCTTGGGTGGCGCTAAGTACAGGATGCACTGACGGTGCCCTTGCAAAATCGATAGTGCAAGGGGAGGAGAATACCGACTGAAGGCGGGCATTGGCAGGCTTATAAACCTAGTCTATATCCAACCCGGTCTCACGGGAAGGCGTATAAATTCCCACGACATTACACTGACATTTGTACACCATGCAAACATCCGCAGTTAGGTTTAGGCAAAATAACCACTAACTTAGGTTCAGGCATGAAAAACACTTAGTTAAGTTAAGGGAAAACATCATGGTTGGGCTTAGAATAAGTAGATAAACTAAGTAAAACACGTACGGAAACAACTACGGAAAACACGTCACAAACGTTAACAAAAAGCACGTGACAATCGTCACGTGACAAACGTCACTAACGGAACTTATAAAACTTGGTCTTGAACACGGGTCTGCTGGTTAGAAGTCCGGCATTTGTTGGGCCCATCCAATGTGTGGATGTGTTTACATTGCAGTCAGCACAGGATACATGGCATACAAAAGACATGCAGGCGTACTTATTGCACGCTAAACGCCTTGCACATTATTGTGGCATTTATACGCCTTTTCGTACGAACGGGCTGATACATCCGGTGAGTCAGACTATGGTTTGGGTTGAAATAAGTACGTTACTTGTAGTTTCACACTGGACATTAACACCGGTCTCCTGGGTGAAAGTCCCGTGTTTGACCCATCCGTCCACCCACCCCAACCTCCTCCCTATGCAGACTTGCTCGGACTTTGATTAAACATATTTGTGATGCGTCAAAAACAAACGCAATCAGGGAGAAAATTTGTTCCCCTGAAACGTAATTGACAATGCAGTTCGGTGTGTGGGAATGTCATTTTTAGGAGAACAGAGTCTACGTCTGATGGATGGAGTTAATTTGCTACGTCTCCCCGTTTAAAACACTTCATGCCTGAAATCGACAGAACATTTCATTACAGCGAGCATATCTGTTGCAATAAACAATGCCTGATAATGCTTTAAAACCTTTACTCAACCTTAAACTGCACCCTCTCAAATTAGACCCCTCTCAGTATGTTGTTATTGGCACGTAACCGCGGCAGATTTCTATCGCAGCTTGGGTAATTCAATAAGCATGAGGGCATTCTAGCGATAGCCTCAGACCAATTCACTGGGTTATGTTATGGTTAATGTAATACTGATTTAATATGCATTTATTGGAAAAAGCTGGGAGATATACAGATAATACAACTCGGAATAAACAGCAAACAGTTCCAAACACGAGCTTTTTTTTTTACTTTCTGTGAAGGCACACAAAGGAAACAGCAGAGATGTGCAGCGTCTGTAAACCACAGACTTCATAGAAAATGATTTTCTCATACCTCGCAATCAAATGCTTTAATGCAAAACAGCATGAGCAAATGCAAAATACAAAGGTCCATGCAAACTGGGAGACAATAAACATTTATGTCCGAAATATGAAGTAAGGCAGCAGTTAACTGTGTTTGTGAAACTGAGCAAAAGAAACTATGTTTGTTGAAACCATGTCTCCTATATAATTGTTCCCATACAACTAAACTGCATGCACAAAGAGGCATACAGTATAATGCGAAAGGCATTTAACATGCAAAAAGTACGCCTTTCTTGATTTCCGTGTGTCTTTTGTATGCCATGTATAAATGCTACGGGAAGAGTTGGTGACGTAGTATAAAAAGCGAAAAAAACAACTTATGGTGGGCGGTTGATGGGTCCAACAAACACTGGACTTTTAAACAGGAGACCCGTGTTCAAAACCGTTGTTGATCGGTGTTTTGTTTTGTAAGTTACGTTAGTGACGTTTAATTGTCACGTGACGAACGCCACATGTTTTTGGTTGATGTTTGCGACTTGTTTTACTTTGTTTACTTACAAATGAATTAAATTACTTGGTTATGTTTAGGAAATAAAACTACTAGATAAATTAACAAAGCTTCATATTTTGTAAGCTATCTATAGCGTGGGAAACACATTGTGAGGAAATTTGTTTTTGACATTTCACAAATACGTTTCTAATCATGGTACACGGAAGTCCGCGTAGGGAGGAGGATGGGGTGGATGGGTCCCATATGAAACCATTTTTTTTTTCAAATTTACGTCTGTAACTTAAATGACATAACAAACAAACTTATTTTAGGCCAAACCAGAATGTTTTACTAAACCTAACCCAACAGCATATAAAGTACTGGAAATTACATTTTCCTCTACAAATGCATCCACATTTGGTGTTCAGTGAAATAATAATACAATATATATATATATATATATATATAATAATAATTTAACAATTTCTACATAATGAGTACTTTTACTTTAACAGAGTATTTATTACCTCCGCCAAGGCTGGAGGCCTAGGAAGGAGGTTATGTTTTCACCAGCGTTGGTTTGTTGGTTTGTTGGTTTGTTTGTCCGTTTGGAGGATTACTCCAAAAGTCTGTGATGGATTTGAATGAACTTTTTTGGAGTGGTGGGGTGTGGCACAATGAACAATCCATTAGATTTTGGTGGCGATCTGGATCATGATCCGGCTTCGGGAATGTTTTTTAATAACTCTGCTCAGCCTGTGCATTAACACCACAGGCTTTTAAGACATGCGCAGTGTAAGTGATGACGCGTTCATAAAACCGGCCTTTGCGGAGGTCTGCGCTCTCGCGAGTGCACTTCTAGTTACACTGTGGTATTGTTAGACTATGTCTCTCTTCCATTACAACTGAAAACATGTCCCAGTGCTTATCATGACCTTTGACCTATGCATGTTATATAGCAGACCAGTCGCACAGCAGTTCGTGAAATAGTCACTAAATTTAATGTATTGACTTGTGTACATCGACACAAATTAAAAAAAAATTTCGTGATGGTCAGCACGAGATATAGAGCGGCGAACGTCACTTAGAGAGGAGGTCGAGGTGGGTGTCTGGATTAAAAAAACACAGGACTTTCACCCAGGAGACCACTGTTTGTGTCCCGTGTGAAACCACAAGTCAAAGTTGATTTATTTGTCACGTAACTTCTATATTGAAGTTTCAGCACTTCCAGTATTATTTTAACCCAAACCACCATGTTTTACTAAACCTAACTAAGTAGTTTGTTGCCTAAGCCTAACTAAGTCGATCTATTCGTAAACCAAACTAAGAAGTTTTGTTGCCTAAGCCTAACTAAGTCGATCTATTCGTAAACCTAACTAAGAAGTTTTATTTTGAAAAGACTGGAGTGGAAGTTGGCACATGCGTCACCTCTTGCTGGACATTTGTAGGAAAACGCCAAAAAATAAGTTGAAAGTCGTGCTGAGCGTCACCAAAATAAAAAAGGTGTGTCCATAAACACGACTCAAATAGATGAAATTCCGTGACTATTTCACAAAGTGCCGTGAGACTGTGTTGGATATATCACATGCTGAATATAACAATGTTTTACATGCCTTGTTTTCAGTATTACAGAGGGAAGGATAGAATGTAAAATCCCTGGTAGTTTAACCCCTCTGCTTACTGTATATTTACACCTGCAGCAGAATACACATCCACTCAGTCGGAGGGATCAGCCAGGAATTTGGCCGGCTAATTGGGTTTTAACTTTCCAGAGAGAGAGAGAGAGAGAGAGAGAGAGAGAGAAGAGAGAGAGACTAGTCCCTGGCAGACTTTAGCCTGAGTAAGGAGGGAAGAGGGAAAAAAAACCTCTGTTTTGAACTCTATTCGCCTTAATTTCCTCTGCAACGAAAGAGAAGAAAGATTAATGAAATATCCTCAAATCCATCCTGTTTCGTTTCTATTAAATCAGCAGTGAAATGCAAGCGTCCTGCCCAGGTGAAGGAGGGGGGGGAACTCTGGGATAAAGTTTCCCCATGTTCCTAAAGAGACTTTCTGGTGGTGACCGATGATTTTTTGAAAATTCAATTGTTGCTGAAGTCTGTATATCAAGTTGCACTTTTGATTCCCCCTCAGACTCCGAGTTATTTAATTATGCTGGGGTTCATACAATGTTTGGGATAAATAAGACTTTTACTGTGACTGGCAGCTGCAGGAAAAAATACTTTTTCACAATTCTCCCCGTTGGATCAATGCATAATAGCAGCTATTTTCACTAACTACAACATCCTTTAGATTTCGGTTATGTGTATCCAGTCAGTATGAGCTGTTTGCACAAATGGAGCGGCACTAAGTAGGTGTAGTGTCAATACAAATGCAAACGGCAGCCTCCTCAGTGGAGTCCATTGAAAAACACTGAGACGAGCCAATTGGAGCCCATGGAGTCGCCTAATCCCATCTCAATTAGAATGGACTAATAAGTAGCTCTGTAATTAATCTGACAATAGAGGAGGCCGGGGAACAAACGTCTTAAAGAGCTAAAGCCATTAGACCTGCAGCTGTGTGTGTGTGTGTGTGTGTGTGTGTTGGGAGCTCAAACCCTGGGGGATGCTTGGAAGACATATACAATAAGGAAATAAGGAAAGTAACACCAATAAATCTGTTTGTATTAACAGTGGATCAAATGATTACGTGTAATCTGAGCGATCACTCGCAGTGACAAACCCACAGAGAATTAACAACCGCTCGGCAGTTTCCCTCAGAGCTTTTTAGTTTTCTTTCAGCTTTTTAGCTCATAGTTTATGTTTGAAGTCGGTCAAATTTATTGTTGCTGTTCTGTCTCAACAAACTGTTCTCACTCCCAAATCGTCAAATACCGCCGTTTGGTCGGTGCCCCTCGGCATCGGGAAACCGACGTCGGAGGCACCCTTTAGCAACAGCATGTGACGAACCAGGCTTTCAACTAACTCCAATGTAAACCCATCCACATTCAACGTTATTCGACGGTCGGAGCAAGTGACAGAGTATTTTTTATTTCTTTTTTTTTTTTCAATATTATATTTATTGTTTTTTGTTCATTTTGAAACAACAGAACAAACATTCACAAACCTCCCCAATAATAACATTCTCGGTACAAAGAAACTTAACAAACCTAATATTAATATAAAATAAGCCAGTATAGATACAGGAAAAACATATTATATACAAAAAATAGATAAATGAAATAAAAAGAGTATACACAAGTAAAAAAATAAAATTAAAAAGAATAAAATAAAATAAAATAAAATCCATTTATATATACATACTATATACATACATACACATATACGCAAAGTGACGTAGTATTAATAGCGTGAGAGTCCGTTCAGGACGGGTGGGAAACACAAGACTTTCAACCAGAAGGCCGGTGTTCATGTTCCGTGTGAAACTAAAAGTAACGTTGACTTGTTTTGTCACGTCAGACTTTAGTCACATGACTCATCGGTATTGTCAGTGCCGTGAGTTGCTAGTCGGTGAAGTTAACGTCAACCACGACCGTTTCCTCACCTTAAGTTTGTATTGCCTAAACCTAACTTACTGTGAAAATGGAAGTTTATTTTGAAAGGACGCTATGCATGTAAGAAGTGTATATTGACACGCCGTCCTTGGTCCGTCCAAAAGTAACGCAAGAGGGGAACACCGTGCGTCGGTCTCCGATGCCGAGCGGTGGTGGTTGACGAGTCGGGAGTAAGGATGTGTTGGTCTCAACCTCATTTCCAGCTGCAGCAGCTGTTTTCAGCAAAAAAACTCTCACATAATAGGTGAGAAAAGACAGAGCATAATACATTGGGTGACTTGACAAGGTTGACAGGATGGGGCCAAACATGCACTGAGTACGTACAGCAGCAAAAACTAGTTAGAATTGAATATGAATTGAAACTGATGTGACTGAGTGAAAGAATGAGATCGCGGATACAAGCGACCGTAGGGTATCTGGGATCAGCCTTAGAGATAGGGTGAAGAGCTCAGACATCCGGAAGGAGCTCGGAGTAGAGCCGCTGCTCCTTCGCGTCAAAAGGGGCCAGCTGAGGTGGTTTGGGCATCTGATCAGGATGCCTCCTGGACGCCTCCCTTTGGAGGTTTTCCGGGCACGTCCAGCTGGTAAGAGGCCCCGGGGTGGACCCAGAACACGCTGGAGAGACTATATATCTCGTCTGTCCTGGGAACAATGTTGTTTAGGAGGTGGATACCAGGGGTGTGGTTGAGTGCTGTGATGTGCTGTGTTTGTGATTAATTAAAGGTGTAATGCAGTGAGCTTTCTGGAATTGATGTATTTTATGGTTAAGGGATGTTCAGTTTCTCCATTGTTAAAGCAAAGACCTTCTAACTCGACAAGAAAACTAACATTCAAACAACATTTAGCAATTTAATTAATATATATATATATATGTATATATATATATATTAATTAATATATAATTTAATTAGCAGTTGAATTGATAAGAAAAATAGCATCCTTGCTTAATTCAGTACACTCTGGGATTCTACAGCCTCACTTGGTCTGGTATGACCGGTAGCTTATGGTGGTTAATGTTGGCTAATGTTCGCAAACATTAAGGTGCTAAATGCGAGATTCAGAGCATTTCTATTGCCTCCGCATGGCTCTCAACATGGCGACAGCTGAGCTCGCGGCTCACGGTGGTAACAGCGCTAACAGTGAAAACAACGGCAACAGTGCTGGCAGAGTTATAACAGTGTTAACCTGAGGGGAGAACCGGAGGGGGGGTGCTACACTTCCAGTCAGTGAGGACGGTAATATCAGCTGTAACCGTTGTGTGAGAGCAGTGCAGAGCGGTGGTCATTAGCTAGCCAATGGGGCATGCTCACATGTACTAACCATAGACTGTATATATAGATGGACGACGCGTCTCCACTTCTTCCCACTGTGCTAAAGTGAAGCCAAAACACAACAGCCAACCATAATATCTCTATAACTACATTCATGTTCTATTACACAGACTGGTGACGGTTATGGAAAGTCAAAGTTACATTCCACTACATACTCCACTCTTCTGGCTCCACGACGCACCACTCAGAGCAGCTGTCAATCACAGCTATCAATCAGGATTTCTCCCCCTTTTTATAACATCAAATAACTAATTAAAACCAAACTGATCAGAAAAATTAACACTTGAACAAACATCAGTGTGATGAGAACTACCTAAAATGACAGAAACCATTTTTGGGGAAAATTTATTTGATGTGTACTTGACTTTTTAGTTTTGCCCATATCCCATCCTCTAACATGGAGGAGGCGGGATTTATATCCTATACTGTAGGTTGTAACTTTCACTTGTGGCCACAGTGGGCGCTGTTGAGCAAATGTTAGATAGTCTTGCTTTAAAGTAAAGGAGCATAACAACATTTTGGTAAAATACAGGTAAAATATGGATAATATAACTGAAAGAGCTGATATCAAAATTCAGTATGGCATCTTAATCGTGCTGGAGAGGCTGGAGATCAGCGGGGACATCAGTCCCATGGCCTATAACCTGGGACTTCTAAAACTGTAGTAATATTTGAGGAACATACAAGAAGAAATAAAACAAATCCTAAGAACAGATTTACCCCTTGACTTCCATCCTGTTTGGCATTATCCTACAAAACCTTTTGTAATCGAGTAAAGAATAAAATATACTTGTTTTACTTTGAAGAGCCAAGAAGATGATCCCAATCTCCTGGTTAAAGCCACAGCCTCTGACCATAATGCAATAGAAGAATAAAGTCACGGAGGTTTGGCAAATGGAACACAGAAAACTGCAGTTAAACATTTTTTTTTTCTACTAAGATAGGACCCAGTAATACTGTACATTTAAACTTGTTTATATAAATATAATATTTATGTGTGTGTTTCCTTTTCAAGTTGGGTCTAGTGTAATTGCTGTCATTGGTGGGAGAAATTTTGAGATCCTAAAATACACTGTGAAATACTCCATTACAAGCCCTGTATTCAAAATTGTAAAAAGCATGTAAAAGTACAGAAGAAGTATGTATAATCATGTGCCTTAAATGCCGTGTAAAGGAAATTCAGAGATTTGTTTCTAAATCATGGATTTGAGCCCCACATTGGGCGTTGGCACCTTTATCACTGTTTTTGTGTTGTATTTTTATGATTGTAATTGTAATGTCTTATGTATAGTTATTTTTTTCCCTCTAAACTTGTAAAAAAGGTCCGGGCGGGGGGGGGCGCTGTAAATCTTGCAGCTTCGTGGCCGGACCTTTCCAAGCTGTCCGTCCGCCTCGGATGAAATGCGCCCGGTGGGGGCCAGCCAGCGCCGGGGAGAGGTCCCGCGAGTAGATCCTCCCACACCGAGCGTCCATCCCTAACCTGCCGAGTTGAGCCCCCCCGGGCAGACTTACCGTTACCTGCCTCACACCGTCCACGGGCTGAGCCTCGATCAGAAGGACTCCGCGACACCCGGCAAGCGGTCTTCTGTATGCTACATTTCCTCAATCCGCCCGTCGGACAGCGATTTGGCGCTTGGCTCTTCCCTTTTCGCTCGCCGCTACTGACAGCCTGCACCTTACACAGGACTTCCATTTGTATCCCAAGCTGTAGCCCCAAGATAACCCTGATGACATCATCAAGGTTATTTTTTTCAGACTTAAAGGGGACATATCATGCTCATTTTCAGGTTCATACTTGTATTCTGGGTTTCTACTCGAACATGTTTACATGCTTTAATGTTCAAAAAACACATTATTTTCCTCCTCCTGTCTGTCTGAATATACCTGTATTCACCCTCTGAACCTATTCTGAACATATGTCTGCAATATAACTAATAACAAAGAAACAAATACGTGTCTTAAGTACAATAGTCCTTATGTTTAAAGGGACTGTTTATAACTTCTTACACGTATAAATCATTGCGGGTAGGTGTCCCATGCGCGCTTGCGTGTGGCTACGCTGTTCAGACTCAGACTCCAACACAAACTACACGGAAACACCAAAACCGCAAAGTTGTATCTAGTGAAGCCCGTCTGTTAAACAGTGTTGGCCGCGGTCGGAGGACGCGGGGGAGACCGTAGCTTTGGTCTCCAGGGCCGGAGTCTCTGCTGTACTCCTCTGCCTGCCTTCACTCACACACCGTGCTCGTTCTCACTCCACCTCACGTGCATGCGCGCACACTCTACACTGCAGAAGAGTTAGTTTAGCTCTGAGAATATCTAGTGAATGTACAGTGGACGTTTGTGCAGAAATAACTGCTGCAGCTCCTCCAGACCAACAGAGGTTTCCCGTGTCTTGTGAAGTGACGGGGCTCCGCAGAGAGAAATGTTATCATCTCCGACCAAATCTCCGGTGTCTCCCCTGTTCCCTCCGGCCGCGGTCGGGAGGCTGCAGCAGGAAAAGCCAACACTAGGATGAGCATTGATTCATGGAGAGACCTCCGTCTGGTCAGCTAACATTACTGCCAAGCAGCTGAAATATAGAGTGATATTGTGGATTTAGCTGACGTGTGTCGCCTCACTGTTTTGAGTGATGCTCGTTCATGTCTATGTAGAGCGAGCACAAGCGCGAGCAACAGGATGCTGACTTTCGTTGACTTAACGGCCACAGGTGTCGCTGTTAACAAGACATTTCTGATTCTTACAAGCAGTCCCTTTAATGAAGGTGTATGAGTGACTCTGCTGCAAAGATTAAAATTAAATCATTTAATCAATTTGAAATTTAATTTTGCAGTTGTGTGCATCTTATTTATGACAAGATTAAAATAAAAGTTCTGAAATTTGATTTTTGATTTAAATTTTTAGGTTAAAAAAACCCCAACATAATTAGTGTCAAAATAAAATTGCAAACTCACGAAAGGGCTCGGGAGAGTCTTGGCATTATGAGCATTTTTTATTTGAAATAAGCTCAAATCAGGACTCTCATTTTGGCAGCAATTTTGCCTATTCATTAGGGCTGTCAGAGTAAATTCACTTTTAACACCACTAATTTCTTTAACGCATTAACACAACTTGCGATTTTTAGGTTGTAACAAGTTCAGTTTTAAAGCTGGAGAGAAGACATTGGCATCATATGAAACTAGACAACCTGAATAATCAGTTGGAACATAGCTTGTCGAGAAGGAGGTTAAATAACGCCCCAAACTTATGCTAAATTTTGGGGAGGCAAAACTGTCATGGCCATTTTCAAAGGGGTCCCTTGACCTCTGACCTCCAGATATGTGAATGTAAATGGGTTCTATGGGTACCCACGAGTCTCCCCTTTACAGACATGCCCACTTTATGATAATCACATGCAGTTTGGGGCAAGTCATAGTCAAGTCAGCACACTGACACACTGACAGCTGGTGTTGCCTGTTGGGCTGCAGTTTGCCATGTTGTGATTTGAGCATATTGTTTTATGCTAAAACCCTCACAGGTACTAACCTGTGAGGGTTTCTGGACAATATCTGTCATTGTTTTGTGTCGTTAATTGATTTCTACTAATAAATATATTCACACATTTGCATAAAGCAGCATATTTGTCCACTCCCATGTTGATAAGACTATTAAATACTTGACAAATCTCCCTTTAAGGTACATTTTGAATAAATAAAACATTTGCGATTAATTGTGTTCAATTATGGACAATTTTGCGATTAATCACTATTAAATATTTTGATCGATTGACAGCCCTAGTTTTTATCTAATATCTAAAGCTAATAACTTGTGGGCACCAGATGCAGTTCTTTTCAGAGCCTTTGCAGAGTTAGGATCTTGTTGAAACATTTTTTGTAACCAAAGGGTGAATAATGCAATTTGGTGCATTCTGGCCATGATTTTGATCCCTGGCAAAGGCCCCAATAAAATAAAACATTTTACCTAAAAAAGTATGCTACTGGTAATGTCATATTTCTCTCCTTACTGAACAAAAATGTACTTATTTTATCGGTCAAACAAATAATTCACTTTTGAGGGATTTGAATCGATTGACAGCCCTAATATTCATAGTTTCAAATGAAAATTAGATTGCATTGTTTTTTCTCTTTACTGAGACAAGTCAGCGATATTAATGATTTGATTTCAATAAAGGCAGCGGTTGACTTCCATAGATTAAAGTATAAAGTAGCGTCAAATGGAAATATTCAAATGCAATAACCTTAACAAAATATGTATACTGTAAATGTAGCATTTCTCTTTTCATTGTTGTGTTGTTATTGGATGGAACTGAATAAATGAGCATAAATAAACACCTTGTCATATACAGCATATAAAGAAAATAAGAGAGATATAACAACCCAAGAATTGATGTGGAAAATTATGCTTTTTTTTTCACAGCGGAGTTACCAAACTGTTCCTGGTTGTTGTGTAGCTCTGGTTAGCTGGTTTGAGGGGGCATGGAGCAGGAGAGTGACTGTTGACCCCCTCTTCACCCACTCTCATCAATGAAGCGTGTGTGTGTACACACACACACGAACAGCTGTCGTCAGTAGCAAATTGCCCATCAGACTGAGGACGGTTAGATGAGCGGACGGATGGCACCTTCAGGATATGTGGCTTTTAAAACCCCATAAACCTCCTGAGCTGTTGGGCTAAAACTCAGCTCTGAGTGTGGACTGACAGTTGACGTATTCCAGTTTGACGATGGTTAGTTTTCCGTGCAACACACACACACACACTTGCACTTGTACTTGTGAAGGCCTCAGCTGTAGCATATATAGCATATCCTCACCTTGGATGATTTCCCTCTTCTCCTGATCCCTGACATGACATTTGGTTCTTATGAATATAGAAAAACCCAAAACAGGCACACAGTCAAACACACCACCACCACCACCACCATCGGCCCGACTCCTCCACCCTCAACTCTGCACTCTGTCATTTGGAACAATAATAAACAAGCGCAGAGGAGAGCTCAAAACCTGCTGAATTCTATTACAAGGGAACAGTGTGGTTATAAGGCTGTAGAGGGTAGAGGGGGGGGGGGGGGGGGGGGGGGGGGGCACATCAGTGTAATTCCAAGTGCCATGCTGATCCGGGCCAGGCTTGCCACATACACTTATCTGATCCTTACGGGTGGTCCGAGCAGCGCCGCCATGTTACTAAGCCTCACAGATCTAGATGTCTTCTCCGCTCCGACGCTCTGCCCGTGTGGATTCAGGCCGAGGCTGCAGGAACGATCGGAATGATCCAAAAGGGAGGGAAGGGGAATATGTGTGGTTGAGGACTGGGCCTTATATGCCTTTTTTTCTTTTTTTTAAAGTTTCTGTTTTCTATTTGCTTCATTTGGAGAATGAATGTATTTTACTAAAAGATAACACAAAATATCAGTTTTTTTAAATATCTGGCAATGGATGTTAATCAGATATATAGAGCCGATATTTAGCCGGGTTTAGCCAATGCATCACAATAATGGGATCATGGGGAAGCAACATGTAACTAAAATAGGGAAGACAAATCTATATTAACCTTAGAAATAGACAGAGAATCATGCCTGTATATAATGCGTGTGGAGGTTTCTGGACATATTTGTCATTGTTTTATGTTGTTACTGATTTCTAATAATAAATATATACATCATTTTACATAAAGCAGCATATTTGCCCAATCCCATGTTGATAACAGTATTAAATACTTGACAAATCTCCATTTAAGGTTCATTTTGAACAGATACAAAAATGTGTGATTAATTTCCGATTAATTGCGATTATATATTTTAATCGATTATAATAATATTCATATTTTCAAATGAAAATTGGATTTCATTTTTTTTTTCCTATTGTAAATGCATTGAGACATGGAAAATGAAATTTCAGTTGTATTAATGATTTAATTTCAATATAGGCAGTGTTTGACTTCCATAGGTTAAATTAGAAAGTTGCATCAAATGGAAATGTTCAAATGCAATAACCTTAAAAAAATATGTACTATAAATGTAGCCATTTCTTCTTTTCATTTTTGAAATAAATAAAAAAAATGTGCGATTAATTTGCGATTAATCACAATTAAATATTCAATTGATTTGCAGCCCTGATTTCAACACATCTAAACTCGATGTGTTTCGTGCTCCAGGACCACGCGGTCCAAAAGGGCTGTTGCCAAGATTCTAGAAATACCGATGAGCTCAAGTCCCTCAGTGCAACCCCTGTCTCCAAAGAATTAAAAAAAAAAAATGTTTTTAATGTATTTATTTCATTTAGCAACATCAACATTTTCAATATATTATATCTCCCTAAATTGTATTTCGAAGGCTTCCACACGGCCAGGATATGGTGGGGAAATACAGAATCCATCTTTTATGTTTCATTCAATACATTTTTTTGTACAAAAATGCAAAGTTAAAGATATTTCGTCTGAATCAGTCTTCAGAACTCAGCATATGTGTGAATATAGCTCTTCTTCTCTGGTCATTAAAATACCAGATTTCCACCGAGGACATGCATCACCTCGGTGTCCTCAGCACTGTCAACTAAAGTGCTCTCATTGTAGAAAGTGAAGAGACAGCAATGCATGCTGTGTCAGAATTCGTTGAGATAATCAGAAAAATAAATGGTAAACTACAGTGTTTGCAATTCATTTCCACCTCTTTATGTCCAACAATAACATCAATAAATTCCCTGAATTTTTTTTTAAAGTAAAACTAAAAAGAATGAATCTTAGTTCTCATTTTATTGCAGTTACCGCTGTGGAACACCGAGGGGAGCCCTTACTACCGGACGCTGTTCTGTTGACACATTTCTCATGACACAAAGTGGAGAAAGACATGTTTTGTCAGCAGTCGGCCCTTTTTTCATTTTGACGTGTGACAGTAGGAAAAGCACAGGTGTAAATAATGACATGAACGACGGCTGAATTCCACATTGCTGCTTCAGTTTCAGGCTCCTGGTGCCGTTTCCTGCTGGCTCACTGTCACACTGTCACCACTTAACTGGGACACATGTTATTAATAACACCTGTGCTTTTTCCTACTATGACAAAAAAATGTTTGTTGTGAAAAAGACCGAGCGCTGCACATTAGGTGTTTTAACAACAGTTTAAAAATAGTTATATTGTTGTTAAAAATGTGTTTTAAATGAAAAACAAATGTTTTATCATCCTGTTTATAATCACTGATATTTTGACACATACCTCAGTATTCTCATTCACCACTTTAACCTCTTTATGTGAATCTCTTTCAGTTTAAAGGTCCCATATCGTGCTCATTTTCAGGTTCTTACTTGTATTTTGTGTGTTTCTACTAGAACATGTTTACATGTTTACATGTTAAAAAAAACAACTTTATTTTTCTCATACTGTCTGCTTGAATATACCTGTATTTACCCTCTGCCTGAAACGCTCCGTTTTACTGCATTTCAACGGAATTGCAACAGTTGCCTGGCAACAGTTTGGGTCCTTGTTTACTTCCTTTCAGCTGATGTTATTTACATACACTGCAACAGGAAATAAACTGTGACACATTTAGAATATTTACGTTTAAAAATGTGTAATTCTCTAAATATTGTATATTTGTGACATCACAAATGGACAGAATTCTGAAAAACGGCGTGTTTCAAACGCAAAATTTCTGAATACGGGCTGTGTGTATTTCTCCGTATATTGAGCGCTTCGATACTTTCACAGTATTTATATAGCACTCAAACCTGCTTTATAATATAAAAGACATGGAAATCTTATTTTTACAATATGGGACCTTTAAATGTATGAGCCCAGTATTCCTGAGCCCAAATTCTAACTACGGCCCTGAAAACATGACAGTACATCTACTTCTGCAGCAATATTCTACTTTGTCTTTTTCCAGTGAAGGCTCATCCGAATTACAATGAACTGAACTGAGAGAATGATGGAAACTCAAAATCATGTGTACATCTACGTTAAAGATAATATCTATTTATGTTCTTACACTGTCTCAGTTATGTACGTCTTATTAAAGATCTCATCTACTGTCTGTCTCTATTTAAGCTTACGATGTTTCCCGACCTCTCTGCATCTATCTAATCTAATTCATTCATCTCAGCTCATGTGTCTAAAAGCGATGTCAATATCTACATCTAACTGTATGTCACGAACAGTGTCAGAGACAGGCTGCATAATTTCCATCTAAATAAAAACATATGGCATTTCATCGTGTCCTGTAAAGCGTTCACATTAACCGGGCTGTAACTTAGAGTGTTCCGCTGAATTCATCATTACTCCCCAGCAGGAGAATTAAGCCGTTGTGACACCGGCTTCAGCAGCTGGCAGGGGTGCGTTACACAGGGAAAAAAATCAAAGAGGTGAATCTGATCTCGGGCTGCAGGAAACCAGCGCTAGCCTTTGCAGTGAACCTAGCTGGCCTAATGTATGGGCTTTGTGTAGTCTGTGCAGAAATAGTACATGCATACGAACGACTCCCTCATTTGTCTTGCTTTAGGTGACAGACGAGAGCGGCTGATGAAACCTGCCTTTTCAGAGTCCATGTGAAAATAATTATAGAGCTTGAGGTGACTGGCTTTGATGAGGAGGAGGAGGAAGGCTGAGGAGAGCTAATACATAATCAATACAAACATTAACATTCATAGAGCTAAAGTTTGTTTTTGTTCCCTCACTGTTCATTTCGTTTAATGGAATTCTAATGGAATTCTCCGTTTTCACAGATTGTCTTTTGCAACAGATGAGAGGGGAGAAAAAAAATCATCTGGTAGTCAGTAAAGTTTCATTGTGTTATACTATCATATAGTATACTATGCCAGTACACCACAGATGTGCACATAAGATCCATGTCTTGTGTTCACATTAGGGCTGTCAAAGTTAATGCAATAATAACGCACATTCATTTTAACGCCACTAATTTCTTTAACGCATTAACGCAAATTGCGATTTTTAGGTTTTAGCTTGTCGTGAAGGAGGCTAAATAACGCTCCAAACTAACGCTAAATTTGATCCAGGAAAAAAACGGGCATAGCAATTTTCAAAGGGGTCCCTTGACCTCTGACCTCCAGATATGTGAATGAAAATGGGTTCTATGGGTACCCACGAGTCTCCCCTTTACAGACATGCCCACTTTATGATAATCACATGCAGTTTGGGGCAAGTCATAGTCAAGTCAGCACACTGACACACTGACAGCTGTTGTTGCCTGTTGGGCTGCAGTTTGCCATGTTATGATTTGAGCATATTTTTTTTGCTAAATGCAGTACCTGTGAGGGTTTCTGGACAATATCTGTCATTGTTTTGTGTTGTTAATTGATTTCTACTAATAAATATATACACACATTTGCATAAAGCAGCATATTTGTCCACTCCCATGTTGATAAGAAGATTAAATACTTGACAAATCTCCCTTTAAGGTACATTTTGAACAGATACAAAAATGCTTGATTAATTTGCAATTAATTGTGATTAACTATGGACAATGACGTGATTAATCACGATTAGATATTTGAATCGATTGACAGCCCTAGATTTTGATCTAATATCTAAAGCTTATAACTCGTGGGCATCAGATGCAGATCGTATGTGCACAAGATAAAAAGTTATAATTTTTTGGGACTTCAGGGCCTCCGCAGATTTAGGATTTTGTTGAAACATTTGTTCTAACCAAAGTGCGAATAAGGCAATTTTATCCCTGGAAAAGGCACCAATTTCTGCATGAAAAGTATAAAATAAAACATTTTTTTACCTCCAAAAACTCTGCTACTAGTGATGAAGGAGGCCTATTTTTCTCCTTACTGAACAACAAAAACTTGTACTTATTTTAACGGTCCAACAAATAATTCACTTTTGAGGGAAATCTGTCTGTGGACGGAGCTTTTGCACCCATGAGGCGCGTTGCTTCAGTGAACTGAATTCTTACAATCCTGCTTGTTTAACGTAAAGTCTGCAGATGATGATAAATCAAATCCATTACAGTGGAGACACTGAAGAAACTCTGAAGGTAGGGAAGTAAAGTGTATTTATATCTAGATAGCCAGCCCGGTCGCACAGTAGTCTGTGAAATAGTCATGAAATTGAATGTATTGATTCCCGTACATAGACAAGAATTTCCCCTTTTTTTCGTGACGGTCAGCACAAAATCAATTCTTATGTAATCGGCTGTTGACCACTGTTAATGTCCCGTGTGAAAGCAGCAGTCAACGTTGATTTATTTATTATTGTAACTTACGTACTTAAGTTACTCCACTTCTGGAGATATTTTAACCCAAACTGCGATCTTTTCCTAAACCTAACTAAGTAGTTTCATTTTTGAAGAATGAAGTAGAAATTGACACGTGTGTCATGTGTTCCTGAACATTCGTAGGAAAACGTACAAAAGAAATATAAATCGTGCTGAACGTCACGAAAAAAAGGGAAATTTGGGATTATTTCAAGAACTGTTGTGAGTCTGTGTTGAGATAGCAGCTCGCTATCTACATTAGCGTCTCCACTGGCTTCGCGCGACGCACAGAAGGATGTGTGCCACTGCAGCTCAGGCAGGCAGACGAGACGTTCAACTAGCATCAAGGTTAATAAATGGTATGGTCCGCTTTAGGAGTGTCTGAAATCGTATTTCAAAATTCATCCAGGCATGAATATGGGAAATATATTGTAATAATTATCATCACAGGTAAGAAGGATATATAAATGTTTCAACCTCCCCCCTTCCACACTTTTATTTGACCTCTTTTGAGGGGTCCAAGTTTTAATTAGGGGGTCATTTTTTATTTATTTTTTTTATTTTACTTTAGTTTCTGCGGTGAAAGTTAATTCTTGACCTTGGAAACAGTATTTAGATTTTTTTTTTTTACCCTCAAGGTCCACTTGCTAGCTTTTTCTAGTAATTTCAACTGCATCTAGCAGTTTTCCTCAGCAGATAGATTTTGCCAGGGCCTGCTCTAGCCTATTTGGTGCCCTAGGCGAAATTCGGATTTTAATATTGTTGGCTTAAAAGTGTTTAATCAGTTTCACTAAAAGTTAATCTTTTATTATTAATAAGTGAGGCTGGGCAGATTAAAACGTGTGAGAAAGAGAGTTACAGGGGGTGAAAAGTGTATTTCTTTATCTATTTATTTACATGTTCGTTTGTTTCCTCAATACGACGGAGTATTAGGGCCACATTGAGGGAAAAAAAAATCAGAGATTTCGAGAATAGAGTCATAACTTAAGGAGAAAAAAGTTGTAATATTACGAGAATAAAGTCATAACTTTACGAGAAAAAAAGTAATTTCCTTCTCCACAAAAGAGGAAGTTTCCCCATCAGGTCTGTTTGGCAGTTTCTTGCACAATCTTTTCAAGGTCGTGATACTGATGATAATGTTGCATTGTATGTAAGTATTTCATTATTTGTGAAACCTTTACTAAAGTATAACTGCTCAACACGCTCCGCGTTCCTCATTTTCACACAGGCGGCACGCTGCTCTATTTCCCCTCTAAAATAACACGTAAAATTACATATAAATTATGTATAATTTTATGGCTTTATTCTCATATTACTACGACTTATTTCTCTTAAACTTATGACTTTAATCTCATAATATTACGACTTTTTTTCTCTTAACCGTATGATTTTATTCTCATAATATTACAACTTTTTTCTCTTAAACTTATGACTTTATTCTCATAATATTACGACTTTTTACTCATAAACGTATGACTTTATTCTCAAAATATTACGACTCTCTTCTCTTAAATTTATGACTTTAATCTCATAATATTACGACTTTTTTTCTCTTAAATTTATGACTTTAATCTCATAATATTACGACTTTTTTTCTCTTAAATTTATGACTTTAATCTCATAATATTACGACTTTTTTTCTCTTAAATTTATGACTTTATTCTCATAATATTACGACTTTTTTCTCTTAAACTTATGACTTTAATCTCATAATATTACGACTTTTTTTCTCTTAAACTTATGACTTTAATCTCATAATATTACGACTTTTTTTCTCTTAAACTTATGACTTTATTCTCATTAAATTACGACTTTTTTCTCGTAAAGTTATTACTTTATTTTCGTAATATTATGACTCGAAATCAAAAAAAAATTTCCCCTCAATGTGGCCCTAATACTCCGTTGTACCTCAATGCAATTTTTTTTAACTATTTCTTTTTTTTTTTTTTTTAGAGGGCGACAAGCCTATATGGCCTTAAACCAGCCCTGGATTTTGCTGAATTGTCTGGTGACCACGACAAGACCAACATGACAACCAGCTGCTGAGGAAGAGCATGAGATGCAGTTGAAAGTTCCAGTTTAAAAACAAAAACATTATTATTGTTACTGCCCAAGAAGCTAAGAAAAGCAGTAGTGCTGTTAAAGGGACATATTATACATTAAGATATGCACACACACACACACACAGTCTATCTGGAGGTAACAGACTACCAGAGCACCTGGAATCGTTCTGTTCTCCTCTGTGACGTCCCTCGGAGATGAGAAGTCACACCAGATCCACGACAGTAAATACATTTTCGCTCAGCTGCAAAACCTCTGACAAGGCAAATGGCTTTGCATCGGCAGGCAATTTTAACACACTCATATGTCAAAAACAAGCAATATAAAAGTTTCTTATCCCTACATGAGGCTTGGGGAAATCTCAAGTCTCTGAGCGAGAAATGAAAGTTGGAAGTGCATTTCAGGAACAGGCTATCTGTTACAGCGAGTAATGGCTCGGCCCGGTCGCTGTAATTCCACAAATGCATTTTAGCGTCTCGCGTCAGGTCAGCTCCTCGTAGCAAACATAAGAATTTGATAACAGCATGGCAGTGATAAATAAAAAAATCTATTCATTTGTCCACTATACCTTATGAATACACCGTCAGCACAAACATGCCCCCTCTCCATTAAGTGCATATTGCTCTCGGCCTCAGCCTCGGCTGGATTAGATTGTATTGATAGAGGAGATGTATTGGAGATAGAGCATTAGAGGGGCATACCTCCTGCCATAATGTTTAATTTGTTTCATATTCATGACATGTGGTCAGAGTTACTCCATTTGCTGTTATTTTTTCCCCGCGGCAGACTTTTATTTAGTCGTAAGAAATGTTGTTTTTTTAAATGAGATCTTCCATTTTAAGAGAGAGGAAATGTGATATTGTAGAATTAAATAATTATTTGTCATTTTAGTTGTATTGCTTGTGAGTCCTTCTTTGACTTATTTATATACAAAGAAATTAAATGTTTTACCCTTTAACACTTGCCTTGTATTGGGGTGGGTTTTCCTTAATTAATAACGTCGGGACTTTTTTTGATTTACATGAATGTGCACATGGCTTCTCATGCTGTAGCACAACGTCTTTAAGGATATATTATAATTCCTGACCGTCAGGATGCTTTAAAGCTAGTGAGACACCATATTTGTAAGGCTTTAGTTGTATACTCCGCAGTCCATTCTTTCTGGATTATATTTACTGGACGTTCCTTTTGTAAATGACCACTATGAGGAACCGTGCAGGTACGATGCACAGGCTTTCAAAAATGTGAGCTTTACACCCCCAATAGATTTAAATACAATAGTTCATAAATTGGACATAAGAGATTAGCTGAACTGCAAATAACATACAAGGGTAACATTATAGTGTCTGGCCAAACCATTATAACACATAATAACACATAATAACATATAATAACACATAATAACAAGCATAAAATATCTACGAATAAACCCTAGCCGGTTAAATATTACCAATGCAGCTAACAACAACTAACTATTAGCTTCGTTTGCAAAATGATCTTTAAAGGGGACATATAACGCTCATTTTCAGGTACATATTTGTATTTTGGGTTTCTACTAGAACATGTTAACATACTTTAATGTTTAAAAAAAACCCTTTATTTTCCTCATGCTGTCTGCTTGAATATGCTTGTATTTACCCTCTGTCTGAAACGCTTCGTTTTAGTACACTACAATGGAATTGCAACGGAATTGCGTTGCTAGGCAACATCTTGGGTCCATGTTCACTTCCTGTCAGCTGATGTCATTCACATACACTGCAATGGGAAATAAACTCGGACCCATTTAGAATGTTTACGTTTACGTTTAAAAATGGTCTAAATATTGTAGATTTGTGACATCACAAATGGACAGAAATCTTGATGGCTTGTTCCAAAAGCTCCGTTTCTGAATACGGGCTGTGTGTATTTCTCCGTATATTGAGCGTTTTGATAGTTTAACAGTATTTATATAGAACTTAAACCTGCTTTATAATATAAAAGGCATGAAAATGTCACTTTTTATAATATGGGACCTTTAATATACACAAACAGAAGTCTTCTCTCCCAAATCCCCCTTAATGTGGCAGCGCTTGGTACAGTCTAACTGCTGACGATTAAAGGTGCAGGTGTTATTTTATATTCTGCTTGAATGTTAAAGGAATAGTTCACCCTAAAACAATATCAATTGTATATAGTACTCACCTCTCCAGGCTCTCTATGGTCCTAGAAAAAAATTTCTATCGATTGGCGTTAAGGAGTTCGGTGGAGTCCACAGCAAAAAAGGTTATAAGATGTCGCTTTTCGCTAAATTGTTGCTTAACAAAGCATTTTCGGATTATCTTCCTGTGAAGGAATTTGTTGTGTACGCAATGCACCTACTTGTGGGTGAGTCGTCAATTCAAAGCACGAGCAAGTAAAGAATCCAAACCGACCCTTTAAAAAGTCACACCATAACACAAATAAACTAGTCGATAAAGGCAGTGGTAGACCAGCAACTAATGTGTTCTGTGAGGTAAAATTACTGTTTTTGTCAAAGGAGTCTGGTGGCTTTGAAGAAAGCATCCATTATGCCTTCAGTTCCCCGTCGGAAAGGGCTGTCTTACGGCGAGGTAGAGCGGTGATAATATTCTAAATATAGTGTACACTTCAACTGATACTGATTTTTTTTTAGGTGCTGCCCCGTCCACAGCAGTCCATTGCTTTGCTCCCGTGCTGGTACTCCTGTCTGCTTCTACAACACAGTCTCATGGCAGTTTGTGAAATAGTCAAGAAATTTAAATATCCGCTCCAGTCTTTTCAAAATAAAACTACTTTGTTAGGTTTAGGAATAGATCGACTTGGTTAGGCTTAGGCATCAAAACTACTTAGTTAGGTTTAGGAAAAGATCGCAGTTTGGGATTAAATAACACCGGAAATGCCGTAACTCAAGTTCGGATGTTACGTGACAAAAACTACTTAGTTAGCTTTAGGAAAAGATTATGGTTCGGGATTAAATAACTCCGGAAGTGCCGTAACTTAAGTACGGAAGTTATGTGACAAATAAATCAACTTTGATTTGTGGTTTCAAACGGGATAAGAACGCTATTTCACGAACTGCTGAGCGACTGGGTTGGCTTCTAATACACTGACTATGGATAAATACCTCATACAACCTCACATCAAAACACCTGAACTATCCCTTTAAGAAAAATATGTAACCAACTTTAATGTACCCTTAACACACCAAAAACACGCCTAAAACCTGTCAATATGGCAGAAATTTCATTGTTAATTGATGAACGTAGTAGTTCATCAGAAGAAAACATTTTCTTGGGACATGATACAAAAGTTTTTGTACAGCACAACCCAGAGTTAATGGCCATGCTGTTGTGCTCCGTTTAATTTGTAGTATTCATTTTTAGAAATAAGAGTAAAGAGTGAAGATACATACAAGCGAGATGGGGGTTTTACTTTGACCTGATCAGACTGCAGAGATTTCCAATTTCCAAAGCATGTATGTCAGCAGTCGGAGGAAACGCTGGGGTACGAAGGCCTATTGAGTTTCAGCGTCAGGTTTGACCATTTACAATCAGACGTGAAGCGGCAGGAGCAGATCACCTCTCCAGCTGGTGATCTCACACACACACACACACACACACACACACACACACACACACACACACACACACAAGGACACCCTGGTTGATCTCAGTTACATCTCAGCCGTTTCACGACCTGATAACCACGAGTGTACTGTCATAACACCCTGGCATCGCGTGCTCAGAGAAACCACGTTGGACGCTGAACTAAACCGAGCTTGAAATTTGGACCTGATTGCATGGCTGTGTGCCGACTGCAATTGGCCACACTGGGAGTTGATGGTAGACTGAACCATAGCGTCCCGTATGCTAAACGCAGCAGACATAATTTTTAACTCGCCGTTCACCCTCCTCCCCACTCCCCCCTCGCTATCGTAGAGGGCTTTGGTGAAAACGAGGGAAAAAAGTGGAGTCTCAATGAATGTGGGCCTGGCTCATCCTAACCATCCTCCCTTCAGCAGCCTGTTAGAGGCTTTCTCAAGTTTCCAATGACGCTACAAGCCGAGGCAGAGGCACTGGGAAAGGGAGACGGGCTGAAGAGTAGAGTTTCCATCCCACCTACCGTGTGGTGCCCTCACCGGACCCGAGCCCACTCCATAGCCACATTTATCCTATTACACCAATCTGCTGGGATCCACTTCATACACTCAAACAGTCGGAAAATGTGCAATACGATGGAATTGACAAGAAGCCGCAGTTGTGGTGCATATCATGTCCATGAATATAATTCCCATCGATTTGGGCTGCCAAACATCTCAGACCGGCTTAATACCTTTATATCAAATCCCTCTAAAAGCGTATAATTTCCAGTGATTGCTCACACTTGCGGCCTACTTACATTCCCATTGACAACCAAGCGGTGGCACGACTCCAGAGAACACACTCTGTCTCTCTAGTGTTTCCTCGCGTTGCCAGCTTATTTATTCTGCACAGCTTTAAGTGGTGGCTGTGGAAAAGGGAGGAAACAAAGAGTCATTCTCAGACCATGTGTTAAGTTAATATAGAGCTTTTTTCGCACTGTTCCGCTGCTGAGTGGGAAAATCTAGCACGCTTTAAGCCTTTTTTCAGCTCGCACATATTTCACAGAGTCCGAGTTGAGAAACTGCAGAGCATTTGACATCATCCATTTAAACGACCGAGTGACATCTAAGCTGTCAGTAATGTTCTGCATGAATCTCTCTCAGCCTATAAGACTGAGTGAGATTGATCTACATTGCCTCTAAAACCCAATCAGTAGCTGCAGATTTCTCAACTGACTATAAGAGATTTGGGATCCAGTAAAATTAATAAATTCGACTGATGAGGCCAAAGGTTTTCAAAATTAAATAAATAACTCAATCATTTAAAAAAAATCAAATGAACAAAGAGACTAAATATATAATATAACAATGGAATTGTGAAATAATCCAATAATGTAATTAATGCTATCACAAAGTCTTTGTCTGTCAACAGTAAAGAATATTTTTAAATCAACACTTACTGCTTTCATTTCAAAATAAAAGCCCTCAAGCGTTTTTTTCTGTGGACAGAATTCCTTAATTTGTTAACACAAGGCTTTTATTCTGAAATATATGAACAACAGCTTCCTAACTCTACCAAAGTGCTGTGTTGCCTAAACCTAACTTCCTGTGAAAACATGAAGTTTATTTTGAAAGGACACTATGCATGTAACGAGCGTATATTGACACGCCGTCCCCGGTCCATCCAAAAGTAACGTCGGTCTCCGATGCCGAGGGGCACTGATCAAGCAGCCTTGGGAGTGAGAAAGTGTTGCCAAGTAAGACTGTAGCTGCAAAACCCCAGAGTGTCCTGAATTGAGCAAGTGTTTTATTCCGTGTGGCCAACCTCACTTACATACTAAATGCCATGCATATTGTACAATACATTTCTGATGCAACGTTGTGGTATCTTTCAGTATGATAATCTCAAAGAACTCTGAACTTTTAGATGGTCTGGCAGGGATGGGACTGACTGCTGGGGAAAAAGGCAGTCCTGGTTGTTTCTATGGTCTCCGTCAAGTAAACCATAAGTAGTGAGTACTTGCTTTTCTTTCCCACTGTGACTCTTGCTGTCCGGTCAGTGACCAAACAAAGGTAACCAGATCTGTTTCTATTTGGACGCCTCACAGCAGCAGCGTGCGATTATAGAGAATATATTTGAGAGGAAGTCCGTTCCAAGAGGCCAGGTTCCAGTACCACAGAGCAGCTGTGTGTTTGTGCACCAGCACCGCTCCAGTGGGCATTATATCATGAGTCCCAGCTCAAGTGGAGAGAAGTCTCTGACCACACTGACCTGGGATCTTCCCAAAACAAAGACCCAGGAACAACAAAAATGTCCAGTCCACAGTCACAACAGTTCACAACAAGCACTGAATGCAGGGTACATCAGTGTCTCTGTGTGACGTCTCCAAGCACTAGACTGCACCAGAATTCAACAAAACTCTGCTGACTGTTTTACCATTGTACTGTGTGTTGAATCATTTAAAAGGGGAGGAGGGGAGGGGGGTTAGCAGCTTAATCACCTCCCCCAGATTTGGAAAAGTAATTAATTATGATTTGCAGTTGCTGGACAGAAGCAAGGGAACATTCAGATAACTGATTCATTTACCAAATCAATAGTTCTAAAGGGACTCATAAACATTACTGCTTTTGTCCACAGGGACTGCCAAAATCAACACAAAATGGGCGAAGGCAGGGTACACCTTGGACAGGTCGCCAGACTATCACATAGAGACAGACAAGCATTCTGTCATGTTCACTACCGTTAGTCTAGGAGTTCCTTTTGTTTCCTATGTTTCCCTGTCCTTTTGTCTCTTGTGTGTTTTCCCCTGGTTTGTCTAGTTTGTCAGTGTGTCGGGAGGTGTGGCCTCCCTTCTCCTCCTCCTCCTCATCCTCCTCCTCTGGGCGGGCTCGGCTGGAGCAGCTGCCACCAATCATCATCACCTGCAGTATATATATCCCGGTTTTCCTGCTACTCGTCGCCAGATCGTTCCGTCGCCCTCCGTGGTATTGATCTAAATCAGGCTCACTTTTTGTTGCTCTTGTTTTTTGCTGTTGCTCTTGTCCTTTGGATTGTTTTGGACTTACCTCGTTCTGCTCTGTGCTCAGGTCTGTGCCTCTACCAGCTGTGGCTGCTACCTTCCTGCCTGCTCACTCCTGCTCTCTGCTCCTGGATCAACCTGGAACCTTTTTTTGGTTAATAATAAATATTCCTTTGTTCATACTTCAAACTCTAGTTGTGTGCTGCATTTGAGTCCACGCTGTTGTCTAAAACCAGAACATAACAGAACGATCTGGCCCTAACTATGGACTCAGCAGACACAAATGTATTTCAGAAGGCTGTTTGCAGCCATGATATTTTGTTAGGACAACATCACCAGTTACTTCAGGGTTTATTGGAGACCCAACACACCTTAGGGAATCAAATGTCTCAGATGGGAAAATGTTTGGAGACAATTTCAGGCCAATTAGCACCATCCCCCGCTCTGCCTCCTCCTCCTCAGCCTCAGCCACTCAGAGAATCACCTGTTCCCCCACCTGAACCATATGCCAGTGATTTGGGGAGATGCAAAGGATTCCAGCTCCAATGTTCTCTGGTTTTTTCCCGACAACCAGTCACCTTCACCACAGACCAAGCCAAGGTAGCGTATGTTATGGGACTGTTAAGAGGGAGAGCACTGGACTGGGCTGAAGCAATGTTGGGAAGAGGAGGGATAAATTCTTTGTCCTATGATTGTTTCATGAGTGAAATGAAGAAGGTTTTTGATCACCCTGTATGTATTGGAGACGCTGCTAAACGTTTGCTTAACCTACGACAGAGTCAAAGAAGTGTGGCGGATTATTCTGTGGAGTTCCGGATTCTGGCTGCGGAGGCTGGATGGAATGACGAGGCATTAAAAGGAGTTTTTCTACACGGTTTGTGTGAGCAGTTAAAAGATGAACTTGCTGTCCGTGATGAAACTAACTCCCTTGATGCTCTTATTGATCTGTCCATAAGACTGGACAACCGTATGCGGGAGAGACGCCGGGAGAAGAACTACAAATCCCACACTCCCGTGAACTCCGTTGCTGCTACTCCTACTCTCGCGAGAGTTGCCTCCGGCCCGTCAGAGACTCACGGCCCCGGTTCCAGCTCCTCTGCTCTCTCTGATGATCCCATGCTGGTGGGTCGGGCTAAGCTCACTCCCGCTGAACGTCAGAGACGGATCCGAGCGGGTGAGTGTATCTACTGTGGTCAAGTCGGACATTTCCTTGCTGCATGTCCTCTCCGCCCAAAAGAGCGGGCTCACCAGTAGCTGTGGGGATACTGGTGAGTAAGACTGATGCCCCCACCAACACTAGACCTCGAACTCAAATACCTGCTAAACTGTGTATGAGTAAAATGTCCTTGCCCCTGTTAGCGTTGATTGACTCCGGTGCAGAGCAGAGTTTTTTAGATACTGAGTTAGTCTCTCAGGCTGGCATCAGCATTGAACCCCTTGAGACTCCTGTCAGAGTCTGTGCTTTAGACGGCAAGTCCTTAGCATTAGTAACTCACCGCACTGAACCTCTGTCTCTAATTCTGTCTGGAAACCACCGTGAGCTAATACAGTTTTTTGTTTTCTCTGCCCCTAAGACTCCTCTTGTTCTCGGACACCCATGGTTAAAGCTACACAACCCCCAGATCGACTGGTCGACTAGTAAGATTAAGGGTTGGAGTAGTTTTTGTCATTCCTCGTGCCTGCAGTCTGCATTACCACCAGTAGATATTAGTGTTGCTCCTCCGCCCTGTGTTCCTCCTGACTTGTCTACTGTGCCCCCTGAATATTATGATGTCGGTGAGGTTTTCAGTAAGGAAAGAGCGTTATCCTTGCCACCTCATCGTCCGTATGATTGTGCTATTGAGCTGCTACCTGGTACCACTCTGCCTTCGAGTCGCCTGTACAACCTGTCACGTCCTGAGAGAGGTGCTATGGAGACCTACATAAATGACTCTCTGGCTGCAGGTCTCATCAGACCTTCCTCTTCGCCTCTAGGGGCAGGATTCTTTTTTGTTAGCAAGAAAGACAAGACTCTCCGCCCGTGTATTGATTTTCGAGGGTTAAACAATATCACGGTAAAGAACAAGTACCCCCTGCCATTAATCAGTTCTGCTTTTGAACCACTACAGGGAGCCACTGTCTTCAGCAAGCTGGATCTGCGAAACGCGTACCATCTGGTACGGATTCGGGAAGGAGATGAATGGAAGACAGCATTCAACACACCACTGGGTCACTTTGAGTACTTAGTGATGCCTTTTGGACTGACTAACGCTCCTGCAGTGTTTCAAGCACTGGTTAATGATGTTTTGAGAGATTTTTTTGGACCGGTTTGTGTTTGTCTACCTGGATGACATTTTGATTTTTTCCTCTGACCTCGCAGAACATCAGCTTCATGTGCGCCAAGTGCTCCAGAGACTACTGGAGAACAAGCTGTTTGTGAAGGCTGAGAAGTGCGAGTTTCACGTCAGCTCTGTTGGATTTCTTGGTTACATCATTGAGAGTGGGCAGGTGAAGACGGATCCGGACAAGATCAAGGCGGTGGCAGAGTGGCCTGAACCATCCTCCAGAAAGCTCTTACAACGCTTCCTTGGATTTGCCAACTTTTACCGCCGGTTTATCCGTGATTACAGCAGAATTGCTGCGCCACTGACCAGGCTCACATCTCCTGCTGTTCCTTTTCGCTGGACTCCTGAGGCGGATCAGGCGTTTGCCTTATTAAAGGACCGCTTTACGTCCACACCCATCCTGGTGCAACCTGACTCTTCTCTTCAGTTTGTTGTGGAGGTTGATGCCTCGGACATTGGTGTGGGGGCTGTTCTCTCCCAACGCTCCAGACCAGATAAGAAGTTACATCCCTGTGCTTTCTTCTCTCGACGCCTGTCTCCAGCTGAGAGCAACTACGACGTGGGAAATCGTGAGCTGTTAGCAGTGAAGTTGGCCCTGGAGGAATGGAGACACTGGTTGGAGGGTTCGGAGATCCCGTTTATTGTATGGACTGATCACAAAAATCTTGCTTACATCCAGTCAGCCAAACGACTGAATTCCCGCCAGGCTCGGTGGGCTTTATTCTTTGGTCGATTCGACTTCACCATTACTTACCGTCCTGGTTCCAAGAACATCAAGCCTGACGCGTTATCCCGGCAGTTTTCATCAGAGGAGTCACCAAGTGTTTCAGACACCATTCTGCCGGCAGCCTTGGTGGTGGGGACGTTAACCTGGGAGGTTGAGTCAGCGGTTCGGGAGACTCAACGTGAAGAACCGGATCCAGGTACTGGCCCTACTAATCGAATGTTTGTTCCTGTGTCAGTTCGCTCCCAGGTCCTGCAGTGGGGACACGTTTCCCGGTTCGCTTGCCATCCTGGGATGAGTAGGACTTTGTCACTCCTCAGACGACACTTCTGGTGGGCCACAATGGAGAGGGACGTCAAGGAGTACGTCCTCGCCTGTACAGTCTGTGCCCGGGGAAAGACATCTCATCGGCCGCCTGTGGGGTTGCTCCGCCCATTACCCATACCTGGTCGCCCTTGGTCCCACATCGCCTTGGACTTTGTCACTGGTCTTCCTCCTTCTAATGGTAAGACAGTGATACTTACCATTGTTGATCGGTTCTCCAAGGCCGTTCATTTCATTGGTCTTCCCAAGCTTCCTTCAGCACATGAGACAGCTGATCTCTTGACTAACCATGTTTTTCGTCTGCATGGTATTCCTGTGGACATCGTCTCAGACCGTGGTCCTCAGTTCATCTCTCAGGTTTGGAAGTCTTTTTGTCAAGCCCTTGGAGCCACTGTCAGTCTGTCTTCTGGTTTCCATCCTCAGACGAATGGACAGTCAGAGAGGGCTAATCAGGATTTGGAATCCGCCATACGTTGTGTCGCTGCTATTAATCCATCTTCTTGGAGTTCACAGTTATGTTGGATTGAATATGCACATAATTCTCTCTCTTCTGCTGCCACTGGTGTTTCTCCTTTTGAAGCCTCATTAGGGTACCAGCCTCCACTGTTTCCAGCACAAGAGGAGGAGTTGGCTGTGCCATCTGTGCAGCACCACCTTCGACGCTGCCGCAAGGTCTGGAAGGACACTATGGCTGCTTTACTTCGTACGGCTGAGAGAAACAAGAGGATCGCGGATCGTCACAGGACTCCGGCTCCTGTCTACATCCCAGGTCAGAGAGTTTGGTTGTCCTCCAGAGACATTCCTTTAAAGACTGACTCCAGAAAACTGGCTCCCCGTTTCATTGGACCGTTTGAGATTGAGAGTATTATCAACCCTTCCACTGTCAGACTCATCCTGCCAAAATCCCTAAGGATTCATCCTGTCTTCCATGTTTCCCAGCTGAAACCGGTCCTCACCAGTCCTCTGGTCCCTCCGACCGATCCCCCTCCTCCCGCCCGGATCATTGATAATCAGCCGGCTTATACGGTCAGGCGACTGATGGATGTTAGACGCCGAGGCCGGGGTTTTCAGTATCTGGTGGACTGGGAGGGATACGGCCCAGAGGAGCGCTCTTGGGTTCCTCGTTCCCGCATCCTAGATGCTGGGATGGTTAGGGAGTTTCACCAGGCTTATCCTGGGAAACCTGGTAGATCGCCTAGAGGCTCTCTTTAAGGGGGGGGGGGTACTGTCATGTTCACTACCGTTAGTCTAGGAGTTCCTTTTGTTTCCTATGTTTCCCTGTCCTTTTGTCTCTTGTGTGTTTTCCCCTGGTTTGTCTAGTTTGTCAGTGTGTCGGGAGGTGTGGCCTCCCTTCTCCTCCTCCTCCTCCTCCTCCTCCTCTGGGCGGGCTCGGCTGGAGCAGCTGCCACCAATCATCATCACCTGCAGTATATATATCCCGGTTTTCCTGCTACTCGTCGCCAGATCGTTCCGTCGCCCTCCGTGGTATTGATCTAAATCAGGCTCACTTTTTGTTGCTCTTGTTTTTTGCTGTTGCTCTCGTCCTTTGGATTGTTTTGGACTTACCTCGTTCTGCTCTGTGCTCAGGTCTGTGCCTCTACCAGCTGTGGCTGCTACCTTCCTGCCTGCTCACTCCTGCTCTCTGCTCCTGGATCAACCTGGAACCTTTTTTTGGTTAATAATAAATATTCCTTTGTTCATACTTCAAACTCTAGTTGTGTGCTGCATTTGAGTCCACGCTGTTGTCTAAAACCAGAACATAACACATTCACGCTACCATTCACACCTACGGGCAATTTAGAGTCAACAATGAACCTAACCTGTATGTCTTTGGACTGTGGGGGGAAACCGGAGAACCCGGAGAAAACCCACGCTAACACGGGGAGAACATGTAAACTCCACAGAGAAGGGCCCCAAACTGGGTTTTGAACCTGCGACCCTCTTTGGTCGCCTAAAAATGCATTCGGTTGTTCTTAGATGGGGACGGACAAAATGCTGAACTCGAAGCTTCAAAACGGCAGTCCACAAACCCAATGGGTGACATCATGATGACTACGTCCACTTCTTATGTGCAGTCTATGGAAGTAGCTTTAACCAAGCGGTTATGATTTTAAACATGACCGTGAAGGTCCACTAATCTTAATTAAAGGTCCCATATTATAAAAAAGTGAGATTTTCATGTTTTTTAGTTATATAGAGCAGGCTTAAGTCCTATATAAATACTGTGAAAGTATCAAAACGCTCAATCCACAGGGAAATACACACAGCCCGTATTCAGAAGCTCTGCATTTGAAACAAGCTGTCAGGATTTCTGCCCATTTGTGATGTCACAAATCTACAATATTTAGACCCTTTACACAGATTTAAATGTTAACATTCTAAATGTGTCCCAGTTTATTCCTGGTTGCAGTGTATGTGAATGTCATCAGCTGACAGGAAGTACACATGGACCCAAGCTGTTGCCTAGCAACGCAATTCTGTTACAATTCCATTGAAGTGCGCTAAAGCAGAGCATTTCAGACAGAGGTTAAATACAGGCATATTCAGACCGACAGTATGAGGAAAATCAAGTTTTTTTTTTAACATTACAGCATGTAAACATGTTCTAGTAGAAACACAAAATACAAGTATGATCCTGAAATGATGATATGGGACCTTTAAGTAACTATTTTAACCCAAACCATGACCGTTCCCTAACCCTACCCAAGTTATTTTTGCATCTAAACTTATCCCAATCTTTAATAAACCATTTTCTGTTTTGGTTTTGGACGGCACAATCGGAAAATGCTTTTCACATGTGATTCCTGAGGGCAGTTACAAACAAACAGTTGTTTTCTTGTTATTTGTTGTGGATTTGGTTTTATCATGCAGTTTGTTTTAATGAAAGCCATAAATATGGTTAAGATATAATAAAAATCATTCGTAGCGTACTGTTTAATCAGCATCAAGTGTACCTTTTGCTACACAGGAAATAAAGCCAAACAATCAGTTTTATTACTTTTTGCTATCCAACTGTTTGTGTCTCAGTTTGACCTCAGACGGACAGAGGACAGGAGCCGCTGACTCGGACTTTAACTCCTGTGTGTTTGCATCTAACGAGAGATTATGCCGAGCTGCTGCTGCTGCTGCTGCTCTCGGCCCTCCCACTTCCTCGAGGATTAATGTCTGTTTTCTCACCATTACGTTAAGCAGCCACATTAAGAGGAGAACTTGTCATGCCATCACAAGTGTTTTTTCCTGTGTCTAACAGTCACAGCTAAAGGCTCGCCTCTCTGCACTAATGAACCTATGATTAATTAAAACACGTCCCCTCGGAGCACAGCAGCGGCTGGGTGTACGGCTGGGTCATGAGGGGGGGGGCCTCGAGGTTAGAGAAGTCAATGGCAGGCGAGCAGCTCCAGCTCCCATTACATCATCCTGCCCGCATGCTGAGCCGGGACTCAGTGATGTCACTCAGTTTACTCAGCTTCCAAGCCATTTGTTTTCCTATGAGTAGCCCTTTTGTTTATTTTCATAATTTTGAATATCACTCTTTGCCAGTCATACATACACGATTCTAAAACTCAATTAGCTTAACGTCTCTTGCGCTCTACCGGCGCTGCCGTGAGCCCCCGAAAAGTGCCCATTAAAATGCCATTTCTGACGCTTTGTTTGTTTTGCAGGGCTCAATTATCAATGCACCAGCACCTTTTACTGGACCCCTGGCTGGAAGGTTTTTAAGAGCTCCAGGAGAGGTTAGATCTGTGATTTTTCTATGGCTTTCCAGGAGGAACCTTGGGAGGCGCTAAACACCTCCGCCGCTGCCAATGTGAAAGTCTCCAAACGCTCAAAAAGAGGCCTCACTTTTTCTTTTTTTTTCTCTTTTAGGACCCCAAAGACGTAATTTCACAGAACAACAACCTCCCTCTTCTTGATAACTGTTAGCCTCCAGATGATCCACAGAGAAATTATACAGCTCAAATGTATTCCAAGAGCATTAAATGAGTGTAGATACGATATCATGACCAGCCCGCCCCTCCAGGGGTGCTCCCATAGCAGATGGATTGGGCTCAAATTATCTGGCTGTCTTGGTGACTTAGGATGTCAAACTGATAAGATACTGGGACCGTATCCACACGATACACAATAATACAACCTAATCAAGGAAGGAAAAAAAACTGCACTTCCTCATACCGAGCCTTTTACTTATTACCTCACCCGAGGTAATTGTTAAATTCTGCAGGGACAGATTTTGAGTGAAGGCATCAGCGTCATGCTATAAATTCTACCTATGAGTTGAGGAGGGGGGAAAAAAAAAAAAGCGATTGGAAGTCCAAGTTCAGTGAGAGTGCAGGCTGAAGCAGGGGCCTGCAGCCGCCTCTGGGTTTCATCTGATTTGCGGTGGCAATAAAAAAATAAAAATAAAAAAAAGTCAGCAGGCCACATGCCGGTCGTCTCAGATGTGTTTTGGATTGAAAATAGGATTAATGTGCTAAAGTGTGATTAGAATGGTTAAACACGATTAATTGGAACGGACTCCAGTCGCCCGGGGAGCTGGGAGCTGGAGGTGGGGTGTGTGTGTGTGTGTGTGTGTGTGTGTGTGTGTGTGTGTGTGTGTGTGTGTGTTTGTGTGTGTGTCAGGGTGTTTCTAGACAGATTCCAGCTGAACCAAGTGAACAAAGTGCGCTAACTGTCCAGGATTTTCCATGTCTCTCCTCCTGTGTGTGTGTGTGTGTGTGCGCACAAGTGCCTTTTCCCTTTGCATTTTCTCATAGCCAGCTTGTCTCAGAGCAGATTGAACACAGCTGAGAATGTTGGTCTAGGCCTGCAGCGCACCATCCTGGGGGAATAGGCAGGAACCACGAGGCTGGACTTGGCTCGCCCTGCGACGGCTGAAAACTGCCATGCACCCAGGGCAGGGGTCCAGGTGGATCGGCTGGGGAGAGGGAGAGTAATTTGGGGGTTATTTAAAATGATCTATTAAACCCCTGAACTTTAATCAGGGTTGCTACTATACTGACAGCCATGATTTACCTACAAATCAGTAGGACGGGGATGGGAGGGGATGGATAGGCTCAAAATGGGACCACTTCATCTGAATTATTTCCTATAGGGCACAGGGGCCGGGGCGTTAGCATTGATGAGGCCGGAGGAAAAAAAGAAGAGAGCGATAGCTCTTAAGAAAATCTGCATTCCTTTCCAAATGCAACAGCTCAACATCATCCGCGCCTGGCTGTTGACAAAGAAATTGCTTTATTATCCTTTTCCATCAGCGTAGCCTCCTGGTATTAGCATGTCTGGGCTCAGAGAGGGCCTCGGAGCGGTGAAATAGGCAACCTTGGTCTTGTCAGCGAGAGCCAGAATACCTCACACAGGGTGCAGACCCCCACTTGTTTGAGCTATGTGTAAATACAGGCCGGCTCTGACAGACACCCAAAGTCAAACTGGTTTACGGAGGGCCCGCGCAGCCAGAAAGCAGAACCGAGCTCTCACAGGTCATTACCGCCGCCTGGCCTGTCACTGGGGGTAATTGAAAAACAACAGGGGTGTGATGTAATCCACCGCCAGATTACAGACAAGTACACACATAAATATACAATCATCACAGAACAAGGACCAGGACAAACCGATAAACACATAATCATGAACATGGTGTGGGCAAACCCTTTCATGAGAAGGTCTCGTTGAGTTAATATTGTTGCTCAACTTTAGAAGTTCTCCGTTTCACGAGCATGAACCACCATGAACCACCATGACCTCTGTTTACAGCATTAGTATTTGTTTTTTCCTTGACTCGCTACCAGTGCAAACCATTGTTCGATTTTCAAAAACTCCTGTATAGTATTGCACTCGTTGTAAAGAGCAGTTGTTTAAAGAATGAAAAATGAGAGCTCGAGGTCTCCATACACCTGGCCGATCACTGCATAAAGTGGGCAGGATTGTTGTATCGTTTGATCCCTCACCGGCTTCCCACCCAGTTCAGTCACGGGAAAGGGAGTTTCAGGAGTTGTAAGGTGATAAGGTGAGTTGACAAACACTTTGTTTGAAGCGTACTGAGGCCTTTATGGGGCGGTCACGCTGCCACCACTCTAGTTGCGAATGCCAGTCTGGGGGCACCTCTGACTTCAAGTTGCCTTGAACAGAAGCAATAAATGTAGCTTGCAAAGCCATGAATTAAACTCTCTTCTGCTCCGCTGCTCGCTCGTTTTCTCACACACTCGCTGCCGCGCTCTCTCTCTCTCTTGCTTCACCACTCACTTGCCACCCACGTGCACACACACTCTTCGCACTGGCTCTGCTATTCTCCCACAACACTAGTTTTCCCCCCCGACGTCGGTCACAATTCCTGTTTTGTAAGACGGGCTTCACTAGATATAACTTTGTTTGTGTTGGAGTCTGAGTTGTGGTGGGGGCTGGTCGTTTGTTGGCATTAGCAGACTCAAATAGCCGATTTCAAATAAAGGCACTCCCTCGCGAGCTCGCATGATGTCATATCTGTTGGATTTTCCCGTAAAAAACAGCCCGAGTGTTTCACATAAAAAACAGTCTACAGTCACGAAAGGTCTAATTTTTTAGGTCAGGTTACAACCCGTTCACACATTGGCAATAAAAAAACGTATATACATGTAAAAACTTGTATAAACAAGTTGGGTGACATCCCACTCAGCAGAATGATTCAGTGAGTTCAGCTGGAAGCCCCTCAGCCAGGTACTGAGGCTGGAAGGTGTTCTTCCTCTGTGTAACCCAAGCATCACTATGCATTATTACCTCCGCCAAGGCCGAAGGCCTAGCAAGGAGGTTATATTTTCACCGGCGTTTGTTTGTTGGTTTATCGGTTTGTCTGTTAGCAGGATTACTTCAAAAGTCCAAGATGGATTTGAATGACATTTTTTGGAGGGGTGGGGTGTGGCACAATGAACAATCCATTCGATTTTTGTGGCGATCCGGATCATGATCCAGATTCAGGAATTTTTTTAAGCATTACGATCAGCCAGAACATTAAGACCTCTGGGTATAACACATGCGCAGTGTAGCTGATGACGTGTTGATGATGCATGACCCCACCTTCTTCCTTCAGAGAGAGAGACAGAGAGAGAGGGTGGGGGGGGAGAGGGGAGGAACAACTGTAGACTCAGCATTTTTTCAAATTAAACACGGTGAAATTAGAGTTGAGTTGGACCAAAGCACACTTGGTGATTGTTGGAAAGAGTAACCACGACGGTTTAGGTGAGTTTTATTTTGTTTCTGTCCAGTTGGCGTGAAGTGTTTTACGATGCTCCGCTACGTACAGCTGATCTCAACATAAACAAGAATACACATGGATGATGACGCAAGCTGAACGGAGAGGGGGGCGGATGTCTGCGCTCTCCGAGTGCCATTCTAGTTTTCGTGATGGTCAGCACAAAATCACCTCATGTCTTAGGACAGATTGGATGGGTGGGTCAAAAAACACAGGACTTTCTCCCAGGAGACCGTTGTTCATGTCCCGTCAAAGTTGATTTATTTGACACGAAACTTCCGTGCTTAAGTTACAGCACTTCCGGTGTTATTTTAACCCAAACCACGATCTTTTCCTAAACCTAAGTAGCCTACCTAACCAAGTCGATCTATTCATAAACCGAACTAAGTAGATTTATTTTGAAAAGACTGGAGCAGAAATTAGCCCTGTGACAGTCTGGCGACCTGTCCAGGGTGTACCTCGCCTTCGCCCAATGTCAGCTGGGATCGGCTCCAGCGCCCTCCCCTCCCAGCGACCCTGAATAGGATAAGAGGTTACGGATAATGAATGGATGAATGAACACTTAATAGATCCCACATCTCAGCATTTTGTATTTACTTATTTGCACTGTGGTTATATGTTATATATTACACGTCTTAATTCAAATATTTGTACATATTTCATTTTTCTTATATTCTTATTTTTAATTATATGACTTACTTATATTTCTTTACATATATTATGTTTATATCGTAGCATTATGTACATAAACCTTTATTTCTATTTTCTTACATTTCTTTATGTTTACACAAGAGCAACTGTAACGCCAAACCTGGGGATCAATAAAGTATTTTCTGATTCTGATTCAGTCAGTCAGAACTGTGGAACACTTCCGTCAGTGTGTAGGATGCTGAGCGCATTAAAAGGAGAAAAGAGCTGAAGGAAAGTGACGCTAAATTCTGCAACTGCTCCTGAAACTGAAGACACAGCAGGTTTTTTTTAAAATAATACTAGAAGATATATTGCTGATATAAAGAGGAAACAGTAAAAATATTTCAACTAAACATTCACAGTATACGTGGTCTGTTGTGAATATGTGGAGACTGGCCTGAACTGATGTTAGATTGTCAGTCTGAATTAATATCCCAGTCCGGCCCTGAGTCGCCCTTTTAACTCTTCAAATCCAAATTTGGATTTCTGACACAAAGCCGTAAAACGACATTGTCTCTACTCTAAACTGACAGGCTGTCTAATTTTATTTAACCTCCCTCAATTGGATTCTATACCTCAGAAAACAGCTTGTTACGTAACCTAGCCCTGATGGCTCACCGTCGCTGCTGAAACACGGCAACCCGAGGATGAAGATCCTTACTATCCCATAAAAGTATATGGAGTTGGGCAGCTGGAGCTAATAAACGGCTGCTGAACCCTGTAAAACCTTTATAAGTTCCTGCCTGAGGGTTGAACAGGAGAATGGGGAGTTAAAAAAAAAAAAAAAACAGGATGAACACAGGGGAAGGCACCAATAAATCTGCGAGGATTAGGATTGAAAACAGGGATCATACGTTTACTGTCAGAATGAGTCGACCGTGTCTTCTGTCATACTCGCTGGGTGGCGCTCGACAGGGACGGTGTAAATTGTGCAGGTTGGTGGCCACACAGATACGGACAGCTGCATGTGGATTTTCAGAAAAAGCTCTTTAAACCTTTATCGCGGGCTAAAAGTGCTCCCACCAGAAATAAGTAGGTGTAATGGCAAGAAAGAAAGAAAAAACGTATTCGAGTGTTCCAATCCAAATACCCACCATCTAACTTGGCAAACACCTTCACAGTGAAAGAGCCGTGCTTTATGAGAGTGTTAGCTGAATTAACAAATTGCAAACGCAAACGAGAAACATGCCTGCGAGTAAAAACAACCCGATATGTTTGTCAGATTTCCAGCAGACCCCGCCACCCCTTCCATCTCCCTGGAATTGTAGCCCCGACTCTAAAAATCAAGTATTGCGAGGGCGGTTTGTGACATATGCAACCTCCCCAACCCCCCACCCACCCCTCTATTTATTTTTTTTTAAGCCGAGGTGTTTCTCCCTATTAGATTTATAATGTTCTGCAGTTTCCGAGAGAGCCAAACATTAGCAAGTTGCAGGCTCTTGGCCCCAAAGAAATGCATGTAGTGGCTGTGCCTTGACAGCAGAGTAATATGCACTGTCAGGAGAATTCAGACGCGACGGGACTTAAAGGGAGGCTTCGCTGATGCCTGTCTGTAATTGCCCCAGGTCACGGCCGCCGCTTCACTGCAGATGACCCAGGCAGGCATTATATATTATTACAAGACAAGGACTTCAAACCCCTCATAAAATGAACTATCAAGGGTATTTCTCCCAACTTTTAGCTCTGGAGTCCTGGACTTTGTAAAAATCAAGACCCCCCTCCCTTCACCCTCCTTCTCCATATATACTTTCTTTCCCACCCCCCCACCCCCCTGTCTTTTTTTTTACATTAATTCCCAACAATGGCACTTTTCATTTGAGTGAGAGCAGAGCAAGGTAAGACTCTCTCAGTGTACGGTGAAGAGTGAGGGCCGGTCCATTGAGAGCGACTTAAACTGCAGTATTTTCTCTGAGCGGGATCCAAAGATGACCCGACTAATGGACGATCATTGGTAGGGAAATATCTTTGCCCAAAACGCTACAGCCCGAGGCGCGTTCTCTCCCGACTCACTTATGTAAGTGTCAAAAAATATCCCAGACTTGGCTTATCGAGTCCCGAATTGCTACGTCGGCAACGCTTTCAGGCTTTTAAAAAACTGCCATTTGAAGGGAAAGTGAACCTCACAAGTTGCATGGAAGCTAATTTTTTAAACATATGTGCACAAGTCCAAATGTCCCAAAGAAGGAGGAATCTTAATGAGGTATTTGGAAATGGCCATCAGGCACAAGTCAACCTTTGATTAATGCTCCCTTTAAATGACCCTCTCCCACCATGTTCCCAATCCAACTGTGTATGAGTATGATATGTGGACTATTACTGATAACTCTGCTTGTTGAAAAGCTTTGGTTAAGTGGATAGAAAAATCCCAGCGAGAGCTATCGTATATCTGTTGGAAACCAGACTTTAGTTTTTTCATACAACACTTAATCCCTTTTTTTCCATTATGAAGCTAATGCATACCTTTTTTTTTTTTTTTAATTCTTCAGCAATACCTTGCCTTTAGAATGTCTGTGATTTGTGACCAAAGAAATTTAAGTGCATAAGGGGATTTATGAAAATAACTTATTGTTTTATGGTGTATTTTCTTTCCTTTTTACAGGGCTTATTTTCACATTTAGCGTTAATTTAGCACCCATGTTGATGCCAGAAAGAACACACAACCTTTGTTAAAAAAAAGCTCCCAAATCCTGACCCATTTATTGTGGACACTGACCACTATTTATTTTGGATAATAAACAGCACAAGCATTACATTCCTCTGTTCTCTCCTCTCACAGGGCTGTGTGGAAGGCACATTGGGCCTCATTCACAAACAGTGTGTGCGCATAAATCTGTGCGTAAACCGTGCGTACAAACATTTTATGCACAAATCCGAGATTTGTCTTAGAACATGTAGACCAACTTTTAAAGGTGCAGTGTGTAGGATCTGGCGACATCTAGTGGTGAGGTTGCAGATTGCAACCGACTGAAACTTCTCCGTGTGACAAGTATGTAGGAGAACTACGGTGGCCAACGTGAAAACATGAAAACGCGAATGTCCCTCTCTAGAGCCAGAGTTTGGTTTGTCCGTTCTGGGCTACTGTAGAAACATGGCGGCCGGCTCCGTGAAGAGGACCTGCTCCCTATGTAGATATAAACGGCTCATTTTGAGGTGACAAAAACACAACAACTCTTAGTTTCAGGTGATTATACACTACAGAAAAGATACTTATTAATATTATATTCCATTTCTCCCAATAGATCCCACTAAATGCTACACATTGTTTCTTTAAGAAAGGCTTGAATAGACAACAACATCTAAAACTGCATTTACTAATGCATTAGCCAAATGTATTATATAACTATGAAATTATCGCCCTTTCATCCTCATCAATTATTTTCATAATTAAAATCCATTCATCCTTCCATCCATCCATCCATCCATCCATCCATTTTCTTCCACTTATCTGGGGCCGGGTCGCAGGGCAGCAGACTTAGCAGGGACTTCCAAACGTCCCTCTCCCCGGCAACGTTTTCCAGCTCTTCCTGGGGGACCCCGAGGCGTTGGAGGTACTGACTCTAACCCCGACCGCTTCACACTCTGCCTGCAAACCACCCCAGAGCATGCTGCAGGTCACGGTTCGATGGAGCCAACAGAACCACATCATCCGCAAAGAGCAGAGACACAATTCTGAGGTCCCCGAACCGGACACTCTCCTCCCCCCGGCTGCGCCTTGAGATCCTGTCCGTGAAAATCACAAACAGGATCGGATAATTAAAATACTCAGCTATAAAATCTGAGTCTCCCAGTCTTATCTTACAATGGAGTATATGAGAATGTCCACATTGAAATGTAAAAGTTTTGGTTTTCTTTAATTTATTTACTTGACCTATAATGATCGGCTACTCCCACCAATTTCTAGTGTCCCGAAATTGCGCATTATGTAGCCAATGTTCAGGCGTGACATTCTTTTGCTTTTTTTCCTTTAGGAGCCATGCTTCTCTCTTACAACAACTTCAAAGCTTTCTTTATGATACGCCTCAAGGCAAACGTATTTCCTTATACTAGTGCAGAGTGTGAAGATGATTGGATGAACGGTTCTTGAGATATGCTAAGGACAATCATCCATATATACTGTACACAGACAGAGATCCCTTCCTTTAAAGTTAATTGTTTGTAACAAAAACAGCTGTGACAAATCAGCTCAGTATCTTAGAACTGTCTTTCACATTGGACGATTCTGCAGGTCACAATAGAGAGGCGAAGTCCCGCCCCTTCCGGTGGGCTACCATGGGACCTTATTTCGGAAAAAACAGTGGTCAACGGAGAGAAATAAATATTTTTTGGATCCCGTTTGAATTACACCATGAATCACACATATGATGTTTGTCAGTTTAAAAGATAATTTTACAAGTCAAGAAAGTCTCAGTTTGACGTAGTATCATTTAGTTTTGTGTGAAACCGCTCAGTGAACTACGTCTGTTGTCTCAGACAATATACGTCACCAACACTAGCTAGCTAGCTAACTCAGCTATGACCACGCACAGATTAAACGTTATCTGACCTGATGTGTTTTATCAGAGACTCCTGGTCTTTATATCAGCCGGGAAGAGAAAGAAGGATCAGACCCGTTGCTGGTGTGAGTTCATCTCAGTAGGAAACACACAGACATCGTAGCTTCAGAGAGAGAGAGACGTCACTTACGCGACTTTAGGGTGTGTCGTCTTTCTTATGACGTATTTTCACAGTCTGATCCTTCAACAGTTTTACAGCAAACTGTGACTTTCCTGACTTGCAAATTCATGTTTTAAATTGACAAACGTCATATGTGTGATTCATGGAGCAATTCAAACGGGATCAAAAAATAATTTATCTCTCTCTCCGTTGACTACGGTTCATATTTTTTCTGAAATAAGGTCCCGTGGTGGTCCATCGGAAGGGGCGGGACTTCGGCTCTCTATTTACTTTCAGAGTTGAAGGTGTAACTGTCTGTTAATGTGGCCCTGAGGTCTCCACACCTATGTTTGCTTTTGTTGTTTTTTGCTGTGGAATTGTGTAATTGGAATCCTTTGTAAATGACATGAACTCAAGTTCACAGCTGCTGTGGTAAACTCTTTACAGCCACCTTTCAAGCCTGAGGGTAATAATAAAAAGATAAACTTTGGGTGGAGTATTACTTCTTTTTTTTTTGCACTGCAGTCATCTTCCCAGACCCAGCCTGTGTATCCCCACCATCAGATCCAACAATTCAAATTTTCATCAAACCTCTCCTAACCTTCAACCTAAAGTGAACCATCTGTAACCTAATACCTGAAGCTAACGGTGATTTATGGAGCTTGTTAAGAGCACTACACAGTCTGGAAACGAGTACCTCCCTGACAGGCTGAATTTGTAGTAAAAAAGTATCTGAAGAACAATAAACTTGGTAGCCATTTCTTTATGGAATAAACTTTCACAGATAATTTTTACTCAAACTGAAACTACACTATTATTTAACCTATTCTTTTGACTTCTTTTTTTACATTAGCACAGTTTATTGTCACGGTTTTAAAGGCCCATGAAAACCTATAATGATCTGCTTCTATGGAGCCTCACGTGACCATACACTTTTCTGCCAAAGTTAGACCAGTTTTGTTTGTTTCACACGGTTTTAAGTGGGTGGGGTTCAATTGGATAAATGTAATGTCATTCAGTAGTTCAGTGAACCAATCAGAGTTCAGCAACATTTGTGATGATTGTGATTGATGATGTGTTGGTAGCACTGTCAATCAAATCTGATCAGACCACACCCACACAGTCCTGTTGAACTACATTAGCTGCATTTTTGACTGTTAAAGTCTTAAAGGTGACATATTATAAAAAAGTGAGATTTTCATGTTTTTTTATTATAAAGCAGGCTTAAGTCCTATATAAATACTGTGAAAGTATCGAAACGCTCAATCCACAGGGAATTGCACACAGCCCGTATTCAGAAACTGATATGTGTTGCTAGGCAACAGTTTGGGTCTATGTTTACTTCCTGTCAGCTGATGTTATTTACATCCACTGCAACAGGAAATAAACTGGGTCACATCTAGAATGTTTATGTTTAAAACTATGTAATGGTCTAAATATTGTATATTTGTGACATTACAAATGGACAGAAATCCTAACGGCTTGTTTCAAACGCACAATTTCTGAATACAAGCTGCGTGTATTTCTCCGTATATTGAGCGTTTTGATACTTTCACAGTATTTATATCGCACTTGAACCTGCTTTATAATATAAAAGACATGAAAATCTCACTTTTTACAATATGGGACCTTTAAGAAGGATGTTTTCAATTGATCCATAGTGAGGAATAAACAGCGACGGTGGATGTTATTGATGGCAGAATGGTGCGTCGCTTTAAATGTTGTGGTGAAATGTTAACCAGTGCATTCTTGCCTGGGGTGTCTCGCCACAAGTATGTTTAAACTTTAACTTTGGTTATTGCTTATTAAGTCGGAGTGAAATGACCAGGAAGTATCTCAGTAGCAGCCATGATAAGAGCTGTTTGAATCCTCTAAATGCTGAGGAAAGGAGCTTCAATGCTTCCTTTATTATCTCCTTTAGCAGAAGATGGACCATCCTTTACCAAAGGAAAAGAGAGAATAATATCCCACAATTCCTTGCGGACGCAGCATTTAAAGCGACGCACCATTCTGCCGTTCATTTCAAACAAACGATATGCCTATCTTGCATAATATTTTCATACAGTCATAGTTGGCATTCATGTTGATAAATATGAGTGGACAGTGACAACCATTTCATTTCACTTTATTTCTATTTATTTATTTTGAACATGTATCAAAAGAGTTAAAAACAAAACAAGAATAACAAATAAAATGAACAGTAAACATATAGCAAACAAATAATCAACATAAATAAATAATACGTCCAAAAAGGATGAAATATACATCTAATGGTTCTAACTCCTTCACCATAACTCAAAAAATAACTCAGTATTTATCATATGAACTTTGTGGTAGCCTGTAGGTTATTCATTTTTTATTTAAATTCCAACCTCGTTAATGAAGTGATATTTTTTACCGGTTGTCCACGTTTAAGGTTAGATAATCCTTTATTATTAAAGTGTTCCAGCAGCAGAAGGACCTGCTGTATCTCTCTTTAACACACCGCGGGTGAAGCAGCCTGACACTGAAGGAGATATTTAAAAACGCACGGGGGAGGCAGCACCTTTTGTAGTCCATCTTCAGAACATTCTAGTGTCACCACGGCAGACCCGCGTCACTAACGTCGTCGCATCATAACGACGGAGTTTAGTGAAAGTGCAGTCGGATTCTCTTAACACCGCGGTTGTCTTTTCCTGAGTCCTTCTGAATTCTCCTTCTCATCTTTCCTTGACCTCATCACGTTTTCCATCGAGGTCAAAGGAAAAGTGGTTAGGAAAAGACGTTAGGACGTAATTTTTGGACTTTTCGACTGCAGCCTAATAAGACTAATATTAACTCTCTTTCAACTGTTTTTCATATCGCACATCGCCCTTTGACACACTGTTCATATTATAATATTTTATAATATTGATTAGTGCACCTTTAAATTTGAATGCATCAGAATCTTTGAGTTGCAAATAACCAGGACAGACTTCAACTGTTAAGAAATAGTGCGGTGTATTTCAGAGGAGAGCATGGCTGAGCAGAAAGCCTCCCAAAAAGCACAGCGTTGTGTTGGTGAATTGGAACCGCGGACATCTCATCCAGCATTATGAAAAGCCGGAATACATAAGCTTCAGATAAACAGTCCGATACTGTAATGCATTCGATTCCAGATTGCCTTAATGTTTCACAGCTCTTTTGAAGCTTCCCTGAGCTGTAAGGCCCTTATCATCTCCCCTAATGCATAGGTAATCACATGTGTGTCACTTCTCACCACTTCCCCCCCTGACAGGCCAATCGGCCGACCACTCCGAACATAAAAAAACATCCTTTTTACAACATGTTTTTTCTCCTTCCTTTTGGATTTTTTTTTTATTGCTCCGCAGCCTGTGATGGACACCCAGGGAGACTGTGTGACACTGATGGCTGGGTGAGGGCATCATTTCCATGAGTAAAATATCAAGCCCCTGTCAGACCTGTCAACTCTGCCACACGCCACAATCACACACAAACACACACACAAACTCAAAAGATATGTATTTCTTTTTTTTCATTGTTGACTTTTCCCGCTTGAGTGTCAAATGGATGCGATAGCTCACAGGGGAGAAAGAAAACATTCACATTCACGTGTGTGTGACACTTGAGGCGGGGGGAGGGCGGGATGCTCCTCTTCGCTCGGTGTTGGCCGGTTTAGCGTCGGGGGCCGGCCGCGCGGGGCCCAGAGAGCAGACGCAGAGAAATGGCAGCACTTAGCCCCCCAGCACAAGTCATTTTGTCTTCAGTTGGCACCACTTACAGACACCGTGTGGGTTAAAGAGGCTTGGGGAACAAAAGTCATTTTTCTCATCCGTTTTGTTTTTCCTTCGTTCCCGTTGACTCGCAGACTTTTTCTTTTTGAGTTGTTTATTTTTTCACGGACATATGGCGTATGATTATTCAGATTTGAAGCAGTTTAAAAGGCCCTTGAGGTGCAGAACACAACTCATAATTTATGTGTATCATAATGACCCCAATTCACAGTCCGGCTGTCAGTGAGTGTGACTGGGAGTCATATACCTTTACACATATTTTATATTTCAGGACAATAGATACAACTCATGTGTGCGTTGTGTGCAGGGCCAGAGTCCCCTCTACTCCGACCACAGTTTTTATCATTTGGATGGATTTTTCATATTGTATTTTTTTTAGCTGTTCAGTTGTTGTTGTTCTTTCTCTAAAATTTGTATCATTTGTACGTATTCCCAAATTTCTCCCAACACACAAGGCTGTAATTGTAATATATATTCAAATATGCTCAAAATATCATTATGTTCAAATGAATTAAAAAGTGGACAGCTAGAATGTAATACGAGTGTTACGTAGGCTGTATCACTGTCAGTTTTGATGAGAAAGAGCGGACTGGAGATGAGAATGTAGGATCAGAGGACAGGAGGAAGAGGTGACAATAAATATTTACTTGTAAATATATATAGATAAAAACAATAATTTGTTAACCCATTGGCCACATACTATGAAACAAGAAAAGGTAAAAAAAAGAAAAAAGAGAAAGACAGCAATGTAATACAATACACTACTAGAAATTATTGTAAAAGAAAATAAATAAATAAAAAATCCTCCCAATGTTAATTCCATAGCTACAGCCATAATCTTATAGAGACCGGTTTAGACCTGCTCTGTATGAAAAGCGAGATAACTTCTGTTATGATTTGACGCTATATACAAATAAATTGAATTAAATTGAATGAATCTATAGCTAAAATAAATCAGAGTGTTGTCTAAATTACTTAATAATGTACTGCAAAATACAGCAAAAATGTATATTAAGCATTTATGAACTATCATATTTATAAATACTATATGCCTGTAGTTTTGGAAAATATGTCATGATTTATGACATTTTACTGTATCCATTTCAGGGGCTGTCAATCGATTAAAATATTGAATCGCGATTAATCGCAAATTAATCACACATTTTTTTATCTGTTCAAAATTAACCTTAAAGGGAGATTTGTCAAGTATTTAATAGTCTTATCAACATGAGAGTGGACAAATATGCTGCTTTATGTAAATGTATGTATATATTTATTATTGGAATTCAATTAACAACAAAAAACAATGACAAGTATTGTCTAGAAACCCTCACAGGTACTGCATTTAGCATGAAAAACAGAGCAATGTAATACAATACACTAGAAATTATTGTAAAAAGAAAAAAAAAAAAGTTAAAAAAATAATAAGTGCAAAAGTGCATCCCATGTGTTTGTAAATATTTAAAAATATTTTAGAATGGCAGGAAATACGTTTTAAAATTTAGTTGGGCATGGGATAAAAAATAATAATAGCCTGACAAAATATATAAGTATGTTTTAAACTGGTTGCAGAAAAAATATTTCTGTTTATAACCCCTTTTTGATCTATTTTTATTGTTTTCTACTTTATTGTGTGCAATTACTTTTTCCTGCTAATGAATACCTAATCTGAGGTCATATTGTGTTAGAATTTAAGATTGTCAACAGCTGATTATACAAGCCTGTTTTTCAATATCATTTAATTTCCTCCATTTACTACATGAATCATACAATTACTGTTTTCCAAACCCCCCAATTTATCCTCTTCTTTTTCACAGTTGCAGCAATTTATACCACAATAATAAAAAGTGAAAACAGTTACAACAAAATAAAGAAAAGGGCAGTGAAAGGGGTAAAAGACATATAAAAAGTTCCTTAACAAAGAGAAGTATTTATTTTCCATTATTTATTTATTATTCAATAACATGAGTGTGCACTTCCAACACAAAGTTTCACACAAAATACAAGATAACATCTAACAAAGTAATGATTCCATGATCAGAAAAGGAGCAAAAAAGAAACATTTCATACTACCTCAATGTTAACACATACACACACACGCACATACACACAAACACACACACACACACACACACACACACACACACACACACGCACGCACACGCACACGCACACGCACACACACACACACACGGTGAACACTTTGCTTTATGACCAGAACTGAGATACTTTTTGACTGTTTGGTCGAAGCTGTGAGCTCTCCAATAGAGTTTATGATCTATAAATTGTAGGTATCTCTTAATTTTCCATTTTCGGATATCCAGAAACAATAAATTTGGTGTTGATAATTTATGAAAACACTTCTTCACTTTAACCATTTTTAAATCATCTCCAGAAAATATTATATGTATATATATATATATATAAATATATATATATATATATGACAATTAGCAAAAATTTGATGTCATTCATTTTATGATTAATAATCACATCCCTACTTTTGCCAAATGTTTATCACATATCGTAATTACTAATCACCCACAAAATACTTGAATTACAAAATATCTCATATATTAGATAGAAAATGAACATAATTTGCATATAAAATATACAACTTAATTGTAAAAGCTTTAGGCACCCTTCTGCATTACCTTTTTGTCTGTTTCAACCCAAACTACAAAATAAAATACCAAAGACAAAACATTTGCTGTCACAATGTGATACTGGAGGTGTGGTCACACGACGACTCATCCTGAGGCTTAAACACTCTTTTCCCCAAATCCTCTGTTGTCGTGACAACGGTCAATCATATTGGGCAGCTAGATATGCGTTGTCACCTCCTAGGAATATTTTTTTTAATTTTGAGAGGTCATTAAATTCTTTAAAATCTGGGATTACAGAGCTTGTCAAAATAATTGTTCCTTATATCGTTGAATGTTTTACAATTTAAGAGAAGATTTCTTTCTCTCTCTCTCTCTCTCTCTCTCTCTCTCTCTCTCTAAACGGTGATGGGGGAGATTAATCCAGATTATCAGGTGCCAGGGGGGGGGGCCCTTGGCTCCCCACTCCTGATATGTTTTCCCTGCATTTGGAGGCCTAATAGGGAAAGCAAACACAAGATATCGCTGCTTCTTATTTCAGGACAATTGTTGCTGATGAGTTGGAGGGATAAGGAGCGGAGGATGTGGAGGAAATTGGGCTCCGGGGTTCTTTCTTCGGCCCGGCGGGAGGCTGCCGGCTAAAGCTTGAATAACAAATGAGTTTTGCTGAGGATTTGGCTAATCATCTCAGGACGACTGGATTTAGAGAGAGAGAGAGAGAGAGAGAGAGAGAGACCCAGCACTTGAACTGCGGACCCCGGGCCCCAATTAACGGTGACCACAAATGAAAAGCAGCTGGCAATAATTACATAATTAAAGTGCCTTTGGGGGGAAGAAAAGCATAATTTCTGCAGCCATCGCCATAAATCTTGTGCTGTCCGAGCCCATACGTTTAACATGAACTTTTCCTGAGCAGGTTAATGCATTACTCATATAAAAAACACAGTATCCCTTTGTGTTTTGCTTGGACCTGCTTAATAACAAAGAGCAACGGGACGGGCGGCCGGCCGGCCGACGGACGGGTTGCTCTGCCCGTGAACGCCTCACAGAGCTGCTGGAGCATGAAGAGCGACACCTCCGCTCACCTCCATGTGTCAACTCTCCCGCCTTTTTTTTTTTCCTCCAAGCCAGGCTGAGCTGGAGATATTACTTACTGTATCATAACAGACTGTTGCTGGGATGAAGCATGTTCAGGAAATCTAGAAAGGTATTATACAGCCCCGCTGCCATGAAGCAGGAAATTTAGTTGTGAATTTCTTTTCTTTTCTTTGATCCTTCTGGTTTGGCGATCTGTTCGACAACGGCCACCTTCGAGCTTGAACGATACCCTATGTGCTGCGAACACATTCGCGTTTTCAAATTAGCAATGAAAACCTCAAAGTGAACATTTGGTTTTACTTTGGATAATTCCGCTGAAACTCAAGTCAGACGGTAACTTTTACCCTGAAAACAGCTCCGCCACCAACAGATGAGCAATTAAGCAATTAGAGCCATTTCACGGAGTAAGCCATAAACACCTCTAAGTGTATTGTGAATAGGCTCAGCACGTTCCAACGGGGCCCTCGCCCTGATCTTTTGTCAGACGCTCTCGGGGATGATTAATAGTTTAATTTTTCAAAATTATTTAGACACACAAATAATTTGATTCAACGAGGGGCTATTACCACATCTTGTAATAGACATGTTACAATGATGAAAGCTTTAATTTGTTTTTAGAGCACTTACAGGGGTTAGAAAAGCCACCTCGCTCCCCATCATCAATCATGTGTCACTTAACAGAAGTGTTATATTATGGGAGAAATGCAAATATGGCGGCTTAAATGCATGCTGTCCGACAGCTGGCTCTCCCCGGCTCTTTGAATCTCTGCTTACTGTTTTCACTGTAAAGAAAATTACAAGCAGTCATCTGGCAGGATTTGTCCCGCTGGATGAAGGGTGCGACTGGCAGCAGGCACGACGCTGCTCTCAGGTAGGCCGTAATTAAAACGGACAGACGCTGTGTGGAAGGAGATTTATGGATGTTAGTCTTAGGCTGGAAGATGGAGATAATATATTGATATTGTGGATTGATACTGTTTGAATGTTTCCCCAAATGGTAGCCTATAACGGATCACAGCACAGTATTCTATCTCTAAATGTATGGAAGCCAAAAGTGGCTGAGTTATAATTATTTTTTAGATCTATTTTGTTGATTTCACAACTAGGGAGGAGTCAGGGAAAACGGGTCATTTTTTGGTAAATGATTTATAAGACCATCAAATAAGGTATGCATGAGCTCAAATGATATTTTTATAAATAATTTATAAGAATATTTATTAAACAAATATGTGAAAGCTGTGTGTGTATGTGCATACTTGTGTCAAACATTTGCCAGACATTTTGTTAAAAATTAGAACATCGACAAAAAAACAAAACGCCAAAAAGCATTAACATTTCCTGCAGTCAAGTCTTAACAGCTCATCTAGTCAGGTCTTGTAAAGTCTTGTTCTGCCTTCCTTTCAAACATTATCTGCAACGCATCATTCTAAAAAAGATTGTTAAGAGTTTGCATGGATACATATGTAGACCTATATGAACCTGTTTTGGACCCTCAATTTCTGTGTAACGTTTGTAACGTCCCATTTTACCTGACCTGACACTTTATGTCTCTTTTCTGTAGAAAACAAATTATACTTTTGTGGTCCTCTTATTTACTTAAAAAAAAAAATTCATTCAATTCATTCATGCATTACGCAGGTAGAAAGACTTTTATTGGATAGAGATCCAGACAGGAAATGAAAGGAAAGAATGACGCTACAAAGGTCAGTGGCTGTACTCGAACCAGCGATGTAGATTACATGGTCGGCATCTTAAACTTACGCCACCAGGACACAACTTTAACATCTAAAAAATAAGAATTAGAATTAGTTAGAATTAACCAGTCAAAATTCAAGATCAAGGACTTTGAAATGAAAGATGAATCCCTTTCCAGGCATAAAATACCAACACATTCGCATCCCTACACATGGTTAATATTGTGAATTACACGAAAACACTTGTTTAGGATTAGGCGACAAAACCACAAAACAACATGGTTGGGCTTAAAATTCAACATTTTTACAGTGCAAATGTGACTTGTCGGACACGAACGAACAGCTGATTGTAAAGTGAAAGTGAAACTTAACACTTAACAGTGTGGTCTCCTGGATGAAAGCCGATGCCGATGGCCATCACAAAGCATCGGTGTTTGACACCCTGGGAATGCGAACGGGCTGAAAATACAGAATGTTTCTAGGCTTCATCTACTTGTCATTCAGACGTAGGTGTTTCTTGTTCTTTGTGGCCTTATTAGAAATGACAAGACCGCCCTTTCAGAGATGAAAGAGCCACAATACTCAGTGATATTTGTCACTTGGTGCACGGAGGGAGTCACTGCTGTAGAACAGAGCTGAGGGAAAGTAATGATCTGAATGAAGATTCTCAGGCTGCATCAGTGATGGATTTTACAACTTATTTATGTTGTTGAAGTCTTTATTAATGAACATCGTAAGCAGGATCACATACTCCTCAGTCCTCAGTCAGCTCAGTTGCACAGCAGTTCGTGAAATATTCACACAATTTAATGTATTGATTCGTGTACATAATGGTGGTCAGCACAAAATCTATTTGTATGTAATCCACATAATTGTGAACTGGGAAGTATAAAGAGCGGCGAACGCCGCATGTGGAGGAGGTTGGGGTGGATGGGTGGGTCAAAAAACACAGGACTTCCGCCCAGGAGACCTGTGTTTGTGTCCCCGTGTGAGACCACAAGTCAAAGCTGATTTACTTGTCACGTAACTTCTGTATAAAAACTATAGCATTTGCAGAGTTATTTTAACCCAAACCGCCATCTTTTCCTAAAGCTAACTAAGTCGTTTTTGTCACGTTACAATCCGTACTTAAGTTTCGCCACTTCCGGTGTTATTGTAACCCAAACTGCGATCTTTTCCCAAACCTAACTAAGTACTTTTGTTGCCTAAGCCTGACCAAGTCAATCTATCCCCTTCAAAATAAACGTCCAATGTATATATATTTACTTTTTAGGTTTACTTGCACAACAAAAGTACTTGGTTAGGTTTAGGAAAAGATCACGGTTTGGGTTCAAATATGTACGCTTGTTATGAACAGCGGTTTCCTGGGTGAAAGCCCTGTGTTTGTTTGACCCATCCATCCGTTTGTAATTGCGGACAGTGCCTAAGTCTGGAATGACAAGTTGTGAATCTCATTGAATTCCTATTTGCTCACATGATTTATTTTACATAGAGCGTTTTGCTGGATATTCATTCATACATACAGTTGGCATGAATAAAAATTGAAAATATAGAGCGGAAGACTGACAATATGATTATTATTGTTGTTGTAAGAGTTTTTTTTAAGCAATTTCTTCCCCCGTATGAGGGAAAGTCATTTTAATAAACTGATCATGAGAGGACTCTCATTAAAAACTTAGAATCGGCTCATTCACAGTGTTGGCCTCTCTGAGCTTCCATACAAACCCAATGCAGTGTCTTGTAAGTTCATTCAACCTCAGCCAAGCGTTCTTAGACCACACTACTCTCGCCAAAGTTCAAACAGAGCGTGCACTTTGGTCGACCCCACAGTAGCCAACTTTAAAGACATTTCCACTGTTTCCAGGTTAGTGGACAAAGAAAATAGTGAATATTATCCGTGACTTCTTTGGGACAGAAGCCGAGGATTAAAGAAAACGAAACAAAAGTAGAATTATTTGGCAAATTCAAACCTTGACCGTGCAGCAAAGTGTTCCTTGCAGAAGGCTAAGTGCTGTATGTGCAGTTCAAACCGATTACAAAGCTCCGAGCTGTTCAAGGTCCGGGAGTCTCCTCAGCTGAAGGTCAGCAGTGTTCCCCACTATCCCCCCAGCTCCTCTCTTTTTCAACCAGACCTCTGTGTGTGTTTTCTTTTCCACGACCGAAGATGATGTCTTGTTGTATTGTAGACGAGTTCAAAAGGTGGCGCTAAGTATGAAGGTAAAAGGTTCCTGCATTAAAGATAATCACTGTGGCAGGCCAAAATCTGAAGCAGATTTATCAGTATTTATGTTCCTTTTTCCTCTCCTCCGTGTGGAGGATTTAAACATTGTGCAGCGCTGAACCCATCCGGCTCTGTACTGTAAATGAGTTTTTCTGTGCCTGTTTTTCTAACCGGCCTTGTTGACACATCAGCGTGCTGCCACACAAACGCAGACCTGATTGGGACCATGAGTGTTCCAGTGCATTTCAAGCGTCTTGACAGACTTCAGGGTTAAGATGTTCTGAATTAGATTTGAATTACAACCACTAAATGCCCCTGTCAAAGCTAATTACAGCTGACACTGCCCATGTGCGTCGGGGCTGAATCGCTCTTATAGGAGCGGCACAGAGCTTAAACAAAGAAATACTCCGAAAGCATCGCCCCAGAAAGCATGTCACAGTGTAAAAAGGGTAATAGGGAGGTATTTCTCAGCTCAGAATGCTAATCCACACTCAGTCTCCGGCTGTGGCTTGGCGAATAAAAAGGCTTGTGGAAAATTTTCACTATAGAGGTGTTGTTCTGCAGATAAAAGCCAAATGGCATTATTTGGAGGTATTTTTCGTACATTATTGTATGTTTTTCACCAGGTTAAATCTCCACCAGTCCAGCTCTTGCTGATGTGATGACAGAGGTGATGGTTCGCATAGAGCTCTATACATAACACGGGTTCAGAGGGAGGGAGCTGTAAGATGCAGCTAAATGTCCCTCAGCGGCTGCAGATGTTTAAGCTCACTCTTCCTGACACAGTAATTGCCCGGGGGGGAGCCGAGGTATCCTTAAACAACGGTCAGCGTCGCCGAGACAAAATGAAAGGACGATGAAATGAATTAAAATTCTTGTGTGAAACGGTGAAAATAAACAGCACGCCTGAAGTGGCACCAACAGTCCACAGAGAGGGACTCTGTGAGTCGTCAGGCGTCCGGACTACCAGCGCTGACATCACGGCGAAGCTGATGCTCTCGCACTTCACTGACAGCTCAGGTGTGAAAGTTTCACTGACACTGGCCCCACAGACCATCAAGACCTGACATTTGGTGGCCCAAATGTAAAAACTAGGGCTGTCAATCAATTCAAATATTTAATCGCGATTAATCACACATTGTTTATCTGTTCAAAATGTACCTTAAAGGGAGATTTGTCAAGTATTTAATACTCTTATTAACATGGGAGTGGGCAAATATGCTGCTTTATGCAAATATATGTATATATTTATTATTGGAAATTAATTAACAACACAAAACAATGACAGATATTGTTCAGAAACCCTCACAGGTACTGCATTTAGCATAACAAATATGCTCAAACGATAACATGGCAAACTGCAGGCTAACAGGCAACAACAGCTGTCAGTGTGTCAGTGTGCTGACTTGATTATGACTTGCCCCAAACTGCATGTGATTATCATAAAGTGGGCATGTCTGTAAAGGGGAGACTCGTGGGTACCCATAGAACCCATTTACATTCAAATATCTGGAGGTCAGAGGTCACAGGGACCCCTTTGAAAATGGCCATGACAGTTTTTCCTCGCCAAAAATTAAGCGTAAGTTTGGAGCGTTGATTTTGTTATTTTGCCATGTTATTATTTGAGCATATCTTTTGATACTGAATGCAGTACCTGTGAGGGTTTCTGGACAATATGTGTCATTGTTTTGTGTTGTTAATTTTCAATAATAAATATATACATACATTTGCATAAAGCAGCATATTTGTCCACTCCCATGTTGATAAGAGTATTAAATACTTCACAAATCTCCCTTAAAGGTTCATTTTGAAAGAGATAAAAAATGTGTGATTAATTTGCGATTAAATATTTGAATCGACTGACGGCCCTATTTCATACACTTTCTCTTAAACCATGGGATATTGTGTAATATGTGATGGTGAAGATTATAGTAGGTATGGCAGGTTTAATTATAAGTTCGATCAGACTCAGGTTGTCTTGAATTAGCCCTTTCACTCCAGTGTGTGTCCTTAAACTAAGACTAAGACTCTTACTATAGAAGTCGATCAGAATCTCCTCTGCATCATATCAGCGGTGTGAGCGCTGGGCTGAGTAGCGACATGTTTATGTCCATTACATTTTTGTTTATAGTGGAGAATAAAACGTTAAATCACCTCTATCTCTGCCAACAGAAATTTCAGAATGTTTTTTAAAACGCAGTATTAATGCCTTTACGTCATTTTTTGTACAGGCGTGTTATTGTTTTCTCTCAAATATCGTTTTGGAGACCGGCGCGGTTTATTCGTGTTTACTATGGCTCTCATGAGCTCTGATGTAATTGGACTCTAAAACGCAGGTCCAGCAACACCTCGTTACTCGCTGAGGTAGCCCTGCTGTTGCCTTTGCCCCCTCAACCTCTCGAGGTGCCCATTTCGTGACGCAAACAGGACCCCCTTTTTTTCAGCAGCCTCCCACTGACCTGTTGAGCTACCTCCCCTCCCTCTGTACGTCGGTGTGCATTACACACAGCAAGTGCAAATTAGGTTACTGAGTAATATCCACAGAGCCGGGGCCTGTGGGTCTCCAGCCAGTGCTCGTGAAGCATGTTTAAGGAAAACAGTTACCGAGCTGTTATTATCAGGGGTAGGATTAGAGCGGGATTTGGCTGGCCATAAATATATCACAGCTTCATTAAACATGGACAGCACTGGAAGGGGGAAAGGGAATGGGACGGGGGATTTGAGAAGGCTGGTGTGGGGGTCTGTAAGTTTGGTGTTTAAGATGGGGCGGTGAGGGCGGGGGCCTGGACAAGGCTTAGCTAATTCTCTTATTCTGAAGGGGGGGGGGGGGGTTGCTGCGAGGCCTGAAAAGCCTTTCCTCCTGAAAGCACTTCATTAAGGGCCTCCCCGCGCTGCAGCTTTGCCCCGGCCGCTCCGGGAAGGCATTAAACAGCTGAGGGTGAAAGCCGAGAGGCCTGAGCCAGTTCAGCCCAAAGTGGAGCCTTGATTTGGTCCGTTTATGCCTCATCATCAGCCAGCGGGGGTCTCAGCTTACATCGCTGGTGGAGAGTCACAGTCGGCCAAATTAGCTTTGAAGCAGTTTAGGGATATTGCACAAACAGCCAGTTGTGGGTTTAGAGGGATTACTTTGTCTGAAACAATTGAGCTTGATAGCCTCCAAAAGAAGAAAAGTGTAAAAAAAAAGCAGAGAGGCCAAAAAAGGCTGTTTGTTTCTGAAAATTAGGAATGAGACAAATAGTACATTTAATCCATAAAGAAATCACTTTTTAAGTTTTGCATAAATTTGAGCTACTATAATCATGTTTATTCTCACATTTATACAAAAACTTAGATGCTACATGAGGCTACTTGATTTCTTTTGCCAAGAAGATGAGCACTTCATGTCGTTCACACTCTTTCAGTTATATTAGCCAATATGTCTTTGATGCTTTAAAGCTGCATTCATTAATAAAAACACAACATCTGACATATTTCAAATATATATATATATAAATATCTCGCAACGGCTGAGCCACGCGAGGCTCACAGCTGCAACAGACAGTGAAAATGATCTTTTCACTGTATATTGACATCATACCAGCTACATTACTACAGTTTCAATGTCTGTGTCTGTTGAATATGTCACAGACATGGAAAAAAAGGTAAAGATTTATTTCTAAATCAACACTTCCTGCTTTCTTTTCAAAATAAAAGCCATCAAGCGTTTTTTTTTTCTGTGGACAGAATTCCTTCATTTGTCAACACGAGGCTTTTATTCTGAAATATTTACAGGACAGTGTTGTAGGAAATGCAGTGACTTGCAGGGCTAAATGAATGAATAAAGTACTAGGTATTAATTGTGGATTATTATTACTATTATTTACAAATGAAAACTTAACTTTTTTCAGTCTAAAATAAATACAAATTAAAATGAAATGGCCGTTATGAAAGGTAAGAAGGCCTGGCAGCAGCAGCGCTGCAGCAGAAACGCTGCCGGTGTGGACACCACGCGCTGAGATACACAGCAGTTCAGCGAGGCAGCCGCTACGCAAATGTGCCAGGCTCAAGTCCCCAGCAGTGTATAAGGTCAGCTAATCTGGTCCCGTTGGTTAATTTTAACTTTCTCAACTAACACTTGTGATCCTGAACAGTGAGTGACAGTACATATAGAGAGAAACTAGTATTTCCTTCAGCCATTGTTAAAAAGATAACAAGCCATCAATACTTGCTAGCCAGTGTTGACTAACGTGTTCAATGAATTATTTCTTCCTCCACCTAACGCTCCGCCCACAAAACACGTCACCACATTTACTAACAGAAAATGTATAATATGGGGATCATCACTATCGGTCATTTCATTGTTAACTGTATCAAATATTCATTAGTGCAGCTTTAATGTATGAAATTTACAAATTTCCATCTAAAATGTGCTGGTAGCTTGTGCACTTAATCCGTTTAGAAACATACGCAGCAAAGGAACACTGAAAGGAAATATGTTACCACCCTGAATTCTGCATGCCATCTGTCAAAAGGGTCTCATGCAAATATACCACTGCAAGTCAACTCAATGCTAAAGCTGTATGGGGCCAATACGAAGGTATTTACAGCAGGGGAAAAGCCACCCTAATAACACTGTAATATTATACTTAGGCTTCTTATTTTTCTTTCAAAAAGTGCATGTGTCATATTGGGCTCCCTCCTACAAATAGGAATTGAGGGTATTGCACCGTGGCATTTCTGTCTGGCTCGTGAACAGACAGTCCAAATGGAACCCAGGTCCCATCTCTCTGCTCCAAAACGGCACGGTTGTTAAGAAGGAAAATACATGAGACGAGAGGCTTGGATATCAGATTATCATTAAGTAGCACCAGATCCCCTGGTATTTTGTCGAAGATTTTGGTATTAAATCTCTGCTTCAAAGTGACTAATTACGCTAAGTCCTGATTTCATGGTCACAGCTGTACCATATTACCAATCACAACAGCTCGACGTAGACTGCTGCGGTTTTTCTGCACGAGGAGATGCTGTGGCTTATCTATGGTGGTATCGATGTCGCTGAGACGCTCAACAGAACCATCTGGGCTGATACCTCCATCTCATCTTCATCAGCCTCAGCAGCCACCACAGGCATGACCCAGATTCCGGGGGGGTTTACCTTCAGTTTTATATTTGAGGTAAAAAAATGTAGTGCGTCTCCGTCCCTTTCCCTTCACGGTCCATTTCATGACTCGCTCACACTTTAAGCAACATGTCACGCTCGATCAACAAGTCACTGTTATATCCTACAGAGCTCAGTGACCACGGGAGCTCAGCCAACGTGTGGAAGGCCAAGAAAAGATGTCCACGGCTTAACTTTTTGCAGTCATCAGCTGTTAACGGCCAATCCCATTTCTGTGCTTCCCTGTGTGATTTAGTTTTATTGACAATAGTTCAGCCTGTTGAGTATAAAATGGTATGTTATTAGAGCCATGCTTTCCCCCAGATACTGCAGTGTTCATTACATTCCACAGTAGGAAATTATTCCACAAAATAAACAATGTCCGAGAGCTGTTTGCCTTGAGTGTGGTGTAAGAGGACAGGTTATGGGATCATTGGGAGAGCATGAAGTGTGTGGTGGTGTCTGTATCTGCAGAGACCCTGCAGCCCTCTGCCTGGATTTTCTTATGTTGTTGTGTCCGGGACATTTTTTGGGCGTTAACCTTCATAAAAACGTAAAGACCAGGTGCCCGATTGTAAGCACGCATCCAAGAGGAAGCTACGAAAATGGCGGACAAAACGCAGAAAAAAAAACGCAAATATAGTGAGGCGAAACACCGAGTGGACAAAGCTCGTTCCAAAACGAGAGATAATCTAGGGTTGGCTTTCACCCGCTGGCGAGTAACCCTCATTTAGCCGGAGAGGAGGGGCCAACTTTGAAATCAAATCCTACTCATTGTGCCTCTAAGGTTAAGGAAAGATTGTGGTTATCGGAATTCAACAATGACTTGTTGATTGCAACTAAAACACCTGGTGAAGATGAAATGCATGGTTGGGTTGATCTTTAGCACTGCAGAATGGTCCACTATGAACCTAACTTCTAAGGTCACTGGGCTGAGGTATCTAAAGCCCCATTCCCACTGAACAAAACACCTGCTAACACCCACTAACATCTAGCTTCTGTCTTTAGAGGGAAAGGTTATGATCTGCATTAATTTCTGGGACAAATGACTCTGCAGTAGTCACAAGTATTTATCGGCTCCAGCTCCGATTGACAGTGATGAAACGTAACACCCGATAGTTTCCTTTTCCAGCGCTTTCTTTGTCATCTCGGCTACGAATTCTGTCCTTCAAAGCAGCGCTCGAACATCGTTCCAAATTCGTCGGCACCGAGTTTGAGAGAGACTGAATAAGTAACAGATACAAAAAGAAGTAACCACTGTAACATTGCCATCGGCCTCCATGCTGCTTTCGACTGTTTACTAAACCTGTTTTCTGGCGCATTCGTGACGTTGAATGTGAAAGGTTAATCGTCTAGGACAGGAGGAAAGGGAAGTAGTCTATTGCCTTTTAGCTGTTTTTCTCCCATTTAAAAAACTGCATATGCACGCTAATTTTTGTGGGAAAAAAAAGGGTATTAGGTGCAAAGTTCACCCCAGTCGCCAGAAAAAAAAATGTTGGCATTGGACATTTCTGCAGACCACAGATACGTTTAATAGTGACGTTTCTGAACTAAAAACACGTTTCATATCAGCCTCGAATTATGGTTAACATTGTGAGACGATTGATTAGGCTGATTAGGCAACAAAACTACTTTGTTAAGGTTAGAAAAAAGGTCATAGTTTGTGTTCAAATAATAATGTAACAACATAACAATGCCAACATTTTATCCTGGCAACTGGGCTGGAGATTCCAGCCTAATTGCCAGGATAAAATTCAATTTTTCCTATGAGGTAGTCGATCATCCTCTAGGGAACATGAATGTGCTCAGTAAATATCAATCTCCTCATTAGGGATTATTAGGGCCAACCCAACGGTGTCCCTGGCACAAAGTGCGAGGAAACCTATTGTATTTCTAAGGATTATTATTATTACTATTATTATTATTTTTCTGCTGCAAGGTTATGATGATAATAATAGTAATCATTATTATAATAATGAAGGTTGTTTATAAGCACTTATCAACACGAGTGCTCATTACGAAGTGCTTTACAAGGCAGACAAAAAAATAATAAATGATAGAATCCAATGCCAGACACACTTCCACATATATTTACAAATGAATATGAATGAATCCCAACATGGTCTGAAAACTACAAGTAGCCTACAGATCGGATCTAACAGGAAGTAACTTTTCCTGTGCCTTCCTGTAAATTATTTGAAGACTGCTGGAAACGGCTGGAAACTGTCTGATTTGACCGCAGCTTTTTGTCTCCGCCCCCTGCTGCTGCTGCCGCCTGTTCTTGTCTATTTTCCAGGCGAGGCGCAGTTCATCTTGAACGAGCCTTTTGTTTCATAAAAATAGGCGCAACTTGACCCCTTCTGTACAACGTGATTGGTTGATGCCTTTATTTGCAATGTAAAAAACATCGCTACTTTGACAAACTTTCAGTTTGTCAAAGTAGCTCTCAGAGGAAAAAAGGTTGGAGACCCCTGGACTGAAAGACTGAATACTAGGCCTACTGCACATGGTAAATGTAATCTTAGCAACAGGAAAATACACTGTACTTTTGATCAAATGGCAGGAGAAGAGAAATCAGAATATATGAAAATTTTTTCCATAGAACATACTCAAGCATGAACAAGTATGCAGCTTGAATCAGCGTTAAAGAATACCCTGCCATCTTTTTCAGTGCTGCACTTGTTTCTGAGAAGGTCTAACATGCCTGCTCTGATCTCCGGGGTGAAGGACTGGTTGGATCGAAGCACTCAGAGATGTCGACGGTAATGGGAATGGCGTGCTCCTCGTATTTCAGTCCCTGGCTCTTCAGGCAGGCGGTAACATCTACTGATGTGAAGTGCTCACCGACCGGGATGTCCTTCTTGTAAGTCTTCCACAGGATGTCCCAGCCAGCGTTAGCTGGATAGTAGATAAAAAAATACATTAATTCCAGAAGAAAGATATTGGCAATAATAATTAGCCTACTATTAAAACTTTTGTTACAGTCAAGAGAAACTCTTGGTCATCTTATGATCTTAGTCTCAACAGTCCTCAACACAGCATTACTACTGACCTACTCCAGCGATGATCATAAGCCTGCCATTGTTCTTCAGAAGGCTGTGGTAGAACTTGATAGTATCGGCGAGGTTATCCACATAGCAGATCATCTGTTGAGGAGAGAGTAGTGGAGAACCTTTAATCTGACCTTTTGGGTTGAAGCTTGCTCCAGTTTGAAGTGTTTTTGAATCTCTGTAGTTATGTAAAGGACACTTGTGTCAGATTATCAACCCTGTCTCCTACAAAATGATGTTCCCATAAAGCTAGACTGCATCCTCAATCATATTTCGAGGGAAATGTTTTTTCTCCCACAGTTTTAAACAGTTTTAAAGGTCATATTGATAACATTTTTATGTCGATGAATCATTTAAAAAAATAACACATCCTTGTTTGTTGTACCAGTTCCTGTAATCTGTTCTGTGGTTGGGCAGGGAGGTGTGTGATGGAGGCCACAGCTCTGGGAAAGAAGCTGTTCCTCAGTCTGTTTGTGTGGGATCTTATTGTCCGTAACCGTTTGCCGGACGGTAGCGGTTCAAACAGGGAGTGGGCGGGGCATGTGGGGTCTCTGATAATGCTGCCAGCCTTCTTCCTCAGTCAACTGGCATAGCTAGTGTCCAGGTTTGGGAGCTACGTCCCAACAATGCGCTGGGCCGCCTTCACCACACGATGCAGGTCCTTACGCTCGGCGGCTGTACAGCTGGCATACCACACAGTGGCGCAGTTAGTCAGGATGCTCTCGATGGTGGTCCTGAAAAAATTTATCAGCAGTTTCTGTGGGAGCTGGGCCTCTTTCAGCTTCCTGAGGATGATTGTTTGGCCTTTTTTAAACCAGTTGTCAGGTATTAAAGGTCCATGTCAGCTGTTTAGACATTTTGACTCCAAGGAACTTTAGGTTCTCCAGCCTTTCCACTGCCTCTCCGTGTATGTGGAGGGGGAGGTGGACTTTCTCTTTTGTTCTCCTTGAGTCAATAACTATCTCCTTTGTCTTAAGCTGGGGACACACCAAGCCGACATCGAAGACCTAGCGGCGACAAAGGGCACCCGTTAAGTCGCCTCATGTCACCGTTGTCTTGGCCAAAAAGTTGCACTCGAATACATCGCAAGGACGACAGCTGACGGCCAACTACCACGTACGTTCTGCGCCTGTGTGAGATGAAATAACGCTCCACACCAGCAGATCGCGATAATCTGTATTCATCATTCAAAAACGGAAACCGTTGACCGAGGACGGCGGATATAAAAGTCATTGTTAAGATACGTATATGCAAAAAAAGCGGCGTTTTGCTCATTTTTGATACGTTATTAAGCTACGGACATAATCCGTTTCCTTCCAAACATATTTCATGATGCAGTTTGATTGTATGGGAACGCAGTTTTTAGGCGACAGGGCTGCAGTTTATACAGTATTTGTGCCTATCTATAGCACTGATCGCTCTACACTTTAGTTTGGCAGAAAAGGTTCAGCTGATTTGCTCCCCAATTGAATGAACATGCAAGGAAAGAAGGAAAGAAGAAAGATCATAAAGATAAAGAGAGAAAAATAGAAATGTAACAAAAACACAATGTGGCGTTTTGAATCGTCGATACCTTTGAAGTTGTCGGTGAGCTGAGCGCTGCCCTCCACGATGTCAGCGGTGATCGGGACAGCAGGGAATGCAGACTGCAGTAGAGACAGCAACTGGACATCCAGCATCCCTGGAAGACACCGGGAAGTCTTTAGACTTTAGACCTCCGTGTATTGCTGCTTCAATGTGAAAACCTCACGCACCAAAATTGGAATATTGCAAACATTCAAAAGTCATTTCGGGTCGACCTGTCAAATATATTAACAATGACTTTAATGTTGCCGCTGTGCAACAATCCATGTATGATCTTGATTGACCTTCAGTGGGGCACAGTACAGACTGCAAGAGCTTTGATCAAAGTGTCCTCCTAACCCATCACTGTCCCGTCTCCTCGTCCCTAACTTATTATTAAATCTGTCATCTGAAAACAAATACCAGGACCCTTCATTGGGCTTCTAATGAGAGTGATGGAGGACAAAATCCACAGTCTTGTTTCTGTATAAAAATGGATTCAAAAGATTATACTATATGCAACCCAGTTTCACGGGAAGGCGTATGAATACCACATTACACGGACGTATTTTAGCCTTTTTGCGCGTCATTCTTACGCCAACCACTAACTTAGGTTCAGGCAAGAAAAACACTTAGTTAGAGTAAGGGAAAACATCATTGGGCTTAAATACGTATATAAACTAAGTAAAACATGTATGGAAACAACAAAAAATTCAATAAAAAAACGTCACAAAACAAAACACTGGTCAACCGCCGTCTCAAACACGGGTCTCCTGGTTAAAAGTCTGGTGTTTACCATAAGCGGTCTTTCTGCCTTTTTATACTACGTCACTAATTCTTAGTGTAGCATTTATTGGCTGATGCGTTTACATTGCAGTCGTTACAGGATACATGGCGTATAAATGATATGCGTAAACTAAGAAAGGCGTACTTGTTGCACGCTAAACGTCTTGTGCATTATCGTGGCATTTATACGCCTTTTTGTGTGAATGGGCTGCTGTATTATAAGGAAATATGAGGTTTCAGCAGGCTGACTCAGTCAAATCAAGTGGGTATCTCCTAGTTACAGTGTTTTTAGTACAACATGTCCTCCTTGTATTTGCCCAGATAGTGTTTCCTTACAAAACTGCAGTGAAGAAACACAAAGAGGGAATTTTGTACAACAAACACTGTAAGTTTGGGAGACACTAATTTTGTTTAACGAGACAGTCGAAGCCTCACATTAGGCTTCAGATAGACTTTTGAATATCATTTTGCACAGAAAATGGACTGTGGATTCATCACTTATACTGGAAGCACATAAGGAAATGATCTCTTCAGAGCCAGTATGACCAAAAGGAATGATTATAGCAATAAAAACGGTGTCAATGGTCATATGGGCAACTCTGATAAACTGATGGGAACAAAAAGGGTATTTATTATATGTAGATTTGCATAGTTAATGATTACAGTAAATCTGACTTTTGGGGAAAATTAAGTCAAATTCAATCATTAATTTTAAAATCATGGAACACAATAATGCAATTTTTCTTGCACTCGTGGATCTTCCCCCACACACTACAGTTAGTAACTGAGTCAAAACTACTTCCAACATGTGTTCATAGTTACTGTATCTCATCACATACCTCCACCACTTCCGACACCAAGAACATCCAGGCTGCTTTTGCCTGCTCCAGTACTGCATCTAGACATGATAGATGGAAAAGTGACTCATGAAGAAGGGATACAATTGTTATTTACAATTAATACAGTAAACAAAGGAAAAGTTGAAATGGTGAAAAAAAAAAAAAATGGCATTAGTATTACCCAAGAGCACATAGTAACTGAAATATATGTGTTTCATTATTTGTTGTTAATAGCAATAATTTGGCAGTTTCGTGGTCTGATTGTTGAGAATTCTGACTTTAAACAAAAAAAATCTAAAAACATTTTAGTGTCTCACCCTTCTAATACCATTAGTCTAAATATGATATGGTATTATTTACCTTACATGAATTTCTAATAAGCTTATGTGTATTTATGCACAACACATCCCTCCAATTAGAAATTGTATATGGAAAGCACATTATGACGCTATTAATGCGTCGTTAACGCTGCACATTATGGCAACGCTGCATGCAAAGTGTGCTCGGACCACGGTGGGCGGGTCTCTTCCCGCCTGCCTGTAGGCTTGGGAGATGCATTCACAAAGCCAGCCTAGCTGATGTCACTTTGCTTCCCTGTCTCCCACATGGGGAGGAGGACAATTAATGTCGTGTTATAGAGATGTTTGTACAGGTAAACCTGCTCAGCCAGTCTTCCCTTGAGGGCATCCGTGTTGAAATGAAAGCCGCACGGTTACAAAAATTCAGATGTGCATAACCAAGCACCGCGCCTTTTTTTGCGCATAATTGTCTGTTACATAAAGTGAGAACTGAGTCAGTGAGCTAAATTATTTCTATGTCTTCAAACTGCACAAAAAGAGATAAAGAAAGCACCCACATAGCCCTCCCAGCCTTTCTTCTCGTACCTTTTTAATTCTCCTGGCAGGATGTTACGAAGACACCGGAGAACGACCTCGTGCTCTCCCGACTGTTCCAGGTAGACCTGATGGCTTTGGATGATACTGCCCTCATAACAAGTCGGCTTTGCTTCTGCGGCCATGACTGATTCCTGCAATGCGTTACAAAATCAAACAAATAGCAATGACTTAAAGGTCCCATATTGTATAAATTGAGATTTTCATGTCTTTTATATTATAAAGCAGGTTTAATTGCTTTATAAATACTGTTAAACTATCAAAACGCTCAATATACGGAGAAATATTCAGATAATATTTAGATAATATTCAGAAATTGTGCATTTGAAACAAGCCGTCAGGATTTCTGTCCATTTGTGATGTCACAAATATACAATATTTAGATGATTACACGGTTTTAAACGTAAACATTCTAAATTTGTCCCAGTTTATTTCCTGTTGCAGTGTATGTGAATGACATCAGCTGACAGGAAGTAAACATGGACCCAAACTGTTGCCTAGCAACGCAATTCCGTTGCAATTCCGTTGAAATGCACTAAAACGGAGCATTTCAGACAGAAGGTAAATATAGGAATATTCAGGCAGACAGTATGAGGAAAGTAAAATTTTTTTTTAACATAACAGTATGTGAACATGTTCTAGTAGAAACACAAATTACAAGTATGAACCTGAAAATGAGTACGATATGGGACCTTTAAGCATGCAAAAAAGCAACTATTCTGAAACTAACTTTAAATCAATCGTACATTGTAAGAAGTCAACAGTTACCTTGAGGATGCGGAGAGTAAGGACAGAGTCAAGTGTTTTCTCACTCTTAAATAACAGAGTTACTGTCCCCTCCCACAGGCTGTCCTCATATAAACGTTTGTTGCATAACTCTTTTGATGTTGGCACGTGTACTTGTACTGGATATCAGAGTCTGTGCTGTCAGATTTCTAGTCATGGACATATTCAAGTGGCAATTCAAAATCAGCCTCATCATGGCCAAGGGGCCATTGGCCCCCCTCCTACTTTACGGCCCTGTCTCACTTTCTTTTTAAGGTCACGAATGTAACTGTATCCCAGCAAAGTCCCCTATATTACAACACGATAAAAAAGATGTTTCAATCATTCCCGTCCACCCCGTGAATGTCCAGACTGGAGGTTGTCAGAAGTGTTTTTTACTCTACAGACACGCTCTCATTCTAATCTGGTCATCAGCTGTTTGCACGGCTCCGTCTCAGCTGTGTCTCACGTAACCGCTATCTGAACTGAAGCGTTTATTTACGCCTCAAGTCTATTTTTTTGACAATACATGTGAGTTTGATGCCCAACAAACAAGCACTGAATAATATTCTCACCTGTTCTCACCTTCCCAGTTAGTCAGTCACTATTTATAACACCTCAGTTGTTCTTTGGCAGTTCAATTCAGGTCATCAATTGTATCCAGTTTACCTGCCTTGCTCCTAGTGTGTCCAGTTATTCAGCATTCTGTTGTTTTGGATTTATTTCTGTTACCACCCTGATTTTGGACTCCAAGCTGTAAGTCTTTTTTGTTAATAAATCATCAAACTATCCCTGCGGCCACCTCTGAAATTCATTCTGCATTTGGGTCCAAACCATGATGCTTTCCTGAAATGTGACAGTGCTGTGAAAAGTACAATATTTCCTCTGAACTGTAGTGAAGTAGAAGTATAAAGTAGCATCAAATTGAAATACTCATGTAAAGTATTTCCATATATATGCACTTAAAGCTGCAGTGGGTAGAATTAGAGCAAATATGATTTAAAAAAGTTATTTTTTCACTGACAGTAGTGCATGAGACAGGTAATCTGAAAAAAATCATGGTCCTCTGTGTCCTCCGGTGTCAAACCTGTCTGTTCATTGTGCCACACCCCACCCCTCCAAAAAATGTCATTCAAATCCATCACAGACTTTTGGAGTAATCCTCCAAACAGACAAACCAACAAACAAACGCCGGTGAAAACAGAACCTCCTTCATAGGCCTTCGGCCTTAGCGGAGGTAAAAATGGTGGTTATTGTTGTCGTGTTTGTTGAAGTCGTCCTTGGTGTGACGCGACGACACGGGTTGACCAATAACAATCAAAAGCACTGCCGGCAACCCCTGAATGTTACTTGGATTTATGAAAAAAAATACAAACGTTACATGGCAGAAATGCATAATATAATAGAAGACTTTATTGATGCGTTCACAATATGTTTGTGGGCCAAAACTTGATTTGGCTGATCATAACTGTGCAGCTGTGGAACGCCATGCAACCGAATCCCTCCTACCACCCACAGTCTACGCATCAGTCTCAGCCTGATCTGAGAGCTGTTGTAAAATGATCACCTCGTCTTCAAAAGCAAATAACACGGTCCGTGCACATTTGAAATACATTTACCATTATAAGAATAAGACCAAGATATTACACAACTGTGAGTCCAGTCCGTGCGTCTGTCGATGATTTCCACTCGTACTGTTAGTGTGAACGCGTAATCTTCCTGTTGCAAATTAGTGCTTATTTCCTCAAAGTCTGACTGATTGTGTTAACCGAGATGCACTCGCTGTGTAAAAGGCAGTCAGATACACACACAGAATGAAATCCTCCGAATGTCACTGCCAATCCCTCTCCCCTGGTGCTTCATGATTTGCAGCGTAAACATGATACTCAGACAGAGGAGCTCGACGTGATCAGTGTCTAATTGAAACCGACACGCCAATTGCTGTGGTCCAACGCTCAAAGCACACAACAATCATTCGACTTAGTTTCTCTTCTAATAATGCATGTCTGCTGCTGTAGCGTGCTATGCCTTCAGAGTATACCAGGCACAATCAAGCTAATATTTTCGTCTTGAGTTACTAATGACTAATAATCATAGGCTAACATAGTGGAAATATCAAGCTCAGCTCCACTCAGCTGTGCTGGGCTGTACTCCCCTACAGAGGCAGGATGCCATTTTGGCACAAGATAGTTAATGTAATAAAGTGCAGTACGTGCCTTTTAGTGTTTGGGAGACTAGCAACTGTCAGTCATAGAGAACATCAAACAAAATACAACTGCTAGCTCAACTAGAGCCAGTTCTGGTGTCACAATGAACACAACAGCTCAGTAAACTCAGTTTAAAGGTCAACTATTGTGCTCATTTTCAGGTTCATACTTGTATTTTGTGTTCCTACTAGAACATGTTTACATGCTGTAATGTTAAAAAAAACCTTTATTTTCCTCATACTGTCTGCTTGAATATACCTGTATTTACCCTCTGTCTAGAACACTCCGTTTTAGTGCATTTCAACGGAATTGCATTGCCTGACAACAGTTTGGGTCTATATTTACTTCCTGTCAGCTGATGTCATTAACATACACTGCAACAGGAAATAATATGGGACACATTTAGTATGTTTACATTTTAAACTGTGTAATGTTCTAAATAATATTTATTTGTGACATCACAAATAGACTGAAATCCCTAACGGCTTGTTTCAAACGCACAATTTCTGAATACGAGTTGTGTGTATTTCTCTGTATATTGAGCATTTCGATACTTTCACAGTATTTATATAGCACTAAAACCTGCTTTATAATATAAAAGATATGAAAATCTTACTTTTTACAATATGGGACCTTTAAGAGTTTTTTTTAAAACAAAGTTCTCATTCAGTGTTTCTCACCAGAACACATCGGGCTCTATTTTGTTGAAACAGAACTCGAACGCAAACACAAGTCAAATCTCCAGGCGAAAAGACAGATGGACGTGGCTAGCACATTTTTTTGCAATTTTGGTGACGGCAGGCGTTGGCACAAACCAGGTGCAGCTAGGCACAATGTGGACGAGGCTGAATTGATTAATAGGAGGAACACCAAATCAGCAGGTGGAGCCGGAGCAAGCTCCTCTCATCCTCTCATCCTCTTTAAAAGCAGCAGCAGATGAAGCAGGGAGAGAGATTGAGGTCTCCGAGAGAGAGAGAGCGGAAAAGAAAAGCTCATCTCCATGAAGCACTGGGAAGTTACGAAATTTCACAACACCCCAAATGTTAATTTACATCACCCCAAATACGATGTGAGCGTGTTGACTTGACCTTGTGCACTCCAAGGTTTTGCCTTCCGGCAGCAGCAGCTCTGAGACTGTATTTCATTATGGGTCAGGTCAGGTCTTATATTTACGAGTCAGGTCCGGAATTCATTTAGAAATAATTGCCATTCGGTTCTTGTTGAGCTTTTGTCGGTGCGGGGCGGCCGGTAATCCCATGCGCATAAGCCCCAACTGCAAATATTTATATACATAAAAGGTGTTTAGTGATTTTTTTGGAGAGGTCTGTGTGTGCGCACCTCTCCCGTCTAAAGCCAAGACAGTTGCCCTGTGTCGAATTTGTGGTAAGAGGTGGTCTGATCAGTCCGTTCTCATTCCCACGGCGTTAAATACCGAGGCTTTGTCACGGCCGTCGGTATTCGGTCCCGCCGCACAAGGCACCCTTTAGCGCTGGTATGAAAAGCACTAGGAGTTTCATTAACTATAACGTAAACCCATCCGTGGCAACAGTAAACGCTCAGAGAAAGTGTGCCGGGAGTGGTGACGTAGTTTGAAGAGCAAAAAGACACACACCTGGAGGGTGGGAGGGGGAGATGGATCGGTCCAACAGACTTTCATAACTGGCTTTCATCCAGGAGACCGCTGTTCGTGTCAAGTTAAGTTTCACTTTCATGTTTGTGATGGAATTTTCTATTAATTCCTCTCTTCTTGGTCGGGAGGTCAGAGTGTCTCTCAGAGTGTCCCTCTGTTGACATTACTGGGTTGGAGTCCTGTCTAGGGGAGCCGCCGTTATCTGTACAGCTGTGTATGTAGTGGGGACCGTAGAGCCAGTCACTGGGGCAACCAGGGTCAGAGATGCCAGAGGAACCGAGTAAGTCAAAACAGGATAAGGGTAAGACACTGAGCACCAGGGAGGAAGGGCAGAGTTGTGAGGCCTTCACGCAGAGAGCATCTCAATGGTGGAGATCTGACAATTGCTCCTTGATCAAGCTTCAAGAAACCTTCGATGTAAGACATCAACAGCTCCGGGGCCTCTTCCTTCCTTAAGTTAACTTGTGTATCAATATTCCATCACAACGTTACAATCAGCTGTTCGTTCGTGTCCCGTGTTCACAACGTTCAGTGTCATTTTCACAGTACAAACGTAGTAGTTTTAAGCCCAACCATGTTGTTGTCAAAAAAATGTTGGCATTGTATGTTTCTGAAAATGATGGGATACGTTGTATGTCAACGTTTCTGAACCAAAAATATGTTTCATATCAGCCTTGTATCACACACATTTTTTATCTGTTCAACATATACCTTAAAGGGAGATGTGTCAAGTATTTAATACTCTTATCAACATGGGAGTGGACAAACATGCATAATGCAAACATTATGCAAATGTATTTCTATTATTGGAAATCAATTATCAACACAAAACAATGACAGATATTGTCCAGAAACCCTCACAGATCTGCATTTAGCATAAAACAATATGCTCAAATCATAACATGGCAAACTGCAGCCCAACAGGCAACAACAGCTGTCAGTGTGTCAGTGTGCTAACTTGACTATGACTTGCCCTAAACTGCATGTGATTATCATAAAGTGGGCATGTCTGTAAAGAGGAGACTCGTGGGTACCCATAGAACCCATTTACATTCACATATCTGGAGGTCAGAGGTCAAGGTCAAGGGACCCCTTTGAAAATGGCTATGACAGTTTTTCCTCGCCAAAATTTAGCGCAAGTTTGAAGCGTTATTTAACCTCCTTCGTGCCGGTATATCTTCACTCTAGCTTTAAAACGTTCGCATTTAGCCATCTTTTTTAAGACGCATAAAGGCTTCAAAATTCACAAGTGTAAGTATTTATTGATGTATTTTATGTCGTAGATCAAAACTTTAAAATCTCTTCATCTTGTGTTAACCATACTTATTTCAGGCATCTCACTAAAAACCCATTCAAAAAAACCCATTGACTTCCAGACGACAGAACAGGAAGTGCTGAAATGCTAACTAATTTCCTGGTTTTAGGGCTCATTCCTGTAGCACTCGATAGACCAGACTCCAGACCAAAACTTTAAAAAGCAACTTACTATTAAAGGATTGGTGCTTTAAGTAGGAAGAAAAAAAGGTATTTGATATCATTGCTGGATTCTGCTTGGCATCAGAGTCTCTATCTGAGAGTCCATAAAATGTCTTCTCAGAAACAGATACAGTTTTTGTGGGAGGAGATCAAATCGTATTTTTTTCTTGTGTTTGAATGAAGTGCACCATTAATTGAAATGCAAGTGCGAGTGAGATGAATTGACAGCTTGCGGTCTGTGAGAACGAGGACGGAGCCAACGCCAAAGCTGATATGTTTTTGACATATTATTATCTGTATAATAAGGTTTTTTTTTCTACAGGAGAGTTGACATGACTCAAGTGATAACACACACACACACACACCTCTGATGGTGTGAGTATCCCTTTCCATCAGCCAACCTAATATCATACTTTTACTGTGATTCACCCCCTCTAGTTCAGCTGGGCTCATATCATATTTAAAGTCGCTATGATTGAGTCCCCCCTCCCCTGTTGATGGCATATTTCTCATTTAGGTTAAATCAAAGAGACGTGGTGTCAGACCTAACCACCGCTCATTACCATCATCGCAGGAGTACAGGGAGCAATTTACCTGTGGAGACGTGGTAATGCCGAATGGAAATAGGCCGAGCAGGAGCTGAAATGATGTTTTTAATTATGTAGCACCTCTCCCACCGTTCCCATGCTGCTACCCGAGCCTCCGACGCCCAGACCTCATTTCAATATTTGCGTCTCATCAGACGGAGGGGAAGGGGGAAGAGCATTCGAAGGGCGGGCGGAGGACCTGTTAGGGCGGAGGGTGGTGAGCGTCTCCACACAGCGACGTCGGCACAAACAAAACAGCAGCGGGCGCGGCATCGCACAAACTTGAAATTGTGTTGATTATCTGCCTAAGCGGGCGCCGTCGGCTCATTTTCCGATTCGCTAACACTCTCTTAAGGCTTCAATCAACAGCTTGATTCTCATTTACTTCTGTTTTGCACTGGTTGTGCATCGTGGAGGCTGACGAGGGCGGTGAGATCAGGTGTTACTCGGGCTGGAAACAAAAAATAGTCTTCCTGCCTCGGAGAGAATCAGAGAAATAAAACATATATAACAAAATGAGCTCAGTGCACCTTACTTTTCCCCCATCTGTGATGAATTAAAGCAGCATTAGGAAGCAATGGGAGCATATAAAGACAGTGAGAGGTCGCAGTTTGAATCAGGGGCAGAGTGGGAATAAAAATCGGCCCGGGACCTCTTGAGTCAGACCAGCCCACCAAAACCCACCAGGAGATACACCACCACCCCAACACAGTCTCACAGCAGTTTGTGAAATGGTCACAAAATTGTATCTATTTGATTTGTGTACATAGACACGAATTTCCCTTCTTTTTGTTTTCGTGATACTCAGCAGGACTTTCAACGACGAATTTTCGTTCTTTTTCCCATGAATGTCCAGCAACATGTGAAGCCCGTGTCAATTTCTGCTCCACTCTTTTCAAATTAAAACATCTTACTTAGGTTTAGGAAAAGATCGACTTGGTTAGGCTTAGGCAACAAAACTACTTAGTTAGATTTAGGAAACGATCGTGGTTTGGGTTAAAATATTTAAGTACGGAAGTTAAGTGACAAATAAATCAACTTTGATTTCTTGTTTCACACGGGACACAAACAATAGTCTCCTGGGTGAAAATCCGCTGTTTTTTGACCCACCCAACCACCCCGACCTCCTTCCTACGCAGCCTACGCTCTTCTTTATACTTCATGGTTAACAATTACATGGATTACATACAAATTGATTTCATGCTGACCATCACAAAAATGTGAAATTCGTGTCTATGTATACAAAACAAAACATTCAATTTCGTGACTATTTCACATACTGATGAATATGTCACACTTTATAAGAATTGTGTCATCAATATACAGTAGATTTGATTTGTTAAAGATCCCATATTATAAAACGGTTTCATGTTTCATGTTTTTTTATTATAAAGCAGGCTTAAGTCCTATATAAATACTGTGAAAGTATCGAAACGCTCAATCCACAGGAATATACACACAGCCCGTATTCAGAAACTCTGCATTTGAAACAAGCTGTCAGGATTTCTGTCCATTCGTGATGTCACAAATTTACAATATTTAGACCCTTTACACAGATTTAAACGTAAACATTCTAAATGTGTCCCAGTTTATTCCTGGTTGCAGTGTATGTTAATGTCATCAGCTGACAGGAAGTACACATGGACCCAAGCTGTTGCCTAGCAACACAATTCTGCTGCAATTTCGTCGCAATTCCGTCAAAATGCGCTAAAACGGAGCGTTTAAGACGGAGGGTAAATACAGGCATATTCAGGCCGACAGTATGAGGAAAATAACGGGTTTTTTGAACATTAAAGCATGTAAACATGTTCTAGTAGAAACACAAAATACAAGTATGATCCTGAAAATGAGCATGATATGGGACCTTTAAATTAACAATTTGTAGAATGATACATGAAACAGAATCCTCTGTAAAATATTATATAATGATGATAATGACATAACAGATTTATATAATGAATGTAATGTAATAATTATCATTCATACCGTGTCAGATCAGATCCTATATGCTGATTTAATAACTAGTTTGGGACATTTATAACATTTATAACATTTATACGTAAGGTGGCTCCACGATATCACATCATTTGTGAGTTTTTCCGACACTTTCTGACCATAGACTGTATATGTAGATGGACGACGTGTCTCCACTTCCTCCCACTGTACAGAAGTGAAGCCAAAATATCCCGGATACGGGAGCTGCCATCTTGAGATTTTGACGTCATTTGGAGCCAGAGTCCACGCAGTAGTGATCGGGCGGTGGAATGGCGTTATCGAGGTCACGGCCTCTGATTGTCAGTGAGAGAGACTCACAGCTGCCAGTCATGAAGTCTCACCCCCCTTTTATAGCATCTGTCATGTTCTGTAAGAACTTTGCATCTATTTTGCAGTATTTGTCTCCCTCTAGTGGTCATTCATTATTCTCTTTTTACTGCCTGCTATTGTATATATGTGTTCATTGGTTGTTTTAGTCATGTGGCTCAGCTAGGTCATAGTGTGTGTTATCATTACCTAGAATGAGTCGTATATAAATTATCTACATAGGGAGCGGGTCCATGTTGCTCCACCATATTTCAACAGTAGCCCAGAACGGACAAACCAAACTTTGTTAACTTTTCCTGCTTGTGCCGGAGTCGATAACGCTACTCGCTCCCGTCGCCGCTCTCTCTCTCTTGCTTCACCACTCACTTCCCACGTACACACACCCACTCTACGCACTGGCTCTCTGCTCCAAATGACCTACGCTACTCTTATGACAGCTGGCTCTCGAGAGGTCCATTTGCATTTTCGCGTCGGCCACCGTAGCTCTCCAACACACTTGGCACACAAGAAAGGCTTCAGTTGGTTGTAATCTCAACCTCACCGCTAGATACCGCCAGATCCTATACACACTGCTCCTTTAATGCTCTGGATATTGTATAGAAACCTTTTAAATAACATTGAAGTTCCATAAAACTGTTATCATGAAAATAAGGATGAAATAACAATTTATAATAATGAGTTTTAATAAATGATAAATAATTGTGAATACCTAAAGGAGCATTATTGGCTACCGTTTGAGGACACTTTGGTTTGGCTGTAAGCCTGTTTAGTCCAGACTGAAACCCGATCTTCTCGGTGAACCTGCTCTCTAACTGATTCTGCTGTTTGAGCCCCAGGGGACCGCTAAAGCTGCCGTCCTACTTACACTGCTGTGGTGTGTAATAGTCAGCAGGCACCTCAGACAGAGCCAATATAGTGGGTGCTGCTGACGAGCCTCAGAGCCAGCAGACTGGAGGAGGAGCCGGAGCAGATGATGAGAAGGCCGGGCGCATACAGAGCTGAAGGAGTGAAAACAGGTCTCTCTACTAAGCACTACTGCATGTCAGGAGGACGTGGATTTGCAGAGTACATATATTTGTTAGACCTTAATCAGTACATCGCAACAATTTACGTTCACCGGCAAGTCTGGTTGTTTCATTTCTGCACGTTGTCTTGAACACTGTCCATGTTTTATGTTAAAGGATAATTCTGTTTCATCATAACTTGGGTCTTGAGCTCGGAAGTTTATTGTTGACCTTGGAGACATCAGTTTGACGATACTATCTCAACTCGAGGTCCACTTGCTTGCTTGTTCAGCTCGTGGTGCCTTCAGTCATTATGGCCCTATACTCTCTGGAATTCTCTGTCACTTGAACTAAGGTACAATAGTGCCTTCTTTTAAAAGCAGACGCAAAACAAATCTTTTTATGTTTAGTTGTGTTTAGTGTGTGGTCAATGGGTAACAATTTTATTTTCTAATCTGTATTATTATGATTATTATTCCATTTGTAATAATAAGAATAAGAATACCTTCTTATCTTATTCCCCTTTTACTGTAATACCTTCTTATCTATATGTTTTTATCTAATATATATTTTATATATGTAATACCTTCTTATCTTATATGTTTTACATATGTAATACCTTTTTTTCTTGAATGCTATTTTTTAATCTTATATGTTTTATACTGTATATGCAATACCCTCTTATCTTATATTGTTTTTATCTTATATGTTTTATATAGGTAATACCTTCTTATCTTATATGTTTTTATCTTCTATATTTTATATACGTAATACCTTCTTATCTTATATGTTTTGATCTTCTATATTTTATATATGTAATACCTTCTTATCTTATATGTTTTATATATGTAATACCTTCTTATCTTATATGGTTTATATATGTAATACCTTCTTATCTTATATGGTTTTATTTTATATGTTTAATATATATAATACCTTCTTATCTTATGTTTTTATCTTATATGTTTTATATATGTATTACCTTCTTATCTTATGTTTTTATCTTCTATATTTTATATACGTAATACCTTCTTATCTTATATGTTTTTATCTTATATGTTTTATATATATAACACCTTCTTATCTTATATGTTTTTATCTTATATGTTTTATATATGCAATACCTTCTTATCTTATATGTTTTATATATGTAATACCTTCTTATCTTATATGTTTTATATATGCAATACCCTCTTATTTTATGTTTTTATCCTACATGTTTTATATGGGTAATACCCTCTTATCTTACATGTTTTCATCTTATATGTTTATATATGTAATACCTTATTATCTTATATATATTTGTATCTTATGTTTTATATATGTAATACCTTCTTTTCTTTTAGGCTATATTTTTATCTTATATGTTTTATATATGTAATACCCTCTTATCTTATATGTTTTATATATGCAATACCATCTTATCTTAGAATTTTTTTTATATGTAATACCCTCTTATCTTGTTTTTATCTTATATGTTTTATACATGTAATACCCTCTTATCTTATATGTTTTTATTATATATCTTTTATATATGTAATACCCTCTTATATGTAAGATGTTCTTTTTATCCCATATGCTTTACATATGTAATACCGTCTTATCTTCTAGGCTATATTTTTATCTGATATGTTTTATATGTGTACACACTATATTATGTTGATGTATAGAAAGTAAATAAAAAAGTCAGTGTAGTATCTTGAAAAAAGTAATTAAAAAGTCAGCTTAGTATGTCCAGAAAAGTCATACTATAGTATGTCAAAAAAGTCAGTATGTCGAAAAAAAAAGTCATAGTAGAGTATGTTGAAAATAGTCATAGTATAGTAATTTGAAAAAGTCATAGTATAGTATGTCAAGAAAAGTCATACTATAGTGTCTCAAAAAAGTCATAGTACAGTATGTCGAAAAAAGTTATAGTATAGTATTTTGTAAAAAGTCATAGTATAGTATGTCAAAAATATCACAGGAAAGTCATAGTATACTATGTCGAAAAAGTCATAACACGCGAGTATAGTATGTTAAATTAAGTAATATTATAGCATGTCAAAAAGTTTTTAAAAAGTGAATATAGCATGTCGAAATGATTATTAGTATAGTATGTTGAAAAAAGACATAACAACTCATAGTATAGTATGTCAAAAAAGTATATACATACATTTTTTTCCGACATACTATACTATGAATTGTTTTTGACATGCTATACTATGACTTTTTTCGACATGTTATATTATGACTTCTTATGATTTTTTTTAACATACTATACTATGACTTTTGTGACTTTTTTCGACATACTTTACTATGAATTGTTTTTGACATACTATACTATGAGTTATTTTTCAACATAAAATACTATGACTTTTTCTGATTTTTTTGACATACTATACTATGACTTTTTGTTTTGTTTTTTCAACCTACTATACTATGAATTTCTTCAACATAGTATACTATGTTTTTTTGGGTTTTTTTCTGACATACTTTACTATGAATATTTTAGGACTTTTTCAACATACTTTACTATGACTTTTTCATGATTTCTTTGGACATAGTATACTATGACTTTTTTTGGACATACTATACTTTGACTTTATATGACTTTTTTCAACATACTATGAAGTTTTTATGACTTTTTTCCAACATACTATACTATGACTGTTTTAGAACTTTTTTTGACATACTATACTGTGATTTTTTTTTACTAATTTAAGACATTCTATAATATGACTCTTTTTTAAAACATACTATACAATGTTTTTTTTGACATACTCTATGACTATTTTTTTAAAAACTTTTTTCAACATACTATACTATGACTTTTTTTTTTTACATATTATACTTTGACTTTATATGACTTTTTTCGACATACTTTGACTTTTTTATGATATTCTATACTATGACTTTTTTATGACATACAAACAATGACTTTTTTATGACATACTATACTATGAATATTTAAGACTTTTTTTCGACAGACTATACTATGACTTTTTAATGATTTTTTTGAACATAGTATAAAATGACTTATGACATACTATGACATTTTTATGACATACTATACTATGACTTTTTTATGACATACTATACTATGACTTTTTTTTGGAGGATGTGGAATGATTACTCCTGGGGCGCCCCAGCAGCCCAGGGGTTACGCCGGCGACCATGGTCGGTGTCTGGTCCCGTGTCATTCCTCATCTCTCTACTTTCAACTATTAAATAAAGGCATACAAGAGGTTCAAAACGCTTACATGTATTCCTCAAACAGTTTGTTGTAAACATCCACCAGTATGGTAGGTCAAGGTTGAAGCATACCATAGTTAAGTCTTTTCCCTTTTAAAACACCGATAAAGCATAAATCTCCCCTTTGTGTATCTAGAGGGCTGCAAGGAATTCTTCGTCTTCCTGGACACACAGCACTGACAGCTATCTGAAGGTATTCATAAAAATCATCATGGTAATATTTTCACATGACCGCAGAAATCCACAACAAACTAGAAATTGACAATTTGACCACATGGTGGCACTAGAAGAAAGTTAATGAGTGTCCTTGAGAGAAAAGGCTCATTCGGTTGGGTCTGGAGTGTGCAACCAGAATAATGAACTTAAACTTAAACTTAAACTTAGCTAAAAGACTTAAACTTTGCTTTCCATTTTCAAATGAAATGATTAATCCACCATTTGAAGAGAGGACAAACATCATATCAAATATAATATCTCTTTATGTCAGAATATATTAAAGGGGCAATGTGTAAGATCTGGCCAGAATATTAGCTTAAAACATTCAATAAAATAATTATCGCCAGAATGTGAAGAGGTCACGGTGTTGACGTTATATCAAAGACGTCTGTGTATTGCGTTGCAGAGATATCTACTGATATTAGCATGCTAACTAGCTAGCCCCGGCTGTCCTGTCTTGTAATACCACTTGTACCTCTAGAGGTGATAGTGAGTCACTGTAGCGTCCAGTCTGTCCTCAGTCCAAGTTTTTGAACTTTGGACAGAGCCAGGCTAGCTGTTTCCAGTCTTCATGCTATGCTAAGCTAAGCTAAGCTAAAGCGCATCCCGACTCCAGCTCTGCACTCAACACACACCTCAGATCCGCATCAATGTTCTCGCCTCGCACTTGTAAAGACCGTGAAAGAGCTGGTGAACTACGCCCTTGACGTTTTGATAACTTTTTGGAGTAGAAGTGTAAATTATGGCCTGATGGTGGCGCTAGAGGAGTCAGCAACTTTCACGCACATGCATTTGCCTTCAGGGCTTTCTGCCAGAGAGGGCTTATTTTAACCCAAACCACCATCTTTTCCTAAACCTAACCAAGTAGTTGGTTACCTAAACCTCAGGAGATTCCAGGCAGAAAGCACCTGAAGGCAAACTTTCCCATTCGTGATCTGGTGACCATGCATTTCCAAATTTCAGCAAATGACATAGAACTATTGCCAGTAGATGCTGAGACATCGTGCACAATTCAATCAATGTGTCTATAAATACACCGATCAGCCGTAACATTATGACCACCTGCCTAATATTGAGTAGATCCCCCTTTAGCCACCAAAAACAGCCCTGACCCGTCGAGGCGTGGACTTCACTAGACCTCTGAAGGTATCTGGCACCAAGCCGTCAGTAGCAGATCCTTTAAGTCCTGGAAGTTGTGAGGTGGGGTCTCCGTGGATCGGACTTGTTTGTCCAGAACATCCCACAGATGCTCCATCGGATTGAGATCTGGAGAATTTGGAGGCCGAGTTGACACTCGTTGCCATCCACATGATGTAAAAGAAAACGTGATTCATCAGACCGGGCCACCTTCTTCCATCGCTCCGTGGTCCAGTTCTGATGCTCACTTGCCCATTGTAGGCGCTTTTGCCGGCAGACACGGGTCAGCACAGGGCACCCTGACCGGTCTGCAGCTACGCAGCCCCATACGCAACAAACTGCTCCTCCCTGTGTGTTCTGACACCTTTCTATCGGAACCAGCATTAACTTTTTCAGCAGTTTGAGCTTCAGTAATTCTTCTATTGGATCAGACAACACGGGCCAGCCTTCGCTCCACGTGCATCAATGAGCCTCGGGTCTGACCCTGTCGCCAGTTCACCGGTTTTCCTTCCTTGGACCACTTTTGGTAGGTCCTGACCACTGCAGACCGGGAACATCCCACAAGAGATGCAGTTCTGGAGATGCTCTGACCCAGTCGTCTAGACAGCACTATCTGGCCCTCGTCAAAGTCGCTCACATCCTTACACTGGCCCATTTTTTCTGCTTCCAACACAAAGTTCAAAATGTTCACTTGCTGTCTAATATATCCCCCCCCCACTGCCAGGTGCCATGGTAACGAGATAATCAATGTTATTCACTTCACCTGTCAGTGGTCATAATGTTAAGGCTGATCGGTGTAGATTGATACATACATACATACATACATAAATACAGTATATGCAACACAGTGAATTAACCCCACAGGACCAAAGGTGAATGATCATACCATTACTTTTATTGTAGATATACTGGGCTACAATTATAAAAAAAGAAAAAAGAAAAAAAAAATCCAAACAAACAAAATTAAAGGTATTTATGATCCATAAGGTGCAGACCGCAAACCACTGCAGCACGGTATACAGTATGAGTGAGGAGTTCAATTTCTATTCCAATGTCCCTTAAAACATTTGCTGCAGGTTGTGATGGCCCATAATTCCCCATACTGATAACAGTTCATCACTCCATCCGTTTAGCTCCACTCTACTGGTGTTCTGCTGCTCGGTGACCATTACCCCCCCCCCCCCCCCCCCCCCCCCCCAAACAGTCACCGTCGGTGCTCTACGCTGGCTTTATGAGACCAATATCTCCCCTACCCCCGCCGTCATTGTTTATCAAAGGCATTTCACTTCTCTGTTAACGTTGATCACACTTGACCTTAAAAGGAAAAATCCACCCTAAAACAGCACTATACTACTGGACAACATACCGGCTATCAGGGGTCATTTTCTGCTTTGGGGATGTACTTCTTTTATCAATTCCTGTGAGTGGCATGACATCACATCCAGATACAGCTACAATAACAAGTAAGAGCACTCTCAGGACTTTTTGCATCACAGTGGATGTAATTAGGATTGACAGCGGACAATACAGAACTTAAAATACAAAGTCAAATTGATTTAAAGGTTCCATATTGTGCTCATTTTCAGGTTCATACTTGTATTTTGTGTTCCTACTAGAACAAGATTACATGCTTTAATGTTCAAAAAAAACTTTATTTTCCTCATACTGTCTGCCTGAATACGCCTGTATTTACCCTCTGTCTGAAACGCTCCGTTTTAGTGCATTTCAACGGAATTGCAACGGAATTGCGTTGCTGGGCAACAATTTGGGTCCATGTTTACTACCTGTCAGCTGATGTTATTTACATACACTGCAACAGGAAATAAACTGGGACACATTTAGAATGTTTACATTTAAAACTGTAATAGTCTATATATTGTATATTTGTGACATCACAAATGGACAGAAATCCTAACAGCTTGTTTCAAAGGCATAATTACTGAATACGGGCTGTGTGGGTTTCCTCGTATATTGAGCGTTTTGATAGTTTAACAGTATTTATAAAGCACTTAAACCTGCTTTATAATATAAAAGACATGACTTTTTACAATATGGGGCCTTTAAATTAGGAACAAAAATATATAAACAGATAACTGATGGAATCTAAACCTGAAGCGCCACAGGTGCAGCCCACTGTTTGTAGAAGTTGCTCGCCCTGATCCAGGACAGTCCTATCACAACTCTGCATCGCTGTCACCCCCAACGCATTCTCACTATCAACTCGTCAAATCACCGCCGCTTGGTCAGCGCCCCTCGGCAACACGCGGGGTACTCCCCTCTTGTGTTACTTTTGGACGGACCCGGGACGGCGTGCCAATATACGCTCGTTACATGCATAGTGTCCTTTCAAAATCAACCTTCCGTTCTCACAGGAAGTTAGGTTTAGGCAACACAACCACTTAGGTAGGATTAGGAAACGGTCAAGGGTGAAGTTTACTTCACGAACGATACCGACGAGTCACGTGACAAAATAAGCCGTTACTTTTAGTTTTCACAGCGGTCTCCTTGTTGAAAGTGTTTGTTTGACGCATCCGCCCCTCCTGCCCTCAACGGACTCTCATGCTTATAATGCTCCGTCACTTGCGCTGATAAACAAATAACGCCGCAGGTGGGTTTACATTGGAGTTAATTGAAAGCCTGGTTTTTCACCATTGTGTTGCTAAAGGGTGCCTCCGTGCGTCAGCTTCAGATGCCGAGGGACGCTGACCAAACGGCGGTATTTGACGAGCTGGGAGTGAAAATGGGTCGCTCACCCAGGACTCAGACATTTCAGTCCCTGATCAGCTCCCAACATGTTTTAAAGGAAGAATGTTAAAAACAGGATGTGCCATGATTGTGTATGAACAAGAACGGCCGCTCATTACAGTCGATGCAAACTGTATATATTACATTACAGCGTAGAATTAGCACGTAAAGCAGCTGTCTTCTGTATATATATATATAACTTCTGTCCACCGGTGGCAGCACTGAGCCCAAAACAATCTTTGATTTCATATGACTATTATTAATTTTTAACAGAGAATCTAGGTGAATCATTTTTTTTGTATGGAGAGCCTTAGTCACGCCCCTTCCAGTGGACCACCATGGAACCTTGTTTCGGAAGAAATATTAACGATAGTCAACGGAGAGAGAGAGAGAGAGAGAGAGAGAGAGAAATATTTTTTTTATCCCATTTGAGTTGCCCCATGAATCACACATATGATGTTTAGTTAATTTAAAACATCATTTTGCATGTCAAGAAAGTTGTAAAACTGTTGAAGTATCAGACTGAAAATACGTAATTAGAAAGACGACACACCCTAAAGTTGCGTAGTGATGTCGCTTTCTCTCTGAAGCTACGATGTCTGTGTGTTTCCTACTGGGATGAACTCACACCAGCAACGAGTCTGATCCTTCCTTCTCTTCCTGACTGATATAAAGACCAGGAGTCTCTGATAAAACACATCAGGTCAGATAGCGTTTCATCTGTGCGTGGAACATAGCTACGTTAGCTAGCTATAGTGTTGGTGATGTTTATTGTCTGAGACGAGAGTTCACTGAGCGGTTTCACACAAAACTAAATAACCTACGACAAACTGAGACTTTCTTGACTCTCAAAATGATCTTTTAAATTGTCAAACATCATGTGTGTGATTCATGGTGCAATTCAAACGGGATAAAAAAAAAAAGTATTTGTCTCTGTCCGTTGACTACCGTTCATATTTTTTTCCGAAACAAGGTCCCATGGTAGTCCACCTGGACTTTGCATGAGGCTGATGCCATGTTTTTTTGTCTTATAAGCAGCTGAGGAGACGGCCTACCATCCAGCCGCGGTGGAAAGCAACTAAGTACAGTTACAAGTCAAATTTGGAGATACTTAACTGTATTTCCATTTTATGCTAATATTCTACTTCTTACTGCACTACATTTGTCTGCACGGCTGGAACTTTTCAGATTAAGATTTGACAGAAAACAACGTGATAAACGTATAAAATACAATGTATTGTTAAAGGTTCCCGACCTTTTTGGCTTTTGACCTCTTACAAAAAAATGGTGTCTGATTAGGGACCCTTGTCATGTCTCAGAGTTTTTAGCTCCAAACGTATTCAATATTTCACAAAGACACTACAGATTACAGAGAAGTTCAAACACTAACATTTTTTTTGAAAATGACACTGAAAATTATGAATTAGAACACAGACTAATTTCTTAGCCCCCAGTTCACAGGAATTCCTAAACTGGTGTAGAAGTAGACCAGGCATGTTAAAGACAGGTGACATCATTACGGCCTGTGATTTATCCAAAAGTACAGGAGCAAAGTTTGAGTGGATTTTTCCTTTAAGTTGGTGATAAAGGGCTGGCGGGGAGGGGTTTGGTTTGTCTTGTATTCCAAACTAACACCCCACAGGAGTAGAGAACAGGCTGGGAGACTCGCTTAGATGACATGTCTGTGTCAAAGTAGTCAGAAGAGAATTAAACCAAGAGTGTCAGTTCATCATTCAAGTCATGATTGGACGTGCTAGTTTGACTAACAATTCATTTTTTAAGGCAGGACGTCAGCGTAACATGACGTCCACACGTTTTAGCCCCAAATTGCAAAGATTCTTTTTGTGTTTTTTACAGTGTATTTGTCAGATGATTAACCTGCAGGCACATTTCGTCTCCACCTCCCAGAGCCTTGTATTCTCTCTTTAAATAGCTTTGTGTAATACCAGCAATTGAAACAGCAGCAAAGCCTGAACCGCGTTAGTCCTCTTTAAAACATTACGGCATCATATATACACTTCTTTTTTTTCTTTTTTTCCTCCATCTTTCACTCCCTTTCACACTCTGACATGAGGTAAAGTATGGCGCCCAAGTGCAATGCTCAATTGTGCTACATGTACAAAAAGAAAAGAAAAGAAAAAAAAAATTGCCAGTACGAGAAATCGTAGTCCGCTGTGAACAACGCAGGACTAGCTCAACTTCAGCACTCCCACAAACCCCTCCCCCCCCCCCATTAAAAACTAACACACATACGAGGCTGCTGGATGTCGATGCCACTTGTGGCTGACAAGATTAATTGTGATCCTTATGTTTTATCAGTCACAGACAAAAATAGAGTGGGTGTGGCACCGTATGAGTGATTTCACATTCTTTTTAGTAATCCCCCCGTCCCCCCCGTCCCTCCCGGAGACTTACAGATAATTAGTGTGTTGAACCGGCGGTATAAACTAATGGCTGTGTGCGCTACAGACAGATGTTGGAAGGTGTGTGACTGATACACTCCAGATCTTCAATTTGACAATATCTCTCTAACGGGAAAACTAAATTCACATCCCACATTTCAGGGTTTACTGTACATACTGTAGATAGACTTGAGAAATAATGACAGATTGCACTCTTTTGAACTGATTGTAGAAAGATGTACGGAAGTCTCGCGGTGCAGCTGAGCTCACGTTGATTGTTAAACATGAGAACTGAAGGAGTTCACAAAACCACACAAACTGTATGAGGAAGAGAAGATCTCTACTCCTGCGATCTCTAGAATGACGCTGATCTCTACGACGGCGTTTTAAGGTCATCATAGGTAAAAAACAACATACAAATATATATATAATAATGGAGCCAGAGTAGGAGGGTAATTTTCTGAAGAAAAAAAAATTCAGAATTTACGAGATTAAGGTTGTAAATTTATAAGACTAAAACAAAACGTTACCATAGTTTTGGACAATTTCTGTTTTTGGCAAAAATTTATGATTTAATAATCTCAGAGACTATTCCATTTTTTTTCTTAAATTTGTGAGTCTTTCCTCGAGAATGTACCACTTTAATCTCAAAGAATATTCACGTTTTTTTTTCTCGTAAATTTACTCGTAAACTTGTGACAGTAATCTCAGAGCATTTCTGTGTTTTATCTTGCAAATTTCTGACTTTATAATCTCAGAAAATATTTAATGTTCTTTTCTCATAAACGTGAGACTTTAAACTCAGAAAATATAGAATTTTTTTTCTCATAATTTACAAATTTAATCTCAGAGAATATGCAAGTTTTCTTTCTTGTAAATTTACACCTTTAGTCTCAGAATATCCACATATTTTTTCTCGTAAATTTTGTGACTAATCTCAGAGCATTTCTGAGTTTTTTCTCATAAAATTATGACTTTAATATCAGAGAATATTCAAGTTTTTTTCTCATAAATGTATGACTATAATCTCAGAATATTCAAGTTTTTATATCAGAAATTTGTGACTTTAATCACAGAGTATTTCTGATTTTTTTCTCGCAGATTTATGATTTTATGATCTCAGAATATTCAAGTTTTTTTCTTGTAAATTTGTGAATTTAACCTCAGAGCATTTCTGTGTTTTTTTATTGCAAATTTATGACTTTATAATCTCACAGAATAGTTTTTTGTCGTAAATTTATGACTTTAATCAAAAAATTCTTAAGTTTTTTCTCGGATTATTACCCTGCTACCCCAGCGCTGTAATTATTATTATACATTTATTTTTTACCTACAATGGTCCTAATAAACCGTTGTAGATCTCCCACAGAGAAGGCACTGAGTTTTGTTTGTTTCTATTCAAGACATGAGACACAAGTTACTGTGAAGGAATGTCGACTCAGTGAAACAGAGGTGTGTGTGTGTGTTGTGTACTGGATGTTTGACGTAGATGGTGTAGTTATCACAGTAAAAAGACTAGAGAGAGTTACTGAATTCAATTGCAGTCTTGTCTTTTGAGGTAGAAGCACCTGTGGGTGGGATTATATGCCCGTGGATTAGATTTCAGATAGCTATATCAACACAGTTTAGAAAGGTACACAGGTACATGTCTCTTCCAACCCTTATCTATGAAGAAATAAATCAAGTAAATTCCCCTATGCCTGTATTTTGGAGTAAATGTCAGAGAAATCCAAAGTTTAAGAGTGCAATCTGATTACTTCTACAAGCATTTACCCATCCGATCAATCAATCAATCCTCTGTTTGTTTTTACCCAGAATTCAAAAACAGATTCTCAACTGATGAAATTGGGGGGAAAAATACATTTCCTGCCCCCCCCACCCGTCCCCAGTGTCAACCTCGGGTACGGGAGGGGGAAGAGACGACGACGCAGCTCTCCTCTGCAGCTTGATGGCCGACGAACGGGACAACCAAATCAAACAGATTTCCAAAATAATAAAAGGTCAAATAAAGAGGTATTATAGTTACAGTGCAAAAAAAGATGAGAAATTCAAGCTTAATACAAAAACATAGCACCAAACAAAAAAGAAAAAAAAAATATAAAGACAAGAAAAAATGCATGCAATTAACTGAGGTATTCAAGTGAAAAAGGGCTTATTGATGAGAAAAAAAAGGACATTTAGCGGGAAGCAAAATTTGTCGGAACAGAAACCACAAGAAAAAAAAAAAAAAAAGGCTGGTATCCTTATCCGTAGGAATTGACTTCAACCTCATAGTGTCACATCTGTTATAGCTTTGGTAGGTACGGGATGTGAGGAACACTAGTGTGTTGAAATGAATTGGCCTTTTTTTTTCACAAAGACTGTATTTGAAAAGATTCTGAGCCTTTACACGAGTATCCAATGTAGAAAAGTCTGCAGCATATTGAACGTGTGTACGTCTTTCTCTTCTTATATCAAAACTGGATGATTCGCTCCATTTAGTGCGCGAGAATGACTTAATTCAATTCCATCCATTCTCGGTATCAAAACATGTTAAAACCAAATCGTCAAGATAATGCCGTTAACGTTGAATCTCACTCTCACACACTCTAGATATATCCATAGATTTAGAACATTTATAGAAGCAATCCAGTTGTCATGGTTTTATACATAAACTACAAGAACATGCAACCTCAAGTGCGGTTTAAAAACTACTTTAAATTACAGTAACTGGGAATGTTGAAATTCCTATCCGTTTCGCAGGATATGAGGGTGAGCCTTAGCATCTAAGGCCGAGAATATCATTCATGTATCTTATTATTTTTATATATATTTATATACTTTGCTACGTATATGATTTTGGTGTCAATGTGACCACACAATTCTCAAAAGTAACAGACCCTAATGGAATAAGTGCAAAAATGATTAAGAATACCATTTCAAGACAGATTTCAGACAGAAGTGCCACCAGGTTTTTTGCTCCAGTGGTATCTGTTAGCCACGTCTGCCGATAGCGTTTTAAAAAAGCGCTTTCGAACCGACTGGCACTAGTGCACAGGCTGAGGAGTTTAGCGTTTTTTGTTGTTTTTTTTTCTTCCTACATACTTTGATTTACACCTTTGATTGAACTATGTACAATCTAATACTACACAATAAGCATAAGCCTCATCTCATTGACAGAGGTTAACAAAAAAACAAACTAAAACGGTGAGGAATAGACTTGCGACCTGACCTTTTTTTTTTTTTTTAAACACTTTGCTAAATGTTAATAAAGCACTCATGTGATTACACAAAGCAGAGAGGGAAAAGCAAAGATTGTGTTTGCGCAAAAAAAAAAAAAAAAAAAAAAGGTAAAAGATCTGATGGTGAAATCTGTTGTGAGATCAGTCTGCTTCTTGTGTTGCGTCTCCACACAGTGTTCCCTCCCTGGCTGCCTCGGTTGCGCCGTCGCGGGGCTGAAGATGCGGAGGCTGGCATCACGCTGCGTTGGGGTTAGCCGATGTTGGGAAGCCGATTTTTTATTTTTTCTCCGTTAGCGTCAGTAGCTTAGGTTGCTAATGCTGAGAGCTCGGAAGGAGGAGCTCAGTTGCTTTGGACCTGAGGTTGATTGGCTTTGAGGCTGCGCAGAGCTCGTCGCGCCGCCGCCGACTTGGCGATCCGGTAGCTGCGGCCAACTCCTTTAAACTTGCCCTTACCGACGACCTCCACCGTCACTCGGACCTTTCCGTCATACGTTCTCTCTGCAGGGCTGCACACAGGGGGAGAGGTAACAACAGGGTGTCAAATTGTAGGTAGCACATATTCTCTAATGGTGGGCTTAATCTGAAACAGGCTGATATTAGAGACACACCTGTATTCTTAATTCCCCCAGCTCCCCATATAACGCAACACTTCCTCCATGTTCAACGGTTGTCTTGATAAATTCAGTATACAATATATATTTCCACAAACTTAATGTATTGATTCTTGTACATAGACGAATTTCACTTATATTTTGTGATGGTCAGCATGATATCAGTTTGTATGTAATTCATGGAATTGTGAACCGGGAAGTATAGAGAGTGGCAACCACAGGACTTTTGCCCAGAAGACTGGTGTTTGTGTCCCGTGTGAAACAACGAGTCAAAGTTGATTTATTTGTCACGTAACTTCCGTACTGAAGTTGCGGCACTTCCGGAGTTATTTTAACCCAAACCGCCATCTTTTCCTAAACCTAACTAAGTAGTTTGTGGCCTAAGCCTAACCAAGTCGATCTATTCCTAAACCTAACTAAGTAGTTTTATTTTGAAAAGACTGGAGCGGAAATTAACAAATGCGTCACCTGATGCTGGATATTCGTAGGAAAAAAAGCACAAAAACTATGTTGTTGAAAGTCACGCTGAGCGAAAAAAAGGAAATTCATGTGTATGTACACAAATCAAATAGATTCAATTTCGTGTTGAATTATTCACAGTCGGAATACATTTCTAACGGGGGAAAAAAAAGTTTCATGTGTTTCCAGTTGCTTTTTGAATCACTGTTAAAAGATCTTATTGATAACATTTTTATGTAGATGAATATTAAAAAAAAAAAAAATACACCTACAGAGCCTTTACAAAGGTGCTGAATAAAAGTATGGCTTTTCCTGATTTTTTTTTTATTATAACTGAATTAATCATTTTAAAAATGTTGGCGGGTTCAAAATGAATGTTTTGTCTGATTCCGCAGAGATAAACAAAACAAATTTTATTTTTAAATGTATCTGACGTTTGTTTCCCACTTCTAACAAGGCTTGTGAGCCAATAGTATAACAACGTTGGTATCACGTGGTATCTCTGGGTCGTCGGTTAGTGTAGAAAAAACGGATAAATGGCTGCAATCGACGTTGTCTGGCAACGACTTGTTGTGAAGTAGATGCAATGGAACGGGGGGGAGGGAGAATGCGGCATCTAGTGGCTGAATGTTATCAATGTTATCAATCGCCCCTTTATGTTATTGTAAATAATTCAACACTGATGTTTCACATTAAAAATATTCCAGCGGTTCAAAGGCTGGATATATTCCAAAACAACATGTTTGTCAGCATGTATGGTCGATGCAGTGATACATTTTAGGATGCTCACGGATGGACCAAAAGGATCCCAGACCGAGGCACGTTATGAGATTCACATCACACAAACTCTCTCAGCTATGTGGATTCTGAAAGTGTAATTTGCGCTTCAAAACGGGCGAAATCACTCCCTTTCCTAGACTTTTATTGTGGAAAAATCTGGAGGGAAATGTTGAGTTGTACACTAACAATTACTCCTTAACAACAATAGTCATCATCCCCTAGTTAAGTCCATTAAGGCTGATCTATTCTTTCACCTATGAATTGCTACAATAAATATCGTCCAAGTTAAGTAAGAGTAAGTCATCATCTGCATATTCCATATGATAAATGTGACGGCAGAAGCAGCCATAAAGTGCCGATCTCCTACCTGAACTTGGCAGTTTCTGGTTCCATCTCAAGCAGCTCCCTCACAGGAGAGCGTGGCACATTGGCAGAGAATTTCTCTGTACATGGTTAAAAGGGGATAAAAAGTGGCATCATAAACATCCTCAGACTTTCACTTCTTCAACATGGTCGACAAAACTGGCAAAAAATCATGAATGTTTACAAAAGTTTCCTCAAGTTCCTGCTCAACAGTCATGACTGAAAAACAAACAAAAAATACATGTGTAAATAAATGTGCTTTGGCATCTTCCTCACCTATAAGTGGCCTCATCATTGGATAATACACTTGCCACACCGTCTCCAATGACATCCTGCTGTCCATGTAAATAGCTCCGGCTAGCGACTCAAAGATATCCCCCATGGCCTTAGGGACCTCGATGTCCTCCTCCTTCTCCTCATCTTCTTCAGAGCGTCGCAGCTGGTTGACAAAATACACAGAGCTGTTAGCTGATGACATCATAACACAAACACACACACACAAAATCTAAATTTATGTGGTAGAGCTTGCTAAAAAAAACATTCTAAATTTCAAGCGTTAAAGGGACTGTTTGTAACTTTTTAAGCGTATAAATGTACCGGGTCGGGACACATGCGCGTTCGCATATGCGCGCTCGCGTGTGGCCGGAGCCTCGTCTCCTCCTCTGCCTGCTCGCCTTCACTCAGACAGCGCGCGCGTTCTCGCGTACTCGCTCCACCTCTAGACGTGAACGCGCGCTCACTCCACACTGCAGAAGAGTTAGTTTAGCTCTGAGAATATCTAGTGAATGTCTAGTGAGTGGACGTTTGTGCAGAAATAACTGCTGCAGCTCCTCCAGACCAACAGAGGTTTTCCGTGTCTTGTGAAGTGACAGGACTTTGCAGAGAGAAACGTTGTTGTCTCGTTACCGACCGGTTGAGGACGAGTTTCTCGCTGCGGAGCCCCACTGCCTCAGCCTGCGCTGAGGCAGGAGAAGCATCAGCAGTGATTCATGGAGAGACCTTCGTCTGGTCAGCTAACATTACTGCCAAGCAGGTGAAATATAGAGTGATATTGTGGTTTTAGCTGACGTGTGTCGCCTCACTGTTTTGAGCGATGCTCGCTCATGTCTATGTAGAGCGAGCACAAGCGTGAGCCCGACGCTGACTTTCCTTGATTTCACGGCCACAGGTGTCGCTGTTAAGAAGCATTTCTGAAAGTTACAAATAGTCCCTTTAATGATTAGGAGCTTTACAAAAAGAGTTTTCGAATCCAAACAATCGACCGCCTTTCTGTTAAACATGATGATGTATTTTGTGGGCGTAGGTTTGAGGCAGAATAATTCTCTGAACACGTTAGCTAACGCTGGCTAGCAAGTTTTGTTGGCATGTGATGGAAGAGTGCTGCTGAATGCAGTGCAGGTGACAATTCGATTAAATGTGCAGACTTTGAACCAAAACATGTCATAAGAACTAGTATTGCTTTTTTAAGTGTATTTCACTATTAAAAAGGTGCCAAAATTCCCTTGGAAATTTCCCGACCCTTTGCAACTCTAAACGCGCCCAATGTAGACAGTCAGTGTGTGAGTTTGGGTTTTAATGCATTCTTTAAAATATATGAAAACAATATGTTAAGTTGCTCTTTAAACCTTTTTTTTTTTTTTTTTTTTACAAAGTAAGAAATATGAGCCTACGGACATTCTCAGCTGACAGACTCAGTCTACACTACCTGCTGCATTAGCAGCTTCATCATGTTATTGCTAGTATTATTTGATGAATAGTGAGCAGAATAGTGAGTGAACAGTGAGTGGCACCATATTACTGCAGCCTATTCCTTTATTTCTTTCAGCTGTATTGTCAGTATGTGCCTGCTGTCCCTCAGGCATACGAGTACCTCTCCAGAACGAGAGGAGATCTGGTGCCAAGATAGCCATTTCCAGGCAAATTAAATCCAACTGCATTTTCTCTTCAGTGCTGAAATCACTGGAATATGAAACAGATTCATAGAAGCTGACAGCCTTGATATTCAGGCAGATCTTTTTTGAACACTGACTATTATTTTAGGGGGGGAAAAAAAACTCCCAACAGCAAAGATTAGGTTTCTTCCTACAGGGCTTTGTTGTTCAGTACTGATGCTAGAAACAGGACTCACCTCGGAGTCCATGCCTTGCATCTCGTTCTTCTCCAGCTGAAACTGCACAAAGTCGTCGATGACGTGGAAAAGCTCGGGCGAGATGGCCTTGAAGTACTTGTGGTAGTCGTACTTGACGGCCAGAGAGGCAAAGATGGTGTTGTTGACGAGTGCCGAGCGCAGGTCGGTCAGCACGCCGGGAGAGTGCTGCCGCGGGTCTTCATAAAGGTGCTTTGTTATGAGGTAGTCTAGAATTGCATCACCAAGGAACTCCAGCCGCTGGTAACAATCTGAAGAGAAACAGTCAGACATGTGGGTCGGTGGAATTGAAATGCATTCAGGCACTAACTTAACAATGGATCAAACGACCAAGTGTAATCTGAAAGGTATCACAAACTACTGAGCTCCAGCACCAGCTATTCAGAAAGAAAAGTCCTTTCTGAGTTCTTATTAACTTCTAGCTAGTTTCAAACAAATGATTTATTATATTTAATTGGGTTGCAAAATAAAAAAAAAAAAGTCTTTCCCTCGTTGTGTATACTCGCACTCATAAACGTGTGTCTGCCACAGAGCTTATTTTCTGCAATAATCCAAAAGCCAATGGAACAATCCCATCGGCTTTTTGCCGAGGGAACCAGGGCGATGCTAACTTCCTGGTTGGCCTACAGAAATACGTCATCCCTGGAGCACTCTATTGTCCCTAATGCTATTCTGTTGACCGTGTAAATAGGCAACATGTTCGCTTCAACTACTTCATGTGATAATACACCGATCAGCCATAACATTAGTACAGTATGGGCACCCTGACCGGTCTGTGGCTATGCAGCCCCGTACGCAACAAACTGCTCCTCCCTGTGTGTTCTGACACCTTTCTATCGGAACCAGCATTCACTTTTTCAGCAGTTTGAGCTCCAGTAGCTCTTCTATTGGATCAGACAACACGGGCCAGCCTTCGCTCCCCACGTGCATCGATGAGCCTCGGGTCTGACCCTGTCGCCGGTTACCGGTTTTCCTTCCTTGGACCACTTTTGGTAGGTCCTGACCACTGCAGACCGGGAACATCCCACAAGAGCTGCAGTTCTGGAGATGCTCTGACCCAGTCGTCTAGCCAGCACTATTTGGCCCTCGTCAAAGTCGCTCACATCCTTACACTGGCCCATTTCTTATGCTTCCAACACAAAGTTCAAAATGTTCACTTGATGTCTAATATATCCCCCCCCCACTGCCAGGTGCCATTGTAACCAGATAATCAATGTTATTCACGTCACCTGTCAGTGGTCTGAATGTTAAGGCTGATCGGTGTACATCAGTGTTGTTTTTACAGCTCGTTCTGTTGCCACCCCCCAAAGTGTGCAAAAGATTTTGCAGCTTTGAATGTCAGTAACATTAAATTGAGTTCCTATTCTATGGAGACGCATGTGCAGAGCTGAGCAGCGTTCCAGGGTCAAATAACATGCACTGATCAATAAGGACGGACGGATTCTATTGTCAGTCACATTGCATTTAATCTAAATAAACAGTTTTCATCATTTATTAAAAAAAAAAAAAGTAATATGTTATCCCCAGATGATACTTCTAATTCCCAAACACATTATTCTGAACTGTACAGTGAACAATGATAAAAACTCTCCTGATGCTGTGAGGTGAAGTCTGACCTGTGATGGTGTTGTAATGGTAGGAAGCGTGGGTGAAGGCTTGCAGAAGGTAAGCCTTGTTCTGAAAGGTGTAGTTGATCTTTCTTTCGAAGTTCTCGAAGCCGGAGATGAGGTGGTTGAGAGTTCGCTCTGCGTCTGGATGGGCCAGCAAGCAGCGGGGAGGGATCTTCAGCCAGCCGTAGCACAGGTCGATGGCTGTGATCTGACAGCTCTGCACCAATGCTGCCGTCAGGGTCCCCCTCTCCAACGGTAACACCTGTTGACATCAGAAAACAACTCTGAATACCTGCGCTGATGTTCTGGGGGAAAAAGTAGTTTTGGAGGAGCACCTCCATACATGCTTATCATGCTCGTGGCATTGACGGAAATAGAAATCGTTGGCAGTGTTATTACCATCAGATTGTTTCACCACGGTATGTATGTATACCGGCACATCTCTGATGACGGCTCACCTCAGCACCACGTGGCTAAAGCTAAAGCTATACTGTGCATGTGAAAAGACGCTGTATAACATCTGCATTCATTATGTTTCTCAACTCTTTTTTTAAATGAATCTCTTTTCATTTGTCACTTGCCGATATAGAGAGGTGAAGTCCCGCCCCTTCCAGTGGAACACCATGGGACCTTATTTCGGAAAAGATATGTACGTAGTCAATGGAAAAATATTTTTTTGATACCGTTTGAATTGCGCCATGAATCACACATATAACGTTTGTGAGTTTAACACATAATTTTGCAAGTCAAGAAAGTCTCAGTTTGTTGTATCAGACTGTGAAAATACATAATTAGAAAGACGACACACCCCAAAGTGTGGTAGTGACGTCTCTCTCTATTGAAGCTACGATGTCTGTGTGTTTCCTACTGGGATGAACTCACACCAGCAACAGGTCTGATCCTTCTTTCTCTTCCTGACTGATATAAAGACCAGGAGTCTCTGATAAAACACATCAGGTCAGATAACTTTACATCTGTGCGTGGTCATAGCTATGTTAGCTAGCTAGCTAGTGTTGTGCGATACGAAAGACGTAGTTCACTGAGCGATTTCTCACTAACCTAAATGATACTACGACAAACTGAAACTTTCTTAACTTGCAAAATTATCTTTTAAACTGACAAACATCATCTGTGTGATTCATGGCGCAATTCAAACGGGATCAAAAAAATATTTCTCTCTCCGTTGACTACCGTTCATATTTTTTTCTGAAATAAGTTCCCATTGGGTCCACCGGAAGGGACGGGACTTCACCTCTCTACAGTATATTGTGCTGACCCAATGTATCATTGCTGAATCAGGGAATACCGAGACAGAACAGTGTGAGAGTCCTCACTCACCTTCAGGCCCAGTGAGCAGAGGAACATCTGGGCTGCTCTCTCTCCACAGCTGGTCAAGTAGCAGCCCAGCAGAGCCTCCACGCAGTCGGCGATGCTCTTGTCGGCGATGCACTGCTCCGTGTGCAGGTCGTAGGAGATCGACTGCTTGCCGAGCTCCGCGCCGCAATTCTCCTCCGACGGATTCCAAAAACCCACCACAAAGTCGTCCTCCTCTCCGGCCTTACTGGGATCCAGGTAGCACATGGCGTCCCACGAGCTGTAGTCAAACTCCTCGGCAGAGGGCGTGCTGGGCGCCGGCTCCGAGGGGTAGTGGGTTGTATGTGTGGGATGGAGGGGCTTCTTGGGGGGCTTCCACTCGTACGGAGCCTCCGTGGCGGGGGCGGAGGCCGAGGCCGGGGTGAGGGAGGGAGGGAAGGTGCTCAGAGAGATCTTCTTACCGAACGCACCGGATCCCAACAGCATGTTGTCAATGAACTTGATGTGTTCTTTGTAATACTCCAAATCGTCCTCCATGTTGACTTCATCTTTTGGCTCGTCCTTCAACATCAGCTCACCGTCCTCATCCACCTCCTCCTCAACCTCCTCGTCATCCTCATCATAGTCATTCCCAGCCTCCCCGTTGGCCAGAAGCTCCTCTTTGGCCTGGATGATGGACGCAAACAGAGAAAGCAAGAGTTAAAAGGAAATTCTAAAGAAGTAGTCATGATTAAAAACTGGCCTAGAGAGTCATTGTTAGGTATTTAGGTGTCTCCATTAAGATGAACCTTCCTGACAGGGTCTGAAATTCTCTTTTTTCACTGCCTACCACTGTGGCAGGCAAGAATATCTCTTTTATCTGCCACTTTTGAAATCTCTGCGCTAAATGAAGGAATAACATTTTAGATCTGATGTCATTCGACGTTCGATATATTTTACACAAAAAAGCATTATATGCACGGCAAATTCCAGTGTTCAAATTACACTGTAGCATTTGGGGGAGCCCTATTTTCCGGGGGTGGGAGGGTACTGTGCTGTACTTTGTTATTGTCATCTATAGTGGTTATTTGCATTAAAACAAAATTCAAATGATTAGGAAATTAATTATTGTATTTTTATCTAAATTTGCTTTGATTTAAAAAAAAAAAAAAATCTTGCCATCAGTAATTTTAGTGTTGAAGCTGCTTAGAGCTAACAGTAGTGTTAGGAAGTTCAACAGGTCATAATTCCCTCTCTGTTATCTATTTTATATTACTGTGAAAACATGTCCTTCAAACAACTGGATTTAATCAAGTTACTCGCCAAAAACTTAATTTTACAAGATTACATTTGAACGCATTATGATAAAGTTAGAATTTACCTTACCTTCGCCCAACACTAATTTTTACCGAACAGAGCTTGAACGCATCATAATATAACCTCTGTTTGATTCGCCTGACTAATCGAGATTCAATGTGGGTGCTTCTCGACTGATGCCTCTGATCATCAACATTTAGGGGGGCAGCAGTTCTAATAAGCATTTCATCACACAGCAGGGGTCACGTATTTAATGAGGGAGGCAATCGTTCAAACAGTCATCTAGTAACTAGAGCTGAAACTATTGTCGATTCATCAAATAGTCAACTGACATAAAATCATTTGTAATGGACCATAGTTGATCCGTAATTTGTACGGAGGATTCGGCATGCATGTGAACTGCAGAGTAATTACACAGTTTACCATCATAGTGCGAAAAAAAGTTGTATTGCCCATCGTAACACTTTCTGGTCGCCAATCGCTGATTATTCTACAATGTGAACAACGAATACCAGTTGAAATCAGCAGGACGAGAGCTAGTAACAAGAGCTGGACAATAAAAATGAAGGCGAAGGTAAATTATAACGCTGTCATTTTGGCAAGAAGCTTTATTAAATACAGTGGTTTGAAGATGTTTTCACAGCAATATAAGATCGATATTAGAGAGGGAATTATGACCTGTTTAAAGAGGACATGTGCTTATTTTCAGGTGCATACTTGTATTTGCATACAACATACTTTATCTTCCTAGCAGCGTATAATATATAATTAGAACTACCAATGCCAAGAATTATTTTTATAAATACAAATTCAAATCATTTATTTCCTGATCATTTGAATTGTGTGTTTTTAATGCAAATAACCACGATAGAGGACTATAACAAAGTAAAAGAGTAACATTTAGAATTGACGGTTTACACTGATTGTTCGGCCGATATGGCTCATCAACAATCGCCATCAGTATCAGCGGCAAAAACGTGAGCGGGGCATCTCTCAAAGTTATATTTGCTCCTTTTTTCCCTGCTGATCCGATCCGTGACTCATAATCGTGACACGATTCGAACCGTGAGTTTTGTGATCTGTTGCACCCCTAAATTTGATAACCAATTCAGACACTGTCCGGTCCCACCTTCTCCAATCTGAGGATTTGCTGCTTTTCTGGGTTTTATATGATTGTAAACTGAATATCTTTTGGACCGTTTGGAACGTCTTCGCATTTGGATTGTTTTTTTGCATCCCTCACACTGATTTGTTTTTGTCTGAGTTTGTAGCCGGGGCATCTGAAGACACAGAGAGTCGAAGTGGGCGATGGTGTTAATATCCAATATCCATCGCTGTATTTGGAATTTCATATAATGTCAAATCCAATATTGTCATTAATCAGTCCTTCTTCACCATTACCCACAATGGTCTGATGCTCCCAGAGATCCAAAGACATTAATAAGATAGCCACGATGGTATTGACTGTATGTGAAAATCTGTCAGTTGATTAAACTTTTATCACCATCTCATGGTATGCATCATCATATTACCCAACACCCTACTACAGTATGGAGGACGTAACCTGCCAAATTGCAAAATAAATAAATAAATGACTTGTTAAATAAATAAATGTCATTAAATGTCGCAAAAAATTATATAAAAAATAAATGTTACCATTAATCAGTTGATAAAATGTGACATAAATTGATATTTCTGTTTTAATTTGCTTCTTTATTTATTTATCTTTGTATTAATTCCCTTACTTATTTACTCTTCTGGTTAATTTACCCTTTTATTTATTTATGTATTTATTTTACTATTTTTAAAATGAACTTGTAGCATTTATTTATTAATTTATTTATACCTGCTTTTATTACTTTTTTATTTAGCATTTATTTATTTCATATTTATTTTTAAATGTATGTATTTATTTATTTATGCATGATTTTCCCTTTGCATTCCCTTTTCATTTCACCCCATATGTATTTCCACAAACTTATTTATTTCTGTATTCTTTTCTTTACACATCTCTTTTTACATTTCTTTATGCATGTCTGCCTCATTATGCAAACGAGAGAGCGGTCACCCGACGTGAATTTACATTCATTATATTATACTGTATGTCAGAGACAATGTTGTATGTTGCCAGACAAGGTGGAAGCCTGCCCTCTAGTGGCCTGACAACATCACAACACTGACAACATCCATGACAGAAATGAATGTGCTACATTGTGAATGGCCTGCCACCAAGCACAAGCATTCTCTCAAGCTTAGGTCTAACCCTTACAAATAACTCTAATTTAATCCACCCCTTTAAAGAAGAACAATGTCCTCAGTCAGTATAAAGTGAGAGAGAGAGGCAGGAAGTCCACTGACCTCTTCTGAATCCAGTTTGTCTGTGCTGCTCCTGTCCTGGTTGACCACGTAGCCAGGAGGCAACCAGTTGACAGGGGGGTCAAAGATGGACACCACCATCCTGCTGGGGAGCCCCTTCTTCTTCCCCAGACGGTACAGGTTACAGTTGCTCACCTGGACATGGGCACACCAAAGAGGATGAGTGGAGACCTGCGCTACTAATTCACACTTAGATTATTGGAATTCCCTCAGTCACGCTGCTCTAAATCATTTAGAGTTCCCCGTTCTTGCGTCCCTCCATTGGCTTTCTGTAAAATTCACTATAAACTACAACATCCTGTTGATTACATATATGATCTCCTCGTTCCTCATTCTGCTTCTCGGCCTTGTATCAATCCCCCTGCTCCAACTGCAAAACAAAAGGTGATCGTGCCCTTAGCCCCAACCCTCTGGAATCATCTTCCCCGACCTATCAGAGCTTCTGAATCTTCGTACTGTTTTAGGGTGCTTTCACATCAGGGACCTGGGCCCGGATCCGAGTACACTTGTCCCCCAAAGTCCAGTTCGTTTGATTAGTGTGAACGCTCCGTACCGTACTCGGGCACAGTTCGTCGATCCGTATTCGAGTCCACTTGAAAAGGTGGTCTCGGGTACGGATCATGTGTACTCGGGTACGGTTCGCATCAGGTATGAAAGCCGACTGTACCGAAACACGGAAGTGGACCGCTGCTTAACTTGAGTAACTTTAGCAGTCAGCGAGTAGTTTTGAAAGGGCAGGCATTTTTCAATGCCGCCGGTCTCCTCCGAAATCTGAATACAGTCTACAGAAAACAGTTTCATATCTACAGTATGTCTGTAACTGCGCGCAGCATGCGCCGATCTCATCCTCTGAGCTGTACGGCCGTGGGTGATAAAGCAGCAAGGCAGGCGAGAGGTTCCTTAAAATATAAACGATAGGAGGTGATGGGGTCGGCCGATGTTTGCTATTTTATTTAGTTGATTTAATGGTCTACCTTCGAAGAACGAGAGACGCTCAGCTGCTCAGTGGACAGAGAGAGAGAGACAGCGGGGGGGCATTAATTCACAGCAAACTCAACCGAACCAGAGTTGGTGATTGTTGGAAAGACTAACGACGACAGTATTGTCGAGTTTAAATGAAGTGTTTTACGATGCTCCGCCGTTAGAACAGCTGATCTCAACATAAACAAATACACATAGATGATGACAAAAGTGTACTCGGGTACGGAACTACTTTACTAATGTGAAAGCAGAGCAGAGAGGGGGGGGCAATCGTACTTGGGCACGGAACGTATCAATCGTACCTAATATGAAAACACCCTTAAGCTGCTTCTAAAAATCCATTAAATCCATTCCATACTTTATAGACAAGCCTTGTTATAGATCTCCATCCCTGTCTTGTGTAGGGATGCACCGATTTAGCAGCCAAACATCATTATTGGCCGATATTCTCCTTGTTGACTGCCATTGGCCTGTTGGCAAATAAGGTGACATTCGCCAATTCTTGACATTCAATGTTTATCTGTTGTGTTGCATCAATTTTGCACCTGCAGAATGTTGTGTTGGTTATTCTCGGACAAAAGTAACTGGCTGCTGATTCAGAGAAGAAGCCACCAACTGGAGTCAACTCGGGCGCCGTGCGCTGTGCACGTGTGTTGTTTGTTTACAAATACAAGTGAAAGAAAAAGCCGTCCGTCTCGGTCTCGGTTCTTAAAAAAAACAATCACTGTGGTCTGGATGGGAATGAACCTCGCGTGTGCCTAATATAAGAGGCCTGTCAGTCCAACGAGGGGCTGACGCAGCACCCTAGTACGTTACGTTGGGAACATCATCCATGTCGTGCAGCCCGTGCAGCAATCTGTCCCCCATTACCGGGATCCAGTCCCGGTCGCAACGTCGCAGTCCCGTTGTTCTCTCGGACGGATAAAAACGTGCTAAAATGTGAGGGTGTTTGCTTCATTGAGATGGTTTCAGTGTTAACCTGTAAAAGTATGGAATCTCAATGACAAAAAATTAACCAACTCCATCTGCTGATGAAGGCCACACAATAAGGATGAAAGCTCCTAAAAAACAAAGTAAGGATGACCTTGGAAATAGCAGCTTAAACTGGAATATACTTTTTCATTGATTTAATTGTGTCTTATACTGTATCTCTGTGTGAATGTCATTGTAGTCACCTACTGCAAAACTTTAAAGAGCCGACATCATATTTCTACAACTTCAGCATTCATAGAAGCAAGAAAATGTCTTCAAACTGTCAATTCTGACCACAATTGTAATTTGACTGATGATGCTGCATCGTCTTTATAAGAAGTCATGAACTGTCTCACCTTCTTGCTGCGCATGTAGCTGAGACGTCCCTCGTGAGCGTCGGGGTAGGTGCAGAACAGGTATGTGGTGATGGCGTGCTTGAGGAAAGAGTCTCCGAGCATCTCCAGCCGCTCCAGGTTGAAGCCGTCGCTGGCGTTGGATAGGGTCAAGGCCTGCAGGATGAGGCCCGGGTTGGGCCCCAGGCTTTTGGGGGAGTCTCCTGCCTGGGCTCTGGGCTGGGGAATAGCGGCAAGATGGGGAGAAGGTGCTGTGGGAGCACTGGGACCCGTGGCTGCCCGGCTGCAGACTGAGGTAGCTTTATTTGCGTGGTCTGAGGTCCTCCCTGGTGTACATTCATCACTAGGCTGTGGAGGACAGGAGCTGGGCTTCTTCAAGCTGTGAGAGGGCTGCACAGGAACTGAGGTAGTGGTTTGTATTGATTCAGGACTCTGCAGCCCAGGGGAGCTGGGCTGGGAGCGTTGGCAATTGTCATGTTGGTGAAGGTGCTCGTCGTGGTGGCCGTCGTCATCGCAATCGCTGACTAGGGCAGTGCCGTTGGTTAGGTTCCTCGTGCATGTGGCTTCTCCGGGCTCAAGGGCCCTGAGGGGCCCCTGCTCGGGCAGGGAAGAGTGGTGACTGCTGGGACGTGTTAGGGAACTGGGGTCAGGCGTTACAGTCTCTTGGTGCTTACAGTGAGCCTCATCATCCTCGCTGCCAGAGTCAGGACAGGAGATGAAGGTTTTGCTGTCGATAGATCTCTTCCAACCAAAGTCCAGGTTTGGATACCTGCCACATACACACCAGCTATACATTAGAATGTTGGGAAACTGTTTTGGGTACGTTTACACACAATTGATCAAAATCTGAAGAGACCGCAAACATCAGCAATTATATTTGTCATGTCGACAGTGGTTCAGGTGTGTTTGGATCTGTCTGGATCTTCCTGCCTGCTCGGGCTGTCAAAACTGGCCAAAAATGACGTTTAAATATTTATTATATTTTGTGAAATATATATATATTTATAAAAATAAACATACTGTGTTCAAACTATTCAAATATCTATTTTTGCGCATTACGTCTATGACACCGTGTCCTCACTGACGCAGCGAGTGATCACACTGTATGGTCGGCTCGTCATCCACGACCTGAGTGATCACACTGTATGGTCCAATCATCAGCCACGACCTGAGTGATCACACTGTACGGTCCGATCATCAGCCACGACCTGAGTGACCACACTGTACGGTCGGCTCGTCAGCCACGACCTGAGTGATCACACTGTACGGTCCGCTCGTCAGCCACGACCTGAGTGATCACACTGTACAGTTCGCTCGTCAGCCACGACCTGAGTGATCACACTGTACGGTCCGATCATCGGCCACGACCTGAGTGATCACACTGTACAGTTCGCTCGTCAGCCACGACCTGAGTGATCACACTGTACGGTCCGATCATCAGCCACGACCTGAGTGATCACACTGTATGGTCCGCTCGTCAGCCACGACCTGAGTGATCACACTGTACGGTCCGATAAAATAGAAAAAAAACAAAAACACGGCCGGTCGGCTCCTGAGGGTCGTTCTGGCTGTTGACAGATGTAACTAAAGATTGGTTTGAAATCTCCGAGGCAGGTAAAGTGTGTTTTTACTAGCAGAGGTCTGTACAGGTCACAATGCTAACAAGGCAGAAACGCACTACCTGGATCATCTGTGCCATCCAGTCTGCTGAAACGTCTAAAAAAAAAAGAGACAGCGGCGTAACGTTATATGGACGCACAGGTGGCAAGGAAGACGTGGACGGTATGGCTAGTCCATTTTGCAGAGAGAATTGGAGGTAAGCTAGCTACGTTTTACTAGCTATATCTATTGTAGCCTACATTGTTATCTTGATAGCGACGCTCTGATTACTGTAAAAACAGTAGAAAAAAAGGCACTGACGTTGGGGAATCGTCTCGTGGCTCTGCTTCAACTGTGCGAGAGCGTGTGGTCGGCCGCCCAAAATTTCTGACATGTCAGAAATTCATCCGATCGTCCGACGGACGGCCGGGAGGAGTTAATCGGTCCTCGATCCCCCCGTACACTGCACCGCAAACAACGCACGACGAAGCTGAAATTCGGTCCGACTCTAAAATGAGTCGTGCGGCTCAATTCGGGCCAGGCACGGGCTAAAATCGTACAGTGTATGCCCAGCTTTAGATAATGCATGAATAACTTGCGAGCAATTGCAGCGTTAGAGTACAATGGTATAAGACCATTGTTCCATTCTTGAAGGAAAGTCCTGATTCAGCAAAGGGAATAACTGATAGTGAAACACTGAAAACTCCTATGTTGTGTTAGTGTGTGTGTATCAGGGACCTGAAGTCGGGGGGGAGGGTCTGGGCTCCCACTCCAGCTTCACTGGCTGTCCGGGCTCTGAGCTCCTCAGCGGTCAGAAGGCAGTGGAGGCGGTAGAGGATGCTGGGCAGACACACGGCTTTCCTCCACAAGGAGGCAGGGATGGGGTGGATGGCACACAGCTCTGGAACCAGGATCTGACAACAACACAGCACTGTTTAGACTGGGACTGTTTCAGTACACCATGTATGGAAGGTGACGTGGCTGAAACTCATTTCTGTGTTGTTTTTTTTAAACGCGAGAAAATCCGATAGACTCCTTTCCCATTGCCAGTAGACGAGATAAGTCAAGTCAATTTATCTATGTAGCCCAATATCACAAATCAGCCTCAGGGGGCTTTACAATCTGTACAGCATACAACACCTTCCTGTTACTTATTCAGTCTCTCTTCAAACTCGGTGCCTACTAATTTAGAATGACGTTCAAGTGCCACTCAGACGGAGACCGAGGCCAAGATATATATACTGTATCACGATATAGCATGTTTCCTGGTAACTCAATAAATAAATAAAACAAAACACTTCCTGTGTGAATTAAATACTTGAGAAATGAAACCTACGGAGTATTTTCTCATTTTAAGAACTTGAGTGCAAAATGAACTGAAGTGAAAATTACAGAGAGAAAAAGAAACAAATATAGGGCCAAAGTGCAAATGTACGACGGAGTATTAGGGTCACACTGAGGGAAAAAAAATCTGAGCATTCCAGAATAAAGTCATAACTTTACCAGAAAAAAAGAAAACACGTAAAATTACTACTTTATAATATTAGGACTTTATTTTCATAATACTACGACTTTTTTCTCGTAAAGCTATGATTTTATTATCATAATATTAAAATTATTTTCTCGTAAACTTCTGACTTTATTCTCATAATGTTACAACGTTTTTCTCATAAACCTATGACGTTATTTTCATAATATTCCGACTTTTTTCTCTCATAAACCTATGACTTTATTCTCGTAATATTATGACTTTATTCTCAAAATATTATGACTTTATTCTTGAAATCTCCGATTTTTTTTCTTTTTTCTCAATGTGGCCCTAATACTCCGTCGTACCATAGACCTACAACAATGATAAATACAAATTTAAATGTAAACAAAAAAAACAGTTATTCATTTCCATTTTTATAAATCCACAGGGAGCCACTGGAGAGGAGCTAAAGAGCCGCATGTGGCTCCGGAGCCGCAGGTTGCAGACCCCTGGCTTTAGCCTATATAGCAGTAGAAACAACACAGAAAAATATACAGCATATGATAGACATTTTTATATTGTTTTGACGATACATATCGTCATATTGCCCGACATTAAACTGTCGGCTGGTTGTTTGTGTACAACGCACAGAGCTGGCCGGAAACAGTCTTCAAACGTAAAAAACCCAAAAGATGCAAACTGTGAATGTGCTGCACACATGTCCAAGGAACGCTCCTATACCTGAACTGAATAATATCAGCATATCACACATATCTTAATCCGAATATGCTCCATTTAAATAAGGCTAATTCAGAAAATCCAAATAGAATATGATGTTTACGTGACCGTATCAAATTTGGAATATTGTCATATTGGGAATAACAGTGGAATATCAGTGTGCATGTAAACACAGTCATTGCTACCATCAGTGTGACCACAGACGCAGCCGTTACCTGTTTGTTCTGCAGACTCTCCCACTTGGCCTTCCTCTTCTCTGCACTGCTGAGTGGCAGGGCTTTGCCCTTCTGGTTCAGGTGGCGAGGGGTTAACAGGTTCAGTCTGAGAGCACAAGAGAACAAGAGCCTCAACATCCACCTGTCCAACTCCAAATACACACGCATGTACAAATGCTGTCATTGATATTATAAAAGACAAGACCAAGGTTCAACGACTGACTCAAAATATTCTGAAAACCTCTTTAAAGAGTACTCCACCGACTCATTGTCAGACTCACAATGGACAGTAAAAAAAAAGGATCAAAATGGCAGAATCAGAGAGATCGTCTTTTTTATTCCTTGTATTCGTCTCCCTTGTCAAAACCTGACGCTTTACAGTAATTACCCACAATGCAACTGGACTGCGATCATTTCGGTGGGAGATACGTAATATCAATAAGAAGTGAAAGTCAATTGTTCGTTCCGTTGCAACGTCAGCGCCCAGCAGCAGAGCTACGCCTCCGCCATTTTGGACTGAAAGCAACTACCGGACGCCAGTAAAACGTCCGCCTACAAAGAGCCGTACAAAAGTAAAACTAAATTATTTCTATTGTATTGTCATAATTAATGTCTATACTGAAATGTCCTGTGTTGAACAATTAATATTATAAATATGCATACTATTATAACTAGTTACTTGTTTACTTACTTACTTATTTATTTATTTATTAACATTTTTGCCTAAAGCATAAAGTGAGCGATGGACATAAATTGAAATTAGAAAAATCCAGTTCACAGATTTTGAGAACAATCTCAAACGTTTTCATGTCAAGGATCCAAAATGGAGTCCAATAGACCACAGACCATGGATGTAGAAGAGGGTCCAATAGACCACAGATGTAGAAGAGGTTGTGTCTTGTGCTTTTGTGTTACAGCTACATTAAATCCTGTTGATGTCATGCTGCTAGCGCTACTAGCTACTGGCCGATAGCCGGTTGTTTGGGAACAGAGACATTAATCCATTCACCACTGTACAGGCTGACAGCATACAGCCCATGGGTGTATTGTAAGATAATAAAAGTGATGAATTACAGCCAACATATCCATTATTACAGCTACATACAGCTAGCAGGAAGCTGGCGGAACCCGATGTGTCATATGAGCGTGCAGGGGGGTGCAGTCCCGTGGGTCTGATGACCGTTTATTATGACGAGGAAAATAACTCTGGATTCAGCTGTCAGTTCATTTCTACTGCAACGCCATCTAGCGGCTGTTGTCAAAAAAGCACCAGAGTTTCGTCTCTTTGCTTCTGTACTCTTTGATTCGGACGTGTTTATGTTAGTTAGCTGCTAATGTAGCCTGCAGCATTAATGAGCAACTTGTAGTCTTCAGACCCGACCGACACCGACTCAAGTGACATCACTTCAGGACATTTAACAGACTTCACGCAGCTCCCTCTGGAGATACTAAAGGCTTTATATATATAGAAGTAGGACTCCCCAACACCTGGAAACACACTTTGATGTGCAAAACTGGTGGAGTTCCCCTTTAAGACATTGTGTAAGATCTGTTCACTTGCACAAACTGAGCAACAAAAAAAATGACACAAAATACAAGAATTAAGTTTGAGCTTTTGAAAATTCCCATCAGTTGAACTATCACACGCGGGGTTATAGCTACATTGAACTGTCTGGATGGCTGTGCTGCTGACCTGGAGGAGGTGTGGTCTACGTCCAGAAGCGGCTGGTTCAGGTTGGACAGGTCCAGGTTGTACTTGGTTTTGTAGTACTCGGCAAATGTCTCGTACTCTGGTGAAGGAAACTTACTGAGCGGCGTCAGGTCTGTGTACACATCAGCAACGTAGAAGCGGTGAGGCTGGTCGAAGTTACGATACCTGGGAGAGGAGCAGTGGGACAGTCATTATGGAGCTCCAACCGCCGTTTCAGCTGTCTGTTCCTCATACATCAGAAGCATTTATACTATGGGGGTGTCACCATTGGATTTGATTTTCAATTTAAACATGCCATTGTTGGACTATGGAGTCTTGATTGGTAGAGATCAACAGATCATTGGTTTTATGTCCTAAAAACTGTCATTTACACTTTCAAATTCTTCTTTAAAAAGAGAACTGAACTCCTTTTTTATATAGAAAGTGTTTCGAATATTAAACTACAACAGTCTACAATATAAAAAGTTGCAAAAGCTCCTCAGTACATAATCATTACAAAAACAAAACAGAAATCCTTCTGCAGTGCATTACAAGTGAGCTGTAATCTACAAATATACAGTTTTGTTGTCATCTACTGTCGCGCTTGTTTCTCTCCTCTGATCAGTTTGTGGGGGTCGAGGGCGGTGGAGGAGCTTTGGACAGTCTGTGTGCGCTGAGAGACAGCACTCATCAGTCCCGCTAGCTTGTTGCTCTCGCTTCCAATATCAGCTGCTCTGTTTCAACAACGTTGAGTTGAAAAACACCTGCCTGTAGGCTGAAATTAAACCGTGGTGTTGTTCTGTCAGGAGATGCAGTGACTTAACGTTAAACCAAGTAAGAGTAAAAGAGCTATGATGAGTAAGGAAACTAACTAACTAACTGGATAAAGTAGCCGCTAGGCCAGGAGTCAGCAACCGTTACTATCAAAAGAGCCATTTTAGGCAAAGAAAAAAAAGAAATCTGCCTGGAGCCACAAAACATTTGAGCTTTGTGATGAAGGTAACACAGTTTAAAGTCTAAGTATATAGTATATAAATCTAATGCAGTGTTGGGCCTAGTGCAAATGTACGACAGAGTATTAGGGCCACATTGAGGGGGAAAAAAAAATCGGAGATTTCCAAAACAAAGTCGTAATATTAAGAGGATAAAGTCATAACTTTACGAGAAAAAAATTCGTAATATTACGAGAATAAAGTCATAAATTTACGAGAAAAAAAGAAAGTAACACGTAAATATTACTACTTTATAATATTATGACTTTATTCTCGAAATCTCAGATTTATTTTTTTTCCTCAATGTGGCTCTAATACTCCGTCGTACCGTCGTACATTAGACCTACAACAATGATAAATTAAAAATGAAAATGTAAAATAAAGAAACAGTTATTTTTATAATTCCACAGGGAGCCACTGGAGAGGAGCTAAAGAGCCACATGTGGCTCCGGAGCCGCAGGTTGCAGACCCCTGCGCTAGGTTAATTCATGCAGTGTAAAATGTCATAGGCATGCAGGAAGTACCCTGAGTATCGTAGCGACAGGGACGGCCCACATTTCCCATGATGCCTGCCTAGTCCTAGTTTGTCGTTTAGTGTTTGTAATGTAATGTGTCTGTTCAGAACATGGTGGCTTTTGTTGGTAATTATGATGTTTGTGCTGGTTTATAGTTTTAACCATGAGTGAGGTGGCTGTTACATTTCTTGAGACCGGGCTGTATTTTCCGTCATACGCATGCGAGTGGACGGGGGCGGAGAAAAAGAAAATGATCGTTGATCCTGCTTTTGAGCTCCCTGCTTTGAGGTCGGAAGCCAATTTCGATCGATTTCCGATTTAGAATGTGACACCCCTAATTTATAAAAAGTAAAAACATACAGTATGGCACAATGGTACCTTGGAATGATGACGGCATCCTGGTAGTCCTCCAGCTTGAAGTTGAAGGGGTTCTGCTTGGTGTACTGAGTGGTAGGAATCCCAGTGCGGGCCTCAGACCTCTCAATGTCCTCCATGAACTTAAAGTCCATATCTAGTGTGGTGGAGTCGCCAACTGAATGAGCCAATGAGAGAGGATAACGGAAGTAAACTAATGAGCATCCCCACACACCTGGACAAAGTCATCCACCAAGCTCGACAGAGAGAGGGATTCTACTCACCGACATTCAGAGGTAGAACGCAGTAAGCCGAGTCGGCCAGCGTGGGCTTGAACTCCAGTGCTGGTTTCTCCAGGCGGAGGATGTGGGAGAAGATGTACTGGTGCAGGCGGGTGATGAGGTCGAGCTGGGCGTTGGTGAGCGTGAAGCCGGACTTCTGCAGCTCGATGGAGATGGTCACCTCGCCCGAGCGGGTGTACACCGGGAAATGGGGGATCTGGACAGAACAAAAAATTTCAGCTACCATCCATAACATATGATGAGAGGACGGCGGTGGAGACGTTTCCTTCTTTTGAGATGTGAATAAAAGAACTAAATTCCTAGAGGTGAAAAAATGCACATTTGGAGGGTATATCCACCTTATTCTCGGGGGCGTTACTGTAGAAATGATTGTGGGCGTAACTTCCGGTGAGAAAGCGGAAGTAGCAGTAAGCTAGTTAGTCCCATAGGCTAACCATAGTGGCTATTAACCACTTCTATTGAAAAGTAATTTGCCTTCAATTTAGCAAATCCTGCTAACGTTAAAATTGCATTTTCGAAAAAGTTCTTTTGGAGCTCTGGTTGCGCTGTTGGCGGCTGTACTAACAACCAGACAAGGCTAAATTTGTGGCTTCAACAACAATGTGTTGAACATGCACCCAAAACAGAAAGGGATTGTTGTTGTGACCAACGGAACAGTTTCCATCGCCGACCTACAGACGAGGAATCCAGAAGAATGTGGCTGAGAAACGTAAACTTGAAGAGACCACCCTAAACCCTTTAAGTTATGTGTGCTCACTTCATTTAGTCGTCAAAAAGCCAACGGAGGAAAACCCGTATCCTACTTTGTGGTTGGGCTACGAGAGTAAGAGCAGCAGAGAAGAGACGTCGGGTCCTTAAAAGGACGGACAGCAGAGCCAGGAGAACATCAGCTATGATTTCATGTGTAGGGAGGACTCAGCACTGTAGCATTGGTATAATAACAGCAAGTTACTTTCACTATTTTCTGTAGTTTAAAATGTAAGGCAGTTTATGGCACGGAGTGCAGGGCAGCATTAGACTGAAAATAGTTTAAGTACGGTTATCTGTGTGTAAAAAAAAAACTAAAACTCGTTACTGTGGAAGTACTGATCTGCCTCAGAGCTTTTCAGATTGTTCATCGCTTCACCGTCCGTAGCAACGGAGTCAATAACATAGCTAAATATGCTAGTGTAGGTTATCTGAGGCCACTTCTTCAGGTCGTCATCCTATCCCTCCATAGTAGAAGGCAGAGCTATGATCACATTATCCCCTTTGAGGTGTAGGAGGTGGTGCTCCCATATGTTTTACTATGTTTTTTTAACACAATGGCTCTAGGAGAGACGATTAGCCTACCGTTACCATGGAAAATGACGTTTCAGTGACACGACGCGCCGGAAGTTGCGCCCATAATTCACGCGAGGCATCATGGGGGCTAGGAATAAGGTGGATAGGAAAGTTTTAAGCCGGTGTGACGTACTCGAGGTATGGGTTTGGCAGTCAGGATGCCGAAGCACCTGGTGGTGTCCTCCGGTGGGTAGAGCTTCCTTCTGCGGAAGTTGAGTTCGTCAGGGAGAGGGGTGGTGAGGACCATCCCGATCACGTACAGGTAGTAAGTCTGCTCCGGTACAGCGTAACTGTCCCGCAGACACTCTGGTATCTAGAGAGGACAACAGAAAGGGAGAGACGATTTACAAAATTCAGCAGGAGCATTCCGAACGCTCACTGTTTTCTGACACAATAGAAAGCAAGTCAGAAATAATCAGACACTCATTTCAAATGGAAACGTCCGCTCAGCCACTGCAAAAAGCAGTGACGTAGGTAACCAAAATAAGCTAATCAATAAGGTTAGGAATAATGTGAATGCTAGCACTAGCTGAGTCAATGTTAGCTGGGCTAAGTTTGGAAATAACTGTTGGTTTCGGGTTTTATAAAGCGGGGTTGTATGTATACTCCCGTGTTCTGCGAGGTAAAATTACTGTTTTTGTGAATGGAGTCTGGTGGCTGCGAAGAGAGCGATATAACGGCTTCAGATCCCCGTCGGAAAGGGCCGTCCGACGGCGAGGTAAAGCGTCCGTGGATGGGAGCAGCAGAAAAACATATTTTAGACACCTAAAAATATAAATGATCAGTTCAAGTGTACGCTGTATTTAGAATGTTTTCACCGTCTTCAAAGACACAAGACAAAAACAGTAATTTTACCTCGCAGAACACGGGAGTTGCTGGTCTACCGCTGCATCGATCAGTTTGTTTTGTTTAGATTGTTTGTGTTATTGTGTGACTTTCGGATCCAAACCAATAGCAGTACATTGCTTAGCTTCCATGCCGGTACTACTACTACTATATAGCACTGTAGCAATGTCAAACTGCCTCCAGAAAGTTTGACTTTTTGAGGTGATCAATTGAAAACTATTATATGGTATGATATTATTTAAATCATATTATACTATATGATGTGCTTAGAGGTTTAACAGGTTGATCTTCAGAAGTTACAAACAGTCCCTTTAATGGTTCAGACACTGGAGCGCAGAGATGTTTTAGTTAGTATTGTAGTAGCCAGCCAGGGATGGACTGGAACAAAAAAATCAGCCCTGGCATTTTGGCCCAGACCGGCCCCATCACCGCTCATTTGTGATGTGTGAACCACGTTTTGTTGAAGGCTCTGTTTGAGGAAATCCCTTCAAATGTGGTTGTTTTGCATACTTGCCAATCTTGAGACCTTAAAAAAAGGGAGGATTTCAAAACCAAAGCGGGGGGTCTGGGGGTATTTGTTACCTGAATTCTGGTGACTTTAAAAAATTTAAATAACAAAATAATACACTGCAACAGCATTTTTAATGTTAAACTTCTAATTTTACCTTGAAATCTCAGGAAAGAAAACTGAATAATTCGCCCCTCTGGCATAAACTTTGCGTGTGAATATCTAGCATAAACTAATATTCATCAGTTATAATTCATTTTTTTTGCCCCTGCTGTCCCTTTTTTAGGATTATACATGCTGTACAGTGCCAGAAACAGGTTAAAAAAAAGTACATTTGACAGTCTTATCGGACCTATCACATTCAGACTCTGATGGGTGGGCACTTGGGGGTGGCCAGTGCCAGCCCCGGCCCCCAAACAGACAGAGACAGACAGACAGACAGACACAGAGACACAGAGAGAGAGATGGATAGTAAACAGCAGAGGATCAGAAGAAGCAGAGAAATGCTCTTCTGATGTGAACAGCCAGGCTTCAGCTCTTGCGGAGATTAATAGCGCGGCGCTTTGGTTAACTACGGGAACCCACGCGGCGCAAATACCCTGGCACTGTGCTGTTATGAATCACCATTATGAATCTCCCAGAGAACCTGATATGGAGAGGGCAGAGGAGAGTACCGGCAGCTTGTGAGAAGCTCCGGTACGCATGAAAAAGTCATGGCACGCCATAAGGAGTAAAATGAGTAAAATACTGCGTACCGCTACGTACCGGCCCACTTCGATCATCTCTCTTGACATATGTTGAGCCAGGCAGCCCAAATCTGCTTATCGCAAACTCTACACTCCCTCCCTCATCTCTCTCCCTCGCTGTGGCTGCCCGGCACAGAGCGATTGGGCCAGCCCAGTGTCAATTAAGGAAAAGAAATGGGCCGATTTACCTGTTTTATGGGCCCAAAAAAAACCAACATACATTGGCCCAAAAGGACGTCGGCCCACCGGGAAATGCCCGGTATGGCAGATGGCCAGTCCAGCCCTGTAGCCAGCTCATGAAATTAGCTACAGTTCACTTGCTGTGCCAGCTTTAATTATCTTTATAGCCTTTAAAGTTGACAGTGAACAACTTTACTTTTAGAAAAGTTTAAACAAATTGTTAAAACATTCACGATGCAAGTTAGAATGTACAGCTAGCTATTAACAAAAAACTAAAGCAATTCTATCTGTGAAGTTATTTCAATGAGAATATATCAGCGATAAAAGTTTGCATTCTTCACATAACAATCGGTCAGAGGTCAGTCTGACAGGTAGAAATGAATTGTATGAATGTTGGAGTTGCTTTGAGATGCTCAGCATCCAACAAGCGCCAGGGAACCGTAGCTGTAAATGGAGGACATTTTCTTACGGCTTTAGGGTAGCACTGTCTCCTCTTGGTGGAGCCGGGCCGGCCTGGTACGCTGGTCTCCTCCTCGTCGTGAAGGTCCAGCTCCTCCTCGTACTTCACCGTCTCCTTTCCCACCGGCATCAGGTGATCGTCCAGCTCACCTGGGCGGAACCAAGCAAGACAAACGAGCTGAAATAGATGCAGGGAATATTCTTTCCTGATCGTGCATCAGCAAAACTCTGCTTTTACCTATTTTGTGGAGCTTCTCACAGCATACTAGTGCAACTGCTTTCTCTGCCAGTCTGGCACAGTTCATCGTAGGACCCTGTAAAGACAGTGGCACGTCAATACAATGAACTGGATTCATTCTTACTAATTCCCAAGAGGGAAGGTTGGAAATATACGTTACCAACATTCTTAATGTGTAGATGTTCTTCCTCACCTTAACAGGAACTCGCAGAGGGGAGTTGATGGGTAAGTAGAGCGTGGACTGGAAGCGTTGGTCCTGCCTCTCTGCAGTTTTACACTTGGGTGCTAAGTGGGTGAATGGGTCACTGGGCAGCCGAGCACAGTACCTGAGCACCACAGCAAATAAGACATTAACGGTCCCATGTCACGCTCATTTTCAAGTTCATACTTGTATTTTGCGTTTCTACTACAACATGATGCTGTAATGCTAAAAAAAAAAACTTTATTATCCTCATACTGTCTGTCTGAATATGCCTGTATTTACCCTCTGTTTGCAACGCTACGCTTTAGTGCATTTCAACGGAACGTCAACAGAATTGCGTTGCTAGGCAAAAGTTTGGTGCGTGTTTACGTTCCTGTGAGCTGATGTCATTCACATAAACTGCAACTGGAAATAAACTGGGACACATTTAGACATGTTTATGTTTACGAGAAATGTTCTAATAAGTTGTAGATTTGTGACATCACAAATGGACAGAAATCCTGACAGCTTGTTTCAAAGGCACGGTTTCTGAGTGTTCCTGCATGGGTAGAGCGTTTTGATACTTTTTCAGTATTTATATAGCACTTAAACCTGCTTTATAATATATGAGACATGAAAATGTCACTTTTTACAATATGGGACCTTTAATCCTTTAAACACAATAGAAATGGTCTGCCGACATTGTTATTTTTGCTCATGTATATTGTTATCTTAAAATGCTTCATATCCCTAAAATCTGTACAACCTAAGCTAAAGGTTATGCAAATCCACAAAACCATAATAATTGCTAAAAGTATCGAAATTAGGGCTGTCAATCAATTAAAATACTTAATTGCAAATTAATTGCACATTTTTTTATCTGTTCAAAATGTACCTTAGAAGGGAGATTTGCCAAGTATTTAAAACTCTTATCAACATGTTGGCAAATATGCTGCTTTATGCAAATGTATGTATATATTTATTATTAAAAATCAATTAACAACACAAAACAATGATAAATATTGTCCAGAAACCCTCACAGGTACTGCATTTAGCATAAAACAATATGCTCAAGCCCAACAGGCAACAACAGCTGTCAGTGTGTCAGTGTGTTGACTTGACTATGACTTGCCCCAAACTGCATGTGATTATCATAAAGTGGGCATGTCTGTAAAGGGGAGACTTGTGGGTACCCATAGAACCCATTTTCATTCACATATCTGAATGAAAGGTCAGAGGTCAGGGGACCCCTTTGAAAATGACCATGAGTTTTTCCTCGCTAAAATGTAGCGTAACTTTGGAGTGTTATTTAACCTAGTATCTTCACTCAATCTATCTTTAAATATTAAATAGTATCCTTAAAACTGAGCCTGCTACAACCCTAAAAATCCCAAGCGGCGTTAAAACGAATTTGCGTTGACGCGTTATTATCGCGTTAACTTTGACGATGTTGATGTGCTTTCATCAAATTTTAATAAATAAACATAAAAAACATTTGTGAATTCTGAATTCTTCTGAATGTAGAACCATGAACAAAATGTTTCCCAACACAACCAACATTATTTGAACTATGACAATTTTTTTAGTTTTTGACATATGACTGTGCTCATTTTTATGAGCAGCCTGCAAAAGTATCGATAGTGTCGTTGGGTTACGTAATGACGTTATTGCGTTGACGCGAATGACGGAAGCTTTAGCTTTCTGCTGCAAAAAAGAATGAATGCTCTAGCTATTATGGTTGTTATTTTAGACTGATTTAAACAGAATCATGCAAACAGCAATCTCCTGTGGGGCGGCCGCTAGAGGTTCGCTTTTAAAGGGGTTAAGAAATTCTTTTCTAAAGCTGATTTGTAAGTGTTATTTTCTTAATGAATTAAGACTTTGCAGAAACATCCCCCGTACCTGTTAATGTGTCCGATGGCTGTGTTGATGGTGACCCGGGGACCTCCATCCTCTGATCGAAGCACGTAGGGCGGGAGGATGTTGTCGTCGTCCAGCACCTGCTCCACTTCGTACTCGCTCACCTCCACTGACTTGGAGCACTTGTTCCTTAAGATCTGCTCGAAGATCAAATAAGATCACTACCTCATTCTGCTCAACGATTATATACTGTTTCTACCAACATTACCGCCTAGATCAGAAACTATCTAACATTAAATTCCTCCCAACTATTGACAAAGAGAACAGGTCACCTTCTCTATGGCCTTGTAGGTAGTGAGGTCTTCTTCGAAGGTTTTGGTCCTCTCACTGTCGGCAAGCATGATGTAGTTGGAGACGGGCGCTCGAGCTCTGCCTTTGGACTGGACGTAGGACCTGTACTCTGTGGGCAGGTCGAACCGCACCACCAGGTTACACTTTGGGATATCCACGCCTTCCTCCACGATGCTGGTGGCGATCAGCAGGTTGGTTTCATGAGCCCGGAATTTGCGGAGAACCTGTGAGAGAAAGAGGTTGGACAAAATACAGTCTTGATACTGCTTAGATAATATGTCGAGAAATGCCATTATATTTAACGTGATAACAAAATGACTGAACATTTTGTGTGACATTCACACGCTTCCCACATCATTTCATTATCAAAACTCCACAATTTTTGCTTTTATGCTCAAGTTCAGGATGGTTTCTTCCTGCATTTATCTCATCAGTACCAACAAGTGACAGGATCGGAATGGAACAGGACTGCTTATTACTAAAATTCTCACTACGTTGATGGGGACAGGAAATGAAAGTGTGAAACCCATCCACGCCCACAACTCATGTGCATGACTCATTTCAAGCCAACTTGTCTCACCGGTGTGAGGATGCCAGAATGAAAGTGACTCGGTGGCAGCCAGGTGCTCCAGATAAACATCAAAATATGACATTAGTGAGTTAGTAACGTTGGATATTCAGTTGTATGATTCCTGTCTGTATACCTCCTCTTGTTTCCTGAACTCCACCTCCATCTGCTTGTTGCGCGGCTGGTTCTTGCCGATGCTGTGGCCGGTGATGAAGTTGCTGCTGATGTAAGCCAGCTCTGGGTCCTGCTTCCCCGCCTCTTTGATCAGACTGAGGAAGAAACACAGACAAGTGTGTCACTAGTGCAGTAGTGCATGAGACAGGTAATCTGAAAAAAAACAAAATGCCACTAGGAGCACCGGAGGACACAGAGGCACATGATTTTTTTCAGATCGGACAGATTTCGGAAAGATCCCTACCGATTGAGGACGACGGCTGTGTACCGCCTCTCCACAAAGATGATCCCGCACAGGATATTGGTGAACGGTGAGGGGAAGTTGGCTTCAGGCCTCTCTTTGGCCTCCACCTCCTCGTCCTCGTCTTCGTCCTCAGAGTCGCTCCAGGACACGTAGTTGTCCTGGTTGCGGTTGTTGTACCACTCCACGCTTTCGAACTGCTGCCGCTCGAAGGGCTTGTATTCGTGCAGGATCTCGAGCAGCCGGAGGACCTTGGGGGTGACGAACTTGAGGTCCAGCGAGGCGGGGGAGAAGTGCTCCTCGCAGAGGGCGTGCACTTTGCGCAGGATGGTGTCGGTGAAGAGCAGGAACTTGCGGCTGAGCTCCTCCTGCTCGTGTTTGATGTACTTCTGGAGCTCCCGCACCATGATGCCCGCTGCCTTATCTGCACACCAGGGTCCCAGGACCTGCAGCACGGCCCGGCAGTCACCCAGGACCTGGATAGGACACAGACAGTGTGAACAGCAGTTGGATTTGTTTGGGTTTTTTCTCACTTATAGCCTCAAGAACCTTTCTGGCAACCTTTTTATAAACTCATGAACTTTTAACTGCATACTGACCAGAGGAAACTAGGTCTAAATTTAGCACGGGGAAGCCCAGGGACATCCATGACATCGCTGACTGGTCACACAGCAAGCAGGCAGTGGTTGTCAGTAGTGTCAAGATTAGAACGACTCATCAAAAAAAAGTAAGATAAGGAGAAAAAGTGGAAATGGCTTACAAGTACAGGTGTCACAATCCTCCAAAAGTCTCCATTCTATTTGACTTTTGATTTTAAGGTCACGATTTGATTTTTGATTTAAACATGCCCTTGTTAAACTAGATCAACAGATCATTGGTATTATGCCCTGACAACTGTAATTTACTCTTTCAAGTCTACAACAGTGGTTCTCAAACTATGGTACATGTTCCACTGGTGGTACGCGTGTTCTCTCTAGTGTTACGCGGAGGAATCTCTGACTATCGATTCCTCTGTAATGATGCTTTCCCACAGTTATGCATGCACAATGACGCATACGCACGCTGTATCATGTTTCAGTTTGTTTTGGACCGGAGACACGGTGAAGAGAAAAAAAAAGCGCTGAACAGATGACAATGACTATAGATGACAATAACAAAGTACAGTACAGTACTGTGTACAATACCCTCCCTGCCCTGACAAATAGGGCTTTTTGGACCTGCAGTGCATGTTTGTATATGTTGGCATGCTGGGGGATTCTCTGTTTTGTTAAGTTTTGTTAACGGAAACATTACTACCCAAAACAGTCAGTCCTGTACGGTTCAAAAACTCCTGCATATAATGTCATTTGTGTAAAAAGTTTGAGAACCACTGGGCTACAATATAAAAGCTGCACCTTTGTCAATACCTGCATCTGTGTGACCCACCTCAGTACAGGTTCATTACAAAAACAACAACAGAAATCCTTCTGCAGGGCATTACAAGTGAGCTGTAATCTACAAAAATACAGTTTTGTTGTCATCTACTGTCGCGCTTGTTTCTCTCCTCAGTTTTTTCCCCTCTCTCTTCTCTCTCTTGTCTGACTGCTTTTTGCAACCCATGGGTGTCACCAAGGGCGAAGGTGGAGCTTGTGTGCACAGAGCTGAATGACGACACTCAGCAGTCAGCTAGCTTGTTGCTCTCACTACCAACATCAGCTGCTCCGATTCAACAATGTTGAGCTGAATAAACGTGCATGTAGGCTGAAATTCAACCGTGGTGTTGTTCTGTCGGGAGATGCAGCGCCTTAACGTTAAACCAAGGAAGAGTAGAAGAGCTATGATGAGTAAGGAAAAGTAACTTACTAACTAACTAACTAACTAAAGTCCGCTAGCCGCTTAGCAAATTCATGCAGTGTAAAATAGCCTCAGTGTCCTGAGTATCGTAGCAACAGGGACAGCCCACATTTCCCATCATGCCTGCCTAGTCTCCAGGGCTGGACTGAGTAGTTTCAGTTTCCTGTTTTATGTTCAAAAAATGCAAATGTTCCTTTTGTTAGTGTTTGTAATGTAATGTGTCTGTTCAGAACATGCTGGCTTCTGTTGGTAATTGTGATTTCTGTGCTGGTTTATAGTTTTAACCATGAGTGAGGTGGCTGTTACATTTCTTGAGTACAGCTGTACTATTCCTGCAGACATATGCGAGTAGGTGTGGGCGGTGCTTTTTTCCAATGATCGAGATCGGAAGTAAATTTCAATAGATTTCCGATATAGAATCAAAATCGTGACGCCCCTACTATTTTATATATATACTGCATATATACTATTATGCACAAAAAGGCCATTTAGATCCTGACTCCACTTGGTCCAGAATAGTGCTTTCATGCTGGCAGTTGAGTCTGAATCATAAAGAGGTTGGGCTGTACATTTGGAAATATGGAAGCTTTAATCAAACACTTGTTGTTCAGTTTGTGTGCAGTAAAAAGTACACCTTACAAGAAGAAAATGCATGGTTGTACATCATAGTACACACACACACATATGAATTTGAAAAAAGTCAAAATCGTATGATCAAATAATGAAACAAATACAAAAAAAAAAAAAATGTGTATAGCTCTGACCTGTTTGGAGATGAATGTGGGATCACGGTCCTCTCGGGCAGCGCATATGTTGCAGTCATTCAGGAAGTGGAGAGCTTCGTCCAGCTCCGCCTGCAGACAGGAAGAGAGGCCGCTCTTATCCACGAAGGGGCCGCAGTCCAGCACCACTTCTCTTGGCTGAGAGGCGTATCTGAAATAAAATACCCCTAGGAGTTATTATTACTGTCATGTCTGTCTACTGCTATCGTTGATCTTCATTCATCGGGTGATTTTATGATCTGGGTTTTCCTTGTCTGTTTGAATGAACTGTGATCAGTGAAATCACTTGTTGCAGTGTTTAGTTGTAGCTCCCAATACTCATTAAGCCACAGATAATAGTTGTTCACCTCTGGTATAGGTCATATATAAATCACTTGTAGTACCTGTCCAGGACCACGAGGTCAGTGGCAGTTTCAGCATTGCTCTTCAGGATTCTCTCCAGATTCTGGATCTTCTGCTCCAGTTCTAACGGGTCACACTTCCCATTCAGAATGGAGGCCGTGAGACCCAGGATACGAGGACTGCATGAGCAGCCCTCAAACAGCTGCAGAGAGAGAAGAGAAGAGAAGAGAATCAGGTCATTCACAGTGCTCTTGGAACGACTGTTTGCCAGTCCTGCAAAGACAACACGTGAATTTTACTTTGCAACCACAATCTCACCTTCATTATCTCACAGTAAGGGTGGTCTGTGATGGCCAGGTGACAATCATCAAAAACCACCAAGTTGATTTTAGACAACGGTAAGATTTTATTCCTCAGAACGTGCAGGAATATGTGGCAAGTCATGACCAGCACCTGAATAAGAGAAAGTTGAGAAAGACATGTTATTGTTATTTAATACTCTTATCAACACGGGAGTTGACAAATATGCTGCGTTATGCAAATATGTGTGTGTGTGTGTGTGTGTGTGTATATATATATATATATATATATATTTATATATTTATTATTGGAAATCAATTAACAACACAAAACAATGACAGATATTGTCCAGAAACCCTCACAGGTACTGCATTTAGCATAAAAATCTATGCTGCAAACTGCATGTTTTTTTGCCCCAAACTGCATGTGATTATCATAAAGTGGGCATGTCTGTAAAGGGGAGACTCGTGGGTACCCATAGAACCCATTTACATTCACATATCTGGAGGTCAGAGATCAAGGGACCCCTTTGGAAATGGCCATGACAGTTTTTCCTCGCCAACATTTATTTAATTAATTAATTAATTTAAATAATTAAAAGTTTGGAGCATTATTTAGCCTCCTTCGCTACACGCTAGCATGACGTGGTTGGTACCAATGTGTGTTAATGCATTAAAGAAATTAGTGGCGTTAAAACAAATTTGCGTTAACGCATTATTATCACGTTAACTTTGACAGCCCTAATATCTATACAAAATTGTTTACTAGAGCACAAAGTTCTTCATAGATCTCTTCATTTTGCTCTCAAAGTGCACCAGATTGATGCATTTAACTTTAAGTTTGCACCCCGGACCCTTCCTAGATGGTCAGAGGTCCACCACAGCATCACAAAATCCGGTGGGAAACACTGCAGTCACAACATGTAAGCACGGGATTTGTGTTAAGGCCATGAGAATGATCAGCACACCTGATTCTCGATTATCTCTGTACTCCACCGTTGGTCGGTCCATGTTGAGGTCTCCTCCAAATTTGTGTACTCTCCCACTTGGAGGTCAGAGTGAGTCCTGACTGCAGCTGCTTGCTGAACTACAGACAAAACTGGACAACGTAGACCAGAGAAACAGTAAACTACTTGGGAAAAACTCCAGTCAAGTTAAATCGCTCCATGCTTTTGAATATAAATGAACAAGTGACACACTTAAGACTGCAATCACACCAGTACCGGCGGTGCGGCAATTCGCCGCAGGGTTGTGCGACGGTGTGGGAGAGTACTTGAATGGCCCATCGACTGCACAACTATTGACATCTTTTGTTCTTGTGGCTGGGTTGTAATGCTCTAGATCAGGGGTCAGCAAGCTTTACTATAAAAAGAGCCATTTTAGAAAAAAAATAAAAAATAAAAATAAAATCCTGTCTGGAGCTGCAAAATGTTTGCGCATTGTGATGAAGGTAACACAGTTTATAGTCTATAAGTCTAATGCAGTGAGGGTCAAAGTGCAAATGTACTATGGAGTACTAGGGCCCATTGAGGGAAAAAAAATCTGAGATTTACAGAATAAAGTCATAATATTACGAGAAAAAAGTCGTAACATTACGAGAATAAAGTCATAACTTTATTCTCATTGTACTACGACTTTTTTCCCCATAAATGTATGACTTTATTCTCATAATATTACGACTTTATTCTCATAATATTACGACTTTTTTCCCCATAAATGTATGACTTTATTCTCATAATATTACGACTTTATTCTCATAATATTACGACTTTATTCTCATAATATTAAGACTTTTTTTCCCATAAATTTATGACTTTATTCTCATAATATTACGACTTTTTTTCTCGTAAACCTATGACTTTATTCTCGAAATCTCAGATTTCTTTTTTTTCCCTCAATGTGGCCCTAATACTCCGTCGTACCATAGACCTACAACAATGATAAATAAAAATGAAAATGTAAAAAAAAAAAAGTTATTATTTCCCATTTTTAAAAATCCACAGGGAGCCACTGGAGAGGAGCTAAAGAGTGCGTGCATGTGGCTCCAGAGTCGCAGGTTGCAGACCCCTGCTCTAGATCGATGGTTACATGATTGGCCACCGCAGCGTGACGTCAGGCTGCGTTTCTCCAAAAGCTGATTCTGTTTCTACCTTTATGCTGCTGTTTTTCAGCACTCCCTGCGGCCACCGCAGCCCAAACCAGGGTTGGAAATTAGCACCTGCCACCAGCCAAATGCTGGTAAAATATGCAAGTGGCTGCTAGATTTGCTTCACTCACCAGCCAAAAAAACAATGGTAGTCTATTGAGTGGCTGCTAGATTTTGGAAGCCACCATCCACTTTGGCAGGTGGACAAAAAAAAGTTAATTTCCAACCTTGAAACGCACTAACCCTATTCAAAAGGGACTGCGCTAGACTTTAAGTTTTCACCGCACCGCTGGATCTGGTGTGAATGCAGTCTAAAGTACATGGAAACTTCTGTGGCACATTGAAACACAATAATGCAGGCATTGTGTAATGCAGGTACCTGTGTTCACCAGAAAAACAGTCCTCTTCGCATTTTCGTGGTAGTGTCCACGGATTTGGTGGGAGAGCTCCTTTGTTAGAAGTACTGCAATAAAGGTCTTCCCTGAGCCAGTATTCAAGCAGACGATAGTATTATGTTCAAGAGCTGCTTCAAGAAGTTCTACCTGTGGAGGAAGACACAGGTTCACAGACGGTGAGCTGATGAAGTGTCACCTAAAATAAATACAATGCTCATGGATGAAAACAAGAGAACAGCTATGAATAGCTCTTAATTTGTTACATGAATGCCTTTAGCCTGTACATGTTTACAATGCATCAAGCGGATAGAAACACATGCATGTGGATGGCAGCCTCCTTACCTGATATTTCCTAGGTGTATAGATGTTATCATGGATAGCCTCCTGCTGCCATGGCAGACCAAAGAAAGGCCCCATGGGTGAAGTGGCAGGGGTGACAAGCTGTAGGCCTGCCATGCTTCAAAGAGGTGGAGGTGAGGGGGCTGGGCTCCTCCAGTCGGCCGCTTTATCTCATTTCATCATCCTCTTCTTTTCAGAAGTTCACTGGCAGGGGAGATGAGGATACTGTGTTAATGTACTGGCAGATACAACAGTGGACACCCTGTTCACACATGCATTAATATGCCTATTGGGTGATCCGATCACAAGTGGACAGCTCTAGGTACAGGTGTGAATACATTCAAGACGCATTGAGGACGCATTGAGGACGCATTGAGACCACATTCAGAGGTGGTCTGGGCCGCATATGGCCATATTCTTTTAGCAGTGTGTACGCGAAAGTGTCCTGGGGCCACATTAAAAGACCGCCTACTCAACTGACGTCCTGCTGGGATCCTCGAATACAGTATTTCAGAGAACAAGAACAGCTTGTTTACAGCTTGAGAAAAAGATTGTTCAGAGCTGAAGAACAGCTCGTTTAGAGCTGAAAAACAGATGGTTTAGAGCTGAAGAACAGATGGTTTAGAGCTGAAAAACAGATGGTTTAGAGCTGAAGAACAGATGGTTTAGAGCTGAAGAACAGATGGTTTAGAGCTGAAGAACAGATGGTTTAGAGCTAAAAAACAGATGGTTTAGAGCTGAAGAACAGCTCGTTTAGAGCTGAAGAACAGATGGTTTAGAGCTGAAGAACAGATGGTTTAGAGCTGAAGAACAGATGGTTTAGACCTGAAGAACAGATGGTTTAGAGCTGAAAAACAGATGGTTTAGAGCTGAAGAACAGATGGTTTAGAGCTGAAAAACAGATGGTTTAGAGCTGAAGAACAGCTCGTTTAGAGCTGAAGAACAGATGGTTTAGAGCTGAAGAACAGATGGTTTAGAGCTGAAGAACAGATGGTTTAGAGCTGAAGAACAGATGGTTTAGAGCTGAAGAACAGATGGTTTAGAGCTGAAGAACAGATGGTTTAGACCTGAAGAACAGATGGGTTAGAGCTGAAGAACAGATGGTTTAGACCTGAAGAACAGATGGGTTAGAGCTGAAGAACAGATGGTTTAGAGCTGAAGAACAGATGGTTTAGACCTGAAGAACAGATGGTTTAGAGCTGAAGAACAGATGGGTTAGAGCTGAAGAACAGATGGGTTAGAGCTGAAGAACAGATGGTTTAGAGCTGAAGAACAGATGGTTTAGAGCTGAAGAACAGCTCGTTTAGAGCAGAAAAACAGATGGTTTAGACCTGAAGAACAGATGGTGTAGAGGAGAAAAACAGCTCATTTAGAGCAGAAAAACAACTTGTTTAGAGCAGAAGAACAGCTTGTTTAGAGCTGTAGAACAGGTCTGTCCGCAAGACGACAACCAAACAACTTTTTAAATGCTTGTCTTCTGAATGGAGTTCGGATCGATCAGTGCCAGGCTATGCTAACATAGTAGTTGCTCCATTAACACTCAACGTAACATCATCTAGGCATAAATACGGCACTGACGTTGTTGTAAAGTCTGTCCTAGAGACAACAATCAAACAACTTTTAAAATGCTTAAAGTCATCTACGCATAAATACGGCAGCGACGTTGTTGTCTATAGACAGTCTGTGGTTTATACACATACATTTATACACAGAGTTTCGTCCGGTCTCTGTACAAATATGATGCATTATCGTAGCTTTGGGTGACCACAGACGGCTACAATATTTTTTTCCTCCATTTCTGATTCAACGTCAAGACGTCAGTGACGACAGGAGGAGAATCTCAACGCTGATAGGCTTTAGCAACACAGCGTCACGCAAATTTCTCGCTCAAGTTTAAATATTTCAACTCCTGCGAAAACGCGAATTTCGAAAAAGTTCACTCCGCTCTCGGTGGGAACACGCCATAGGAGCTTGAGAACAGTGCTAAAAGAGAAGATTACTTGGGGAATAATGCTAAAATAATTTATGTCCCAGGAAATATACTTACAGGTAATAATTGAGACTTTCTGGATGAGCAGACAACACTTAATCTGGGCTTCATGATAAAATATATCTCATTCAACTCCTGATGCTCTCCCACATTTAGTTGGAAACAGACCTGAGAAATCAAAAACATTGTTAGAATCATGTATTTCAGACATAGCACAGACTTACAGAAGCCTATAAGGCACATTCAGTGTAATAAATGACAATAAAAAAGTTATTCTGGCTGTAGAAAGCAGTAATAAAGATTGATGCAGGCTTCTGGATGACCTATAAATAACCTACACCAGAATCTCTTCATACACCATGAATATAAAATGTAGAGGAAGCATTCAAGTTAGCTTGGCTTCCACAGAGACCGCATCTGTTGCACATGTGCTGCTTCTGTTACTCGTGTGCTGATACTGTGCTAGTACTGTTACACTCAAAAGTAAAACATCTCACCTCTACACAAATGGGAAGTGTCCGGGACTGTGACTGGGTCCTCAGCTCTGCAGAGACAAAAGCAGAGAGCAAAGTGAGTATGGTACGGTACTGCTGGGTGCCAGATGCTGACGAAGGTTCAGGGGGAAGAAGGATCCATCACTGGACTAAGACAAGCTTTTCAACACATTTTTGACACAGCCCAAAATCGCCACCACAGCACACGACTCTGTTGTGAGTACCGCTAAGCCCCACAGCTGTAACCAATCCACAGCCGTCAGCTTTGTGCAGCAAACACCAGTCTTTATAATAACGGAGCTGCTCGCATATGCTGGCGATTAAAAACATAACACGACCTGATGCTCATCAACGGAGCTTCATTCAAGCACTTCATCAAATCTAACCTGATGATTTATTTGGTCTGTGCAGCAGCTCTGAAGTGAGTTCTCAGACAAAGAGGTGTATAGAGTGCAATATGCGGTATTATTGCCTTTTTTTTCTAAATTACTTTTTTTTTTATTACTTTCTTTTATTATATTTATCCTGAATTTAGTGCTAAAGAAATAAGCTTTATTGTTAGACTATTATTAGGTATATTGTTGTTTTTTAAATAACAAAGATGACCATTTTAAAACTAATTAAATACTTATGTATTATTTAATGCAGAACAGAGGGTCAATGAGGCGCAGCGTTTTTTTTCAGCTGAGATGCCGAAATATTCCCTAAAGTAAAAATATCAGTGCAAGATCGAGTACTTGCTCTGGATGAAGGGAAGGCTGAAACACGTAGAGAGGACGGACTTTGACCAATCACAGTTCATTTCAGAGAGAGAGCGTTCCTATTGGCTGTGCTCCAGCTGGTGGGCAGTGCTCGGTACTTCCTCAACAGGTCTTAACATGACTGTCGGGTCACAAACTTTCTCATTTTACAGCTAAACGGTACACTACAAGATGTTTCTGGAAACACTGGAGGAGAGAAATAGGCATTACAGTAACAGTAAATGTTATTATTCTATATTATTCTATTGTAAATGTGCCGCTCTGTCTGCAGTCGGTGGACTTGTCCATGTCTGTGATTGGTCAGATGCTGCAAACACCGCCCCGTTCATGTGAACGCGCTCACAGCCAGATGGAGAAACTCTGGGTTGATTTACTGAGTTGATAACCAGCGTCGTAGGACCTTTTAGCGTGATCTCGGTTGTTAAGGTTAGTGAAGCCAGATAACGAGAAGATACCCTGGGTATGTTAAACTCGCTTCGTAGTACAGGCCTCAGATCAGCTCTTACTGCTTGTTTTCCTCCGGTCTGTGAAATCTTGCAGATGCCGTTAGGAGCACCGGAGGACACAGAGGGACATGACTTTTTTCAGATTACCTGTGTCATTCACTACTGTCAGGATATAGTGACGGTTTTATGAAATATATATTTTTTTAATGATATTTGCTTAATTTCTACCCACTGCAGCTTTAACTTAAAATTGGCACACTCACTGTATTTTGTTCTGAAGACGGTTTATCAAACAGATTTGCATAAGAATTGATCAGCTGGCCTCTGTGTGAAATGTGTTCACATTAGGGCTGTCAAAGTTAACGCGATAATAACACCTTAACGCAAATTTGTTTTAATGCCACTAATTTCTTTAACGCATTAACGCAACTTGAGATTTTTAGTTGGCTCAGTCTTAAAGCTAGAGTGAAGATACTGGTATCATATGAAACTATAAAACCTAAGGAATCCATTGGTAGCAACCATGTCATGCTAGTTTTTGTTGTGAAGGAGGTTAAATAACGCTCCAAACTTAAACGCTACATTTTTGCGAGGAAAAACTGGCATGGCCATTTTCAAAGAGGTCCCTTGACCTCTGACCTCCAGATATGTGAATGTAAATGGGTTCTATGGGTACCCACGAGTCTCCCCTTTACAGACATGCCCACTTTATGATAATCACATGCAGTTTGGGGCAAGTTATAGTCAAGTCAGCACACTGACACACTGACAGCTGTTGTTGCCTGTTGGGCTGCAGTTTGCCATGTTATGATTTGAGCATATTGTTTTATGCTAAATGCAGTACCTGTGAGGGTTTCTGGATCAATATTTGTCATTGTTTTTTGTTAATTGATTTACAATAATAAATATATACATACATTTGCATGAAGCAGCATATTTGTCCACTCCCATGTTGATAAGAGTATTAAATACTTGACAAATCTCCCTTTAAGGTACATTTTGATCAGATAAAAAATGTGCAATTAATTTGCAATTAACTATGGACAATCATGTGATTAATCTCTATTTAATATTTTAATCTATTGACAGCCCTAGTTCACGTCTTGAGAAGCTTACACCATAAGATTAACTTTATACGTATTCAGATATTTACCTTAACACTATGCATATTGTACCTGTTACAGGAAGAGTTACAGGAATGCCAGATCCAACATAGACAGACTGACAAGGCAACAAAATGGAAACAAGATTTTAAGTCTTTCTCACACATGACAACAACATTTCATATTGCAAAAACATTTACAAAGAAGTGTTGGTCTGGCAAGGGGCTTAAGTAACCTTGATCCTAACGTCAGTTTTAAATGGCTGAATCTTCCACACCTGTGAGCTCATACTGACATGCCAACACATTTGTTGTCACACAGTTTTGCTGCCTGAAAGAGAGGAATGTCTCTGGCAGCTAGGCTATATCAAGCATGGCATACATACAGAACACAGTGTCCAGAACATAAGCCAGAATAATTCATTTTCCCTACAACACATCCAGTGACTGTCATTAAACATATAACCTAGGGCAGAGGTCAGCAAACTGCGGCTCCGGAGCCACATGCGGCTCTTTAGCTCCTCTCCAGTGGCTCCCTGTGGATTTTTAAAATGGAAATGAATAACTGTTTTTTGTTTACATTTTCATTTATTTTATCATTGTTGTAGGTCTTTGGTACAACGAAGTATTAGGGCCACATTGAGGCAAAATAAATAAATCTGAGATTTCGAGGATAAAGTCGTAATATTATAAAGTAGTAATTTTACGTGTTACTTTCTTTTTTTCTCGCAAAGTTATGACTTTATTCTAGTGATATTACGACTCTTTTTCTCGTAAAGTTGTGACTTTATTCTCGAAATGTTACGACTTTTTTCTCGTAATATTGTGACTTTATTCTGGAAATCTCAGATATTTTTTCCCTCAATGTGGCCCTAATACTTCGTAGTACATTTGCACTTTGGCCCTCACTGCATTAGCCTTATATATTATATACTTACAGACTATAAACTGTGTTACCTTCATCACAATGATCAAATGCTCAAAAGGCTCCAGACAGATTTTTTATATTTGTTTTGCCTAAAATGGCTCTTTTGATAGTAAAGGTTGCTGACCCCTGACCTAGGGCCAGTATGACATTTCTACGATTCTCTGTACACAATATTAAGCTATCATCATGTTTACACTGTAGTATTAGCAGCTTCCACTCTCAGAATGTAAACATGAACACATATGACCATCAGAAGCCTTAGCTGGACACTTGACCATTAAGTTAACGTTGAATTGACTAGCAGAGACCATGCTGAGTAACATTAGCTAGTTGGTTAGCAACTAAGCAGCTCAATTACGGCCAAGTATTTCACATGTTAGCTAACTAGCCGGGTTCATACACGTTACCAGAACGTTATAGCAACGTTATTAAATACTTGGAGAAGCCTTTTAGAGATGACCTGCACACCAAAGAGCAACACAGCTTCTCCTCGGTCTCATTATTGGTGGCACAGTATGAACCGGTGACGGTAGCTTCCATTGACAAACAACCGGGCGCTAACGTTAGCATGTGACACATTAGTTCATTTAAGCTAACGTGACGTTATCTTAGCTGATACCATGTTGTAAAGAAAGACTTGCAACAAATGAAGTAGCCAAATAACTCCTTCTATTAGCCTCTTACATAGCGTTACTACCGACTGGACAAACACTCGATTGACTGCCACAGGCTAACTCAACCTAGCATGGCTAGCAGGTGACTGCAACAGGCCAAGGCCTATAGAAGGAGGCTGGGACACGAGGCTGGGACACGGGTCTTGGGGTATGGAGGTACACAACGCATGCGCATTGTAACTCAAGCTGCGGTCGTGCGTTGCGATTGGCTCAATTTCGACGAGTGCAGGCCAGATTTTACTGCGCATGCGCAATACACCATAGCGATATGACGCGTGACCTAGCCTCCTTTCCATAGGCCTGGCAACAGGCTAAGTCAACCTAGCAACAGTCCAGCTAGCTCACAGCTAGTCCAGCTAGTTGGCCCTGCTAGCTGTGAGCTAGCAGGGCCAACACATGCAGCAGAGTAACGTTACTCCAGAACAGACGCATCACACAACTCAGTACATGATCTAACCTGCTGTGTGTTCTTCACTTGATAGCCTCGGCTGAACAGACTTGATATCCTCCGTTGGATCTCCTCGATGCCGTTCACTCTTGCTGTCCCGATCTTGGTGGCTAACGTTCCTCGTTCACGGTGGGACCACTTCCTCTCACCCGGGCCTCTGCTACGTACGCCAAAACATGAACGTAAAGTGCGTCACTGACGGCCGCACGCTGTCACGTTACTCTACTAAAGTGAACGGGAATCCCTTCTCCTCCGTTAATGCGCTGAAAGTCTCTAAAGGTCTGTATGCTGTATGAAGAGTGAACTCTATGGTGTCCAGCAGCTCCACTGTCACTGGCCTCATAAAGGGGTCGACAGAGAAGAAACCGTTGTCTGACTTCACTTGCAGATGATGTTATATTATAGAGCTGCAAGGCAAAGTGTATATCTTTTTTTAACTGAACAAAATCAATCACAAAACATGTGAAGGAACACTTACATTTAGCTAAATAACTATTATGAAATAAAATACAATACAGATAACTAGAACAGAGCGAATACAAATTATACACAAGTTAATTTTTATTGTTACATTAAAAATAAAATACGTTATTAAATTATTAAAGGTACAGTGTGTAACATTTCGGGTGAATCTTTTAGCAGTTCAGCTGGTAGTGAGTCTGAGTGTTATAAGTGAGTCAGCCTTTTTTTTGGTAGTTTTTCGATTACATTTCAGCATTTCTTCATCACGGTGAATTCTAGTGTTTAAACTGCAGCCTGTCAGGACGTCAAGTCAACAGTTAACAGGAAAAGGAACGGCACTAGCTTTCGTACTTGGGTGTGTTTGTGCAGCTCTAGACACTCCACTGCTGTACCTATAATGAAAACTCATTTTGGACCGGAGGATTATATGTTCCCGGAGCTATGATGGAGTTCAGAGCCCTGTGAGGCTGATAGCTGGTGCTTCAGAACACTCAGCTGCTTCAACCTCAACTGGACACTGTAAATCTTGTTTTCTAACATTTGCTATCTTCAAAATGAGTATTTATTGTTGTAAGGCAGTCCTATTTTGTAAAACCTACAAGTTGATAAGAAATAAATATTAACATCAGTTTGCTAGCGTTAGAAGAACCCTGAAGTGCAGCTACAGAGCTTGGTGACTTTGTTTGCACAGCTGATACCTTTGTAATGTGTTTCCATGTGTAATGTTGGTGTGTCTTAAAGGGACTGTTTGTAAGAATCAGAATTGCTTGTTAACAGCGACACCTGTGGCCGTTAAGTAAACGAAGGCCAGCCTCGGGCTCGCGCTTGCTCGCTCTACATAGACATGAACGAGCATCGCTCAAAACAGTGAGGCGACACACGTCAGCTAAAACCACAATATCACTCTATATTTCAGCTGCTTGGCAGTAATGTTAGCTGACCAGACGAAGGTCTCTCCATGAATCAATGCTGATCCTAGTGTTGGCTCTTCCTGGTTCAGCCTCCCGACCGCGGCCGGAGTGAACAGGGGAGACACCGGAGTTTTGGTCGGAGACGATAACGTTTCTCTCTGCGGAGCCCCGTCACTTCACAAGACACGGGAAACCTCTGTTGGTCTGGAGGAGCTGCAGCAGTTATTTCTGCACAAACGTCCACTGTACATTCACTAGATATTCTCAGAGCTAAACTAACTCTTCTGCAGTGTGGAGTGAGCGCGCATGCACGTGAGGTGGAGCGAGCTGAGTGAAGGCAGGCAGAGGAGCAGAATACAGCAGAGACTCCGGTCCTGGAGACCAAAGCTACCGTCACCCCCGCGTCCTCCAACTGCGGCCAACACTGTTTAATAGACGAGCTTCACTAGATACAACCAAGAGGTTTTGGTGCTTCTGTGTAGTTTGTGTTGGAGTCTGAGTCTGAGCAGCGTAGCCACACGCGAGTGTGCATGGGACACCGACCCGCAATGATTTATATGTGTAAGAAGTTACAAACAGTCCCTTTAAGCATAGAACTAGAATGAGAGTTGAACAGACATTACCATTCAAATCAACATAGCAGGATGGTCAGAGCGGCAGACATTTTTATGTGTACCGTTGCCATTCACCGTATTCACACCAAAGAGTACGTGACAACCGCCAATAGATGGCGATGAGGTAGCGCTGCCACCATTTTGGACTGAAAACGCCAATGAATCTGTGGCCATGGATGTATAAAGAGACGTCTGTAATTCAGAAGATCATTTTGTACTTTATATTAATAATAATAATAATAATACTGTCCACATGACTCAGTCACATTAATATCTCCCTCCCAGTGTCTCAAACTAGTTAAATCAGGTAGCTCCATCACTCCTCTGTCTCCTCACAGAGAGATAACCATCCTAACCTTTTCTCATAATTACAACATCCGTATCTCATCATGAACACAGTTTTCTGGTAATTATTAGATCTATTTTGGTAATAATGAGATAGTAAGTCATAACCAAAGCCTGGATGTCTTCTTCTCTGGTCAATGCAAAGCGCTCACATACAAAGAAACCAAACCAAACATTTTCACAACGTAAAATCAGCTTATTCACAGAGTTTCTTAGTTTCTGAAAGCGGTTTTATTTATTTGAATATAGTAGATGATCGTGATACATTTATTACAGTGATCTTAATCATTTCATCTCTCCCAAACATGAGTCCTGATCCAACAGCAACAATGGTGACATGAAAATTGAATATTTGGAGCATATTTGAACACAGATCTGCACAGGTTAGTGTAACGTTCTCCTTCTGATGACGCTCTGGTGTGGTTTTGGTTGTTAAATGGTTGTAAGAAGACGGGTCACATGATGTCGTCCAATAATGATCTGCCTGGACCCGACTTCAAAAAGTACTTTGTTAAAAATACAATTATGTGTTTTGTTTTTTTATTCTGTAATAAAAATGTTCTCATAGTCTTTAAATGGTTTTGAGCAGACCTCCTAAAGTGAGGTCCTCTCCACGTAGAATAAACCACATTTTTATTATTTATTGTTTTATTTATTTATTTGTTTTTTTATTCTGTCATAAAAATGTTCTCATATTGTCTTTAAATGGTTAAAATTAAGCAAAATTCTTGTTCACAAATTTAAGTATATTCCTTAATGTACAAAATTAAGCAAAATTCTAATGAAATAAGCAAAATTCTTGTTCACAAATTTAAGTATATTCCATAATGTACAAAATTAAGCAAAATTCTAATGAAATAAGCAAAATTCTTGTTCACAAATTTAAGTATATTCCTTAATGTACACAATTAAGCAAAATTCTAATGAAATAAGCAAAATTCTTGTTCACAAATTTAAGTATATTCCTTAAAGTACAAAATTAACCAAAATTCTTACAAATCAAGCAAAGTCCTTGATCACAAATTTAAGTATATTCTTTAATGTACAAAATTAAGCAAACTTCTTGTTCACAAATTTAAGTATATTCCTTTGGTAAAAATGAAGCAAAATTCTTTATCATAAATTTAAGTATATTCCTTAAAGTACAAAATTAAGCAAAATTCTCATGAAATAAGCAAAGTCCTTGATCAAAAATGTAAGTATATTTCTTAATGTACAAAATTAAGCAAACTTCTTGTTCACATTCCTTTGGTAAAAAAGAAGCAAAATTCTTGATCATAAATTTAAGTATATTCCTTAAAGGGACTGTTTGTAACTTTTTAAGCGTATAAATGTAGCGGGTCGCCACACATGCGCGCTCGCATATGCGCGTTCGCGTGTGGCCGCTGCCTCTCCTCCTCTGCCTGCCTGCCTTCACTCAGACAGCGCGCGCGTTCTCGCTCAGCTCGCTCAACATCTAGACGTGAACGTGCGCTCACTCCACACTGCAGAAGAGTTAGTAGCTCTGAGAATATCTAGTGAATGTACAGTGGACGTTTGTACAGAAATAAATGCTGCAGCTCCTCCAGACCAACAGAAGTTTCCCGTGTCTTGTGAAGTGATGGAGCTCCTCAGCGAGTAACGTTGTCTTCTCGTTACCTACCGGGTGCCGGTGTCTCCCTGCTCTCTCCGGATGCGGGCGGAGAGAGCGGAGGAGACACGCTGCAGAGCTTCGCTGTATCAGCCTGCGCAGAGGCAGGAAAAGCCAACACTAAGATCAGATCTAAATCATGTTCATGGAGAGACCTTCGTCTGGTCAGCTAACATTACTGCCAAGCAGCTGAAATATAGAGTGATATTGTGGTTTTAGCTGACGTGTGTCGCCTCACTGTTTTGAGCGATGCTCGTTCAGGTATATTTCGAGCGAGCAAGCGCGAGCCCGACGCTGACTTTCGTTGATTTCACGGCCACAGGTGTCGCTGTTAAGAAGCATTTCTGAAAGTTACAAATGGTCCCTTTAAAGTACAAAATTAAGCAAAATTCTTAAGAAATAAGCAAAGTCCTTGATCACAAATTTAAGGATATTCTTTAATGTACAAAATTAAGCAAAATCTTATGAATTCATCAAAATTCTTGATCAGAAATTTAAGTATATTCCTTAAGTAGTCCGTTGGGACCGAGTCATGTGACCGAGCGGACCCAATGGATGAGGAACATCGACGGAAGATCCAGGTACTTTTCTAGATGGAGGTTGAGCCATTTTGGCATCATGCGCCACTGAGCAACTTTCATAGGACTGAACGGGGGCCCGCCTCCAACACTGTATTCAGTTCAAGTAAAAAATATAGTATATACTGTTTTATAATATTTACAGCTTGTTTAAAGGGAACATGCGTATAAAATGAACTGCTGGATGGTTGTGTGTTATAAATCCATCTGGATGTGAGATGAGCTCTTTGGAGGTGCTACTCTGCTCCCTGAGCTCCTTCCTCTTCAGTCGGCCCTCCTTCAGCTGCAGGAACACCCAGGTTATAATAATCAGGCTCAGCCTTCTCCCGTCTACCCGGCCTCTGCCCCCTGGTGGTCTGGAGACACATGACAGCACACAGATGTGACTTCCTGCATCACTCCTCTCTCTTCACTTCAATAAACACAGACTGAGTGCTTCATGTCAGTCAGTGGTCTAAACAACAGATGTGTGTCAGTACCTTATAGTAGAAGTAAAAGCCAATGTTCGCCAACAGCAGAATCAGCGGCAGGACGATCGCTCTGATGATAAAAGGCCTTAGATCTGATCAAACACATAGACAGTCATCACATCACATGACTTCATGAGTCCAACAGCTCCCATTAAACACAAACTGTAGTGACCTGAAATCTAAAATCACTTCAACATGGAGACTTATCTCCTAAACTTATTACATTTCATATTTACCTCATATTAAATGTTTGCACCTGATGTAATATCTTCATTGCGTCTAGTCTGTAAAGACGTCATCTATTTCCTGATCATTTAGTAAATTATGGTCCCATTTAGAGTCAAATAGACCATAAAGCAGGGGATCCTTTAGGGCCGACTACCTTGTGATTGACAGGACGCCACCGTTGTCCGGTCTGGGAGTTGTCTTACAACTTTAGCCCTTTCGTAGTGTGTTTCCAGTTTATCAAAGTTAATTGTAACATTTTGGTCAACTAAAAATGTCTCATTTAGAGTTTGGTTGTACTTAGCTCCACCCTCTCGTGTCACTTCTGGTTGCAAAAAAACAAGATGGCGACGTCCAAAAACCAAGATGGCTACAACCAAAAACCAAGACGGGCTACGACCAAAATTCAAAGTGGGGATGGCCAACATTCAAGATGGCGACTGCCAAAAACCAAATGCGACGGCCAAAAACCAAGATGGTCTCCCTATTCCGGGCGGGTTCCGCAAGTCCGTTGGCTCCGATTCATAAAGTTCTGTGAATCGCTCTTGGTCTGGCCCCTCCCCTGGGACCACTTTACCTAGGGAGACCCTACCAGGAGCTAATGCCCCCGACAACAGAGCTCACAAAAACTAGGGATGTGCATTCCTAGCAAAAATACTATTCCATAATCACTGAGAACTAGTCGATTCTTTTTCGAAAATAATGTTTGTGGGTTTTTGGGGGTTTTTGGACTGAATTTAAATTAAATATTTAATCAATAGTCCATGTCCATGGAGTAGAGAAGAAATTAGCGGTAAAGTTGTCTTGTGTTATTAAATGTACAGTAGTGTCTCAAACACACGCACTCACACTTTTTGCTCTCCCCACTTGTGAAATGAATCCGGCACCGTGTTCAGGATTAGGCATCGTACTGGGGACCGAGGAGACGGGTGATGGAGCGGTTGCCCCTGCCGCCACCGACGTCGGGTATATGCTAGGCCGTTCAGGTGTAACTGGCACCGCAGCATTTTTCTTGACATAAAAGCAATCAATAGTTCTCTTCATTTTGAATTACCGGTATGTTTTATGGTTGTGATGTCGCTCGAGGAAGAGCGACATAAACACACAGAGACAGACCTTTCAGGTGCACCGGTGCGACCAATGAAAATATTTAGTCGCACTAGACAGATTTTTGGTGTCACTCTGGAGTCCTGTGAGGGTGCAGGTCGTATCCACGCTGACCCTCAGCCACTTTCTACTTTTCCGTTTCGTCTCACTGCGGTTTGCTTTGGTTGACGGATACAGAACGGATATGACGTCACTTTATGATTTTGGACACAGCCATGGTAAGGAATTTTATTGAAGTGGTCATTCTCTCAATAAGCAAGTGGAATGGATTTGATAATGAAGCACTGACACAGCGCTTTGAAAACAGCAGCAAGTGGACAGACTGATGCATTGATTTTTGACATGGTAAAAGTGTGGGAGATGTTTAAAGGTCCTGATACACCAAGCTGATGGTTTGGGGTCGTCGGTGAGCGTCTGTCGGCCTAGGTTTTTTGGTGTATCCCGCACCGTCGGCTCTAGTCTGCCCGTTTCAGAGGTTTTTCGACGGAACCCATTGGTGAGAGAAATCCCTCTGATTGGCTGTTCAGCTTAAACAAATTAGTGCACGAGAAGAGAAACGGAAGTGAGGAAAGCAAGCCAACGAGTAAAGTCAAGAGGACACACACAGAAGGCTCTTCTCATTTTTCATCTTCATCTCATCTGATCATTCCAACACACAGATTTTTTTACAGCGACATGAACATCTGGAATGAAGCTAAGTGGTGAGTGAGAGTGGTGTGAAAATGGTCGTCAAACGCTGCTTTGTTTGAGTGCAACGTTTTGGCCAAGTGAAAGGTGACATGAGGCGACGCAACTGGTGGCCTTCGTCGCCAATAGTTCTCTGATGTTGGGTTGGTGTGTCTGGGCCTTAATGGCTGCGATGCCCATGGACAGCTTTATGGACCTGCTCATAGTGAAATTCCTCACTCAGTTCTCAGAGAACCAGAGTTATCCTGGTAACCAAACATACATTATGTCCTTTGTATGACTTTAGTTACTATATGACATGTGTAACACAATGACAGTAGTCACAGTGTCATTCCAGAAACAACAACATGGACCCTGTTGTCAGCTGATCATTTTCACTCTGTTCGGAACAATCACATTTTCCAAACCTGCATGTAAACAGTCAGCTTACCTGCGACAGTGAGAGAGATCAGACGGCTCTCAGACGAGAAGTTATGAGAAAAAACATAGACGTGATAAACACAGCTGTAGCTTCCTTGGTGGGCGGGCTCTGCAGCAGGAAACAGGAAGTGGGCGGAGTGATTGACAGCTGGCTCAATGTAGTTGAGTGCTGAGGTGGAGGAGGTGAAGTTGAGCTGGAAGGAGCCTCCTGGGTACTGTGGCTGGATGGAGCAGCTGATGGTGAAGGTGGAGCCCCTGAGCACGTGAAACCCCTGCTGCTGGGCCTCGGAGACCCCGTCCACAGAGGAGGACCCAGAGATGTTGGGCTGAAGCAGCAGGTCTGTAAACACAGAGAGATGATTGAGATGATGAAACGTCACGTTCACCCTCCCTTCAACTAAATGGCCCCTAAAAAAAGGGTGTGATTTCACCAATCTGACAAACACAGAGACAGACAGACAGGTGCCAGATGACATGATGTCATACATGATGTCACTGAAAGGCTTACCTGAGCAGGTGAGATTCAGGATGAGGGGAGAGTAATCTGATGTTGCACACTCCCTCAGAGCAGATCCAGACTCAAAACAGTCAGAGTTGATCCTCCACAAAATTCTGCTTGAGGACTCCTTTCTCTGATTTACAGAAACAGCAGAGCCACAGTCCAACTCCCTGCAGGCAGCACTTGCTACCTTCAGGCTCCAGTCAGAGTAATAGTTACCCACTGGTCTCCAGTCTCCCTGATATTTCAACTCCAGTGTTCCTGCACAGCGACTGTTTCCTCCCACCAACCTGACATCATCAGACTTTGAACAGAAACAAGAGAGTCATCAGTAAAAGAATAAAGTGAGTTTCATTAGAACAGAAATGAACCAGATCAGAGCTGCAGCTCCTCTTCTACCTGAGCAGGTGAGTCCAACAGCTTTGCCAGGTGAGCAGGTGTTTCTATCTGAGCCTGAGCTTCTACAGTCCAGGAGAGCAGACTCAGTTCCTCCACACTGGAACTCTTTGGTCCACATTGAAGCCTCTACGTCTCCATAGAGCGCCCCCTGGAGGACTGAAGGAGCCCCACAGCCAAGCTCCCTACAGACCACCTCTGCATCCTGCTGGTCAAAGTCAGCGTCACACACTGAGGACCAAGACTGGTTAAACTGGTTCGACTTCACCTCCAGTCTGCCTGAGCACAGACTAGTCCCATTCACCAGCCTGACAGAGTCTGGAGAGATGATAGAAGATAAAATAGAGAGAGATAAAAGACACTAAATAAAAAGATGTCATGAAACAACAATTCAATGATTCAAACTGGACTCAGAACAGTTCCAACATGAATTCATCATTAACAACAGAACACATCTTTATAACACCACAGACTGCAGCAGTTTTACCATCACATTTACATTTAATACACTCTAACAATTGTTATCCATTGTTGAACATTTTTAATGTGTTTTCAAACAATAACACAACATCATCATCTGCAGATTTCTCTCTTCTGTTCCTTCTGCTCAGCTACTCCACAATCTTTACTCTCCACACAGAGAAGTTACAAAGTTTTCATTCTTTCTTATTTTTCTAAGAATATGTGTAACCCAGAATAAAAATCTGGTCAGAAAACGATCCCTAAAATCTAAAAGGGATAGGATCTGGACTCTGTCTTTTTAAGGAGTTTCCCAGGGTGAAGGAGGCCACGTGGGTGTGGAGATACTGACGAGCCCCCGGCTGAGCTGAGCTGCTCAAAGTTGTGGCCAGTAGGTCACTGGTGCCTGTTATGGTGGCAGCTAAAGAAGCTGCTGGTGGAAACCAGTGGCTAAGAAAGCTGTGAAGCTGAAGAAGGAGTCCTTTCAGGCTGGTTGCTGGTCAGACCATGGGGACTCCTGAAGCAGCAAACATTTATGTTTCATATATACAGATATATATCTGTATGATTTACGGAGGCAGCAGCTCATCAGACTCCGTCATGGCTGCTGGAGTCAGTCTGCTGCCATTCTAGCTGGTGCATGTGTGTGTCAACCTGGGTACATTACTGTCATAGATGATGTCATAGATGATGTCACTGTAAGGCTTACCTGAGCAGTTGAGATCCAGGATGATGTTAGAGTGATCTGATAGTGTGCACTCCCTCAGAGTAGATCCAGACTGAAGACGGTCAGAGTTGAACCACCACACAGATCTGGATGAGGACTCCTCTCTCCATCCTATATAAACAGCAGAGCCACAGTCCAGTTCTCTACAAAAAATAGTTGCTACCTTCAGGCTCCAGTCAGTGAGAAAGCTATTCACTGGTCTCCAGTCTCCCTGATGTTTCACCTCCAGTGTTCCTGCACAGCGACTGTCTCCTCCCACCAACCTGACATCATCAGACTCTGAACAGAAACAAGAGAGTCATCAGTAAAATAATAAAGTGAGTTTCATTAGAACAGAAATGAACCAGATCAGAGCTGCAGCTCCTCTTCTACCTGAGCAGGTGAGTCCAACAGCTTTGCCAGGTGAGCAGGTGTTTCTATCTGAGCCTGAGCTTCTACAGTCCAGGAGAGCAGACTCAGTTCCTCCACACTGGAACTCTTTGGTCCACATTGAAGCCTTTACGTCTCCATAGAGCACCCCCTGGAGGACTGAAGGAGCCCCACAGCCAAGCTCCCTACAGACCACCTCTGCATCCTGCTGGTCAAAGTCAGCTTCACACACTGAGGACCAAGACTGGTTAAACTGGTTCGACTTCACCTCCAGTCTGCCTGAGCACAGACTAGTCCCATTCACCAGCCTGACAGAGTCTGGAGAGATGATAGAAGATAAAATAGAGAGAGATAAAAGACACCAGACACTAAATAAAAATATGTCATGAAACAACAATTCTGTTATGTTCTGGTTTAGACCACAGCGTGGACTCAAATGCAGCACACCACAAGAGTTTTAAAGTATGAACAAAAGAATATTTATTCCAAAAACCAGGTTCCAGGTTGAACATAGAACAGAGTGCAGGAGTAGGCAGGCAGGCAGGAAGCAGCCACAGCTGGCAGACGAAACAGACCTGAGCACAGAGCAAAAACGAGGTCAGTCCAAACAATCCAAAAATGAGAGCAACAGCAAAACAAGAGCAAAGATCCTAGGGAGCCTGATTAAGTCAAATACCACTGAGGGCGACGGAACGATCTGGCGATGAGTAGCAGGAAAGCCGGGGTATATATACTGCAGGTGTGATGATTGGTAGCAGCTGCTCCAGCCGAGCCCGCCCAGAGGAGGAGGAGGAGGAGGAAGGCCACACCTCCCGACACACTGACAAACTAGACAAACCAGGGGAAAACACACAAGAGACAAAAGGACAGGGAAACATAGGAAACAAAAGGAACTCCTAGACTAAAGGTAGTGAACATGACAAATTCAGTGATTCAAACTGGACTCAGAACAGTTCCAACATCAGTTCATCATTAACAACAGAACACATCTTTTTACTTTTTAATATTTTTTTTAACCCTAACCCCAGGGGACTCCTGAAGCAGCAGACATGTATGTTTCATATATACAGATATATATCTGTATGATTTACGGAGGCAGCAGCTCATCAGACTCCGTCATGGCTGCTGGAGTCAGTCTGCTGCCATTCTAGCTGGTGCATGTGTGTGTCAACCTGGGTACATTACTGTCATAGATGATATCATAGATGATGTCACTGTAAGGTTTACCTGAGCAGGTGAGATTCAGGATGAGGGGAGAGGAATCTGGTGTTGCACAATCCCTCAGAGCAGATTTAGACTGAACACAGTCAGACCTGATCCACCACACAGATCTGGATGAGGACTCCTCTCTCCATCCTACCGAAACAGCAGAGCCACAGGAAAGTTCTCTACAAACAATAGTTGCTTCCTTCAGGCTCCAGTCAGAGTAATAGCTACCCACTGGTCTCCAGTCTCCCTGATGTTTCACCTCCAGTGTTCCTGCACAGCGACTGTCTCCTCCCACCAACCTGACATCATCAGACTCTGAACAGAAACAAGAAAGTCATCAGTAAAATAATAAAGTGAGTTTCATTAGAACAGAAATGAACCAGATCAGAGCTGCAGCTCCTCTTCTACCTGAGCAGGTGAGTCCAACAGCTTTGCCAGGTGAGCAGGTGTTTCTATCTGAGCCTGAGCTTCTACAGTCCAGGAGAGCAGACTCAGTTCCTCCACACTGGAACTCTTTGGTCCACATTGAAGCCTCTACGTCTCCATAGAGCGCCCCCTGGAGGACTGAAGGAGCCCCACAGCCAAGCTCCCTACAGACCACCTCTGCATCCTGCTGGTCAAAGTCAGCTTCACACACTGAGGACCAAGACTGGTTAAACTGGTTCGACTTCACCTCCAGTCTGCCTGAGCACAGACTAGTCCCATTCACCAGCCTGACAGAGTCTGGAGAGATGATAGAAGATAAAATAGAGAGAGATAAAAGACACCAGACACAAAATAAAAAAGATGTCATGAAACAACAATTCAGTGATTCAAACTGGACTCAGAACAGTTCCAACATGAGTTCATCATCAGGACACATCTTTTTAATAGCATTGTCATTTATAATGACATCATGTCTTTATCAAACAATAACACAACATCATCATCTGCAAATTTCTCTCTTCTGTTCCTTCTGCTCAGCTACTCCACAATCTTTACTCTCCACACAAAGAAGTTACAAAGTTTTCATTCTTTCTTATTTTTCTGAGAAGATGTGTAACCCAGAATCAAAATCTGGTCAGAAAACGATCCCTAAAATCTAAAAGGGATAGGGTCTGGACTCTGTCTTTTTAAGGAGTTTCCCAGGGTGAAGGAGGCCACGTGGGTGTGGAGATACTGACGAGCCCCCGGCTGAGCTGAGCTGCTCAAAGTTGTGGCCAGTAGGTCACTGGTGCCTGTTATGGTGGCAGCTAAAGAAGCTGCTGGTGGAAACCAGTGGCTAAGAAAGCTGTGAAGCTGAAGAAGGAGTCCATCAGGCTGGTTGCTGGTCGGCCCAGGGCGACTCCTGAAGCAGCAAACATTTATGTTTCATATATAGAGATATATATCTGTATGATTTACGGAGGCAGCAGCTCATCAGACTCCGTCATGGCTGCTGGAGTCAGTCTGCTGCCATTCTAGCTGGTGCATGTGTGTGTCAACCTGGGTACATTACTGTGATAGATGATGTCATAGATGATGTCACTGTAAGGCTTACCTGAGCAGTTGAGATCCAGGATGATGTTAGAGTGATCTGATAGTGTGCACTCCCTCAGAGTAGATCCAGACTGAAGACGGTCAGAGTTGAACCACCACACAGATCTGGATGAGGACTCCTCTCTCCATCCTACAGAAACAGCAGAGCCACAGTCCAGTTCTCTACAAAAAATAGTTGCTACCTTCAGGCTCCAGTCAGTGAGAAAGCTATTCACTGGTCTCCAGTCTCCCTGATGTTTCACCTCCAGTGTTCCTGCACAGCGACTGTCTCCTCCCACCAACCTGACATCATCAGACTCTGAACAGAAACAAGAGAGTCGTCAGTAAAAGAAGTGAATTTAATTAAGATTAAACTAAAACTTGATTGATTTTGCTTTAATGATTCTTTATATGTCTTTTCTTTCTCTATTTACCTGTTGAGCTGTGTTCTCCTTCAGCCCGGAGTCCTGAAGAGAAAATGCAGAAGCAGCATGATTGGATCACAGCCGTGGACAGAACAAACACTCTCAGGTTGTTTTGTAAAGAATTTTCTAGCAGCTCAAAAACACCTCAGTGAACTCACTCTGGAGCCATTTTACCAGTTTAAAGCTGAAGTAGGCAGATTGGAGCAAAGGTGATTGAAACAAGTTATTTTTTTAAAACGGTTGCTATATTGTGACAGTAGTACATGAGACAAGTGTCCTGAAAAAAATCATGTTCCTCTGTGTCCTCTGGTATCCTCCAGTGTCCTCCGGTGTCCTCCGGTGTCCTAACGGCCTCTGCAAGATTTCACATACTGGAGGAAAACAAGCAGTAAGAGCTGATCTGAGGTCTGCTGTCCAGCTGCCGTCTATGAGAGCTGGCTTTCAATCACTCGCGAACTCCGACCAAACGGTCCAACTAGGTAGCGCTGATCAAATATGAATCAATATTATGTTACGTTAATGTCTATTTCTCTCCTCAGATGTTTTCAGAATCATCTTGTAGTGCATGGTTTATCTGTAAAATGAGAAAGTCTGTGATGGAGCACAGCCAATAGAAACGCTCTCTCAATGAAATGACCTGTGATTGGTCAAAGTCTCCCGTCACAAGCTGAAGAGATTTTAACGTTTTGTTCTACGACATAAAATACATCAATAAATATCCCGCTCATGAATTTTGAAGCCTTGATGTGTCTTAAAAAGGCGGTTGCTAACAAGTGGCCAAATGAGACGACTAAACGTCCTCACGCCGACTCGTCCTCCTTTACAGTCTTGTTGTGTTTATACTCGTGCTCATGTGACCGTGGTGTAGTTCGTTTACAGCCTAACTTTAGCTTTTTACTTCTGGGGATTGTGTTCACACTTCAAAAATCACAAAGTGGAGTTCATTAGTGGAGATTATCTTGCTGAACAAAACATGTAAGTATCATAAACGTTTGTTTGCCTCAGAGCTGATTTTCTGCAATAATCCAAAACTCAATGGAACAATCCCATTGGCTGTTAGTCGAGGGAACCAGAGTGATGCTAACTTAATAGGCCTTCTCTGCAGCATAAACAGTAACATAAGTAACAGAAATACGTTATCCCTGGAGCACACTATAGTCTATATAGTGTGCTCCAGGGTTGACCTATTTCTGTTACTTATGTTACTGTTTATGCTGCAGAGAAGGCGTATTAATCAATCCCTCCAGGATTTCACAGGTTTCTTTTGGGATTGTTGCCGTCTAAAATCCCTAATTACACGGCAGCTTTCTAAAAAAAATTGCATGTTTTTAGTTTTTTTTTTTTTTTTGCAATAAAATTGCAGGAGCAAGTGAAAATTGCACGAATTCCTTGTGATTATTTTTTTGTATAATTCATAAAAAATCAAAGACAACTTGTTCCAGTGAGAATAAAACCGCAGTGTTTTGAGTGTTATAAGTAACGTTACCAAAAAGACTCAGCATTACAAAACTTCTTACAAAATATACTTTATTTGTAAATGAAGAAATGCACCTGGAGGTATTCCACAAAGCTCACAGTCAAAACAGCATCAAACGTTTTACGTCTTTTTGTTGGTTTTTACATATTTGTGGTGGTTTTACGTCTCTTTGTTGTGGTTTTAAGTATCTTTATTGTGGTTTTAAGAATCTTTGTGGTGGTTTTACGTGTCTTTGTGGTGGTTTTTACATCTCTTTGTTGTGGTTTTAAGTATCTTTATTGTTGTTTTAAGTATATTTGTGGTGGTTTTAAAGGGACTATTTGTAACTTTCAGAAATGCTTCTTAACAGCGACACCTGTGGCCGTGAAATCAACGAAAGTCAGCGTCGGGTTCGCGCTTGCTCGCTCTCAATATACCTGAACGAGCATCACTCAAAACAGTGAGGCGACATACGTCAGCTAAAACCACAATATCACTCTACATTTCAGCTGCTTGGCAGTAATGTTAGTTGACCAGACGAAGGTCTCTCCATGAACATGATTTAGATCTGATCCTAGTGTTGGCTTTTCCTGCCTAAGTGCAGGCTGAGGCAGCGGGGTTCTCCAGCGTGTCTCCCTGCTCTCTCCGCCCGCAGCCGGAGAGAGCAGAGGAGACACCGGCACCCGGTAGGTAACGAGAAGACAACGTAAATCTCTGTAGAGCTCCGTCACTTCACAAGACACGGGAAACCTCTGTTGGTCTGGAGGAGCTGCAGCAGTTATTTCTGCACAAACGTCCACTGTACATTCACTAGATATTCTCAGAGCTAAACTAACTCTTCTGCAGTGTGTAGTGAACGCGCGTTCACGTCTAGAGGTGGAGCGAGCTGAGCTGCCTGAGTGAAGGCGAGCAGGCAGAGGAGGAGGGTACAGCGGCTACACGCGAACGCGCATATGCGAGCGCGCATGTGTGACGACCCGCTACATTTATGCGCGTACAAAGTTACAAATAGTCCCTTTAAGTATTTTTGTGGTGGTTTTATGTGTCTTTGTTGTGGTTTTAAGTATCTTTGTTGTGGTTTTACGTCTTTTTGTGGTGGTTTTACGTCTCTTTGTGGTGGTTTTACGTGTCTTTGTGGTGATTTGACGTGTCTTTGTGGTGCTTTTATGTCTCTGTCATGATTTTACATGTCTTTGTGGTGGTTTCATGTGTCTTTGTGGTGATTTAATGTGTCTGTGGTGGTTTCATGTGTCTGTTAGGTGTTTTTACATTATGTTTGTAGTGTTTTTTTTTCTCTTTGTGATCATTTTCCCTGTCTTTGTGCTGGTTTTGTGTCTTTTTGGGTATTTTATGTGTCTTTGTGGTGGTTTCATGTGTCTTTGTGGATGTATTTTGTATCTTAAGGTGCTTTTACATCTTCTTTTGGTGGTTTTACATCTGTTCTGGTTATATGTGTCTTTGTGGTGGTTTTACGTCTCTTTGTGGTGGTTTTACATCTTCTTTTGGTGGTTTTACGTCTCTTTGTGGTGGTTTTACGTCTCTTTGTTGTGGTTTTATATCTTCTTTTGGTGGTTTTACATCTCTTCGTCGTGGTTTTCCATCATTTTGTGGTGGTTTTACGTTTCTTTGTGCTGGTTTTACGTCTCTTTGTGGTGGTTTTACGTCTCTTTGTTGTGGGTTTTACATCTTCTTTTGGTGGTTTTACATCTCTTCGTTGTGGTTTTACGTCATTTTGTGGTGGTTTTACGTGTCTTTGTGGTGATTTGACGTGTCTTTATGGTGATTAGTCGTGTCTTTGTGGTGGTTTTACGTCACTTTGTGGTGGTTTTACTTCTCTTGGTGGTGGTGTAGGGATTTGGCTGTAACAGGTTTTGGTTATTAGCAAATTAATTAATAAATAATAATAGAATTATTAATATTAATAAAGATTATCAATAAACATTAATAATAAACGGGGCACCACCCTGGAATCAGGGACCAATGACCAAAACGTTAATATAGTCTCATTATATATGCTAAACTATCAATTTGGAATGTTGATTAATAATTAAATTAATAACTATAACCAGAATAGATAGTAAAGGTTGAAGGATATCGGAGTTCTTGACATAGCAGAGGTTGGCATTATTCACTCTTGTACAACATTAAAGAGACCAGCGTGTATATTCCACAAACATTTATTTACAAGATAATAAAGGTTTTAAACACAATATTAATCTAACTAAATAACTAAACTAAACAAACCAAACACAGTGTGTAAGCATGTGTGTGTGTGTGTGTGTGTGTGTGTGTGTGTGTATGTGTGTGTGTGTGAGAGAGAGAGAGAGAGAGAGAGAGAGAGAGAGAGAGAGAGAGACAAGATGGCTTCTTGTCTCAAGATGTCTGTATGGCCTACAGACAAAATGGCGAGCACTGTAAAACTACAAAGATGGCGGAATCAAAGATGGCCGCCAGCATGTCACCACGTGACCTTTTTTTTCTGCTGAGCACATGTGCTCAAGAAGTACAGAGAGGGGGCGTGGGGGGGGGGTGGTGATGTGGGGTTAAGATTATCTGAAGTTGTATGTTTATGTTTAACTAATTCACAGTTTCTGTATGTGATCTTAATGTGTGTTAGATATGCAGTGGGTTAGAAAAGATGGTTAGTTTGCATGCAAGACCTTGTCTATGTGAAGCATAAACTAAACACATCAAATGTGGTGAAGCCACCTACCCAAATATCAAATACAAATAAATCACCACAGTCAAACTCAATACAAGTACATTCTAGAAATCAGAGGTTGAACAGTCTTGCTCAGCCATGTGCGATTGCTAATGCTAAGGTAAGCCCAGTATGTTACCGATCCATGGAAGAAGAGGGTTTGTAATTCCATGTGTTGAAGTTATGGTTCCAAGTCAAAGATGCAGATTAGTTAGCTTGGTGCTAACTTCCTTGCGGTTGCTGTTAGAAGGCAGAATGTAAGAAGGCAGGCTCTCGCGTCTTCCGCCTCTTAAGTTCCTTGTGGTGCAATGGCTGTTTCCTAACAGACCATTGATCAGAACAGAGCTGTTTCTACAGCTTCTGGACTTGAGAGCTTAGGTGGGGAGAGCGGTAGCTCACCTCAAGCAGGTCAGCTTGGGTGAGAAGGTGAAGGAAGAGCAGAAAAAGGAGGAGCAAAGAGATTCCTCTGGTTTTGTTCTGGGTGATTTTCACACCTCTGTGTGAAATGCTACAGTAGCCAATGGCAGCTGAGCTGAGTTACTGAGTTCATGAGGTCACTTGTCACCAGCCATTTGCTGGGTCCCTACAGTGGTTTTCCATGTCTTTGAGGTGGTTTCCGTACGTTTGTGGTGATTTTACTTGTCTTTGTGGTGGTTTGATGTCTCTTTGTGGTGGTTTGATGTTTTTGTGGTGGTTTCATGTGTTTTTGTGGTGATTTAATGTGTTTCTGGTGGTTTCATGTTTCTTTGTGGTGTTTTTACATTATGTTTTCGTTTTTTTTTTGTCTCTTTGTGATCATTTTCCCTGTTTTTTGTGGTGGTTTTGTGTATTTGTGGTGATTTTATGTGTCTTTGTGGTGGTTTCATGTGTCTTTGTGGATGTATTTTATATATTTAAGCTGGTTTTACATGTCTGTGGTGGTTTTTCCTGTCTTTTCTAGTGTTTTTTTATGTGTCTTTGTGGTGTTTTTACGTGTCTTTTTGGTGGTTTCATGTGTCTTTGTGGTGGTTTTATGTCTCTTTGTCATGGTTGTCAGTATCTTTGTGGTGATTTTACATGTCTTTGTGGTGGTTTTATGTGTCTTTGTTGTGGTTTAATGTGTCTTTGTGGTGGTTTTATGAGTGTTTGTGGTGGTTTTATGTGTCTTTGTTGTGGTTTAATGTGTCTTTGTGGTGGTTTTATGTGTCTTTGTGTTGGTTTTATGTGTCTTTGTGTTGGTTTTACGTGTCTTTGCGGTGGTTTTAGGTCTCTGTGTGGTGGTTTTACGTGTCTTTGTGGTTGTTGTACGTGTCTTGGTCATGGTTTTGCGTCTTGTTGTGGTGGTTTTATGTGTCTTTCTGAGGGTTTTACCTGTATTTGTAATTGTTTTATGTCTCATTGTGGTGGGTTTACATATCTTTGTGGTGGTTTTACGTGTTTTTGTGGTGGTTTTATGTCAGTTTGTGGTGGTTTTACCTGTGTTTGTGGTGGTTTTATGTGTCTTTGAGTTAGTTTTATGCCACTTTCTAGCGATATTATGTTTCTTTGTTGGGGTTTTACGTCTTTATGGTGGTTTTATGCGTCTTTGTCATGGTTTTATGTATCTTTGTAGTGGTTTTTAGTGTCTTTTTGTGGTGGTTTTACTTGTCTTTGTTGTGTTTTTGCTTCTCTTTGTTCTGGTTTTACATCTCTTTGTGGTGGTTTTTAGTGCCTTTGTTGTGTTTTTACTTCTCTTTGTTCTGGTTTTACATCTCTTTGTGGTGGTTTTTAGTGTCTTTGTGGTAGCTGTATGTGTCTTGATCATGGTTTTGCGTCTTGTTGTGGTGGTTTTATGTTTCTTTCTGGTGGTTAAACCTGTGTTTGTAATGGGTTTATATCTAATTGTGGTGGTTTAATTTGATTTTATAGTGGTTTTACATCTCTTGGTGGTGGTTTTACATGTCTTTCTGCTGGTTTTACGTATGGTGGTTTTACTGGTCTTTCTGGTGGTTTTACTTGTCTCTGTAGTGGTTTTATGTGTCCTTGAAATGGTTTTATGTTTCATTGTGTTGGTTTAATGTGTCTTTGTGCTGGTTTTATTTGTGTTTGTGGTGGTTTTATGTCTGGTGGTTTTACCGTGTCTTTGTGGTGGTTTTAGGTGTCTTTGTGGTGGTTTTATTTGTCTTTGTGGTGTTTTATTTATCTTTGTGGTGGTTTTACGTCTGGTGGTTTTACCGGTTTTACCGTGTCTTTGTGGTGGTTTTATTTATCTTTGTGGTGGTTTTACGTCTGGTGGTTTTACCGTGTCTTTGTGGTGGTTTTAGGTGTGTTTGTGGTGGCTTTACGTGTCTCTGTCGTGGTTTTACGTGTGTTTGTGGTGGTTTTATGTGTCTGTGTGTTGTTTTAATGTCCCTTTGTGTTGATTTTACGTTTGTTTGTGGTGTTTTTTTGAGAAGGTTTTATGTCTCCTTGCAGTGGTTTTATGTCACTTTATGATAGTTTTACGGCTCTTTTTTGTGGTTTTATGTCATTTTGTGGTGGTTTCACGTGTCTTTGTGTTGGTTGTATGTGTCTGTGGTGGTTTTACGTCTCTTTCTGGTAGTTTTTATTTGTCATTGTGGTGGATTTACATGTCTTTGTGGTGGCTTTACATCTCGTGGCGTTTTTCATGTCTCTTTATGGTGGTTTTATGTCTCGTTGTGGTGGTTTTATGTCTCTTTGTAGTGGTTTTACACCTCTTCGTTTTCATTTTTTGTTTCTTTATTGCTTTTTGCGGGTCTCTGTTGTAGTTTTAAATTTCTTTATGGTTGTTTTGAGTCTTTTTATCACTGTCTTTGCTTTTGTTAAATCAGTCCATTAAAGTGGCAGTAGGCAGTATATTTTTGGCATCATTGGGCAAAAATTCCATAATAACCTTTCAGCATATTGTAATTCAAGTGTTCTGAGAGATAACTAGACTTCTGCACCTCCTCATGACTCTGTTTTCAGGCTTTAGAAAATCTAGCCCGTGACGGGAGACTTTGACCAATCACAGGTCATTTCATTGAGAAAGCGTTCCTATTGGCTGTGTTCCGATCATGTGACCGGTACTTGGCGTTCCTTCACCAGATTTCACAATGGCGGCGGCGTCTCAAACTTTCTCATTTTACAACTAAACCGTGCACTACAAGATGATTCTGAAAACATCTGGTGAGAGAAATAGACATTAACGTGACATAATATTGATTCATATTTGATCAGCGCGGCCTAGTTTGACCGTTTGGTCAGAGTTTGCGAATGATTTTCAGCCGGCTCTCATAAACGGCAGCTGGACAGCAGACCTCAGATCAGCTCTTACTGCTTCTTTTCCTCCGGTCTGTGAAATCTTGCAGATGCTGTTAGGAGCACTGGCGGACACCGGAGGATAAAGAGGAACATGATTTTTTTTCAGGTTACCTGTTTCATGTATTACTGTCAGGATATAGCGACCGTTTTATAAAAATAACTTTTTTTAATCACATTTGCTCCAATCTGCCTACTTCAGCTTTAAAGGTGATAATGACATTGTGTGAACTGGAGTTTAAAGGTGCTAAATGTGATATTGGGAGCGTTTCTATTTCCTCCGCGCAGCCGCCAACATGGCGACAGCTGCCCCGGGCGGCTCGCTGCTAACGGTGCTAACAGTGTAAACAATGGCAACACTTCTGACAGAGCGACATTACTCCTCTATATCTTTACATAGACAATAGTTGTTTGATGCTATATTAATGCGCTGAATTTCCTAAGCATCTTTAACTTCTCTGACCTGCATTTCTGTGAAACTGATCTTTAACTGGATAAGAAGTTGTTGACAGACTACATATCATGGTACTGTGGTTTCTGTTACCATGACAACCAGAGGCCTGTTTCACAAAACCAAGATAACGGATTAAGCCGGGGTTTTCCAGTTATCCTGGCTCAGTTTAGCCTTGACTCGGTTTCACGACTGAGTGGCACATTAGTTACCATGGAGATTGATTCTGTGCAGCTAGCCTGCTCCAGACCAGGCTAACAGCCAGGCTTAATTTATCCTGGTGTCTTATCTGTTCAGTCAGCAGTCACTCCGATCAGAAACCAGTGTGTGTTTTACAGTTAGTCCATGACCTTATGCATGTATTTTGCCTTATTTTTATTAGCCTGCATTAAAATACAATTTTTTAATGCAGGCTAATACAAATAAGTACAAACTGAAAACATACCATCATTCAGTTAAGAACTTTATTTTAACATTGTGATCATCATTCATTTTTATTTTTATAATCATTCATGTGATAATCATTATTATATTGTTATATTGTGTTTATGAAGACTGCTGTTCATTTTATTGTTAGAGGTTTGATGAATATATTATTGATTAGAAATGGCTGCTAAAGTTCACTGGACCAGTAACTTTATAGTGTACTTTATATTCATGAAACAACAGGGAGAGGACACCACCATGCTTTGAACTTTTATTTTTCTTGGATCACTGGTCTGCTGGGAGAGAAACACAGCAATGATTAATACATCTTGTTACTGTGTATACTGACAGTGTACATTGAAATGATCACTTCCTTCTCTTTCTAATCCCCTCAGTATGTATCGTTCAGTGTGTGCTGTACAGACATCTGACAGTTTGTGAATTCTGTAAAACACATATCAGTTCTTAACTCTGCATGGTGTGGATGTCCTACACTCACTACGATGCCAGGCTGCTTTCAGACTGTACAGTATCTGGGTTCTGTTAAAAATGATGTTTTCTGTGAGCACCACATCACTGACTTCTTATCCATTATGGACTAAATAAATATTCCCATTGACATAGGCTACATCCAGCCTTCTTTCTGTCTTTCTTTCTATCTATATAAATAATGGTAGTAATGGGGGAGACCATGCACAATTCCTGCTGTACTAATTAATGTGTTTTAAAGAATTACAGCACACACTTAAAAAACAAATATAGTTTGCAGAGGTGCAAATATCAATGAAAAAAGTGATTTATTTAAAAAGAGTCGACATTTAAAACCACAAAAAACCCTGCAGGGCTTGGACCGAGATATGGAGATAAAAAGGAAGACATTGAGGAAATTAGAAAGAGAAGTAAGTTATCATTCCAGTGCACACTGTAAGCATGTACAGTATGTAACATAATGTATTAATCATTGCTATATATATAGTATATGGTATCGTCGTGTTCTAGCATTGTGGATTAGTGGTTGTAATTAATCTTCATAGTAAATTTCCTAAATAATATATTAACTTCCACCGCTCACTTTTAAGGTGAAGTGACAGTAACTCCTTGAATGGTTTAATGATGACGGTTTCAGTTAACAGCAGTGGTGAGTGAATGTAACGTTATGGGCTATTGTTAGGCTACTTATGCATTGAGTCGGTCCGCTATTGTCTGCCACGTTTTTATCTCGCTGTTTTATTACAGCAGCCGACAGCCGTGTCTCCTTTTCTACATATTATATGCTTAACTTCCTCGTAATCTTCCATTAAAAGCTGTTTCTCACTGGGTTTAAAGTAGGGATCGACCGATTATCGGCCTGGCCGATATTATATTATCGGCTGATATTCAGTATTTTGCCGATTATTGGTATCGGCATTTTTTTTAACCAATAAAATGAATTAATTTATAAATGCGCTACTTTGGCTCTGATCAGCCTCCTCTCTGTGTCAGCCTGCTGTCAGCACTCTCCACTGTGCAGTCTAGCCCAATGTCCCGCCCACAGCACTATCTAATTGGTTACACGCCATGAGCAATAGCCAATCAACACTGAGGGTTACCGTGCCTCAGAGGTGCAGACAAAAACAGACAGACGGAGCTGCTCCGGTGAGCGGAGCCGTGTCCTCTCGGTAAGACTGAAGATATTGTTGTGTAAGTTCCAATAAACATCCCAATCCTCTATGCTGAAGTTGCAGAAACACCACGATCTTATGATCTATTTATATGCTGACAAGCATGTCCAGTTTACCAGTTACACAGTGGAACTGAAACCTATTTTAGCTTCTGATTTGTGAACGTAACATTACTCGCCCGTATGAGTCGGCATTTTTACATGAACGTTTACATGAACAACGTGAGCTGATGTGGAGCGTCGTAGAGCTTGAATGCGATAGCCAACGTCAATACGTTCATTTGTTGATCCATAATTTAGCCAGCTGACAATTGATCAGCTAGTCCTCTCAGTCTCAACCAGGACTAACGTTACTAACTAAGTTCTCTTTTAATTAAACATATGCTTTAATGCATTTCAATGGAGTTTTTTGTTATTCCCATTTTTGACACCAAGATTTTAATTTTTACTGCAAATGTATATCGGTTTAAAATATCGTTTATCGGTCTCCTTGATTACAAATAATCGGTATCGGTCCTGAAAAAAACATATCCGTTGATCCCCAGTTTAAAGTACGCAGAACTCGTTACTCCATTTCAGCATCAGTAAATCTGAGATCGACCTCGTGGTCTATTGAGGAAAGTAGTGAATGTGCATCTACCAGAATTACTTACACCTGGCTCAACCTAGTCTCTCCTCTTCAGCCTGGCTTGGCCTGTGTGAAACCAATTAAGCCAGGATGAACTGACTAGACTAGGTCAACCCTCGCTTTCTCTCTTATCCTGGATGTCTTTATTCTGCTTTTGTGAAACAGGCCCCAGGGCAGGCTGAGATAGCTATATCAGATTAATGCTCTCAGTGGGTTCTTATTATTTCCTGAAGATCTGTTAAAATCAGCAGAGAGTCATTCAGTATGTCGTCTCCTTGTTCATCTACTGTTTAAGAGAGGCTTGTACGTGAATGGATTGGTCCATCAGATCATTACTGAATATAATTACATTGATCGGATGTTGAATAATAGATTAATAATTGACTAAGAGAAGAACAGAATAAAAAACGTAATGTTGGTGTGTGTGATCAGTTTGTTCTCTGATTTAAAGATCAATAGAAATATATGTGAATAATAACACATAATGTTTAAAGCAGAGTCCTACAGCAACCACAGCAACAGCATCAGCACCAACAGGTGATCCATGACGTCCAGGTAGACCGTCTCTCTGCTCTGATCATCACATGTACTGTCCTCAGTGTATATCTGCGTACAGGAAGAGGTGGAGCTTTACTGGAATATATCTGATAAAAGTTTTACAGTGAAGAGTCCTCGTATGACCGAGTCTCATCAGTATTTCCAGGCCCTCATTCATTTCCCCTCAGCCGTCGGTATTACGTAACAGAAAACGTCACACAGAGGCCACTTGGAGAGCACAGGGAAAGTGGATTAAAATGTAACACACCTGGCCTTGAACACTTTCAGCCCCATTCACAAATCATCAGGAATACCTGCAGAAACGTTTCCTTTAAGTACATTTTACTGCACAATCAATACTTTTACTTTAAATACTTTAAGTAGAATTTTACTGCATAATGAAGACTTACTTCGCTCACAGTCCGGCTATAGAGGATAGGAGAGAGAAGAGGAGAGAGAAGAAGAGAGAGAAGAGGAGAGAGAAGAAGAGAGAGAAGAAGAGAGGGAAGAGGAGAGAGAAGAGGAGAGGGAAGAGGAGAGAGAAGAGGAGAGAGAAGAGGAGAGGGAAGAGGAGAGAGAAGAGGAGAGAGAAGAGGAGAGAGAAGAGGAGAGAAAAGAGGAGAGAGAAGAGGAGAGGGAAGAGGAGAGGGAAGAGGAGAGAGAAGAGGAGAGAGAAGAGGAGAGGGAAGAGGAGAGAGAAGAGGAGAGAGAAGAGGAGAGGGAAGAGGAGAGGGAAGAGGAGAGAGAAGAGGAGAGAGAAGAGGAGAGGGAAGAGGAGAGAGAAGAGGAGAGAGAAGAGGAGAGGGAAGAGGAGAGAGAAGAGGAGAGAGAAGAGGAGAGGGAAGAGGAGAGGGAAGAAGAGAGAGAAGAAGAGAGAGGAGAGGGAAGAGGGGAGAGTAGAGGAGAGGGAAGAGGAGAGAGAAGAGGAGAGGGAAGAGGAGAGAGAAGAGGAGAGGGAAGAGGAGAGGGAAGAAGAGAGAGAAGAAGAGAGAGGAGAGGGAAGAGGGGAGAGTAGAGATGAGAGGAGAGGGAAGAGAAGAGTAGAGTGAAGAAGAGAGGGAAGAGGAGAGAGAAGAAGAGAGAGAAAGATCCTCCTCTGACGGGTCAGAGAGATATACTACTGAGGAACGCAGTATGCAGAATGTACTGTATACTGCGTTCATCAGGAGTATGTAGTAAGCGGTTTGGAATACATTCTATATAGTGTGACTGTAAAATGTGAAGTTTGCTCCGTTTCACCTGCTGTGTTTGTGATACGAGGTGTGTTTAAGGTCCGTTGGAAAGCTTGGAATTTCTAGTTTACAACAATATCAAGCATGATATTGTAGAATCATAAGGAAATTATCACAGACCTTTTGACCACAACTTGTTCTTATATTTACGAAGTTTATTTCTGTACGACTTTATTGTTAAAATACTTCGTAATAAGACATAGTTAGTACGACATACACTTGGGTCACAGATTCGGAAAGCTTGAGACGTCAGCTTTTCAAAACGGTATGGCATGCATATGTTCTATAGATCATCTTCCATCGCAACTTTTGTGTAACTATGCAACAGGGTACGACCCGTCTCGATCCGGTACCGGGTCCATCGGGCTTAGACAATAGTTGTTTGATGCTTTATATTAATGCTCTGAATTTCGTAAGCACCTTTAACTTCTCTGACCTGCATTTCTGTGAAACTGATCTTTAACTTGATAAGAGGTTGCTGACAGACTTATGGTACTGTGGTTTCTGTTACCATGACAACCAGCGTAGGCTGAGATCAGATTAATGCTGTCAGTATGTTCTTATTATTTCCGGTAGATGTGTTGAAATCAGCAGAGAGTTATTCAGTGTGTCGTCTTTTAAATATAAAAACATAATTCAAGGCGGTAAGCACCCACAGCATAAATCCAGCTGTCTTCCTGCATTTGTCAGTTTAAACTGTGTTGATTTTAGTCTGGATTATGACCGTAACTTCTTTGTATTTGTGTAATATTATCATTGGATTTGAACACTGAGCTCTGATTGATAGCTGGAAGCTCCGCTTGAAAGCCCGTCTGAGGACGACCCAATGATATCAATTCCGATAGTTGTATTATCACTCTTTTACATCCACGACTATTGGTTTTGTGTTATTAGTCCTACTTGTATAAGTTATTACAGCTGCTGTGCTATTATTGTGGTTGCTTCTCTCTCTCTCTCTCTCTCTCTTTCTCTCTCTCTCTCCCCCCCCCCCTCCCCGCCCCCCAGCCGGTCTCGGCAGATGGCCTCCCACCCTGAGCCCGGTTCTGCTCCAGGTTTCTTCCCACTAAACGGGGAGTTTGTCCTGGCCACAGCACGCTTGGTGGATCTTGTTGGGTCTCTAAACTATGGTGACGCTATATAAAAATAAATTGAATTGAATTGAATTGTATTGAATTGAATTGGTCAGTAGGCGGTGCTTTCATACGAGTTGATCTCTTATCTGGAACATAACCTGCTCTGGAGCAGGTTAGCTGTTCAGCACAAGTTACCACAGCGATTCACCCCGGTAAGAAGAGAACGAGAGTTAACCCTGAAGTTACCTCGCTAACACCAAATCCTGCTTCGTAGTACAGGCCCCAGGTAGGCTGCATGTCCACTGACCTGCTGTCAATGACTTCACCTGCTGTTTCCAGACCAGTGAAGATTCAGCGTGTGACGGTATGTGCTATGTAGCCTATAGATGGGAGGATGTGATTATGATTGTATAATCAGCCTGATCAATATACTCGAGACTCAATATACATTCGAGAAAATGAGGATCCAAATTTTGCAAAAGGGGAATAAATGCACTTTTTCTCTAATTAATTGAATACCCAGATATACTACCAAAACAGTTGATTAGCGAAAGGAGTGGAGGGAGTGATGAAGGGGGGTCCAACAAGAAAATCAACCAATCATCCGCATAAAGAGATAAGTTATATTCAATATTCCCCATCACAATTCCCTTGATAGCTACAGTATATGCTTCCTTATACTGATAACCAAAGGCTCAAGAGCTAAAGTGAACAGCAGGGGACTGGCACAGCAACCCTGCCGTGTCCCCGCTTAAAGGTCCCATATCGTGCTCATTTTCAGGTTCATACTTGTATTTTGTGTTTCTACTAGAACATGTTTACATGCTGTAATGTTAAAAAAAACCCTTCATTTTCCTCATACTGTCAGCCTGAATATGCCTGTATTTACCCTCTGTCTGAAACGCTCCGTTTTAGCGCATTTTGACAGAATTGCAAAAGAATTGTGTTGCTAGGCAACAGCTTGGGTCCATGTGTACTTCCTGTCAGCTGATGACATTCACATACACTGCAACCAGGAATAAACTGGGACACATTTAGAATGTTTACGTTTAAAATTGTGTAAAGGGTCTAAATATTGTATATTTGTGACATCACAAATGGGCAGAAACCCTGACAGCTTCTTTCAAATGCAGAGTTTCTGAATACGGGCTGTGTGTATTTCCCTGTGGATTGAGTGTTACGATACTTTCACAGTATTTATACAGGACTTAAGCCTGCTTTATAATAAAAAAACATGAAAATCTCACTTTTTTATAACATGTGACCTTTAAGGTTAAAAAGTGATGACCTATTACCATTAGTTAGAAGATGTAGGGCAGGCATAGAGCGTCTTGATGAGTGATAAGAAAAATTCACCGAATCCATAATGTCTGAGAGCAGCGTGCATATATCTCCATTCAATCTGATCAAATGCACGTTCTGAATCAAGTGAGATAACTACAGACTCATCGTTAACTTTATGTTTAGAATACATTATATTAAATAATCTCTGGTGTGTTGAAAAAAGAAAATCTACCAGACTCAAAACCATTCTGATCAGGATGTATAAGAGATGAAATATGACCGCCTAGTCTAGTGGCCAGCATCTTTGCTACCACTTTCTGATAGTAATTTAATAGACTAAGGGGTCTGTAAGCCAACGGATCTGAATCCTCCCTCCCTTTCTTAAGTAATAGACAAACATTAGCCTCATAAAAAGATTGTGGAAATATCTTATTGACAAGAGAGTGTTTAATCATTCTGAATAGCAAGGGGCCGATGAAATCAGCGAAGGACTTCAAACATGCTGCACGAAACCCATCTGGGCCTGCAGCCTTACCACTTGGAAGGGATTTTATTGCCACTTTGATTTCTCCAACAGTAAAATGGGAATCTAGATCAACTTTGGCAGATTCACTTAGTTTGGGTAGTTCAGCAGAATTTAATAATTTCTCTATATCGTCATCAGATGCATTACAGTTAGATGAAAATCATTTTGCATATAGGTCTCTAAAGTAGTCATTTATATATTTAGGATTAGTTAACATTTCCTCAGAGGAAGACTTCATTTTTAAAATGGACCTACTCGCCTGTACGCCCCGCAGCTGCCTGGCCAGTAATTTGCCTGGTTTGTCATTCAATTCAAATTGTTTTGGTCTCATGTGAAGTATTTGCTTATTAACCTGATCACTCAAAATAGTTATATAGTTATATATTTGTTCTTCAATTTCATGATACCATATAAATCTTTTGTGGACAGAGAGGAAGTGTATGTGTTCTCATCATCAGAAAGCTGTACCTCTATTTCGGAGAGGCGTTAACGCCTTTGCTTCCTCTTCAGGGGTCAGCAACCTTTACTATCAAAAGAGTCATTTTAGGCAAAAAAAAAATAAAAAATCTGTCTGGAGCCGCAAAACATTTGAGCATTGTGATGAAGGGAACACAGTATATAGTCTAAGTATATAGTATATAAGTGTAATGCAGTGAGGGCCAAAGTGCAAATGAACTACGAAGTTTTAGGGCCACATTTAGGGAAAAAAATCTGAGATTTTCAGAATGAAGTCAGAATATTACGAGAAAAAAAGTCAGAACTTTACGAGAAAAAGAAAATAACAAGTACAATTACTACTTATACTACTACTACTATACTACAACTATAATATTATGACTTTATTCTCATAATACTACGACTTTTTTTCCCGTAAACTTCTGACTTTATTCTCATAATATTACGACGATTTTCTTGTAAACCTATGACTTTATTCTTGTAATATTATGACTTTATTTTCTAAATTTCAGATTTCTTTTTTTTCGCTCAATGTGGCCCTAATACTCGTACCGTCATACCATAGACCTACAACAATATAAATAAAAATACAAATGTAAAAAATAAAACAGTTCCATTTTTTTAAATCCACAGGGAGCCACTGGAGAGGAGCTAAAGAGCCGCATGTGGCTCCGGAGCCACAGGTTGCAGACCCCTGTCTTAGAAGCTTCATAGGTAATGATTTTGCCTCTTACCACAGCTTTAAAATATTCCCACAAAATGGAATCAGAAACAACACTGTTTTCATTATCCGACAAAAAATCATCCTGCTTTCATGTAATCATTAAAATGACTGTCTTGTAGTAATAAAGGATTAAAGCACCAGGATTAGAAAGCTTTAGGTAAAGACCATTTAAAGGGACTATTTGGAACTTTCAGAAATGCTTGTTAACAGCGACACCTGTGGCCGTTAAGTCAAAGAAAGTCAGCGTCGGGCTCGCACTTGCTCGCTCTACATAGACATGAAGGAGCATCGCTAAAAACAGTGAGGCGACACACATCAGCTAAAACCACAATATCACTCTATATTTCAGCTGCTTGGCAGTAATGTTAGCTGACCAGACGGAGGTCTCTCCATGAATCACTGCTGATCCTAGTGTTGGCTTTTCCTGCCTCAGCCTCCGGGGCTGAAGCAGGAAGAGAAACGTTATCGTCTCTGACCGGGTGCTGGTGTCTCCCTCCGGCACCCGGTCAGAGACAATAACGTTTCTCTCTGTGGAGCCCCATCACTTCACAAGACACGGGAAACCTCTGTTGGTCTGGAGGAGCTGCAACAGTTATTTCTGCACAAACGTCCACCGTACATTCACTAGATATTCTCAGAGCTACTAACTCTTCTACAGTGTTTAGTGAGCGCGCATGCACGTCTAGAGGTGGAGCGATAACGCACGCGGTGTGTGAGTGAAGGCAAGCAGGCAGAGGAGCAGAGACTCCGGCTCTGGAGACCAAAGCTACGGCGATGGGGACTTGATGTTGTGATAAATTTAAATGTGACGGCAGAAACCGCTGTTCAAAGAAATAAGTGTGAAAACACCCTCAGGGGGATTTCACACCCTCAGGGGGTTTTCACACTTATTCCCTTTCAGCCCTCCAAACAAATTCAGAGCGATTGAGTCAGTATTTTTTGCGCATATGTGAACACTCCAAAAGGACTCAGACCCCTCTGAAACTAACCAAACTCAGACCTCCTTTCGGTTCCCTTAATCTGTGCATTGTGAACACAAAGCGCTCCAGGTTCGCTTTGCCTTCTGCCGTTGTATTTTAGCCCTCTAGAGTTTCCGTAGACAGATCACACGCGCTTGTACACTGACGCTCAGAAAAACAACACAGAACCGTGGCAGCTCACGCTCACTCACCCTAACCCTAACCCAATTTCACACTTGGTCCCACGGAACCGTGGCAGCTCCCGCTCACGCTCACGCTGCTTTATTTCCTCATTCATTCAGTCCGTATTAAAGCGCGTATCGAAGCGCATTAATTAGCGGAGGTTCATGTCAGAATTTAAAGATATTAGTTTGTTACTCAGGACTAAAGTATCTAAAGTTACAGCTTTTATGTGCTGTCAGTCATTTCTTTGAACAGCGGTTTCTGCCCTCACATTTAAATCTATCACACCATCAAGTCCCCATCAGCTCACAATAAAACCTCTGCTTGTCCTTCTTTTGAGACGGTCATTTAATACCACTGTGACTGAGACAGCTATCAATTAGAGCAATTCCACTAAAATGTTTATTACACCTAATGTATAATCTCAGTTTATATTCTAAAAATCAGTATGAAGATGAGACCCGTAGGATCAGTGAATAATGATCTCTATCACTCCTGATGTGTTTGGTTGCACTGATGGAACATAATAATATTGTAGATTATCTGTTCATATTTCTGAGTGAGCAGGATGGTGGTGCAGCTGCAGAATGAGGCTTTTTTAAATAGGCTGTGAATAGTGAATGTGTTTTAACAGCATTACTCAGGACTATCTAAAGTTACAACTTTTATGTGCTGTCAGTCATTTCTTTGAACAGAGGTTTCTGCCCTCACATTTAAATCTCACATATCACACCATCAAGTCCCCATCAGCTCAATATTTGTGAGTGAGCAGGATGGAGGTGCAGCTGCAGAATGAGTCTTTTTAAATAGGCTGTGAATAGTGAACGTGTATTAACAGCATTTCAGTGACTGTTTAAATGTACTACATTTGTTAAAGTAGCTGAAATAAAATCATTAAAGAAATAAACAAAATGCAAAAATTAAATTAAAACTTCAACTTCTTCAACTATAGTGTGAACAGAAAGAGGACTGAGGCCCCATTAGAGCTGAAATGGACCAGAAACAGAACTGAGTCCTCTTTTAAATGAAATGACAATGTGAACACAAACAGAACTGAGTCCCTTTTCTGTTGGTCCACTTTTTGGTCCACTTTAAGAGGACTGAGTTTGGTTCATTTAAAAAGGACTATATGTGAAAACACCCTAAGTCATTTTCTCCATCACAAATATTTCCTGTACTATGTCTAACCATTAACAGCTCCAGACTGCTGGAAACAGAACCACATCTTGTCCGTGCCGTTTCCAGCCACCGTCGTGTCGAGAGACAGATTCAGGACGTTATTATGGAACATTTACCTCAGTGATCCAGAGAAGGATGATGAAAATGACAAGAAGAAGGGAACACCACAGTATGATAAATTGTTCAGAGTCAAGTCTCTTATTGATGACATTCACATTGCCTGCCAGGCTCATTACCACCCAAGGAAGGAATTGGCAGTCGATGAGAGAATTGTGGCAACTCAGGCAAAATCTGGCATAACCCAATACATGAAGGACAAACCAACCAAATGAGGGATCAAGCTTTTCGTGTTGGCTGAGTCGAGCAATGACTACACCATCAATTTCAACGTGTACAGCGGCAAATCTCACACAGCCGGTGCGCTTGGACCGGTGTACGATGCTGTCATGGACCCCATTCAGCCATCAAATCTCAGGACTGGATACCATATTTATATGGACAATTTCTACACCAGTCCCAAACTGTTCCTTGACTTGGCCAGCATGAATTTTGGAGCAAGTGGTACCTACAGGGACACCGGGAAAGGGTACCCCAGTAAGAGAGCAAATGCTATCACCAAAAAATCCAAAAGAGGCACCCTAAGATGGATCAGAGAGGACCCCCTGGTCTTTGTGAAGTGGATGGACACGCGGGAGGTGTCCCTGTGCTCCACAATCCATCCAGCGTTTACTGGTGACACGGTCAAGAGGAGAATGAAGAAAGGATGGAGATGGACACTGGAGAGTGAAAGACATTCCCTGCTCCAACCCCATCATTGCCTATAACAAGAACATGGGTGGGGTTAGCCTATCAACCCAACTCATCCAGAATTACTCCACGCACCGACAAACTGCTAGCTGGTATTGTACCTTGTTCCTGCACTTTGTGGACATTGCAACAACAAATCCTACATCCTGCACTGTGAGATCAGCAAAACACAAAAGGTAGAGCACATGACTCACAAGGACTTCCTGGTTGAACTGGTGTCCCAGCTGTGTAGAGTGAACAAGACAGGAGTTCCCATCAGCAGGAGCACTGACCATGTTCCCGTTGGGTCAGTGTATCTTTTGGTCATTTGATTTTCCTTTCACAAACGGATACTAAAAAACTAAAAATGAGTCTTGTATTTCAATGTTAATTTTTGTATTTTAAAACGAAAATCAAATAACCACTCATTTTTTGTTTTTTAGTATCCTTTTGTGAAAGGAAAATCAAATGACCAAAAGATACACTGACCCCGTTGCCATTGCCCTGGGTTCAGATGCCAGAGAGAAGGCAAAACAAGGCCTCAGTGGCTGCCAGCGCTGCCTCCAAGTGGACAAAAAAAGGAAGAACACACCATGGAAATGCAAGTGCTGTGATGTGGCCCTCTGTCTCATCCTTGACAGAAACTGTTGTGAGGACTGGCACGGATTTTTGTTGTAAATAGTTGTAGTTAGATTTTACGGACAAAGACCCCTAAAGGTTAAACATCTCTTACATTAACAGATAAAAATGTATTTTCCCCAATCCAGCGGGCTCAGGATGTACAATCAAAGAGCAGCAGGAGGAACACTTTCTGTCTTATTTACATATTCAGCCAGTTTTCCCTCCTGAACTTGTTGACTGTGTTATATGATGTCCTCTAGGTGGCAGCATTACTACACATAGGCATTGCTGTTCTGGTAGTAGGCCTACCAAGTACCTTGAATATTGTGTGAAACGCAGTTGTGTTGTTTCCTTTCCTGCAGAAAAGAAAGAACTAACAGAGAGGCTAACTGAATACTCTCAGATCTATTTGACACTATCTGGAACTGGATTTAAGACCAATTTAACATTAAACTTCAGATTGAATATACTTGAATTAATGGTATTTATGAAACCGTTTATACAAACAGAAATAAAAGAAATCTAGGAAATATTTATTTGGAGCCATACGCTCCATCTTTGTTTATTAAAAGCAAATAAGAACAACAGAAATATTTGAGAAAGTTTGCTCCGGCTGGTGGGCGGGGCTTGGTTTTGGCTTGACTGTTTTCAACATGGCTGCCGGGGCACAAACGTTCTCATTTTACAGCTAAACAGAACACTACAAGATGTTTCTGAGAACATTTGAGGAGAGAAATGGGCATTACAGTAACAGAATATTGATTCATATTTGAGCAGCGCTGCCTAGTTTAACCATTTGATTGGAGTTTGCGAGCGATTGACAGCTGCCTCTGTTGAATGAACAGCCAATAGGCTGAAAACAGAGCCATGAGGAGGTGCAGAAGTCTAGTTATCTCTCAGAACACTTGAATTACAATATGCTGAAAAGTTATTATGGAATTGTTGCCCAATGATGCCAAAAAATATACTGCCTATACTGCAGGTTTAATGCTCTAGATATTGCACAAAGAACCTTTAATGCAGCTTTAAATAATAATAAAAACAAAACAGAATAACATGGTGAATTCTTATATTTTTATGTTTTACTTTGTGTATTTCCTTAATAAAGCCTTATATTTAAATAGCTTTAAACTACTTACAGGTATCTATTCTAGGATCGTCTCCTCTGAAGCGTCACGTGAAGCGACGTCCGTTTCTGATGACAGCAGTAGCTGATCACATCTGGATCAGCTGTCAGTCGGCTCTAACAGCTGTAGAGACTTTTGATGGAGTTTATGTCTGAACTGATCTAATAATACTAATAAAAACACAGAGTTATTCTCAGTGGCAAAGCAGTGTATTCTCTCTGTAGCCTGTTACCTGTTTAACAAACACCTGCACATGAATAACAGCTGCAGTCTGTATTTCTACTGTGGACTGAGTCCTGCTTAGAGGACCAGGAACCATCTCTACTGGCATAATATCTTTATATTATTTATTCATTATTAGCTTCTGTAGTTATTGATATTCTCATTGTGAGTTCATTATTTAATCACCCAGAATATGATTATGGTGTCTTTTGAACACTGGAAATGATTTATTAGGCTAAAGGGGAAATGTAAATGATGTAACTCATGTGACTGAATGGAAATGAGGATAAATGATGTAAAAGGTGTTTGTTGCTGACATACAGACTCTCCTTCTCTCTCTGACTTTAATAGTATCATTAATAAAAGTTAAGGGTGGAAATAACAGATCATGAACAGAAAAACCTTTCAAATAAAAGAAAAAAGTTACTTTAGACCAGTTTTTCAGGTATTATAAAGCTCTTTCAGTGTCAGGCTGCTTCACTGGCGGTGTGTGAAGGAGAGATACTGCAGGTCCTTCTGCTGCTGTTCAGAGCTTCAGTTAACACAGATTATAACTAGATGGTAAATCAGAAGACAACTAAAATATAAAACGTTTAATCTGTGATCTGTCTTCACTCCGGTATGAAGCTCCAGCGATGTTGAGAGGTAAATTGAAGCACAGGTGGTTATACCTGCTGGGCATTTCTGCCTGTCACACCTCCGACGGTGCCATTGGGCTGGCTGCAGGGTCGTCAGCCGGGAGCCACCCTTCACTGATGTTTCGCTCCATTAATCCCGGAACATCTCAAGGTGGTGGAGCAGCGACAGGGACGTCTCCCTGCCGCCCCCTGCAGCCAGCCTTAGGACCCTCCTTTTCCCCACGCCTTGTCCTTTCTACGAAGCCAGAGCCAGAAGCTCCCTTGCTCAGCCTCCTCCGCAAGTTCTTTGAGCGCCTTTCTAAGCTTGGAGCCTGTGATCCCCAGAGACCTCAGGAGCCGCTGGGTGGATGTTCCAGCATAGCCTCTGCACCCGACTTCTACTGGACGGGTGACCGCCCTCCATCCTGCTTGAGTGCACTCAGCTGCCAGCTCTGAGTACTTTTCCTTCTTTCTCTCGAAAGCAGCCTCTATCCCCTCTTCCCATGGGACAGTCAGCTCCGCCATTATAACCGTCCTTGTAGGGGTGGACCAGAGCACAATATCTGGCCGAAGGGATGTTGGTGTTACTTCATGCGGGAACTTTAACTGCTGGTCAAGGTCAGCTCTCATATTCCACTCGCCTCCAAGACACAGGAGAGACCGCCCCCTTGCACTGCTGCTCTGGCCTTTGCCCCCTTGCTGAACAAACTGGATCAGCCGCTGAGATGTTGCTGGGCTGGCCTTGTTTACCTCCAGCCTGCGTGTCTCCAGGATTTCGGCTAGCTTACGCAGCACCCGGTCGTGGCGCCATCTGTACCGGCCCTGCGCTAGCGCTGCCTTGCATCCAGAGAGGATGTGCCGCAAGGTGGGGTCTTTGGAGTTGCAGAGTTGGCAGGTCTCCTCTGTGCCATACCAGAGGTGAAGATTCCGGGGACTGGGAAGGGTGTCATATGTGGCCCTGATCAGGAAACTCAGCCTTGCTTGGGGCATCTTCCACATGTCTGCCCACGTGATAGTTCGGTTTATCACCGCCTCCCAGGTTGTCCATCTGCCTTGCTGTTGTTGGCTGACCGCTCTGATTTTGTAGCCCTCTTCTTCAATCTTTGTGACTTCGGAGATCACGAGATCTTTCCTTTCCTTCTTCGATGCCTTGGACCACATCTTGGGTGCTGGTCCCCACCCAAACCCGGCCCTGCCTTGCTGCAGCTGCCCGACAATCTCCTGGTGTTTTAGGCGATTGATGGCCTGGTCGACTGCCTGAGTTACATCCCACTTGCGTCCTGTTCGAATTTGGACCTTGGTGTTTTGGACAGACGGGTCAGGTGAGTCTCTCAGCTCGAAGACAAGTCTCACCTTCTCCTGTTTGTAGCCTAGGTTGATGGATTTCAGTGGGAGCTTCATGGTGGTTCTCCCAAACAGTGCAGTGTTGGTAAGACATCGAGGAAGGCCCAGCCATTTGCGGATGTAATTGTTGGCTTTTCCGTCCAACTTCAAAACGGTTGATGAGGTGATGTCACACAACTTTAGGGGCCACATCAGACGTTGGTATAGGGTGAACTGGTAACACCAGACCTTGAATTTCCCTGGCAGGGGACTTTGGTCGATCTTGCTCAGGCCATTCGTGAGCTGAGCTAATACAGAGGCAGCCATGTGCTTATCGGACAGATCGGCTGTGTAAAGCCTTCCAAGGCTTCGCACAGGTTGTTCCGCCAACAGTGGGATCTTCTCGCCATCGACTGAGAAGGTGATGTTATCGTTCCGGGCTCCTTTCCGGATTGAGAGGCTGCGGGACTTAGCAGGTTTTATCTTCATCCGGGCCCATGATAAGAGCTCCTCAAGCCTTTTCAGGAGTCTGGCAGTGCACGCTGCTGTCTGGAGGAGGGTGGTAACGTCATCCATGTAGCTCCGTAAAGCCGGGAGTCGCAGACCTGTTTGGGATCTGACTCCTCGGACCATCTGTCTGCCCCCAATCAGGATGATCTCAAACGCTGCCGTGAAAAGGATGGGAGAGATGGAACAACCCATTGCTATCCCTTTCTCCAGCTGGTGCCAACCCGTTGAGATCTCCTGGGTTGTGTAGCAGACGCGGAAGTTGTTGAAATAGCTTGTTACTAGGCTCTGGATGCAAGATGGGATGTGGAAGAATTGAGAGCAAAATTGATGAGCTGGTGGGGAACGGAACCATAAGCGTTTGCAAGATCCAGCCAAACCACGTGGAGGTCTGATTTACTCCGCTTCGCTGTCTGGATCTGTTCCCAGATCATAGCAGAGTGCTCCACGCAGCCAGGAAACCCTGGGATGCCTGCCTTCTGACAGCTGGTATTGATGTAGTTGTTTGCCAGAAAGTAGCTGGTCATGCGCTTTGCCATCACCGAGAAGAAGATCTTCCCTTCCACATTCAGCAGCGCAATACCTCTAAATTGGCTGATGTTGTGGGAGTCTTTTTCTTTCGGGATGAAGGTGGTGATCGCTCTGCTCCATGCTGGAGGGATGGATTGGTTCTTCCAGGCAAGTCCCATCAGTCTCCACAAGAGCTTCAGGATCATAGGACAGTTCTTATATACCCTGTAGGGTACTCCGTTTAGCCCTGGTGCTGATGCCGCTCTCGCTCGTTCTACCACTTGCTGGACTTCGGACCATCTGGGGGGAGTGGTGTCAAACTGGGAGGAGGGCTCGGGTGGGAGGGGTACGTGACCTGGGGATCCGAGGGGGTTTTCCTTTTGGCTATCACTGAGCTGGTCTTTGATGTATTCCTCCAGTTCCTGCTCGGTAGTCTGCAGTTTCCCTGTTTTCTTCTCCTCCAGCAAGCCTCGGGCATACTTGAAAGGGTCACGGAAGAAGCTCGCCCTTGCTTTCTCCTTTCGGCTTCTACGTTTCCTGATCCTCTCAGCTCGCCTCAGGTGGTTGAGTCTGGTTCTAATCTGGTTCCACAGGTTCTGCAAGCCCTCTTTCTCCTCGTTCTCGGCTCTTCTCCATGCTTTCCGCAATAGCCGCCGCTCCTTTACCAGCTGGAGGATTTCTCTCTCCCGTCTCCCAGTCTGCCTGGGGACGATCCTCCTCTGTGGCATCTCTCCAAATCTACCCGTGCCTTCTTCGTAGATGATATGGGCAAAGATGTTCAGTTTGGATGTTGTGCTGCCTCTTAATGTGTTCTGAAGGGTGATGTGTATGCTCTCATCGAAGCTTCTCCATGCCTCCTTATCGCTGGCTTTTGGCCACTTGACCTTGGGTTTCCGGGCTGGTTTCTCAGAAGTCTCTATTGTGGGTTCTCTCCTTCGTGTCTCGCTCTGGTGCTCCGGCTCGGGGCCATGCTGGTGTTGTTGCAAAACCTGCTGGGAAGGCTGAAGTTGCTCTCTCTCACCAGCTGCAATGGTAGGATCAATAGCACTGTGGTGCTCAACCTGGCTATGATTCCTCCTTGTCTGACCTGCTTGCGCAGTGCAAGTTTGCATCTGGATGCTGCCGCCGCATCTTGCCTTCCCCTGGTGGATTCGCAGGCCCCGGTAGGTTGTTACTTTGGACCACCCGCAGCCACATTTTCTGAGGATCCTTTGATCATTCGTCGTTGTCGTTCCGGTCGTTACCATGTTATCTGTCCTGGTTGGTCCATCTTCCATCCCGCCTCTCGGAGGACCGCCGGGCTGTTTTTTCCTTATTCTGCTTGTAGTTTGATTGGGAGTTCCTGTAGCATGAGCTACAAGGACGTGTGAAGAAGGGTAACTAGCCCCTCCACCCCCGGTGCAGTCTTTCCTGCCGTCAGCCAGACTTCCCTGGCAGCCCTCCAGTCTTTCCTGGATGTCAACTGCTCTGTTCTCAGTAGTCACTGGCAAGCCAGATTAACTAAATTGAAGCACAGGTGGTTATACCTGCTGGGCATTTCTGCCTGTCACACCTCCGACGGTGCCATTGGGCTGGCTGCAGGGTCGTCAGCCGGGAGCCACCCTTCACTGATGTTTCGCTCCATTAATTCCGGAACATCTCAAGGTGGTGGAGCAGCGACAGGGACGTCTCCCTGCCGCCCCCTGCAGCCAGCCTTAGGACCCTCCTTTTCCCCACGCCTTGTCCTTTCTACGAAGCCAGAGCCAGAAGCTCCCTTGCTCAGCCTCCTCCGCAAGTTCTTTGAGCGCCTTTCTAAGCTTGGAGCCTGTGATCCCCAGGGACCTCAGGAGCCGCTGGGTGGATGTTCCAGCATAGCCTCTGCACCCGACTTCTACTGGACGGGTGACCGCCCTCCATCCTGCTTGAGTGCACTCAGCTGCCAGCTCTGAGTACTTTTCCTTCTTTCTCTCGAAAGCAGCCTCTATCCCCTCTTCCCATGGGACAGTCAGCTCCGCCATTATAACCGTCCTTGTAGGGGTGGACCAGAGCACAATATCTGGCCGAAGGGATGTTGGTGTTACTTCATGCGGGAACTTTAACTGCTGGTCAAGGTCAGCTCTCATATTCCACTCGCCTCCAAGACACAGGAGAGACCGCCCCCTTGCACTGCTGCTCTGGCCTTTGCCCCCTTGCTGAACAAACTGGATCAGCCGCTGAGATGTTGCTGGGCTGGCCTTGTTTACCTCCAGCCTGCGTGTCTCCAGGATTTCGGCTAGCTTACGCAGCACCCGGTCGTGGCGCCATCTGTACCGGCCCTGCGCTAGCGCTGCCTTGCATCCAGAGAGGATGTGCCGCAAGGTGGGGTCTTTGGAGTTGCAGAGTTGGCAGGTCTCCTCTGTGCCATACCAGAGGTGAAGATTCCGGGGACTGGGAAGGGTGTCATATGTGGCCCTGATCAGGAAACTCAGCCTTGCTTGGGGCATCTTCCACATGTCTGCCCACGTGATAGTTCGGTTTATCACCGCCTCCCAGGTTGTCCATCTGCCTTGCTGTTGTTGGCTGACCGCTCTGATTTTGTAGCCCTCTTCTTCAATCTTTGTGACTTCGGAGATCACGAGATCTTTCCTTTCCTTCTTCGATGCTTTGGACCACATCTTGGGTGCTGGTCCCCACCCAAACCCGGCCCTGCCTTGCTGCAGCTGCCCGACAATCTCCTGGTGTTTTAGGCGATTGATGGCCTGGTCGACTGCCTGAGTTACATCCCACTTGCGTCCTGTTCGAATTTGGACCTTGGTGTTTTGGACAGACGGGTCAGGTGAGTCTCTCAGCTCGAAGACAAGTCTCACCTTCTCCTGTTTGTAGCCTAGGTTGATGGATTTCAGTGGGAGCTTCATGGTGGTTCTCCCAAACAGTGCAGTGTTGGTAAGACATCGAGGAAGGCCCAGCCATTTGCGGATGTAATTGTTGGCTTTTCCGTCCAACTTCAAAACGGTTGATGAGGTGATGTCACACAACTTTAGGGGCCACATCAGACGTTGGTATAGGGTGAACTGGTAACACCAGACCTTGAATTTCCCTGGCAGGGGACTTTGGTCGATCTTGCTCAGGCCATTCGTGAGCTGAGCTAATACAGAGGCAGCCATGTGCTTATCGGACAGATCGGCTGTGTAAAGCCTTCCAAGGCTTCGCACAGGTTGTTCCGGCAACAGTGGGATCTTCTTGCCATCGACTGAGAAGGTGATGTTATCGTTCCGGGCTCCTTTCCGGATTGAGAGGCTGCGGGACTTAGCAGGTTTTATCTTCATCCGGGCCCATGATAAGAGCTCCTCAAGCCTTTTCAGGAGTCTGGCAGTGCACGCTGCTGTCTGGAGGAGGGTGGTAACGTCATCCATGTAGCTCCGTAAAGCCGGGAGTCGCAGACCTGTTTGGGATCTGACTCCTCGGACCATCTGTCTGCCCCCAATCAGGATGATCTCAAACGCTGCCGTGAAAAGGATGGGAGAGATGGAACAACCCATTGCTATCCCTTTCTCCAGCTGGTGCCAACCCGTTGAGATCTCCTGGGTTGTGTAGCAGACGCGGAAGTTGTTGAAATAGCTTGTTACTAGGCTCTGGATGCAAGATGGGATGTGGAAGAAGTTGAGAGCAAAATTGATGAGCTGGTGGGGAACGGAACCATAAGCGTTTGCAAGATCCAGCCAAACCACGTGGAGGTCTGATTTACTCCGCTTCGCTGTCTGGATCTGTTCCCAGATCATAGCAGAGTGCTCCACGCAGCCAGGAAACCCTGGGATGCCTGCCTTCTGACAGCTGGTATTGATGTAGTTGTTTGCCAGAAAGTAGCTGGTCATGCGCTTTGCCATCACCGAGAAGAAGATCTTCCCTTCCACATTCAGCAGCGCAATACCTCTAAATTGGCTGATGTTGTGGGAGTCTTTTTCTTTCGGGATGAAGGTGGTGATTGCTCTGCTCCATGCTGGAGGGATGGATTGGTTCTTCCAGGCAAGTCCCATCAGTCTCCACAAGAGCTTCAGGATCATAGGACAGTTCTTATATACCCTGTAGGGTACTCCGTTTAGCCCTGGTGCTGATGCCGCTCTCGCTCGTTCTACCACTTGCTGGACTTCGGACCATCTGGGGGGTGTGGTGTCAAACTGGGAGGAGGGCTCGGGTGGGAGGGGTACGTGACCTGGGGATCCGAGGGGGTTTTCCTTTTGGCTATCACTGAGCTGGTCTTTGATGTATTCCTCCAGTTCCTGCTCGGTAGTCTGCAGTTTCCCTGTTTTCTTCTCCTCCAGCAAGCCTCGGGCATACTTGAAAGGGTCACGGAAGAAGCTCGCCCTTGCTTTCTCCTTTCGGCTTCTACGTTTCCTGATCCTCTCAGCTCGCCTCAGGTGGTTGAGTCTGGTTCTAATCTGGTTCCACAGGTTCTGCAAGCCCTCTTTCTCCTCGTTCTCGGCTCTTCTCCATGCTTTCCGCAATAGCCGCCGCTCCTTTACCAGCTGGAGGATTTCTCTCTCCCGTCTCCCAGTCTGCCTGGGGACGATCCTCCTCTGTTGCATCTCTCCAAATCTACCCGTGCCTTCTTCGTAGATGATATGGGCAAAGATGTTCAGTTTGGATGTTGTGCTGCCTCTTAATGTGTTCTGAAGGGTGATGTGTATGCTCTCATCGAAGCTTCTCCATGCCTCCTTATCGCTGGCTTTTGGCCACTTGACCTTGGGTTTCCGGGCTGGTTTCTCAGAAGTCTCTATTGTGGGTTATCTCCTTCGTGTCTCGCTCTGGTGCTCCGGCTCGGGGCCATGCTGGTGTTGTTGCAAAACCTGCTGGGAAGGCTGAAGTTGCTCTCTCTCACCAGCTGCAATGGTAGGATCAATAGCACTGTGGTGCTCAACCTGGCTATGATTCCTCCTTGTCTGACCTGCTTGCGCGGTGCAAGTTTGCATCTGGATGCTGCCGCCGCATCTTGCCTTCCCCTGGTGGATTCGCAGGCCCCGGTAGGTTGTTACTTTGGACCACCCGCAGCCACATTTTCTGAGGATCCTTTGATCGTTCGTCGTTGTCGTTCCGGTCGTTACCATGTTATCTGTCCTGGTTGGTCCATCTTCCATCCCGCCTCTCGGAGGACCGCCGGGCTGTTTTTTCCTTATTCTGCTTGTAATAGTGACTAAAGTTATCAGATCAGTCCGGTCGGCAACAGCGTCCAATCAGTAACTGATATCCAATAAGGGGGCGTGTCGGTCGGTAAAAGACTTCCGTGAAGGCTGCTATTAAAATATTCATCTTGTTTAGATATCAGAACACTCCACATGAATTAGTTTCATGGAAATTTAGGGTGTTTTAAAACAATATTTCTCTTTCCTGTTTTGTTTCTAAAATATCTTTTATTTTTCTGTTTCTCAGTACAGGTTATGGTCATTTTTTTCACGTGTGTCTTTGCCATGTAACAACCGAGGGTTCTTATTTTAGACATGTAGTTTTATGCACAAATGTGTGGTAAGATCAATCAACAATATCTTTTAATTTAATTATATATTTTCTCAGAGTTGTAGTCACAATATTAGCAAATAATGCAACAGTGAGTTTGTTTCCATCCACCTGTTTTTATGCACATTTTCAATAAATGCATAAAAAAACCTGATTGGAAACACCGGAACTTCAAAAAGAAGTTGGTGTGTGGATGAATGTAGAGAAAACGTTAAAAGATTCGCAGCAACTAACGCTCATCAGAGCAGAGACTGTTTCATCCTTAAATATGGGCACATTTGTTCTCTTGAGACTTATAATTAGTGTCTCTCAGCTTCCGTACATTTGCACTAACAGCAGTGACAAACAGTAACAACCAGTGATAGTTAATAGAGTCAGTGTGTAGTAACAGTAAATCAGAGTTTGGCTCATTCTTGTCATTAAAGGGTAGAATAAAAAACTTTTTACACTTCAGTACAAAGTTAGTAGGCCTACACATGTAAAAAGTCTAAGCTTAACTCAAGGTATTTCAAGTCAAATGATAACAGAAGGTTTTTTACTGATTTCACAAACTTGTTTTGATGTAACTTGCAGTGTTTTAACTGGTGAAACAGCCTGAAAACCTCCCCTGGTTCAAGTGGGAATTTAACATGTTAATATTTACACCATTATTCCGAAGTGCACCTGTCTGACAGAAACACTGTTCGTCCATCCAAAGAGTCTCTGGTCGGTGGATGGAAACACACCTTCTTCTATATACACGACAAACCCCCTGTCCCTGCTAGGAGCCATCAGGAATCTAAATGAAACAAAACCAAGCTGAGCAGAAACTTTAAAACTGTCCACAGCATGAAATACAAATGTTTACGCTTCAAGAATTTGTGCTCCAACATAAAAACTGTGACGTCCGATGTCGTACCAAAAATAAAACCCAATATTTTCCTCTGCAGTGTCGTTGTGACGACTGTTCTTTTAGAGTGTGGAAGATTCCCCAGCTGAGACAGTCGATGGAAATACAACTAAAAATATGAAGATGGGCAGCATATTTAACAAGATAAAATGATATGTTGTTATAACCCAAACAATTTTACATGTTTAGCATTTACAAGCAGTACATCAACATTTAATAAATGGTCTATAACAGACTAGAATGTAGTTGTAAGTGTGGCACACCTGAGACAGTGTGGCCACATTTCAGTGATAAAATGGTGCATGATGATTTGACTTATTATTTTGGATCATTATGTGCATTTATGTTAGGACCTTTATTTATTTTCTTACATTAATGGAGTAATGATACGGTTTTAAAAATGAAGTTGTGAGGCGGAATGTTTGTGTTCACTTCAGTTGCTCCGGGGAACGGTTGAGAGAGCGCACACTTCCGCTGTTTCCTCAGAAGCAATCTGGCGGGAAACGAGACGCACCGTGTCCTCATTGCTACTCTTCTACCTGCTTAATACAGGTCGGTAAACTGTAAATAAACCATTATTATATACCTTACAAGATCGGGTTTTATTAATGAGATTGTTCGCTAAATGTTTACGGAGTTTATATTGATTTTTATATGCATAAAAGACCAACGGAAGTTACGTCCGTCCCGGCGCAGTGTTTACGTAGTGGCGTCATTTCAGGTCTAAAGTGGCCTGACGATAGTAGGGTGTCTCTCAGGGCTATTGTACAGTGTGAATATTTAGGATGATTGTGTACTAATGTGTTTACTGATGTGTTCATTGAGTCTCAGGCACTTTGTTAATACTGACTGAAAGTTGTAAATTGAATGTAAGTTGTTAATTACACCGAAGTATGTTTTGTTCCTGTAGCACAGCATTTTCTTGTTGATACATTTCTGAAGCCTGTAATTATTACAGAAGTGTAATGTCAAATGTGGCATAGTTAAAGGGGCTTTGTGTACCACTGCTGAATTGTACTAAATGAGTATAGTACTGTCTAAACCAGTTAATTACTGTGAGAAAAGAAGTATTTTAAGTACTAAAGATGTTTATTAAATATAAAAATGAATGAAAATGAATGTTCATCACAGAGAGAGTAACTGACTATAGTGAATGTGTGTTTTATTGAGACTGTGAAGATACTGAAGTAAGTAATGGACTTTAATGAAGAGAATTGAAATGCAGATAACAGAAATATGTTGTGTTTAGGGCTACATGTGTTGAGTTGAGTGTAATAAAACAACCAGAGAAGCAATCTGGCGGGAAACGAGACGCACCGTGTCCTCATTGCTACTCTTCTACCTGCTTAATACAGGTAACATAAGCACATGCTAGTGTTCATTAATGTAATTGTAACTCATCCTGTAAACAGCCAGAAGTGGATGTATAAACAGATAATGATAATATAGTAAAACACAGCTGTAATAATATAAAATATGTCTTTATAGGAGAAATTGCTGACAAATACTGTACATTAATAAACACATACAAATGTCCTCATATCTGCTCATGACTACATTATTGTTGGCTATAAACTATTTATGAAATGTTTGCCTATAAATGCTACACAGTGGGATTTAGTGTTACCAAAAAAAAAGTTAATAAAATGAAAAGTTTCACATTATAACAAGTTATATATTTTTTTCATAGTGGCAGCAATATGCATCAGAGTTTTTTTAAATGTCTAATAATGTAACTCAGGTTTCAGCCTTTGGTTCACTCAGCTGCAGAGCCTTCTCACCACCAGCTGGAGGCGCCACTGTGCTTGCTGATACCTGATGGAGCTCAGGATCCATCATGTGCTCCTGAATACTGTCTCCTTACAGCCTTTACCATCAAGACTACGTCTAAATGATGAGATACAGATTGTAGGGACGCAATGATCCAAATTTTAGGGAATGGGAATCACGGGGTGCACCACCGTTTTTGGAGGGTAGCGTCAGGAGCTACGGTAGACTGTCATTATATATCACCGGTCTATTAACCTGCCATCTGTCAATCATTCATCATCATAAATGTATAAAGTACGCTTTTTTACAGCCACAAACTAGAGACCTAGGGCATTCAGAGGATGGCATTAAGGGGGTTTCTGAGCCGTTTCCACAACAGAAGCGCTCGCCATCCAATCGCTGAAAAAATTCTTGCAGAAATCTCCAAATGTCAAAAGATTTTGATCCCAAATCCCAGCATGGCTTTTTCTATGGTGTTCTATGGTGATTTACATTATCAAAGTACATCAAAATACAATTAAAAACAGTCATTAAATATCCAGTAGCAATGTCAGTCGGTGATCTGAAGACAAGTCTGATTATTTAAAGGTACTGTTTGTAACTTCTTACACTTACACTCTTATAAATCATTGCAGGTCGGTGTCCCATACGCGCTAGTGAAGAGCGTCTTGCATCCCTTTTTACCAGGAAACAATTAAACAAATGTATTTCCCTTTTTTACCAGGAAACAATTAAATAAATGTATTTCCCTTTTTAAAAATTGCTGTGTGATGGCCTGTCTCACAGCCCTGCCAGTAAGGTGGTCAAGGGTGATGGGGTCCACAACATCAGGGGGTTGTTCGTGTACCGGAGTCGCTCTCCTTCCTGATACTTGCGATATTGTGTAGAACAACACAGGCCGTGATGATCCTCGATCGGGGGCCACTCTGAGGCCACGCAGGCAAGCGAAGCAGGCCTTAATTATTCCAAATGTCATTTCTATCCTGACCCTGGTTTTGGTGAGGGCCACGTTGAATCTAGTTTGTGGCCCTGCATCAGGGTCAGGATAGGGGGTCATAAGGTTTGGCTGGCAGGCGTAACCCCTGTCCCCTAGCAGCACTCCACTGAAAAGCCCTGAAGATGAAAAGGAATATTGCCATGATCAGTATCACAAAATGCAGTTCACAAAACAAAAAATAATATGCAATGTACAGTTTCCATACCCTGCTCAAACCGATGGCACAGTGCAGACTCCCTGAAGATCCGGGAGTCATGAACTGACCCAGGCCACTTTGCCTCAAGGCTTGTCACCATACACTGGTGGTCACAAGTCATCTGCAAAAGCATTTGGGGTTTACAATACTTTCACAAGACAACAGTATCAAGGTCAATGTAACATCAATGTGCATTTGAAAGGACTCCATGGTGGAGAAAACGATAGTCAAACCATGACACCTGTGGGCTGTGTGAATATTTCAATATGTGCTGACCTTTGACCTTTAATTACCCCGGCTACTGCATTTTCTGCAAACCCTTTATGTTCATATAGGCAATGTGCCGGTATGACCAAACAATGAGTATCCTTATTTTTCCATTAGATAGATAGTGATAGATATTGTAGGCTACTGAAGTTATGACATGCATGACAAAAGACACATGTAGCTTACTAAATCACACACACACACATATATATATATACAGTATATATATATATATATATATATATATATATTAATGTCTAAATTACCATTGCAAGACTTACCTGAACGTTGAGGCTGTGGAGAGTATACGTTATTTATAGATCAAGTCGTCACATATGTTAATGCCTACCTGCTATGTTCTAAAAGCCCTCTTTTATGGTCTGCGTGGGCAAGTGGCCAGGGAAAACAACAAAAGGCATCTAGAAGCTCTGTCAGCGCACGTTCAACCTTATGTATTGCGCTGCAGACTGTGTTTTTGCTGAGGCTTTCAGCGTCACCCACAGCATACAAGAAAGTGCCTGTAGCAAAATACCGCATAGCAATACACACTGTCTGCGGCCTGTAAGAGCACAGCTGCGACGTGTCACACTGGCAACGTATGGTTCCAGGAGCTCACACAGGTACACCAGTCCCTCAGACGAGAATCTGTAACGCTCGTACAAGTAATCATCGGGAAATGATAAAGGGTTTTGGCGGTCCCTAAAGATTCTCACCCTCCGAAGAGACCCTCTCACTATCCGCGCACCCAAGTCATTGGGATCTTCCACAAACGGTGATGTCATTTTCCAAGAGAACTGATTGGTCAGTGGGCGGTGCTTTTATAGGAGTTGATCTCTTATCTGGAACATAACCTGCCCCGGAGCAGGCTAACTGTTCAGCATCAGTTACCATGGCGATCTACCCCGGTAAGAAGTGATCCACCTTCGTAAGACGGAAAACCCAGAGTTAACCTTGAAGTTACCTTGATAACCGCAAATCCTGCTTGGTAGTACAGGCCTCTGGTAAGACTCACATTTACTGATCCCAGGTATTCACTGATATGAGCTTTGAGGTTGAAGTGGGACTTGGAAATGGTTAATAATCTAACATGAAAATAGTCATTTTATATCTAATTAACACATGTACGTGTGATTGCTGTTTCCTATATCAGCTAGATATAGACTTTGGAAGACTGTTTGATGAGAAGGCAGAGATGTTCATCAGGGGGTGGGAGGAGTCCATTCTGGAGAAGGGTGTGTCGTCCCCCTTGTTGGATCAGACTGGAAGCCAGAATGATGGTAAATAGTTTTAAATTTATTCTATACCTGTTTTTGTAAAAAATATATATATATATATATATATATATGATATATAACCATATAATAGGGTACTTTACTAATTAAAATATCCACTAAATGTAGTAATTTTACATTTACAGAATCTTTTGCTTGTGCTCTTTTCAAATAGATGAGCTGTGCCACAGTATACTGCAGGTTCTCACACACCTGCTTCCACCAACGGCTTCAGGAAGGGGTGCAGCAGTCTCAACCCGATGCAGCGTGAAGTCAGCTATGTCATTCCTACTGGACTTTGTACCGGTATGTTGTTTAAAGGAAAAGTTCATATTGTCCCTCATACTGCCCAGTCAACATCAGTGGAATTGCTTTATAAACTGTTATGGGATCGGTCTTAAAGAGAAAATGTGGATCTTGTGAAGTGGGGTTGCATGAGGTACTTATCCATAGTCAGTAGATAGCAGTCGACATTTTCCGTTCCTGGTCGAAAAGGGCTGTCATACAGCTATGTAAAGCGGTGAAAATACACTCAATATAGCATGCACTTAAACTGATAAAGATTTATTTTTTAGGTGGCTAAAAGACGTTTCTCTGCTGACCCCGTCCAGCTGCTTAGCGTTCCTGCCAGGACTCCTGTCTATCTACTGTAAGTAATACATTGACTATAGATAAGTACCTCGTACAACCCCACTTCAAAAGATCCAAACAATTCCTTACCCTGGTATCCTCAGAAATGCAGAGGTTGCATTGTCTTATCTGCTTCTGACCTGCTACTGACCCACAACAAGGAAAACTACACTCCCCTCCTACAACCGCAGCAGCACTGAGGGGTCTAGCTATTTCTGTTGGCTTTATGGATGAGATAAAAGCAAGTGGCCTGCCATGGCAACATGTAATGAGAAAATAGGTCCCAAATTAATAGATTTATATTAAAATAAATACAAGAGAACCAGCCAAGCTTTTAAATAGTTTGCTAGTTTCTTGACTTGCAAAATTATCTTTTAAACTAACAAACATCATATGTGTGATTCATGGCGTAAATTCAAACAGGATCAAACCAATATTTTTCTCTCGTCGTTGACTACCGTTCATATTTCTTCTGAAATGAGGCCCCATGGTGGTCAACCGGAAGGGGAGGGACTTCGGCTCAGTAGTCACACTGGTTATATCTCCAACTCCAGAGGCGCTATCACTGTTCTAAAGTCATTTTACTCTTCACATGCAGCATAGGCTACGTCACTGTCATCTGAGGGAGCAGGAGTAGTTGACGCTGTTTTACAAGACGCTCTTCACTAGATATAACTTTGTGGATTTGGTGCTTCCGTGTAGTTTGTGTTGGAACAGCGTAGCCACACACAAGCGTGCATGGGACACCGACCTGCAATGATTTATAAGAGTGTAAGTATAAGAAGTTACAAACAGTACCTTTAAATAATCAGACTTGTCCTCAGATCACTGGCTGCCATTGCTATTGGATATTTAACGACTGTTTTTAATTGTATTTTATTGTACTTTGATAATGTAAATCACTTTGAACTGCCTTGCTGCTGAAATGTGCTATATAAATAAACTTGCCTTGCCCTCTGTTTAGTTTAATAGTGGTTGGCATCCATAAATGTTGCACCACCTACTGGAGTGCTGGTTCTTCCCTACACTTGTGATTTTTTTCTGACACACGTGTGCGCAGTAAAACAGTCTCAAAAGGATCCACAGGAATCAGTTGAGATCACAAATACATTTCCATTTTAAAATGCTAAGTTGGCGATTCGCAAATGAATATAAGGGCGGTGAATGTTATTAACTGTTTGTGTTTATTATACAGATTGATGATATACCAGTTGTAAATTAGAGCCACAGATACAGATAGAGATTTATAGATAAAAATCACTCTACATTTATTTGTGCGTTGTGTTTTACGAGGTACAAGTCACATGACATTTTACGAGTCACGTGCTCCCTGTATCTGTGGATTCTGTGTGTAACAGCACGGTAAAAGAGTCTCAAAAGAAGTAGGTGGAGATTCACAAATTTCCTTTGAAAAATGCTAAGTTGATGTACAAATGATGATATATGTGTTGTAAATGAGAGGCACAGAACAAATACAGGTTTACAGATATAAAAATAGATTTACAGATACAAATCACTTTGCATTAAATTTGTGCATTGTGTTTTACAAGTTACATAACTTGACATTTGTTTGTGAATACTTATGAGACTGTTTAGACACCATAGTTTGGCACTAGTTTGGATAAACTGGTTGCAATAACTAGGCAGGCTGCCATGGCATGTAGCCTACTTTACATTCATACGCCCAAAACCACCAACTGTTTAGTTTCTATTTCAACGACTTTACAGTGTGTGAGTCATATCCGTGTCCTATCCGTGTCCTAATCCCACTGTCAACAGAATATTCAAAACACACCTGTAGGGCCTGAAACAGCCAGCGTCATCTGATCTTTAGAAATATTACAAGAGGAACAACAGCTTTTTTGATGGTGGGAAATCTTATCCAAATCCAGTTGTTTGAAGCCACAAATATTTCAAATATATGTCCTTCATCTTTGTGGTGTACTAGAACTTATTAAAACTTGCTAACTTCATCTCTTTCTTTCCGGCGTCACCAAAAAGAGCAACACGACCTCCTCTCCATGCCAAACAGAGAGAGCCAGAGCAACACAACCTCCTCTCCATGCCAAACAGATAGAGCCAGAGCAACACAACCTCCTCTCCACGCCAAACAGATAGAGCCAGAGTATATAACCTGTATTATTTTAACTATAGACCAAAATCATTTTTACAATGCTTCTCTAAAATACAAAAAAAACATAGCTTCACCTGACATATATTTTCTGTTTTTTATCCTCTGTTTTTACTGCCAAAAATTATAATCTTTATTCAATATGTTTCATACTACAACAAAGTGGGTGAGGCACAGATGTTTTTCATTTTTAACATTTTGATCTGCCAAAAATATTTTGTTAGAATCACAGCCAGATTACACCCCACCTGTTTTTATATTTCACAAACTCCAACTTCTAACCATTCATGATAGTTATGTTCTGTTATTATCTTCAGCAAAGTTCGAGGCACACTGACAAGTGAGTACTTGTCAGTGTGCCTTGAACTTTGCATCTTTAACTTTGCTAAAGATGTTCTGAACCAAAGTGTTTGACAGACTGTCTGCAGGACATGCAGGGCAAACAAACTGTGCTTGAACTGGGGAATTATCCAGGGAGGGGAATGTGTTTATTTCCCCATGCCAACTTGACAGCAGGTTGAATAACGTGATCATATCTTTTACTGTGAGCGTAACTGAACAAACCGGATGAACAAGTCTGTACATCTGATCGAGTCACTTCGCTCTTAAAACTCTTATAGCAATCTTACACTCTTAAGGATCTTTTAGGACACTTTAGGATGATAGGCCAAGATGCAGATGAAGTGGATTAAACTCTGGATTCTGTGTTTACTGCTGTCAGTTAATGGATGTGGTGAGTAACATTTCATCAGTGCTGCTGCGTAATTGTACTGTGCACAGACAGATCTGTAGCAGCAAAGCCAAAGCTGAGTCGATTGTTCCAGGTTATTCTTTTTTATGTTCACCTTTTACAACCCTGCACCCCAGCCCACCCCATGTTGCTGTGGTGATTTTGTTTAGTTAACTGAACAACTCCTTCTATTATTAGCATTTACCAGTGAAGTTAAAGTAGAACATAACTAAGTACTGTATACTGTAAAAATATACCTATGACTACACTGCGTTTTTCTGATGGCTGAAATTGTTAGAAGATGAAGAATATGCAGATTCTAGAGATAATATATAACTGTTGTTGTATCTCCAAAATAAAAATAAAAAAAACAGCAGTTTTATTTTGGTCATGATGATTTTTTTTGATTTTGTAGGTTTAAACTGATCTCAGAGCAGGACCTTTAAATTTTAAATGCCGGACCTTTACTTTGGTCAAAATCAAATCAGGCTTATTTATCTTGCACTCACTCTCTTCATTCTCTCTCTTACGCTCACTTACACTCTCACTCACTCGCTTTTAAAAATTTGATGACAGTTTTTATTTAAGTTGGCCAATATATTTTTCATTTTGGGTTGCAAACAAATAATAGTACCGAAATTAAAACCAGCATTTTTATCCAGGTTTATAAGGTACTTTTTGTCTGCTGTTTTTAAGAAATTCCATTCCATTTTTTTCTATTTTTTTATAGTTAGCATTTTATTTATTTATTTGGTTATAAAACTGTGAAAACCTGGAATAAAGACTGAGGAAACTGCTGGAAAGAATGTGTTTTAGTGAATAAATTATTTACTTTGCAAGTAATTCCAGGCTTCCAATTTTCTTTCATATCCTTAGTACTTTCTTGACAGTCTTAAAAAGTCAAAGTCAAAAGTTGCACAACCCTGCACCCCAGCCCACCCCACTGAGTGAGTCACTCACTGATGAAGTTACATGACTGGTCGGCCATTGCTCTTTCAAAATGAAAAGGCGGGAACAGTTCTTTATGCAAATGAGCCGTCCAGCGCGATGCGTCCAGCTCACGAAACTTGGACCAAGCTATCAAACCACTGTAGGCAATCTAGTTCTAAAATAAAACGAGATTCAGCAGTGACATAGTCTATTTATCTCTTAACATAGTCGCTTAAATATATTTTCAGAAGTAGATTTTGGTGGATTATTTAGAAGGAATAACAGAAAGTTTCCGAGCAGGTCGCCATGTTGTTTCCTGTTTGAAACGGCGAGCAGAAAACCAGGGACCAATCAGGCGCATTCAATGATAGGGTACGTCACCGCTTGAGCGGTCAGTCGAGTGGAGCAGCGCGTCCCCTAGTGTCCTCGCCAGACCTGGTGGACATGCACCGATGGATTTAACATAAATGGCCACTTCCCCACTTCCTACCCCCCTACTTTGGGCGCCCTGCTTGGACCACTCCCATCTTCAAACTCTGCCTTCATTTTGATCTCAACTACACATCTGTAAAGTTTTATGACGCTCAATCGGACCAGGGGCATGAAGTGTGTGGATAGAGCAATGGCCCCTTCACCCCCTTGCCCCTTGCTTTGGTATCTTGGCAACTTGGCTTACTTCCACTGTACATTCACTTTATATTCTCAAAGCTAAACCAAAGAACGTATATTTCCAGGAAGTGAAAGTCAATTGTTCGTTCCATTGCGACATCAGCGCCCAGCAGCAGAGCTACAGTTTTGCCATTTCGGACTGAAAGCGACTACCAGACGCCAGTAAAACATCCGCCAACAAAGTGCTGTACAAAAGTAAAACAAAATTATTTCTATTCTATTATCATATTCTACCAGAACTGCCTGTGTTGAACATTACATATTATAAATACTGTATAATAAGCGTATTCTGTCCAAAATGGCATCAGTGGCTGTTGTCAAAAAACACAGAGTTTCTTCTCTTTGCTTCTATACTCTTTGGCTAAACTAACTCACACATTCGCCACCTCCCACGCCATCTACCCTCTCCAACCCCTAGAGAGCAGGTCAGAGGGGTTGTTTGGTTAAATTTTGAGCCGCGCAACTCCTTTTAGAGTCAGACGAATTTCAGCTTTGTAGAGCGTTGTTTGCCGTAAAACAGAAAACACTATAAATGAATGAATGAAACAAAGACAAACATGACAGAAAGCCCAAAACCCAGAAATAACTGAACATGTGAAAACAAAGACAGATCAACTAACATACTGTATGTCCCAGTCACTAAATCGTGAAAGTGTATAAGAGCGTAGAACATGATGATATAAGTTTGTGATGGTCATCCCCATGCTATATTATGTCTCATAAATTTTTTGGTTGATACAATTTGTTACACAGATTTGGTGCTAAATTAAAGAAAAAATTACCAATGGAGAATTGATGAAAATGATCAATAATCCATTCAAAATATCACATTGAGACACTAAGACCTTGAGGAACACCATAGAAAAAGCCATGCTGTGATTTGGGATCAAAAACTTTTGACATTTGGAGATTTCTGCAAGAATTGTATTTTTCAGCGATTGGATGGCGAGCACTGCTGTTGCATAAACTGCTCAGAAACCCCCTTATTGTCAATCTAGCTAGGAAACCATCCATCCTCTGAATGCTCTAAGTCTCTAGTTTGTGGCTGTAAAGTTTCATGAGGCTGTGATTATCCTAGAGGTCACCCACAGGTGATTTTATACAGGTAGGTCAAGTCTCAAAAAATGTTCTCAATGCAATGAAATGTCTACTGTGGGGACTAACATCATCACACATGAATACAGTTGGGCTCATTGGATCCACAAGAGTCTCAGCTTTACAGTGATGCACAATTAATGTAATTCAAAGACTGTTTAGGGACCCCAGTATGCAGAAAGTTTCAAACACACCATTTTAGAATAGGAGACAATAACACATTTATACTGCATTCAAACAACTGCATGTGATTATCATAAAGTGGGCATGTCTGTAAAGGGGAGACTCGTGGGTACCCATAGAACCCATTTTCATTCACATATCTTGAGGTCAGAGATCAAGGAACCCCTTTGAAAATTGCCATGGGCCGCCAAATGACAAAAAGCACTGTGCAGAGCGCACTTGACCCTTCAATTGTGTTTTCTTTTCCAGGTTCCCACTCTCTTCAGTGGTTGTCTACAGGACGTGTGCAGCCTGGCGATAAGCCTTCGTTTGAGCAACTAACTGTATTTGATGGAGTTCCCATCTCTTACTGTGACTCCTCGACGAAACGAGAACAGCTCAAACCTACCCTGGAATCAAAAAGCTTCCCCGAACACTGTTCTGAAGCATTTTATAATATCTTAGGATCTCTCCACGACATTCCACCAACTATGAACAGCACAGTGTGTACGTTTTGAAAAGGATTGTTTTCATGATGACATTTTACATTTCTAATATTGTGCATCAAAGCCTAGAATTGAATTGTTCTTGTCTTCCTTGTATAGCTGTTGTACAACGGCGGCGTGGCTGCATCCAGACAGCCAATGGGACGGTGTCTACTTTTGAAGCCTGGGCAGTGAATGGGATGGACTTCATAAGCTTTGACCCTGAGTCTCAGAGATGGACATCCCAGTCTCCCTCTGCAATAGCAGTTAAACAACGTTGGAACAAAGACAGGGGAATGAATTTTGCCTTTAGACACTTCATCAGAGAAGAATGTCCACGACTGATCCAGAAAATTCAATTAAGATCAATAGACCAAAAAACAGGTGAGAGCTGGAACAGTACACACACACACACACACACACACACACACACACACAGACATTGCTCACAAGAAAATTACATATTATTCACACGTACACATATTCCACCACATTTTATGGTCTTCCTCAGCAGACTGAGTTGTGTCAGCTATGGAAATAGCTCAATACCGGGATGACCTGACCTTCAACAGGACATTCGCTGAATCATTATAACGGCAACCAAACAGAGGATCTGCATTTCGTCAATTTGTCATTTTGCGAGCTGCCATTTTTGCGGGTTCATGCACAAGTGACGATTCTCTCTGGCAAATCAGTGGTCTGCAGTGTTTTAACTCCACCTACTGGTATCGGCCTCGACCGTGGTTCTTTTTGTACTGTTGTTCTGTGGAGGCCTTTAGATCCAAACTCAAAACCCATCTTTTTGCCCTAAGTTAGTTAGTTAGTTATTCTTTTATTATTCGGCTTGGCGGGTCAGTCTCAGCCTCAATGTATAATTTAAGCCATGTAGTCATATCCTGTACAGATTGTAAAGCCCCCTCAAGGCAAATTTGTGATTTTTGATATTGGGCTATACAAATAAAATTGACTTGACTAATGGAAACGCAAAAATAACCGTTTTAATGTGTAACGAACTGAACTGGATTGAACTGCTTGGTGGAAACGTGACATTAGTGTTGTTATTACTAATACGTATTACCATGTACCATCCCACCATGGTACCATTTGAGACCCCCCTCGCCCATATGTTCAAATCAAATGACTGAAGCTGTGAGCAAACTCCGCCTGCTTAGGAAGATCACGAGATGTGTTTGAAAGCTCCAAGATCGTTCCAAGGTCAAGAATGAACTTTCACGCTTGTGTATGTTTATGTTTGCCAAACAAGGACCTTTAGTGGTCAAGTGAATTATGTGTGTTGTATGTATGTCAGGAGCCCATAATGTGCGCCCTAACCCTGATGACGATCTTGCTTTGTTTCTCTCCAGAGCTTCGGGTATTTGCCAAGCCCATTGTTAACACAGCCCAGGCACTGCTGAGGTGTCACGTGACGAGTACTGACAAATCATTGAGCACGGTGCATCTGATTGGAGATGGGGCTTCCAGAACCAGTTGGATCACCGTAACTGGACCAATGCCTTCTGAAGACGGAGCTGTGATCCTCAGACTGACAGCTGGAATCTCCTTGAGACAAAGTACCAACAAGTACGGCTGCACAGTACAAACAGGAGGTCACAACATCACCGTCTTTTGGGGTGAGACAGTTTTGAGGTTAGGCAAATAAAACATGGTTTCACAGACCAACACAAATGATTTTTACCTCCAGCAAGGCTGAAGGCCTAGGAAGGAGGTTATATTTTCACCGGCGTTGGTTTGTTGGTTTGTTTGTTTGTCTGTTAGCAGGATTAATGCAAAAGTCTGCGATGGATTTGAAAGACATTTTTTGGAGGGGTGGGGTGCGGCACAATGAACATTCCATTAGATTTTGGTGTCGATCCGGATTCAGGAATATTTTTAAGGATTCCGATCAGCCTGAGCATTAAAACCACAGGGTATAACACATGCGCAGTGTAACTGATGACGTGTTGATGACGCGTGACCCTGCCTCCTTCTGAGAGCAGAGAGATACGTGTGTGGATGTGTGGCGAGACTCCGAGGTGCGGAAGCTGCTGTCCATCCACGGTGAGAAAGAAAAAAGCGGTAGATGACGGGATGAGAGACAACGTAGTGTAACGTTATACAGACATAACAAGGCTGCTGAATGAGAGAGGCATCCGCCGATACGTTACACGGAAACACACCGTGTTAATAATAAGCTGACCACCTCATGGTACCGCCAGCTGTGAGCTGTGATCTGTTTTTGAAGTCAGGCATTGGCGGAGGTCTGCGCTCTCCGAGTGCCATTCTAGTTCGTAATCGTGATCATGATCTTCCACTAACCTTAAAGGTGCCCTATATGGGAATCAGAGCTTTAATATAGCAGCAAACAACTATTTGCTATGTAAAGATATAGAGGAGTGCCCTTTAGTGCATGATAGTGCATGTGAGCGTGCCCCACCAGCCAGCTAATGGCTGCCTCTCTGCACTGCTCTCATACGGCGGTTACCGCTGATAACACGGTCGTTGTCGTGGAAGCGTAGCATCCACCCTCTGGTTCCCCCTCAGGTAAACACTGTTAGCTCTGTCAGCACTGTTGCTGTTGTTTTTCTACTGTTTGCTCCGTTAGCTGCGAGCCGCCAGCTCAACTGCCATTTTAAGAGCCGTGCAGGGCAATAGAATAGAGTTCCGTATTTAGCACCTTTAACAAAGGTATGATTATTATTATTATTCAAGTGTACTTAATGAACCAATAATAGATCAAACATAGATCCGTTTAGGCCCTAACAGAGTCAAACTCCGATCCTGATTTTTGACATCTGACCTTTCCTAATCTCTGTTTTAAAGTGGAGGAAATGGACCACTTCAGTGCCAGAATGGGTTTTCAGGATCTTCTTTCATTACAGATGGGAGTACTCTTGACGGCAGATACCTTCCTAACCAGTCGAGTGTCCGTTGGGAAATTCTGACACTAATTCTTGGAGTCTGCTGCATTGTGTTTACAATCACTTTGATATCCTGCGTAATGGTATTTCTACTTAAATGTGGTAAGACTTATTATTTCTGTTATCAGACTTTAGTAAACTAACTAGAATACACAAAGTCTTTAAAAGCAACATCTGGCTCTCAGTACCTAACTAACTTAACTATTGTCACAGTAGAGAAACACTTGAAACTGTGTTCAATAAAGTCTTTGCTAAATGAGATGTTACTGCCAATGTGTCCTAATTGTGATTCCAATTTTCCTTGTAGTGAAGATGAAGTCCCGTCCTACTGCAAGAGTTGATCCACGGCTGATGGAACAGTTTACCAGGATCATGCAGAGCGTTGCTTCTCCAGATCTGCAGAACGTTATTTTTTCATTCACGCGGGGTACAGAGAGAAACAGAGAGTACCAGGACCAGTGGGAGGTGATGATTAGGATAAGGGATCTAATGTACTATGATCCAGATTACTTTGCTCATCACATTAACGGGGCACATCAAGAAGGAGAAGAGTTGAGCAGGGAATTTGAAATAGTAGAAACAGAAGTTTAGTTATTTAATATTATAATCGCATTTTTAAATTTGAACACACTGTACATTATATAATTTTAATATGTACTTTATATCATTACATTAACAAAACCAGGCCTATTATTACTGCTGGAATCTAACATGAATCTGATTTAAAAAAGCAGCTTCTGGACCAACCCCTGGCTGCCTGTAAAAAAGCCCAGAGCAGCCACTGTTCATAATCACATTTCCATCAGATGTAGTATTATGTGCAGGCCTTCTGTCTCCAGGCAGTAGTGCACAGCGGGCATGCTGACTTACCGGCCGTGTAGAAATGCATTCATTACTCACTAGTGAGATGTTTATGATATTACCTGACCGTTTTATTCTTTATCATGCTGGATTTTATTGTCATTCTTTTATAGTCAGAGTGAATGTAGACAATATATATATATTTTTTTCTACCATCATGTGTAGCATTTATCAATAAGGATAATACTGTGAATCAATTCTGCTGCAAATTCTTCAGCTCTACCTTTCATATGCTACTATTCTGCATTAGTAAAACACATTTTAGGGGAAATGTGACGCCACACAGGACACTTTGTTAACATCATATCAGACAGAATACACATTGGACAAACAGTATATACATAAACACTCAGTAAATGTTGAATATATTATATTATTAATATAACGCTGATTTCAATCTGCATTGGTTTACTTTATGAGCATCAGGAGAATAGTGTGCATAGACCGCCCTATAACTAACGCCTCCATTTCTTGTTAAGCTACTATCCATTTCCAGTATTATTTAACATGCATCTAACATGCTACCTGTCTGCACTGACCCAAGTACCAAACTCGTGTCATGTCCTATTCTGATAAACAGGATTCACATTTATTCCAATTCCTCCTTTTTTCTCATGTTTTTATTTGTTTTGTGTCACATGATGAAAACCAACTGTAAATTTGAGTCCAAACATAAGATTGGATCTGCTTTCTCTCACTGATTGATTGACAGGAGGAACACTAGTTTTCTGTTGCCGTTAAAGAAGTGTTTCCATCAGTATTGTCTTTAAAAACAAGCCTTTATTTTTAATTACAATATGGTGAGGAACTCAAACTCTTCATTTTTGGGAGTGAATGACTTCAAATGTATGTTATCAAAAAACAACAATAAAATAAATGAAGGACTACGTTTTATGGATAAGGCCAGCAGGGTTTCTATCCTCTCCTGTACAGTTGTAAGTATTTTATGTTTTTCTATTATTTCATTTCAACATATTTTGTGCAATAAAAATAAATCTAAATCAAATTCTTAATGTTTCTTCTTTCATTTTGTCCAAAAGTCTAGGTTGCATGAATACATTTTAATGTTGACACTGAATTACATCTTCTTCTCAGAGTAAAGTACCTTTTATATTTCAGTATTTCAAATATTCCAGACATTTTTTGTCTTCTTAGAGACATTCTCCAAAATGCTATCTTAGTGTTTCTAAGTCCCTCAGTTTAGTAACACAAATTCAACTCTCCAGTCCATGAGCTGCTCTTACAACAGCAACCACAAGGGAGAGACAGGAAACACCGGATCAATGTGGATCACTGCCAGTTACATTAATGATGAGACTTCAGACTCAGAATCAACCTGGGTTGACTGGCTTGGTTTGAATTGACAAAAGGAGGGTTGGATAGGTTAACCTGGGTCATTGGTATGAAAGTGGTATCACACACACACACACACACACACACAAACACTTGTAGATAAACTCTAAAGTCAAAGATTTCCTGTAAATGGAGATGGGAGGAGCCACACTGGCCATGTGATGCAAGTACATGAGGGAACCCTGACAGTGTTCAGTGAGTCAGCTCCAGACTCCATGTTGAGTCAACAGAGCAGAAGGAGGAAAACTGAAGACTGAGGCAGGGTGAGTGTTAATCCAACGTTTTATTATTTTACTGTCAAAGTGTCTGAGTCAGTTTTCTCTCTGTGGACTGTAGAGGAGAGAAATGTTAGAATGAACTCAACAGTTTGTTTCATCTGTCAACACAAAGTCGTGATTGGCTGAATAATCCTCATTAAACCTGCCGTAACCCAAGAAAACAAGCAGAGATTTAAACACAACTGACCACGTGGAATGCTGCGAACGGGGTGGTTTTATTATACTGTGTGTGTGTGTGTGTGTGTGTGTGTGTGTGTGTGTGTGTGTGTGTGTGTGTGTGTGTTACTACTTGTTCTCTCAGTCTTGCCTGTGACTCTTGTACAAACTTGTTTCCTTTAAATGTTCTGAGCTCACTGTCAGTGTTCCTGTTTGACCTCTCAGACTGACTTCAGATCAGAAGATGAGTGATTGTGTGGAGGAAGAGGAGGACGGAGCAGAGTCTCTAGTCTCTGGCTGTCTGTCTATGAAGAGTGATCAGTCTAAAGATGAACCTCTGACCTTCAGTAATGAACCTGGACCCTCAGAGTCAAAGTAAGAGACTGTTTTTACTGTAAGCTGACCTGGTGGACGATGATGCATTGAGGATGAAGACAAAACGTTCTGCTAAAAGAGTTATATTCCTCAACATGTAGCTTCATGTTGTACTAATTGAGCAAGGGAGATGTGTCATTTCTGGCCACCATCTATATTTGGATTATGAAAAAGAGTTTCAGCTCAGGAAAATGGCTTAAATTATTTTTTATTGTGCAACAGATAGAATAATTTTTCTTTCAGATGTTCAGCAGAATCTTAGTCACATAATTCTGAAAAACAACTACAAAAGCACATTATTATTTAACTAAACTGATTTATTTACATGATTTAAACATAGAAATTAGATAACATTTAAAGCAGGGTGAGTGTTAATCCAACATTTAATCATTTCACTGTCAAAGTGTCTGAGTCAGTTTTCTCCCTGTGGACTGCAGAGGAGAGAAATGCGCCACTACCACCTTGTGGTTTCCCGGCGCGCCCTTGCAATATGTGTGTCCATGAGCAAGTTGCATTTTTTGTTCATGTTCTACCACCTCCAGAATAATATCAATGTTTTAAAAGTGGCCGTTGTTCCCCTGTATAATACACACGTTCTGCAGCTACTTCACTGTAAATGTCCTCCATTAAAGAGAGCTGATTATGTCCTTTACTGATTCACAGTCACTTTGGGCAGTTTAGTTTGAGTTAGTTAGGTTTGAACTGAGGTTAGAAGTGGTCTACATATTGAGGTAGACCAGCAGTCTAAGACACACATCATGTAACACTGGTGTTCCTTGTTAGAATAGCTTAATATCAATGTTTTAAAAATGGCCGTTGTTCCCCTTTAATGAACAAACTTAAGGCAGATCACTAAATGTTTAATAAGACAGTCAGATAGGAAGAGCAGCTAATTCTTGTTTATTAAAGCAGGAGAGTTAAAATAAAGTCTTTTCATCACAGACTTAATGCTGAATTCAAACAGAAAAGTAACAACACTTTAACTCTTCTCTGTGACTATCTGAGCTTCAGTGTCGGACAAGTCTTTATATTTTTCACCAACAATCAACAAATCACTTTAGTAATAAAGTCATGTCTCCACAGAGAGAAGAAGAGGAGTCATGCTTCTGTGGAGGAGCTGATGTCCAGATCCAGAACAAGACCTAGACCTCAGACAGCCAGTCAGACCAGCACTGTACAAAGTAAGACTGTGGATCGGTCTGGTGATGTCTTCATGTCTGGAAACAGGATCCTTAAGATCTCCTCCATCATACATATCTGCTCTGCATCACTTGTCCTGTGTTCTCCTTTGAGAGAAAATCTGAATCCAAAAGGACTAGATTTTTATTTTGTATTGTTTTTATGATAGCACTCCGTCTTTGCATTAATCAGAATGCTGTTTGTTTTCCATCTGCATAGATGAAGATGGAGAAATCACGTTGACGTTAGTTTTGACTTCAAGAAGGGATGATGACTTTATTACCTTTACTTCTTTATATCTTATTATATTGATTATTTTCTTATTGGCATTGGAAATAATAAGTTTCTTTGTTTTGTCTCAAACTTGTCTCTCTCTTTCAGCAGATAGAGGTCTGCAGGAGGTTGTAGATAAACATAAGATTAGTCTGAAGAAGAGATGTGAATGTGTGACTGAAGGAACTGATGAAACAGGAAGTGGAACCCTCCTCAACAGGATCTACACTGAGCTCTACATCACAGAGGGACAGAGTGAAGAGGTTAATACCCAACATGAGGTGAGGCAGCTTGAGACAGCTTCCAAGAAGAAGACCCTCCATGACACTCCAATCAAGTGCCACGACATCTTTAAAGCCTTACCTGACCAACAGGGACACATCAGAGTCATTCTGACGAACGGCGTCGCTGGCGTTGGAAAAACCTTCTCAGTGCAGAAGTTCACTCTGGACTGGGCAGAGGGCTTGGAAAACCAAGATGTCAGTCTGGTGGTTCTGCTTTCGTTCAGGGAGCTGAACTTGATCAGAGATGAGCAGTACAGTCTTCTCATGCTGCTCCATGTTTTCCATCCAACATTACAGAAGGTTACAGCAGAGAAGATCGCTGACTGTAAAGTTCTGTTCATCTTTGACGGCCTGGATGAAAGCAGACTCTCACTGGATTTCAAGAACAACGAGTTTGTGTCTGATGTCACCCAGAAGTCATCAGTCAACGTGCTCTTGACAAACCTCATCCAGGGGAATCTGCTTCCCTCAGCTCTCGTCTGGATAACTTCCCGACCTGCAGCGGCCAATCAGATCCCTCCTGCATGTGTTGACAGGGTAACAGAAGTACGAGGCTTCACTGATGCCCAGAAGGAGGAATACTTCAGGAGGAGAGTCAGTGATGAAAAGCAGTCCAGCAGAATCATCTCACACATCAAGACCTCCAGGAGCCTCCACATCATGTGTCTAATCCCAGTCTTCTGCTGGATCACTGCTACAGTTCTGGACCACATGTTGACTACAGACCAGAGAGGAGAACTGCCCAAGACCCGGACTGACATGTACTCACACTTCCTGGTGGTTCAGACAAAGAGGAAGAGGCAGAAGTATGGTGAGGGACATGAGACGAGTCCACAGGAGCTGACAGACGCTGAGAGGGAAGTTCTTCTGAAGCTGGGGAGGCTGGCGTTTGAACATCTGGAGAAAGGAGACATCATGTTCTACCAAGAAGACCTGGAGCGGTGTGGTCTGGATGTCACAGAGGCCTCGATGTACTCAGGAGTTTGTACAGAGATCTGTGTGATCTTCCAGAAAAAAGTCTACTGCTTTGTTCATCTGAGCATTCAGGAGTTTCTGGCTGCAGTCTACATGTTCCACTGTTACACAAACAGCAACACAGAGGTACTGGAGGCCTTCCTGGGAAAAACATACGTTCAATCAACTCTGGATGTCTTTCTGAGGAGAGCCATGAAGAAATCCCTTGAAAGTAAAAATGGCCACCTGGACCTGTTTGTTCGCTTCCTTCATGGCCTCTCTCTGGAGTCCAACCAGAAGGTCTTTGTAGGTCTGTTGGGTCGGACAAAGAGCAGTTCAGAAAGCATCCACAGAGCCATTAAAAACCTGAAGGAGATGAACAGAGATAATACCTCTCCTGATAGAAGCATCAACATCTTCCGCTGTCTGACGGAGATGAACGACCACTCAGTACATCAGGAGATCCAAGAGTTCCTGAAGTCAGAGAACAGATCAAAGAAGGAACTCTCTGAGATCCACTGCTCAGCTCTGGCCTACATGCTGCAGATGTCAGAGGAGGTTCTGGATGAGTTGGATCTGAAGAAGTACAACACAACTAAGGAGGGACGACTGAGACTGATTCCAGCTGTAAGGAACTTCAGAAAAGCTCTGTAAGTCCAGATGTGACTAACTTTATAGATCAGCGTAGATTAGTAGTTTAGTTCTTCAAATATACACACTATAAAATTATTCTTAAAGGGACTGTTTGTAAGAATCAGAAATTGCTTGTTAACAGCGACACCTGTGGCCATTAAGTCAACGAAAGTCAGCGTCCTGTTGCTCGTGCTCGCTCTACATAGACATGGACGAGCATCGCTCAAAACAGTGAGTTATTTCTGCACAAACGTCCACTGTACATTCACTAGATATTCTCAGAGCTAAACTAACTCTTCTGCAGTGTGGAGTGTGCGCGCATGCACGTGAGAGTGGAGCAAAAGAGCAAGAACGAGTGCGGTGTGAGTGAATGCAAGCAGGCAGAGGAGCAGATTACAGCAAAGACTCCGGCCCTGGAGACGAAAGCTACGGACTCCCCCGCGTCCTCCAACTGCGGCAAACACTATTTTGCAAGACGGATCTCACTAGATAGAACTTTGCGGTTTTGGTGCTTCCGTGTAGTTTGTGTTGTAGTCTCATCTGAACAGCGTATGATTTATACGTGTATGAAGTTACAAATAGTCCCTTTAAAATATAATCTTATAAGTGTTCCACGTGTTTATTGCATGAATATGTCAGTTGTATTTTATCACAGATGTTCTTGAGCTGTTTCAAATGTTGAGTGCAAAAAATGTTTCAGTTGGTAGTGTTTCCAGCTCTCAAGTTAATGAACACACTTATTCTATTTATTTCTAATAATTGTTACCTTTTACAGTTTTTTGCCACTTCTAATTGAATCCAGACAGTGTAGTGTCCGCTCAGAGTATGTCTTTTCAGAACGGGCAATGTCAAACAGTGAGATAAGCTATTAGCTGAACCACTGATGGGAGGAGCAAATGTGAATCAAAGAAGAATATATCAAACTGTTTAGTTATCAAATGCATGAAGTAAATATAAACTGTCCTCTTTCATAATAACATATTTTGTAATTTTTGTGTCATGACAGACTTTCTGGCTGTGGACTCTCACGTACTGACTGTGAAGTTGTGGCCTCAGCTCTGAAGTCCAACCCTTCCCATCTGAGAGTGCTGGACCTGAGTTACAACAACATGAAGGATTCAGGAGTGAAGCCGCTGTCTGGTGGACTGGAGAGTCCAAACTGTAGACTGGAGACTCTGGGGTCAGTTCACTGAATGTAGCTCATGTAGTTTGTACACACCTCTTTGACAGTTTGACAGTTTCCTTGTTGAGCTGCAGGACGATTAGTAGCTCAGTCTGTAACTTTGATAAACACCCACTTGATTTGTTGGACTCAGACTGCTGAATCTTCAATTGAACTAATGAAGTAATTTCTTACAGTGTAGTTGTGGTGGAAGGGACCACTTCCCAGGAGGAATGATTACTGCCTCCAATAACTCTTATAATGTAAATATAACATGTGGCTGTTGTTTTAAGACACACTTGAACAAATATGGACCTTTCCTGTAAATGACATAAACCTACTAAGCTACCAGATACAGTACAAAGAAGGCCAAGTAATAAATTAAGTAATTGTAACATTGGTTGATGTCTGTAGAAGGCTGACATTATGATGATCCACAATAACACAATGACAAAGTCACTCTAATCATTTTATGAAAAAGCTCATTGATTGGGACATAGAACTATTTAAAACCTGAACATATCTGATTGGATTATTAAGTGATTTTTATCTTCATCATTTATTCTTTATTCAGATTGTGGGGCTGCAGTTTGTCAGAGATCAGCTGTGCTTCTCTGGTCTCAGTTCTGAAGTCCAACCCCTCCCATCTGAGAGAGCTGGATCTGGGTGGAAACTACCTGCAGGATTCAGGAGTGAAGCTCCTGTGTGGTTTTCTGGAGAGTCCACACTGTAGACTGGAGACTCTGAGGTCAGTTCACTGACTCGCTGTTATTATTATAGATCTTACATTAATTAACAATTGAACCTGATTTATGTACAAACATAACTTACATCCATAAAGTTGTTAATGTCCTTTTCTTCATATTTTCATGTTTCTTGTACTAAATTTAGTCTGCAGTCACAAAAGAAGAAGGCTGACATTATGATGATCCACAATAACACAATGACAAAGTCACTCTACTGTAGCGTATAACAGCTCTACATTTAACTAAGTATTTGCACTCGTAAACACAAAATTGGGGCACCACCTCTTTTTACAGAAAATAGAGGAAACTAATTCAACAATTTATATATAAATTTATCAGTCTCACAATATGTAATATATAATATACAGTTCTGAAAACATTGATCTAAGTTCTGCTCTGAGATGAACACACAAACAACGACTTGCTGATAAAGTGAAAATTTACTTAAAATAAGGTATGATAAATGCATTAACAAGGCGATTAATACATATGAATAACAAAACAGTGAATAAATTAGTGAATTGGAGTTCACTGATATGACAGATGTCTAAGGAAAATAGTGAGGAGAGAGATGATGCTAAATTATTTACCTAAATGCTATGAACGGGATAAACTAACAATTTGGAGATTTATAACTTTAAACAGATTGTCTGACAACAGCTCTTGATCAAATTCAGCCATGGAATATTCTTACTCTTTGCAGGGGTTGGTTCCGCTGGGTCCAAATACTGTCTCCTCACGCGCTGTCTGCGGACAAGCTCCTTCAGATGGATTTTGAGGAGATATTTCAGGTCAACTTGCCCTCGGATACGGAACAAACGGCGTTGAGAGTATTCAACTTTCTCGTCAGGATAGCGAGTCAGTTGGCTGATTACTCGTTGAAAAGAGAACAAAAAGCTGGAGTCGGATTATCTTCTGAAGGTTTAAGAATTTATCTATTTTACGGATATAGCTTGAAATGCCGGCCGAGCAATTATCAACTTAAATCATGCGAGATAAACAAAGAATCTTTAAAAATGCTGACATTTAAAATTCACTTGACTAAGAAAAATTAACATGAGATAGAAAAGAACACATTTAAATATACATATTTACATATTTACTCAAATTTGTTTTACTTACGCTTTTGGGACTGATCAATACTTCAATACTTATATTGAAATAGTATCCTCTATTTTTCTCTAAAATGAGGTGGTGCCCCATTTTCTATTTTATGAGTGCAAGTACTTAACGGGTACCATATTGTAAAAAGTGAGATTTTCATGTCTTTTATATTATGAAGCAGGTTTAAGTGTTTTATAAATACTGTTAAACTATCAAAACGCTCAAAATACTGAGAAATACACACAGCACGTATTCAGAAATTGTGCGTTTGAAACAAGCCGTTAGGATTTCTGTCCATTTGTGATGTCACAAATATACAATATTTAGACCATTACATGGTTTTAAACATAAACATTATAAATTTGTCCCAGTTTATTTCCTGTTGCAGTGTATGCAAATAACATCAGCTGACAGGAAGTAAACGTGCACCCAAACTGTTGCCTAGCAAAACAATTCTGTTGCAATTCCGTTGAAATGCGCTAAAACAGAGTGTTTCAGACAGAGGTATGACAGACAGTATGAGAAAAAAAACTTTTTTTTTAACATTACAGCATGTAACATGTTCTAGTACAAAACACAAAATACAAGTATGAACCTGAACATGAGCACGATATGGGACCTTTAATTAAATGTAGAGCTGTTATACGCTACACTACTCATTTTAGGGAAAAGCTCATTGATTAGGACATAGTAATGTTGAGCTACACATTTAAAACCTGAACACATCTGATTTGATTATTAAGTGATTTTTATCTTCATCATTTATTATTTATTCAGATTGAGGGACTGCAGTTTGTCAGAGATCAGCTGTACTCCTCTGGCCTCAGCTCTGAAGTCCAACCCCTCCCATCTGAGAGAGCTGGAGCTGAGTGAAAAACGAGCTGCAGGATTCAGGAGTCAAGCTATTGTGTAGTTTTCTGGAGAGTCCAGACTGTAGACTGGAGACTCTGGGGTCAGACACCATTTTTTACTTGTGTACTGAGATTAATATGACATGAAAGTTGTGGTGACACAAAACTGCAGACATAAGGCTAATATTATACTGATCGACACAGAGTATCTTAATGGTAAAGTACACTTTCTTCTTCAGTAGTTTAGCCCATTGACTTTGGCAGAGCAATGTTGAGCTACACATTTAAAACCTTAATATATCACAACACCTGACTTTCATCATGTTTCTTCTTTCAAAGAAATGATGTTAAAAAAAACATCAATATTAAGAATAAATAAATAATCTCTATTTCAGCTATCAGACAGTAACAAATATATTCAGTATTTGTTTTTTCTATAAATTTTATAAAGCTATATGATGCTTATACTGACTGAAGAGTTTAAACTGAAGATGTTTTGATTTTATGACTCCACTATTCCTAAAATATATATTATAGATGTCTTATTTTATATATCTTTTGTTCACTTTTCCCCCAAATCTATCCTGACATATTTGGCATCTTTAGAAACTTTCTTGAGTTGAATCTTGAATCAATTTCTGTGTTTTTTAATTGTGTTTGGCTGCACAACATGAGTTTGTATAGATGGTTCCACTGGTGAAGCTGTCAGAGTCTAAGAAGTGAAGTCACTACGTCTTTATTGAAGTAGTAGCACATTGTCATTAATATTAAAGAGAGCTCTGTTTCAATTTTTGTATTTTACAGTTTTTAACCTGCATCCTGTTGGCTTCAGGTGTTTGGAGTTTACATTTTCTAAACTTCTACGTTCTAAACCTTCTTTAGCTCTGAACTCGTTATTAAACATTGAATTATTTTAAGCAGGAACGTTGTCTTCTAAATTAAAAATTTACATAATTTATTCTTTATACAGATTAAGGGACTGCAGTTTGTCAGAGATCATCTTTGTTTCTCTGGCCTCAGCTCTGAAGTCCAACCCCTCCCATCTGAGAGAGCTGGAGCTGAGTGAAAACAACCTGAAGGATTCAGGAGTGAAGTTGCTGTGTGGTTTTCTGGAGAGTCCATACTGTAGGCTGGAGAATCTGAGGTCAGTTAACTGAGTCTCTGTTACTATAATAGATCTTACATGTTTATTTAACAATTGAACCAGATTTATGTACAAACATAACTTACATCCATAAAGTTGTTGATGTCATTTTCTTCATATTTTCATGTTTCTTGAACTAAATTTAGTCCGCAGTCACAAAAGACTTGTTTGTTAAAGAAACTGTAGAAAATGTCCACTGTTGGTTGTTAAAGTAAATTAATGTTTATCATTGTTGGTAAATGGTCACCTCTGGATACAGAAGATCCTCTGAACTAATATTTTGTTTTACATTGATCACATTTAGTTCATGAAGTAGAAATATTTCTCTGGTTTGTTTCAATGTATTACACAAATAATGTTTGATCATTGATATTGATCCTCTAATTCCAGACTTCAGAGATCAGCAGCATGTTGCTGATGTGTGTTGACATGAATAGATGTATGAATGTTGTGGTGACATTTACATGATGTCTGTAGAAGGCTGACATTATGATGATCCACAATAACACAATGACAAAGTCACTCTACTCATTTTAGGGAAAAGCTCATTGATTAGGCATAGTAATGTTGATCTACACATTTAAAACCTGAACACATCTGATTGGATTATTAAAGGTACCATATTATAAAAAAGTGAGATTTTCATGTTTTTTTTATTATAAAGCAGGCTTAAGTCCTATATAAATAATTTGAAAGTATCGAAACGCTCAATCCACAGGGAAATACACACAGCCTGTATTCAGAAACTCTGCATTTGAAACAAGCTGTCAGGATTTCTGTCCATTTATTATGTCACAAATATACAATATTTAGACCCTTTACACATATTTAAATGTAAACATTCTAAATGTGTCCTAGTTTATTCCGGGTTGCAGTGTATGTAAATGACATCAGCTGACAGGAAGTACACATGGACCCAAGCTGTTGCCTAGCAACGGAATTCTGTTGCAATTTCGGCGAAATGCACTAAAACTGAGCGTTTAAGACAGAGGGTAGATACAGGCATATTCACGCCGACAGTTATAGGAAAATAAATTAACATTATAGCATGTAAACATGTTCTAGTAGAAACACAAAATACAAGTATTATCCTGAAAATTAGCATGATATGGGACCTTTAAGTGATTTTTCTCTTCATCATTTATTCCTTATTCAGATTGTGGTGCTGTAGTTTGTCAGAGATCAGCTGTGCTCCTCTGGCCTCAGCTCTGAAGTCCAACCCTTCCCATCTGAGATACCTGGATCTGAGTGGAAACAAGCTGCAGGAATCAGATGTGAAGCTGCTGTCTGATCTTGTGGAGAGTCCACACTGTAGACTGGAGATTCTGAGGTCAGTAGAGGGTCGGGGTCGGTCCATGCTGGTTTCAGCAGTATTGCTGTGATGTGTTTCCACAGTTAAGCTGTGAGAGGAGAACGTTGACACAGAGCGAGAGAATGGTCAGCCAGCCAGAAGCTTGTTGTGATCATGTGTTAGAGTTGATGTGTTGTTGTGTTCATGTCTCCAGGAAATAAAGCTGGACTACAGCTGACAGCATCACATCATGGATAGAGACAGTGGTCCTCATCCATCAAACTGTCATACCATCAAATCTGATCAGAAAGTCTTTGTTCTCTCATTGATCAGTTCATCTTTGTCACAGCTCTGAGATCAGTCTGACTGAAGCCTCAAATCACTGGCTCTTATTTCATAGAACTATGGTTACATTTAGTAACCATGATGTGGTCTGCCCAAAGAGTTCTTAAAGGAGGGTAACGGGAGGAGGGTGTGGAGTTTTAGTGTCTTTACTAACTCGTTCCAGTCACTAGGAGTAGCAAACTGGAAGGAGTGACGACCAGAGGAAGTGCAGACTTTAGGAACGACCATACTGATGAATTTGCTAGAAGATAAATTGCGGTTACTGTTTGAGATGTTGAGTAGTGAGTGGAGATATGGAGGTTGGTTCTGCCAATGATAGTTTTATAAATGAACTGTGTGCTGCATCACTGACTGACAGCTGATGAAGGGAGTCTCTGTAAACACTGATTCATGACTTCTGCTCTCTTCTCTCTCAACAGCTGGGAGTGGTGATCTCTGTCAGAGTGAGTGATCAGAAAGGAGGATGTGTTGAGAGGATCAGCCGTGTCCTGATGATCCACAGAGGTTCACCACCTGGACCTGGATCTTATTTGGTCTTTTTTTTAATTTATTCATATATTCTGAACCCAAAATGCCTCTGCAGAGTAGTTCAGTTTATGACAACATAACTGTAGATTAACACATTTAAATAGATCTTTCTGCTCTGCGTTGTGTTGCAGCTCCACCCTGTGGAACGATGGAGTTTTGCTGTTTATTTCCACATATTTTTCTAAATAACTGGAAGTTGATAAAGCTACCTTTCTAAACCCAATACCAGCCGTTTCTCATATTATAAAAGATAAATATTTGCTTCTAACAAACAGAAATAATTAGATAAAACCTGAATTCAATCAAGGCTTCAGTGAAGTTTCTCAACTCACTACAAACAGATTATGTCTGGATTTTGGTGGAAAGTCAACACCTTCATATTTTATTTAGTATATAATTGTAAGGGAGCTGCAACCCCCCCCTCACTAAGATGGAAAAAGACACACACGTGAATTGACTGTGTTAAGTTCAAGAAAACGGACTAATACAGGAACGTTCAGGTAATTATGTTGTGCTTTTATTTTGGGGAACTCCTCTAAGAACTCTCTGTTTGAGGCCTTCTTCCAAGGGAGTGTTTTCAGGGAGCATACCTGAACCTTCAGCCACAGGTCTCCAGCTGGTTTCAATTAACTGGTTGGGCTGAACCAAGTGCCAGGGAAGAGAGGGGGGAGTGGGGTAGAGGGGTTTGTTTAAATTGGCTCACTTTTGATATTTCTTCCATTTATCATGCATATTATTCCTCCAAACTGCACAACTAGATTTGAACACAGCAAGGACAGCATCCTTTGACCCTGAAACCACAACTCTCCCAGCCTGACTTCTTCCAACTTCACTGCATCCCCTCAAACACAATCTTTACATTTGCAGATGACACAGCAGTGGTGGGACTGATCTCAGATGGCCACGAGAGATGAAGTCTGTAAACTGGCAGGATGGTGACTGGAAGATAATCTATCACTGAACATAAAAAAAACCCCCAAAGAACTCATCATAGACTTTAGGAGACACAGCGAGGACCCTTCTCCTCTGAACATCACAGGAGTAGAGGTGGAGAGGGTTTCCAGCTTCAACTTTCTAGGAACACACATCACAGATGACCTCAGATAGATGAGCAACCCCACTGCTCTGGTGAAAAAGGCTCAACAGTACCTTTATTTTTTTTTAGGACACTTAAGAAACCAACCTGTGAAGCTGCACGTACCCTACCACTGCTCTATAGAGTGTACTGACACTATATTATAGTATGGCCACTGTTCAGCAGAGTCATCAACACAGCCCAGAAAATAGTTGGACTGCCCTGTTCCATGTGGCTATAATATCTTTATAGAGTGCAATAGTAGCTTGATATGCCACTTCCTTTTATTACTTCTTTTTTATCTTTCTTTTGATTACTGTTATTTATCTGGATGGCAGGTATATGTGTGTGTGTGTGTGTGTGTGTGTGTGTGTGCATCTGTGGAATGTGGAGCTGCACAGCAAAATTTCGTTGTACAATGTGCAATAACAATAAAGGCAATCTATTCAATTCTATTATATTCTAAATAGTTTAAAGGCTCTGAAAACGTATTTTTAATGCTGTCAATCAATCAAAATATTTAATCACAATTAATCGCAAATTAATCGCACATTTTTTATTTGTTCAAAATGTACCTTAAAGGGAGATTTGTCAAGTATTTAATACTCTTATCAACATGGGAGTGGACAAATATGCTGCTTTATGCAAATGTATGTATATATTTATTATTGGAAATCAATTAACAACACAAAACAATGACAGATATTGTCCAGAAACCCTCACAGGTACTGCATTTAGCATAAAAAATATGCTCCAATCATAACATGGCAAACTGCAGCCCAACAGGCAACAACAGCTGTCAGTGTGTCAGTGTGTTGACTTGACTATGACTTGCCCCAAACTGCATGTGATTATCATAAAGTGGGCATGTCTGTAAAGGGGAGACTCGTGGGTACCCATAGAACCCATTTACATTCACATATCTGGAGGTCAGAGGTCAAGGGACCCCTTTGAAAATGGCCATGACAGTTTTTCCTCGACAAAATTTAGTGTAAGTTTGGAGCGTTATTTAACCTCCTTCAGGACAAACTAGTATAACATGGTTGGTACTAATGGATTCATTAGGTTTTTTAGTTTCATTACATGCCAGTATCTTCACTCTTTCACACTGAGCCCGCAACAACCTCTGAAAGATCGATTGTGTTGATTTGTTAAAGAAATTAGTGGCGTTAAAACAAATTTGCATTAATGTGTTATTATCGCGTTAACTTTGACAGCCCGACTTATTTTCTAAATTAGCTTCTTACTATCAACGATGGGATCCAACTGTTTTTTCTTTGTGCTCTTCTCACTGGTTAGAGCTGGGCGGGGCTCCATTTAGATAAAGGTGATGGATTAAAGAGTTCATGTCGTCTGGAGAATGGTAAAGTGGGTACACTACAAGCTAAGAATCCAGCTAGCTCTTTTTCACTGCAGGAACAGTATCATTCCCAGCAGCCAGACTTCAGTGTAGATTCTGACTCTACCTTCATATGAAATTTTGAATCTGTGTATTCACAAATGTATGTAGTCTCTTGAGAAACAGACAATAAAACATTGTTATTTCCTTGTTAAGAAGGCGTCTTGCTTCCTTGATTGAGGCAGTGATGAAAAGATAAAGATAATTCCCTGGAGACTTACAGGAACCATAAACAGACTTAAGACTTCCTTTATTCCACTATGAAGCCATTCCTCCTGCATAATGACTACTTTTACTTTTATATAAAGTACATTTTGCTGCTCATACTTCTGTACTTTTGCTTAACGGTGCAATGTGTAATGTCTGGTCACATTCTCCAAACAAATACGGGCAGCATTTCACCTACTAATGGGTCCAAACAATCTAAATTCACAGTCATCAGTTATTAAAAAAAGCCAACTACTAACTTACAGCAGGGCAAGTGTAGTGGCATTCCTTCTGAATCCCAAAAATAAGCCACAAACGAGCTGTAGGCACAGTAACTTCAGTCTGACGCGAATGACAGGAGATGTAATCCAGTTTAAAACGTTTACTGAGAAAAGTTAAATATTACATAGTGTCACACGGTAGAAAAACTATGTGCTCCCGTGTCTAACGCAGCTCTCTGCCTCCTAACTCTAATGCACACTCACTCTCTCACTATATTAAAGGGAGTCTAAATCATCAAAATAAAATATACATGCATTTTTCTCTTTACCTTTTTAAACATTATCTAAGTCATTTACAATAACTAGAAATTATTAATTTTAACTTATATTCACACATGTGGGTGAATATAATGTGTGGGTGTCAAAGGCTCTAGATCACATGGATCATCTGATGGGCTTGTGATCGGTCGATCATTGATTATGCTTTCAACCTCACACAACAGAGTTTGAAGACTGTCGTCTGTGAGGGTCTGTTCTTTGACTAGGGCGTTAAGGATCCTCCGTACAGTACGGATTTGCCGCTCCCAAACCCCTCCTTGATGGGAGGCTGCTGGGCTGTTGAAAATCCATTTTATGCCCTTCTTCTGCATAGCCTTTTCAATTTGTGACTGGTTCAGGTTTTCAATGGCCTCTCGCAACTCCTTTTCTGCACCAACAAAATTTGTGCCGTTATCAGAGTGCATGATGGTGATCTGGCCTCTTCTGCTTATGAAACGGCGCAAAGCGTTGATGCAAGAGCTGGTGTCGAGACTGTCTGCTACCTCTATATGCACTGCCCTGATGGTGAGGCAGGTAAACATTACACCATACCTTTTTACAGTGCTCCGGCCCCGTTTGACATCAAAGGGTCCAAAGAAATCAACGCCTACGTTGGTAAAAGGCGGCTTATCTGGTAAGAGTCGATCTTCTGGCAGGTTTGCCATCTTTTGTTCTCCAACTCGGCCTCGGAGTCTCCTACAGACCGTGCATTCTGATATAAGCTTCCTGATGGCTGAGGTTGCTTGAGGAATCCAAATTTTTTGTCTTAGCTGCGACAACATGTAGTTGCGTCCGCAGTGTCCAATTTTTTTATGAACATCAGTCAAAATGAGAATGGCTACTCTGGAGTGTTTTGAGAGAATTGCTGGGTGTTTTGCATCCTCTGGCATGGAAGATCTGTCCAGCCGTCCTCCAACTCTCAAGATGCCATCTTGTAAAATGGGGTCAAGCTTGTACAGCTGACTATTTCTCTTGACAGACACATTACTGTGGAGAGCCTTCACTTCATCATGAAACCACTGAGCTTGACTGTGTCGGATGATCTCCGTTTCTGCAGCCATTAGCTGTTCCAAGTGGTTTCTTTTCCATAGCAGATTTGTACTTTTCAATGTGCTGTTGCACAAGTACCCTCTGTCTCTCTGTATCTTTTTCAGACTGACTGATGGAGAGCTGTAACTCTTTTCTTTTGTTTTTCAGGTCAGTCAATGTTTCCTTGGCTCTCAAAATCCATGCAACTGCTCTTTTTAGTCGGTCCCAACTTGAGTAGTACTGAAGCAATTTGTTCACAGGGTCAGACTTTTCTTCAGCTGTGATGGTATTCACTGTGATATTCTTGACCTCTGGATCATTTTGCAGATTTTGAGTAACATTATCTGGTCTCTGTGGCCATTCACTTTCTGGCTGTAACAGAAACTGTGGTCCATTTATCCATGTTTCTCCTTGAATCAGGCTTTTAACTTTCATGCCTCTGGTGGCTTGATCAGCAGGATTCTGTGATGTTCTGACATACCTCCACTGTGATGGTTTGGTAGCCTCACGTATGAGCGTAATCCTGTTTGCCACAAATGTTTTGAAGCGAGCCGTCTCGCTGTCGATGTACTTGAGAACCGTCGTACTGTCGGTCCAGAAAATGGACTGTTGAAGTGGTACTTGCATTTCTTCTTGCAACATCTTTTCCACTTTGATTGCGACGACTGCTGCGGCTAACTCGAGTCTTGGAATAGTGACTTGTTTTAATGGAGCCACTCTCGACTTCCCCATCACAAAGGAACAATGGGTTCTGCCTTGCTTGTTCACCAACACAAGGTATGATGCTGTGCCATAGGCGTTCTCACTTGCATCAGAAAAAATGATGCAATCGTGCTTCGACTGTGCGCCCAAATCCTATAGGCTTAACACATCTGTCAATGCTGAAGTCTGAGAGGTGGTTGAGATCTTCCAGCCACTTGCACCATTTTTCGGCTTGCCGGCCACTCATTTCTTCATCCCATCCTTGCTTTTCTTTGCACAGGTCCCTCAAAAGAAGCTTGGCAGGAAGTACAAGTGGTGCCAGGAAGCCAAGAGGGTCGTAGATGGCGTTTACAACAGAAAGGATAACTCTTCTAGTCAGTGGCTTGTCCTGCAGCTTGATGCTGTATGCAAATGTATCATTTTCTGTGCACCACTGTACACCAAGGGCTCGTTCAGTGGGTAAGACATCATGTGTGAGATCAAGGTTTTTCAGCTCACTGGCTTGGTGCTCTGTGGGTATGGATGACAATACTTTTCTGCTATTGCTTACCCATTTTGTGAGGTTAAAACCTCCCTCAGCACACAAGTCTCGAAGGTTCTTTGCCAAGGCAACTGCTTTTTCTTCCGTTGGCGAAGATTTTAGACAGTCGTCTACGTAGAAATTTCTCAGAACTGTTTCAACAGCTTCTGGATCTGCAGTGTCTCTTCTATCCTCTGCTGTTCTCCGTAAAGCATAAGAAGCAACACTAGGAGATGAAGTCGCTCCAAAAAGGTGCACTGCCATCCGATACTCTTTCATCGGTGCATCTAGGTTGCCGTCCGACCACCACAGAAATCGCAGTAGGTTGGCATCTGCTTCTGGAACTCTCACCTGGTAGAACATTGATTCAATGTCTGCCATCATCGCCACTGAATCTTCACGAAACCTCAGTAAAGCACCAATGAGCGTATTGGTGAGGTCAGGTCCCTGCATTAGCTGACCATTCAGCGACACATCCTGAAATGAAGCTGTGCAGTCAAAGACCACACGAATTTTCTTTTTCTTCGGGTGGTACACCCCGTGGTGTGGGACGTACCAGACCCTGTTGTCATCGCGGTTAAGCTGTTCTTGAGGAACTTCAACAGCGTAGCCTTTATCAAGTATGCTCTCCATGAAGCCTTTGTAGTCTTCAAGAAACACATCATTCTTTTGCAGTTTTCTCCTGAGACCAGCAGCTCGTTGTTCTGCCACACAACGGTTGTTTGGCAACTTAGCTTCTTCATTCCTCAGTGGAAGCCCTATGCAATAATGTCCATCCACAAACTTTGTTGTCTTTTCCACTGACAACATAAACTGTTTGTCTTCCTGAGACATCTCTTCCTTGTCATCATAATGACGCTCTGGAAAGTCTGTGTTGTACTGTTGGACCAGTAGCTGTTCTATTTCCACCACTGAGATTCGGTTGACACTGTAATGAGCTGTCTTATCCTTGGAAATTATGTTCTCGTTCTTTATAGGTCCACTCACCATCCAGCCCAAGACAGTCTTCACGGCGTAGGGCCCGTCATCTTGACTATTGATTATGTGCCACGGCTCCATTGCCTTTGGGTTGTTGGCTCCTATGAGAAGGCCCACATCAGCGTCAATGTGTGGTAAGATTACTTCGCTCAGATATGGCCACTTTTGTAGTTGTTCTTGACTGGGGATGTTTTCTTTTTGAACAGGGATGTTGCTGTGTGTGAAAACCTTAGGTAACTGAATGTACTCTGTGTCCTCTAGGTCACACACTTCCAGGTCAGAAAGCACGTTACTGGTAATCTGCTTCTGTCCACCAGGTTCATCTTGGCCCATTGTGCTCAATAAGATCTGAGTCGGTTTTCCTTTCACGTTCAGTTTCTTTCGGAGCTCCTCCGTACAGAACGTGGCGGTACTTCCAGGGTCCATGAAAGCATATGTCTCTATAGACCGTCCACTCTTACGGGATCTCACTTTCACTGGCACAATCGATAACATACATTCAGTCTCTCCGGCCCCAGTGTAGCCAACTATTTCCTGCGTAACTGGCTTCTGAGCTCCTGAGACTTCTTCCTTTAGAGTGCAAACATCATGTGTTGGAACAGATGTATTTTTATATGTTTCTCTCTCTATATGAAGAAGGTCTGGATGTCTCTGTGAGCACTATTTGCAAACCATTCTCCTCTTGCAGGTCCTACTGAGATGGCCTTGTGTTAAACATCCAAAGCATAGTCCCTTTAACTTTAGAAATTCAACACGCTCACCGTGTGTCAGCTCTTTAATCTTGAAGCAAGACTCCAACGTGTGATTCTTTTGACAGAAAAGACATGGTGTTTCAAAGGCATTAGCTGCTTTTACTGTGCTAACCTGCTTCACTGTTGCATCTGGTCTTTTCCTCTCCACTGACACGTTGGTTGCGAAGCTGCTTCCTCTCATTCCACTTTTGAAAGGTTTTTCTTTTTCTTTGGTTTTGCCGGCTGTGGATGTGCGGTTATCTTGTAGTTCTCCAAAGATTGGATCCATAGCCACATTTGCTTGACGATCAATAAAGATAACAAGGTCAGCAAATCGTGCTCTGTGTCCTCTTCTTTCCTTAATTTCAAATGCTGAATTGCGCCACCTTTCCCTCATTTTATATGGTAATTTGGATACCACTATCCTCATGTTCGTAAGGTTATCCATTTCCTCCATGAACTCCACATCTTCCATAGTGTTCCGACAGCCAGTCAAAAAGACAGCATAAGTGTTCAATGCTTTTGCATCTTCAGACTTGATTTGCGGCCACTTTAATGCTTTATCAATGTAAGCACTGGCTATCATTAGCTCATCTCCATAATGTTTTTTAAGCAGTCTTTTCGCTTCCATGAATCCTCTTTGTGGTGGCATGTGCTCACAGCTACGCACAAGTTCTTGTGGTTCTCCTGCAGTGTACTGTTGGAGATAGTACAACTTATCCTGATCACTATCAGTTCTCTGTTCAATGGCTTGTTCGAAAGCTCTGATAAATGATCTGTAGGTAAGTGGATCGCCCTTGAACACTGAAATGTCTTTAACTGGCAGCTGAGCCTGTTTCTGTTGAGTAACCATCATCTCTGTAATCATATTTTGCTACTGCATTAGTTGAAGAATGCCTTCACTGCTTCTGTCACGCTGTTGTCTGTCAGTGTTGTCTGTGGGTCTTGACCTCACAACCTGTGGCTGTGTATATTGCAACGATCTGGATGACATCTTACCTCCAGATACAGGTAATTTAGCGAGCGGATGTTGTCTCCGTTCCTCTTCCTTCACTCGAGCTCCACCTGCCATATATGAGCGGACATAGCTGTTCATGCCATCTTCTGATCTCTCATAGTCTTTCAACACCTTTACTTGAGCTCTTTTCTCAGCAATAGCAGCCTTTAAAGTCAGTCTTTCTAGCTTGGCTTTAATACGTGCTTCTTCCAATTCAAGCTCTTGTTTCTCTTGTAAAGCTGCAGCACGTTCAACTAAGTCTGCTAGCTTTGCTTCTTCATTTACACAAACTGATGATCTCACAGACATGACAGATGAGCGTCCAACATTTGAGCTCTTTCTTTGTGCTGGTTTGTTAAAGCCAACTTGTGATGCACTATCTTCAGGACATACATCATCATCTTCATCATTACTACTGTCTGTCTCATCATCATCAGATGCTCTATTTACTTTCTTTGTTTTGCTTTCACTTGAAGCATCCATCCATTTTTCAGTTTCTTCTTTAAACTGTCTGATAACCAACATCTTAGGTACAACCCAGTTGCTCACATCTGCATCTTTTTCTTCTTCAGGCAGAAGATCTTCTATTTGCATATTGAGCTCTTTAAACTTCACAATAAGAGGGTTGAAATCATTATGCATTAACTTTTGCACTTTTTGCAAATTGTCAGCATCACTCATCAAACAGTCAACTTCTTTTCTTTTACCAGTTATCTGAGCTAATACTCCTCTCCTGGTTCCAATCAGCCGATGTAGTTTATCCTCCATTGCTCTCTCAGTTAACTTGCTCATTCTTTTAGATTCCATTTCCACAGCACCAATTACTTCCTTATCTTCAGCCATCATATCAGCAAAGCAATGTGTAAATTGCGTGCAAATGAGTAAAAAGTATTTCCACTTTTCTCATCAGACAGGTGCATCACAACTTCTCAAAAACGCAGAAACTTCTATGGCTTTTCCTTAAGGCAAGCTGTTGAATTTGCACGCGGAGAAATCCACTGCGTAGCTAATTAACAGGTTGTATCAATTAGCATCATCAATCTTCATTAACTTCAGAGCAGCTGTCGGTCTTTCTTTTCCTTTATCTTGTCCGACGTTTTTATTCAGTCAAAAACATACCGCGACGTTGCATTGAGCTCTTCTTCCAAGAGGTGCGGCAGTCTTTCATTCAGAATTCCACGTTGTAGCATCCAGGCTCGTGGTCCGTCCTGCTAGCGTTAGCTAGTTTCTTCTGAGCAGTTTTTCTACTAATGTAGTGGCATTCCTTCTGAATCCCAAAAATAAGCCACAAACGAGCTGTAGGCACAGTAACTTCAGTCTGACGCGAATGACAGGAGATGTAATCCAGTTTAAAACGTTTACTGAGAAAAGTTAAATATTACATAGTGTCACACGGTAGAAAAACTATGTGCTCCCGTGCCTAACGCAGCTCTCTGCCTCCTAACTCTAATGCACACTCACTCTCTCACTATATTAAAGGGAGTCTAAATCATCAAATTTCAATATACATGCATTTTTCTCTTTACCTTTTTAAACATTATCTAAGTCATTTACAATAACTAGAAATTATTAATTTTAACTTATATTCACACATTGTGGCTCTTACAGCAAGAATACAAATACTACACACAGACGTCTTTGACACAACGTCAACACTTAACCTCTTCACATTCTGTTGATAATGGTAGTTCATGTTTTGAATGTTTTAAACTCAAATCATGTCCATATCTTACACACTGCTCCTTTAATTTTGAACAGCATATTACCACTGTTCATATGTCCTTTAAAATACAAGTGCAGAACACACAGCTGACACACATGTGTGTTTCTGCAACTACGGGCATTTTTAAGTCCCAGCAATGCAATTTTGGATTTATGTTAAAATTTGCAGTGCAATACTTGATAAATATATACACAGTGTTATTACCATGTTGACATGGAAAATAATTACTAAATAATGTGATTTAATAATATTTATGAAGCATTTTATGCGTCCAAACACCACTGTTTCTAAATCATTTATATGATTTTTTTTTCATCTAAATGCGCCTGTCCCACACTTTTGAGTCCTTACCGCAACACTGACAAATACCATAGTAAAGGTTTTATTCAAACAAATCTTGTTTCTATGGAAACAGAAGTTAGCAAGTGAGCACATGGATGAGAGGTTGGGCCGTCCACATAAGTGACCCGACTAGATCAAGAGAAACAAGGTGAAGATCACCTTTTCTTCTCAAGTAGAAGGTAATGTCCTTACCACACTTCTTAGTAACTGTGTATTTGGAACTATAACTTAATATAATAATAAAATTATTCTAATAATAATAACTTGTTAATAATACTGTTGAATTCATGTATATTAGATGCTAAGAGTCAAAACTAACATAGCAGACCTTGCTAGCTGTCATTTATCTGCAATATTAGTCCAGCATATATCCAGCAGTAAAAACATTAGACATTAGAATTGCAATATCTGTCATAAAAAAACACATATTTTATATTTTTGTGTATGAAGACTGTCATAGCCCGGCTCCTAGGCCATGACAAATACGGGAAAGGACGCAGTGATTGATTGTAAATTAAAGATATTTATTACAAATAAATTAAGGATATACAGAAATAACTACAAATGTGGAGTGTGTCAGTCAGTAACATCAGTAATGTAGATGTGGATGTGTGAGCATGATGAAGTGTGATGTGTTGTGAGTGGAAACTAAAGAAAAGCCAAACAAAGGCAGCCCGGCAGGTTCTGACAGGGATGAGTCCAGGTGAAGGAAAAAAAGGCAGAGCAGCACTTGATTGGGGCTTTTATACTCAGGACGCGCCAGCATCAGGTGCTCTGCATCAGGCATCCTCTCCCGTGATACCTTCAAGGACACAGGGAAAGAATGAATGGCCAAATCCACACTGGCATCTCAGTAGTGAGGCAGGGGCCGTCACCCCCCCCCCTCCTTAAAGTCGGTGTCCCAAGGGAACACCGGCATACTTTAAACCCATCCTACCAGAACAAATACCACTACTCAAAAGGACTAACTAACAAACAAAAGGCAAACAAAAACAAATAACAGAAATAATATACGACCTTAGCACTGAATATTCTTCCCGCAGCTTTCTACCCCATCATCAGCAACCCCGGTACCTGAGAAGCAATTTAAGAAGGTGGCACAGAAAGAACAGGTGTATGAAACAGTACAACAGGACAATATATCATTCTAGCCAGTCACACTAGTGACTAATCAATACAGAGGGGCGCGTGATAGCGCATCAGCAATAATGTTGTCTGTTCCTTTAATATGTCTAATATCAAGGTTGTAGGCCTGAAGAAATAAGATGTAGATGACGATGGTACAGCAATATTATTTTGAAGCATATACTCAACCTCAGCATCCAAATAACCACGTTTAGATGGTGCCATGCGGTAAAAGTGTTGCTTAATCGGCTTTGCATCTCCAACATCGATATCATGTTCCGCCCAATCAGTTTGTGAAGGAATGTCGCCAAACAAACACGGATACTTGCGTACCAACTCTGACAACTGCTCACGCTTCGACTCCGACAAATGAGCCAGCAACTTGTCCAAATTACAAAGTGATTCTGAGTTTTTCAACCTTCCATACAGCAGACTATCGTCAGGTTCTGGCACTCCATCTCCCTCATGCACCGAACCCTCCAAAGTCACAGTAAAAGCTGGATGAACACCATCTTTCACCTCCTGATCTAGGTCTGTGTCAATTTCACACCTATAGTATGGTTTCAGGAGATTCACATGGCAAAGACGTTTGGTTTTCTTCCGCTCTGGTGTTGCTATGATATAATTCAAGTCAGACCTTTTCTCTGTGACGGTGTATGGACCTGTGTACTTAGCCTGAAATGGTGAACCAATAATAGGCATAAGTGACAAAACCTGGTCTCCTGGATTGAACTCATGTCGCTCTGTACGACGGTCATACAGCTTCTTCATCTTACCTTGAGACACGCACAACTTTTCCTGTGCCATACTACCGGCAACAAACAAACGATGTCTAAATCCATTGACATAGTCAACTAGGCTCCTTGGCGGCTCAGTGTCAACACAGCCATCTTTCAACACTGACAAGGGCCCACGCACAGAATGTCTAAAGACCAACTCATTAGGGCTGAAGCCTGTACTTTCCTGTACAGCCTCCCTTGCAGCCAACATCAGCCATGGAAGCCCCTCCTCCCAGTCTCTATCTAGCTCCGTACAATATGCACGTAGAAGAGACTTAAGAGTCTGGTGGAACCTTTCCAAGGCCCCCTGGCTTTGCGCATGATAGGCTGATGATTGGTTCTGTTTAATGCGCAACATCTTCAACACTTGCCCAAATAAATGAGACGAAAAATTTGACCCTTGGTCACTCTGGATCACCTTAGGGATACCAAATATAGATATGAACTGTGATAAGGCCTTAACCACAGCCTTGGTCGTAATCGACCTCAAAAGATAGGCAGCTGGATACCTGGTGGTCTGACACATTACCGTGAGCAGATATTTACAACCGGACTTGGAACACGGCAACGGACCCACACAGTCCACAATGAGATGTGTAAAGGGTTCACTCAAAGCTGGGATAGGCTGCAGTGGTGCAGGCTTGATCTTCTGATTAGGTTTTCCAGTTAACTGGCACACATGGCAGGTTTTAATGTATGCGGCCACATCCCTTTTGACCCGTGGCCAAAAGTAATGTTTCAGGATGTTCAAGTATGTTTTCCGGACACCAAAATGTCCACACTCGTCATGTGCCACTTTCAAAACAAGGGAACGAAACTTAGTTGGCACCACCATCTGGAAAACATAATTTTTCACACCATCTTCATCAACAGGAACCCATTTTCTGAACAACAACTCATTACATAAGAAGTATCCATTTGCAGCACTATTTATCTCAGAGCCAGGCAAAACACGTTCAAATATGTCTTTCAAAGAAGAATCGCTACGTTGCTCCTTTAACACCTCACAGTGTGACAGCGACACCGGAAGCTCAGACAGAGATGGGACCTCCAAAAGTACATCATCACTGTTGATGTCAGATGACATGTCAGGGTCTACTTTGCTCATAGCACGTGTAATCACACAGGATGAAAAGACTTCTGGTAACACCCTTGAGCTCTCGCCAGACACAGACTCAGTTGGACAAGATGTAACCACAGGTGCGGGATGAGAATCGGTCCAAACTCGGCTACCAGCCAAGCCGTTGCCCAAAATAAAATGGACACCATCAATAGGCAACGCTGGACGCACACCAACAGCTACCTCGCCATTAACCAGCTCACAGCTGAGAACCATCCTGTGCAAAGGAACAGGGAGAATTTTCAATCCCATCCCACGACTGAGAACACTGTCACCAGTATCAGACTCCTCAGACAGAGGCAAAACAGAGTCAACAATGTATGAATCATAGGCACCTGTATCCCTCAAAATCTTTATTGGGACTTTCACATCACTGTCTACCAGTGACATGAATCCATCTTGTATGAAGGGAACATAGGCTGCCAAAACATCCACTTCACAAGAGTGAGAAGTTAGCAACTCAGCAGCACAGCAGTTTTTAACAGGAGCAGCAAATGCAGTAGGTTTAACATAAGCTCTCATTCCCTTAGTTTTAACTTTTAGCAAAGGACAATCTGCCTTCCAATGTCCTTTCTCACGACAATAGTTACAATCATCACTGCTGTTCAAGTTACCACCTGCTTTAAAGTCAGGTTTCGAAAAACCCACTCTCCTTGAACGCATCTCATATGAAACAGCATCAGAACTGATTCCTCTCCAACCAAAACCATCACGTGCCACAGAGCATTCTTTGAAACTGCTCTTATGGAGCAACACATACTCATCAGCTGACACAGCAGCCTCAGCCGCAGTAGTGTTTCTCCGTTCTGTGATGTATGTCGCAATACGATCCGGAAGACAATTTTTAAACTGCTCCAAAATCATTAATTCACACAGATCCTCAAAAGTGGTGACGTCAAGGGCGCTTAACCACCGCTTAAAGTGTGTTGACAGGTCTCTTGCCAACTCCACGTATGTTTGGCCACTTTTTCTCTCCCATGATCTAAAACGCTGGCGATAAGCCTCTGGCACAAGCTCATACACCTTAAGAACAGCAGATTTTATTTTATCATAGCTAGAGCTATCCTTAAGGCTCAATGATGAATAAGCCTCCTGCGCTTTCCCTGAGAGGACACACTGAAGCATAAGTGCACAGTCAGCCTCAGGCCAATTTCTAGCCTTAGCTACACGCTCGAACAGCAAGAAAAAGGTGTCTGGATCTTTCTCATTAAACCTCGGTAACAAGCGCAAGTTATTCACATCAAAACGATTCACAGAAGACCTGGGCACTTGTCCGCCCTCATTCTCACCAGACAACACGCCATCTTTGATCATAGACAAACGATATCCCTCCATATTGAATCTTTCTGTCTCTGATTGCTGACGGATTCGCTCTACTTCAATTTGCTTTTTAATTTCCAATTCATGTTTCATTTTGTCATGTTCAAGCTGCAACATCAAAATCTCCTTCTGTTGCTCAAAAGTTAGTCCTTGAGTCTGAAAGGACATAGCAGAAGGAATTGGAGAAGACTTCTCTTCATCTCCGGACATAATTCCTATTTCGATTAATTTTGATTTTATAGACTCTTTAATATTTTCTTTCATACGCTTGTCTCCTACAACAACCACTGAATAATGCTCGGCAATCAAGAGCAACTGCTCTTTTGTGCAGGTATCCAGGGACTCCAGAGACGGAGCAGCAATGAACGCCTCAATCTCAGACATTTACAAATTCAAAAAGCCAACTGACAACTGAGCAAATCCACCGTTACGCACACAACCGCACCAGGCAGACACCACAATGTCTACTCTTGCGCTCAAAGAGGAATACTCCTCAACACGGTTTAGAGTTTCCCCGCCATCTAAAGAAAAACCCAGCTAACTAAGCTCATCCCTAGTCTTCATGCAGCTACTTGCGGTGGGTATTTATGCACTGAAGACCGCTGGCCCAGCAGAGCGACTAGCAAGCTAGCAACCCCCTGAAACCACGGATATGCTCCCGTGAAGCATGAAAGCTTCAACCACTTTTGCCACAGCACTACAAATAAATCAGCTCAACGAACCCAAAGGGAACGTCGCTACAGCCTACAAGGGAAAACTCTGCACCACTTTGCAACAATTACGCACAGAGCAACTCGCAAGTGTCATCTGGGCCAGCTGATCTAAGCGCAAACAAAGACGGCGAAACAAACTCCTCTCTCCACAAAATCCAGGTAAGAAACAACTACAAATCCAAAGTCCTACAAAAGTCATTAAATTTACCCTGTAAAGCATCCCAAATACGTTGTCCTTTCCCTCAAACCAACATTCGCGCACACAAGGTACTAGGTAACAAAGGAACAAGCCGCGCGCCGCGGGCGCTCCAAACAAACTTTACGCACGCCAAATTCTCTGAAACACACGAACAGGCCAAGATCAAACTTCTGCTGCAGACAGTTTTTACCGTTTTAACTGACCCAAATGGTCCAAACAAGTCACAAAGAGCGCAACTAATTACCAAAGTGCCCAAAAGCACAAAAACACTCATTACCAGATCTTATCAAAAAGTCGCGGCACAAACGGGAAAAAAGCTGGACGAGCCCCCAATTTGTCATAGCCCGGCTCCTAGGCCATGACAAATACAGGAAAGGACGCAGTGATTGATTGTAAATTAAAGATATTTATTACAAATAAATTAAGGATATACAGAAATAACTACAAATGTGGAGTGTGTCAGTCAGTAACATCAGTAATGTAGATGTGGATGTGTGAGCATGATGAAGTGTGATGTGTTGTGAGTGGAAACTAAAGAAAAGCCAAACAAAGGCAGCCCGGCAGGTTCTGACAGGGATGAGTCCAGGTGAAGGAAAAAAAGGCAGAGCAGCACTTGATTGGGGCTTTTATACTCAGGACGCGCCAGCATCAGGTGCTCTGCATCAGGCATCCTCTCCCGTGATACCTTCAAGGACACAGGGAAAGAATGAATGGCCAAATCCACACTGGCATCTCAGTAGTGAGGCAGGGGCCGTCACAAAGACTGACATGGTTATACATTTTACAGGGTGTAAAGGAAATAATGAAATCCATTATTTTTAGAAAATGTTTTTGTATCAATATTTACAATGACGCACAAAGCTTGATGACAATTAATTTAAATGTCTTAAAAATATTATAGAAATTAAAAAAAGCTAAATGTTTAAAATGAACGTTATTGCAATGTTGCAGTAAAGACATTTAGCAAGAACAAGTGATGAAAGCCATAAAAAATAAACAAGTTGGAGATTAAAATCTTTTAAAATCCAAAACCTGTTTTTATGTATTACACATACTCTGATGGTTAAAAGTTTAAAAGTGACCGTAGATACAGAAACACCCACGTACTGTAACTGAATATCCAGTCGGGTCTCAATTCTTTTAAACCATTAATCTGATCTGAAATCACAACAACAGAGAGTTGTTTGTGCTGTAACTGTTCACATGTTGAAAGATCAGAGTTGAAGCTCATATCTTTATGTGCAATCATCTTCCTGCACTCAGGGCCGAGTCAGAGACGAATATCGGCACGTTCTGGCTGCCGCACACCCACATGAACGTGACTCGGTGTGGTTCTAGTGTGTGTATATAAAGAGCAGGGAGACCTCCTCATCATCACTGCATCCATCACTCAGCTGACACCTGAATAACATCCCCTTACATTTACCTGACAAGTAAGTAAGACACCTGTTGTATTTCTTTTCATTCAGTGGAGGTCATGGCTCTGCTTTTTTCTTCTCCACACAGAACAATCAGTTGATCATCATCATGAAGGCGGTCTTGGTCCTCTCTATTCTCCACTGTGCTGCATTTGCAGGTCAGATTCAACACACACACACACTATCATCCATGTGCTCATGAGTCAGTCAGCATAATGTGGCCTGCTGTTGTAAAGCTTTGTGTAGTAGTGTGCATCTAGTGTACTCTGGAACAGAAGAGGAACTAGTGCTCTAATGTTACTGACAGTATTGGGGTTTTTCTCTGCAGCTCCGACCGAAGACAAAGAGAAGCAGGCTCCAGGTCAGTATTGAAGGTCTTTGCTTTAATACACACGCAGACAGTCAGACCTACATCTATCTAACATCAACGTTAATGGGCATCATCCACAGAAGCAGCAGCAGAGGCCCTGAAGGAACAGCTGGTTGCTGCAGGTTAGTGTCCTCCTTAAATCTCACGCAGCTTTTTTTTCTGTTTGGTTTCATGTTTTATTTAGCCTGCACTGTGACAGCAGAAAATTAACCAAACAAATGATCAAAATAACTCAACTAGTCAACTATACTGTAACTACGGAAGCCCTGAAAGGCAAGTGCAAATTGTTTTTTTTCTGGTGATCCATTTTCTCAGTCTGATCTGAATTATTTTCTCTCCCTTTGTAATGTGTTTCCATGTGTAATGTTGGTGTGTCTTAAGCATAGAAATAGAATGAGAGTTGAACACACATTACCATTCAAATCAACATAGCAGGATGGTCAGAGCGGCAGACATTTTTATGTGTACCGTTGCCATTCACCATATTCACACCAAAGAGTACATGACAACAGCCACTAGATGGCGATGAGGTAGCGCTGCCACCATTTTGGACTGAAAACGCCAATGGATCTGTGGCCGTGGATGTATAAAGAGACGTCTGTAATTCAGAAGATCATTTTGTACTTTATACTAATAATAATAATAATACTGTCCACATGACTCAGTCACATTAATATCTCCCGCCCAGTGTCTCAAACTAGTTAAATCAGGTAGCTCCATCACTCCTCTGTCTCCTCACAGAGAGATAACCATCCTAACCTTTTCTCATAATTACAACATCCGTATCTCATCATGAACACAGTTTTCTGGTAATTATTAGATCTATTTTGGTAATAATAAGATAGTAAGTCATAACCAAAGCCTTGATGTCTTCTTCTCTGGTCAATGCAAAGCGCTCACATACAAAGAAACCAAACCAAACATTTACACAACGTAAAATCAGCTCATTCACAGAGTTTCATAGTTTCTGAAAGCGGTTTTATTTATTTGAATATAGTAGATGATCGTGATACATTTATTACAGTGATCTTAATCATTTCATCTCTCCCAAACATGAGTCCTGATCCAACAGCAACAATGGTGACATGAAAATTGAATATTTGGAGCATATTTGAACACAGATCTGCACAGGTTAGTGTAACGTTCTCCTTCTGATGACGCTCTGGTTTGGTTTTGGTTGTTAAATGGTTGTAAGAAGACGGGTCACATGATGTCGTCCAATAATGATCTGCCTGGACCCGACTTCAAAAAGTACTTTGTTAAAAATACAATTATGTGTTTTGTTTTTTTATTCTGTAATAAAAATGTTCTCATAGTCTTTAAATGGTTTTGAGCAGACCTCCTAAAGTGAGGTCCTCTCCACGTAGAATAAACCACATTTTTATTATTTATTGTTTTATTTATTTATTTGTTTTTTTATTCTGTCATAAAAATGTTCTCAAATTGTCTTTAAATGGTTAAAATTAAGCAAAATTCTCGTGAAATAAGCAAAATTCTTGTTCACAAATTTAATTATATTCCTTTACGACAAAATTAAGCAAAATTCTTGTTCACAAATTTAATTATATTCCTTTACGACAAAATTAAGCAAAATTCTTGATCACAAATTTAAGTATATTCCTTAATGTACAAAATTAACAAAATTCCTACAAAATAAGCATAATCCTGGATCACAAATTTAAGTATATTAGTTAATGTACAATATTAAGCAAAATTCTTATGAAATAAGCAACATTTTTTTATCACAAATTTAAGGATATTCCTTAATTTTACAAAATTAAGCGAAATTCTTATTGACAAGCAAAGTCCTTGATCACAAATTTAAGTATACACCTTCAGTTAAAAATTAAGCAAAATTCTCATGAAATAAGCAAAAATTCTTGTTCACAAATTTAAAAGATTCCTTAATGTACAAAATTAACAAAATTCCTACAAAATAAGCAAAATCCTGGATCACAAATTTAAGTATATTCCTTAAAGTACAAAATTAAGCAAAATTCTCATGAAATAAGCAACATTTTTTATCACAAATTTAAGTATATTCCTTAAGTAGTCCGTTGGATCGAGTCATGTGACTGAGCGGAGTTGTTTCATGGGCCCAATGGATGCGGAAGATCGACGGAAGATCCAGGTACTTTTCTAGATGGAGGTTGAGCAATTTTGGCATCATGCGCCACTGAGCAACTTTCATAGGACTGAACGGAGCCCCGCCTCCAACACTGTATCAAGTTCGAGTAAAAATATAGTATATACTGTTTTATAATATTTACAGCTTGTTTAAAGGGAACATGCGTATAAAATGAACTGCTGGATGGTTGTCTGTTATAAATCCATCTGGATGTGAGATGAGCTCCTTGGAGGTACTACTCTGCTCCCTGAGCTCCTTCCTCTTCAGTCGGCCCTCCTTCAGCTGCAGGAACACCCAGGTTATAATACTCCGGCTCAGCCTTCTCCCGTCTACCCAGCCTCTGCCCCCTGGTGGTCTGGAGACACATGACAGCACACAGATGTGACTTCCTGCATCACTCCTCTCTTCACTTCAATAAACACAGACTGAGTGCTTCATGTCAGTCAGTGGTCTAAACAACAGATGTGTGTCAGTACCTTATAGTAGAAGTAAAAGCCAATGTTCGCCAACAGCAGAATCAGCGGCAGGACGATCGCTCTGATGATAAGAGGCCTTAGATCTGATCAAACACATAGAGAGTCATAACATCACATCACATGACTTCATGAATCCAACAGCTCCCATTAAACACAAACTGTAGTGACCTGAAATCTAAAATCACTTCAACATGGAGACTTATCTCCTAAACTTATTACATTTCATATTTACCTCATATTAAATGTTTGCACCTGATGTAATATCTTCATTGTGTCTACTCTGTAAAGACGTCATCTATTTCCTGATCATTAAGTAAATTATGGTCCCATTTAGAGTCAAATAGACCATAAAGCAGGGGATCCTTTAAGGCTGACTACCTTTTGATTGACAGGTCGATACCACGGCGTTGTCCGGTCTGGGAGTTGTCTTACAACTTTAACCCTTTCGTAGTGTGTTTCCAGTTTATCAAAGTAAATTGTAACATTTTGGTCAACTAAAAATGTCTCATTTAGAGTTTGGTTGTACTTAGCTCCACCCTCTCGTGTCACTTCTGGTTGCAAAAAAACAAGATGGCGACGTCCAAAAACCAAGATGGCTATGACCAAAAACCAAGACGGCTACGACCAAAATTCAAAGTGGGGATGGCCAACATTCAAGACGGCGACGGCCAAAAACAAAAAAACTAAAAACAAGATGGCGACGGCCAAAAACCAAGATGGCGACGACCAAAGGCCAACTTGGCGACAACCAAAAACCAAATGCGACGGCCAAAAACCAAGATGGTCTCCCTATTCCGGGCGGGTTCCGCAAGTCCGTTGGCTCCGATTCATAAAGTTCTGTGAATCGCTCTTGGTCTGGCCCCTCCCCTGGGACCACTTTACCTAGGGAGACCCTACCAGGAGCTAATGCCCCCGACAACAGAGCTCACAAAAACTAGGGATGTGCATTCCTAGCAAAAATACTATTCCATAATCACTGAGAACTAGTCAATTCTTTTTCAAAAATAATGTTTGTGGGTTTTTGGGGGCTTTTGGACTGAATTTAAATTAAATATTTAATCAATAGTCCATGTCCATGGAGTAGAGAAGAAATTAGCGGTAAAGTTGTGTTGTGTTATTAAATGTACAGTAGTGTCTCAAACACACGCACTCACACTTTTTGCTCTCCCCACTTGTGAAATGAATCCGGCACTCTGTTCAGGATTAGGCATCGTACTGGGGACCGGGGAGACAGGTGATGGAGCGGTTGCCCCTGCCGCCACCGACCTCGGGTATGTGCTAGGCCGTTCAGGTGTAACTGGCACTGCAGCATTTTTCTTGACATAAAAGCAATCAATAGTTCTCTTCATTTTGAATTACCGGTATGTTTTATGGTTGTGATGTCGCTGGAGGAAGAGCGACATAAACACACAGAGACAGACCTTTCAGGTGCACCGGTGCGACCAATGAAAATATTTAGTCGCACTTCGTCAGATTTTTGGTGTCACTCTGGAGCCCTGTGAGGGTGCAGGTCGTATCCACACTGACCCTCCACCACTCTCTACTTTTCCGTTTCGTCTCACTGCGGTTTGCTTTGGTTGACGGATACAGAACGGATATGACGTCACTTTATGATTTTGGACAGCCATGGTAAGGAATTTTATTGAAGTGGTCATTCTCTCAATAAGCAAGTGGAATGGATTTGATAATGAAGCACTGACACAGCGCTTTGAAAACAGCAGCGAGTGGACAGACTGATGCATTGATTTTTGACATGGTAAAAGTGTGGGAGAGGTTTAAAGGTCCTGATACACCAAGCTGATGGTTTGGGGTCGTCGGTGAGCGTCTGTCGGCCTAGGTTTTTTGGTGTATCCCGCACCGTCGGCTCTAGTCTGCCCGTTTCAGAGGTTTTTCGACGGAACCCATTGGTGAGAGAAATCCCTCTGATTGGCTGTTCAGCTTAAACAAATTAGTGCACGAGAAGAGAAACGGAAGTGAGGAAAGCAAGCCAATGAGTAAAATCAAGAGGACACACACAGAAGGCTCTTCTCATTTTTCATCTTCATCTCATCTGATCATTCCAACACACAGATTTTTTTACAGCGACATGAACATCTGGAATGAAGCTAAGTGGTGAGTGAGAGTGGTGTGAAAATGGTCGTCAAACGCTGCTTTGTTTGAGTGCAATGTTTTGGCCAAGTGAAAGGTGACATGAGAAGACGCAACTGGTGGCCTTCATCGCCAATAGTTCTCTGATGTTGGGTTGGTGTGTCTGGGCCTTAATGGCTGTGACGATAAACAAGGACAGCTTTATGGACCTGCTCATAGTGAAATTCCTCACTCAGTTCTCAGAGAACCAGAGTTATCCTGGTAACCAAACATACATTATGTCCTTTGTATGACTTTAGTTACTATATGACATGTGTAACACAATGACAGTAGTCACAGTGTCATTCCAGAAACAACACCATGGACCCTGTTGTCAGCTGATCATTTTCACTCCATTCGGAACAATCACATTTTCCAAACCTGCATGTAAACAGTCAGCTTACCTGCGACAGTGAGAGAGATCAGACGGCTCTCAGACGAGAAGTTATGAGAAAAAACATAGACGTGATAAACACAGCTGTAGCTTCCTTGGTGGGCGGGCTCTGCAGCAGGAAACAGGAAGTGGGCGGAGTGATTGACAGCTGGCTCGGTGTAGTTGAGTGCTGAGGTGGAGGAGTTGAAGTTGAGCTGGAAGGAGCCTCCTGGGTACTGTGGCTGGATGGAGCAGCTGATGGTGAAGGTGAAGTCCCTGAGCACGTGAAACCCCTGCTGCTGGGCCTCGGAGACCCCGTCCACGGAGGAGGACCCAGAGATGTTGGGCTGAAGCAGCAGGTCTGTAAACACAGAGAGATGATTGAGATGATGAAACGTCACGTTCACCCTCCCTTCAACTAAATGGCCTCTAAAAAAGGGTTTGATTTCACCAGTCTGACAAACACAGAGACAGACAGACAGGTGTCAGATGACATGATGTCACTGAAAGGCTTACCTGAGCAGGTGAGATTCAGGATGAGGGGAGAGTAATCCGATGTTGCACACTCCCTCAGAGCAGATCCAGACTGAACACAGTCAGAGCTGATCCTCCACACAGATCTGGATGAGGACTCCATTCTCCATCCTACAGAAACAGCAGAGCCACAGTCCAGTTCTGTACAAAAAATAGTTGCTACCTTCAGGCTCCAGTGAGAGACGTCGCCTGGTCTCCAGTCTCCCTGATGTTTCAGCTCCAGTGTTCCTGCACAGCGACTGTCTCCTCCCACCAACCTGACATCATCAGGCTCTGAACAGAAACAAGAGAGTCATCAGTAAAAGAATAAAGTGAGTTTCATTAGAACAGAAATGAACCAGATCAGAGCTGCAGCTCCTCTTCTACCTGAGCAGGTGAGTCCAACAGCTTTGCCAGGTGAGCAGGTGTTTCTATCTGAGCCTGAGCTTCTACAGTCCAGGAGAGCAGACTCAGTTCCTCCACATTGGAACTCTTTGGTCCACATTGAAGCCTCCACGTCTCCATAGAGCGCCCCCTGGAGGACTGAAGGAGCCCCACAGCCAAGCTCCCTACAGACCACCTCTGCATCCTGCTGGTCAAAGTCAGCTTCACACACTGAGGACCAAGACTGGTTAAACTGGTTCAACTTCACCTCCAGTCTGCCTGAGCACAGACTAGTCCCATTCACCAGCCTGACAGAGTCTGGAGAGATGATAGAAGATAAAATAGAGAAAGATAAAAGACACCAGACAATAAATAAAAAGATGTCATGAAACAACAATTCAGTGATTCAAACTGGACTCAGAACAGTTCCAACATGAATTCATCATTAACAACAGAACACATCTTTTTAATGTCATTGTCATTTATAATGACATCATGTCTTTATCAAACAATAACACAACATCATCATCTGCAGATTTCTCTCTTCTGTTCCTTCTGCTCAGCTACTCCACAATCTTTACTCTCCACACAGAGAAGTTACAAAGTTTTCATTCTTTCTTATTTTTCTGAGAAGATGTGTAACCCAGAATAAAGATCTGATCAGAAAACGATCCCTAAAATCTAAAAGGGATAGGGTCTGGACTCTGTCTTTTTAAGGAGTTTCCCAGGGTGAAGGAGGCCACGTGGGTGTGGAGATACTGACGAGCCCCCGGCTGAGCTGAGCTGCTCAAAGTTGTGGCCAGTAGGTCACTGGTGCCTGTTATGGTGGCAGCTAAAGAAGCTGCTGGTGGAAACCAGTGGCTAAGAAAGCTGTGAAGCTGAAGAAGGAGTACTTTCAGGCTGGTTGCTGGTCAGACCATGGGGACTCCTGAAGCAGCAGACATGTATGTTTCATATATACAGATATATATCTGTATGATTTACGGAGGCAGCAGCTCATCAGACTCCGTCATGGCTGCTGGAGTCAGTCTGCTGCCATTCTAGCTGGTGCATGTGTGTGTCAACCTGGGTACATTACTGTCATAGATGATGTCATAGATGATGTCACTGTAAGGCTTACCTGAGCAGGTGAGATCCTGGATGATGTTAGATTGATGTGAAAGTGTGCACTCCCTCAGAGTAGATACAGACTGAACACAGTCAGGCCTGATCATCCACACAGATATGTGTGAGGACTCCATTGTCCGTTCTACAGAAACAGCAGAGCCACAGTCTAGTTCTCTACAAAAAATAGTTGCTTCCTTCAGGGTCCAGTCAGTGAGAAAGCTATTCACTGGTCTCCAGTCTCCCTGATGTTTCAGCTCCAGTGTTCCTGCACAGTGACTGTCTCCTCCCACCAACCTGACATCATCAGACTCTGAACAGAAACAAGAGAGTCATCAGTAAAAGAAGTGAATTTAATTAAGATCAAACTAAAACTTGATTGATTTTGCTTTAATGATTCTTTATATGTCTTTTCTTTCTCTATTTACTTGTTGAGCTGTGTTCTCCTTCAGCCCGGAGTCCTGAAGAGAAAATGATGAAGCAGCATGATTGGATCACAGCCGTGGACAGAACAAACACTCTCAGGTTGTTTTGAACAGAATTTTCTAGCAGCTCAAAAACACCTCAGTGAACTCACTCTGGAGCCATTTTACCAGTTTAAAGCTGAAGTAGGCAGATTGGAGCAAATATGATTAAAAAAGTTATTTTTACAAAACGGTCGCTATATCGTGACAGTAGTACATGAGACAGGTGTCCTGTAAAAAATCATGTGCCTCTGTGTCCTCCGGTGTCCTCCGGTGCTCCTAGCGGCATCTGCAAGATTTCACATACTGGAGGAAAACAAGCAGTAAGAGCTGACCTGAGGTCTGCTGTCCAGCTGCCGTCTATGAGAGCTGGCTGTCAATCACTCTCAAACTCCGACCAAACGGTCAAACTAGGCAACGCTAATCAAATATGAATCAATATTATGTTACGTTAATGTCTATTTCTCTCCTCAGATGTTTTCAGAATCATCTTGTAGTGCACGGTTTAGCTGTAAAATGAGAAAGTCTGTGACGGAGCACAGCCAATAGAAACACTCTCTCAATGAAATGACCTGTGATTGGTCAAAGTCTCCCGTCACAAGCTGAAGAGATTTTAACGTTTTGTTCTACGACATAAAATACATCATTAAATATCCTGCTCATGAATTTTGAAGCCTTGATGTGTCTTAAAAGATGGTTGCTAACAAGTGGCCAAATGAGACGACTAAACGTCATCACGCCGACTCGTCCTCCTTTACAGTATTGTTGTGTTTATACAGGTGCTCATGTGACCGTGGTGTAGTTCGTTTACAGCCTAACTTTAGCTTTTTACTTCTGGGGATTGCGTTTACACTTCAAAAATCACAAAGTGGAGTTCATTAGTGGAGATTATCTTGCTGAACAAAACATGTACGTATCATAAACGTTTGTTTGCCTCAGAGCTGAGTTTCTGCAATAATCCAAAACTCAATGGAACAATCCCATTGGCTGTTAGTGGAGGGAACCAGAGTGATGCTAACTTCCTGTTGGACTACAGAAATACGTCATCCCTGGAGCTCACTATAGTCTATATGTTACTGTTTATGCTGCAGAGAAGGCCTATTAATCAATCCATCCAGGTTTTCATACGTTTTTGGGATTGTTGCTGTCTAAAATCCCTGATTTCACGGCAGCTTTTCTAAAAAAATTGCATATTTTTAGTTGGGTTTTTTTGGCAAAAAAATTGCAGGAGCAAGTGAAAATTGGACGAATAGTTGTGATTATTTTTCTATATAATTCATAAAAAATCAAAGACAACTTGTTCCAGTGAGAATAAAACCGCAGTGTTTTGAGGGTTATAAGTAACGTTACCAAAAAGGCTCAGCATTACAAAACTTCTTAAAAAATATACTTTATTTGTAAATGAAGAAATGCACCTGGAGGTATTCCACAAAGCTCACAGTCAAAACAGCATCAAACGTTTTACGTCTTTTTGTTGGTGGTTTTACATCTTTGTGGTGGTTTTATATGTCTTTGTGGTGGTTTTTAATGTCTTTGTGGTTGTTTTACGTCTCTTTGTGGTGGTTTTACGTCTCTCTGTGGTGGTTTTACGTCTCTTTGTGGTGGTTTTACGTCTCTTTGTGGTGGGTTTACGTCTCTCTGAGGTGGTTTTACGTCTCTTTGTGGTGGTTTTTCGTTTCTTTTCTGGTGGTTTTATCTCTCTTTGTGGTGGTTTTATGTGTCTTTTTGGTGATTATATCTGTCTTTGTGGGGGTTTTATGTGTCTTTGTGGTGGTTTTATATGTCTTTGTGGTGGTTTTACGTCTCTTTGTGGTGGTTTTACGTGTGTTTGTGGTGGTTTTTCGTGTCTTTTCTGGTGTCTTTATCTGTCTTTGTGGTGGTTTTATGTGTCTTTTTGGTGATTGTATCTGTCTTTGTGGGGGTTTTATATATCTTTGTGGTGGTTTTATGTCTGTGGTGGTTTTTAATGTCTTTGTGGTCGTTTTTAATGTCTTTGTGGTGGTTTTACGTCTCCTTATGGTGGTTTTACGTGTCTTTGTGGTGGTTTTTCGTGTCTTTTCTGGTGGTTTTATCTGTCTTTGTGGTGGTTTTATGTGTCTTTTTGGTGATTGTATCTGTCTTTTACAGGGGTTTTATGTGCCTTTGTTGTGGTTTAATGTGTCTTTGTGGTGGTTTTACGTGTGTTTGTGGTGGTTTTACGTGTCTTTGTGGTGGTTTTATGCGTCTGTCATGGTTTTATGTATCTTTGTGGTGGTTTTTAGTGTCTTTGTGGTGGATTTATATCTTTTTGTGGTGGTTTTTAGTGTCTTTTTGGTGGTTTTATGTCTTTTTGTGGTGGTTTTACTTGTCTTTGTTGTGTTTTTACTTCTCTTTGTTCTGGTTTTACATCTCCTTGTGGTGTTTTTTAGTGTCTTTGTGGTTGTTGTATGTGTCTTGGTCATGGTTTTGCGTCTTGTTGTGGTGGTTACATGTCTTTTTCTGTTGGTTTCACCTGTGTTTGTAATGGTTTTACGTCTCCTTGTGGTGGTTTTACGTGTCTTTGTGGTGGTTTTTCGTGTCTTTTCTGGTGGTTTTATCTGTCTTTGTGGTGGTTTTACTTGTCTTTGTTGTGTTTTTACTTCTCTTTGTTCTGGTTTTACATCTCTTTGTGGTGGTTTTTAGTGTCTTTGTGGTTGTTGTATGTGTCTTGGTCATGGTTTTGCGTCTTGTTGTGGTGGTTATATGTCTTTTTCTGTTGGTTTCACCTGTGTTTGTAATGGTTTTATGTCTCATTGTGGTGGTTTAATGTGATTTTATAGTGGTCTTAAATCTCTTGGTGGTGGTTTTACATGTGTTTGTGATGGTTTTACGTCTGGTGGTTTTACTGGTCTTTCTGGTGGTTTTACTTGTCTCTATGGTGGTTTTATGTGTCTTTGTGGTGGTTTTACCTTTCTATGTAATGGTTTTATGTCTCATTGTGGTAGTTTTACGTGTCTTTGTGGTGGTTTTACGTCTCTTTGTGGTGGTTTTACGTGTGTTTGTGGTGGTTTTTCGTGTCTTTTCTGGTGGTTTAATGTGTCTTTGTGGTGGTTTTATGTATCTTTTTGGTGATTGTATCTGTCCTTGTGGTGGTTTTTAATGTCTTTGTGATTGTTTTTAATATCTTTGTGAAGGTTTAACGTCTCTTTGTGGTGGTTTTACGTATCTTTGTGGTGGTTTTTCGTGTCTTTTCTGGTGGTTTTATCTGTCTTTGTGGTGGTTTTATGTGTCTTTTTGGTGATTGTATCTATCTGTGGGGGTTTTATGTGTCTTTGTTGTGGTTTAATGTGTCTTTGTGGTGGTTTTACGTGTGTTTGTGGTGGTTTTACGTCTCTTTGTGGAGGTTTTATGTGTCTTTGTGGTGGTTTTACATATCTTCGTGGTAGTTTTACGTGTCTTTGTGGTGGTTTTATGTCAGTTTGTGGTGGTTTTACCTATTTTTGTGTTGGTTTTTTACGTGTTTTTGTGGTGGTTTTATGTCAGTTTGTGGTGGTTTTACGTGTGTTTGTGGTGGTTTTACGTGTCTTTGTGGTGGTTTTATGTGTCTGTCATGGTTTTATGTATCTTTGTGGTGGTTTTTAGTGTCTTTGTGGTGGTTTTATGTCTTTGTGGTGGTTTTTAGTGTCTTTGTGGTGGTTTTATGTCTTTTTGTGGTGGTTTTACTTGTCTTTGTTGTGTTTTTACTTCTCTTTGTTCTAGTTTTACATCTCTTTGTGGTGGTTTTTAGTGTCTTTGTGGTTGTTGTATGTGTCTTGGTCATGGTTTTGCGTCTTGTTATAGTGGTTATATGTCTCTTTCAGGTGGTTTTACCTGTGTTTGTAATGGTTTTATGTCTCATTGTGGTGGTTTAATGTGATTTTATAGTGGTCTTAAATCTCTTGGTGGTGGTTTTACATGTGTTTGTGATGGTTTTACGTCTGGTGGTTTTACTGGTCTTTCTGGTGGTTTTACTTGTCTCTATGGTGGTTTTATGTGTCTTTGTGGTGGTTTTACCTGTTTATGTAATGGTTTTATGTCTCATTGTGGTAGTTTTACATGTCTTTGTGGTGGTTTTACGTCTCTTTCTGGTGGTTTTATGTGTCTTTCTGGTGATTTTACCTGTCTTTGTAACGGTTTTATGTCTCATTGTTTGGTTTAATGTGTCTTTGTGGTGGTTTTATGTGTCTTTTTGGTGATTGTAACTGTCTTTGTGGGGGTTTTATATGTCTTTGTGGTGGTTTTATATGTCTTTGTGGTGGTTTTTAATGTCTTTGTGGTCGTTTTTAATGTCTTTGTGATGGTTTTACGTCTCCTTGTGGTGGTTTTACGTGTCTTTGTGGTGGTTTTTCGTGTCTTTTCTGGTGGTTTTATCTGTCTTTGTGGTGGTTTTACTTGTCTTTGTTGTGTTTTTACTTCTCTTTGTTCTGGTTTTACATCTCTTTGTGGTGGTTTTTAGTGTCTTTGTGGTTGTTGTATGTGTCTTGGTCATGGTTTTGCGTCTTGTTGTGGTGGTTATATGTCTCTTTCTGGTGGTTTTACCTGTGTTTGTAATGGTTTTATGTCTCATTGTGGTGGTTTAATGTGATTTTATAGTGGTCTTAAATCTCTTGGTGGTGGTTTTACATGTGTTTGTGATGGTTTTACGTCTGGTGGTTTTACTGGTCTTTCTGGTGGTTTTACTTTTCTCTATTGTGGTTTTAAGGTCTTTGTGGTGGTTTTACCTGTCTATGTAATGGTTTTATGTCTCATTGTGGTAGTTTTACGTGTCTTTGTGGTGGTTTTATGTGTCTTTCTGGTGATTTTACCTGACTTTGTAACGATTTTATGTCTCATTGTGTTGGTTTAATGTGTCTTTGTGGTGGTTTTATTTTTCTTTGTGTTGGTTTTACATCTGGTGGTTCTACCTTTTCTTTCTGGTGGTTTTACATGTCTCTGTGGTGGTTTTATGTGTCTTTGTGGTGGTTTTACGTGTCTTTGTTGTATTTTAAAGTGTCTTTGTGGTGGTTTTACGTTTGGTGGTTTTTCGGGTCTTTGTGGTGGTTTTACGTGTCCCTGTGGTGGTGTAATGTCTCTTTGAGGTGGTTTTTAGTGTCTTTGTGAAGGTTTTACGTCTCCTTGCGGTGGTTTATTTCAGTTTTTGGTGGTTTTACGGCTCTTTGTGGTGATTTTAGTGTCTGTGGTGGTTTCACATGTCTTTGTTGTGGTTTTACGTCTCTTTTTGGTGTTTTTTTGTGTCTTTATGTTGTTTTTTAGTGTGTTTGTGGTGGTTGTATGTGTCTGTGGTGGTTTGACGTCTCTTTCTGGTGGTTTTACATGTCTTTGCCGTGGCTTTACATCTCGTTGTGGCGCTTTTAATGTCTCTCTATGGTGGTTTTATGTCTCGTTGTGGTGGTTTTATGTCTCTTTGTAGTGGTTTTGCACCTCTTCGTGGTAATTTTTTGTTTCTTTATTGCCTTTTGGGAGTCACTGTTGTAGTTTTAAAGTTCTTTATGGTTTTTTGTAGTCTTTTTATCACTGTCTTTGCTTTTGTTAAATCAGTCCATTAAAGTGGCAGTAGGCAGTATATTTTTGGAATCATTGGGCAAAAATTCCATAATAACCTTTCAGCATATTGTAATTCAAGTGTTCTGAGAGAAAACTAGACTTCTGCACCTCCTCATGGCTCTGTTTTCAGGCTTTAGAAAATCTAGCCTGTGACGGGAGACTTTGACCAATCACAGGTCATTTCATTGAGAGAGCATTCCAATTGGCTGTGTTCCGGTCATGTGACCGGTACTTGGCGTTCCTTCGCCATATTTCACAATGGCTCAAACTTTCTCATTTTACAGCTAAACCGTGCACTACAAGATGATTCTGAAAACATCTGAGAAGAGAAATAGACATTAACGTAACATAATATTGATTCATATTTGATCAGCGCGGCCTAGTTTGACCGTTTGGTCGTAGTTCGCGAGTGATTGACAGCCGGCTCTTATAGATAGCAGCTGGACAGCAGACCTCAGATCAGCTCTTACTGTTTCTATTCCTCCGGTCTGTGAAATCTTGCAGATGCCGTTAGGAGCACTGGAGGACACCGGAGGACAAAGAGGAACATGAATTTTTTCCGTTTTATAAAAATAACTTTTTTTAATCACATTTGCTCCAATCTGCCTACTTCAGCTTTAAAGGTGATAATGACATTGTGTGAACTGGAGTTTAAAGGTGCTAAATGTGATATTGGGAGCGTTTCTATTTCCTCCGCGCAGCCGCCAACATGGCGACAGCTGCCCCGGGCGGCTCGCTGCTAACGGTGCTAACAGTGTAAACAATGGCAACACTTCTGACAGAGCGACATTACTCCTCTATATCTTTACATAGACAATAGTTGTTTGATGCTATATTAAAGCTCTGAATTTCCTAAGCATCTTTAACTTCTCTGACCTGCATTTCTGTGAAACTGATCTTTAACTTGATAAGAAGTTGTTGACAGACTACATATCATGTTACTGTGGTTTCTGTTACCATGACAACCATAGGCCTGTTTCACATAACCAATTAAACGGATTAAGCCGGGGTTTTCCAGTTATCCTGGCTCAGTTTAGCCTTGACTCGGTTTCACGACTGAGTGGCACATTAGTTACCATGGAGATTGATTCTGTGCAGCTAGCCTGCTCCAGACCAGGCTAACAGCCAGGCTTAATTTATCCTGGTGTCTTATCTGTTCAGTCAGCAGTCACTCCGATCAGAAACCAGTGTGTGTTTTACAGTTAGTCCATGACCTTATGCATGTATTTTGCCTTATTTTTATTAGCCTGCATTAAAATACAATTTTTTAATGCAGGCTAATACAAATAAGTACAAACTGAAAACATACCATCATTCAGTTAAGAACTTTATTTTAACATTGTGATCATCATTCATTTTTATTTTTATAATCATTCATGTGATAATCATTATTATATTGTTATATTGTATTTATGAAGACTGCTGTTCATTTTATTGTTAGAGGTTTGATGAATATATTATTGATTAGAAATGGCTGCTAAAGTTCACTGGACCAGTAACTTTATAGTGTACTTTATATTCATGAAACAACAGGGAGAGGACACCACCATGCTTTGAACTTTTATTTTTCTTGGATCACTGGTCTGCTGGGAGAGAAACACAGCAATGATTAATACATCTTGTTACTGTGTATACTGACAGTGTACATTGAAATGATCACTTCCTTCTCTTTCTAATCCCCTCAGTATGTATCGTTCAGTGTGTGCTGTACAGACATCTGACAGTTTGTGAATTCTGTAAAACACATATCAGTTCTTAACTCTGCATGGTGTGGATGTCCTACACTCACTACGATGCCAGGCTGCTTTCAGACTGTACAGTATCTGGGTTCTGTTAAAAATGATGTTTTCTGTGAGCACCACATCACTGACTTCTTATCCATTATGGACTAAATAAGTATTCCCATTGACATAGGCTACATCCAGCTTTCTTTCTTTCTATCTATATAAATAATGGTAGTAATGGGGCAATCCATGCACAATTCCTGCTGTACTAATTAATGTGTTTTAAAGAATTACAGCACACACTTAAAAAACAAATATAGTTTGCAGAGGTGCAAATATCAATGAAAAAAGTGATTTATTTAAAAAGAGTCGACGTTTAAAACCACAAAAAACCCTGCAGGGCTTGGACCGAGATATGGAGATAAAAAGGAAGACATTGAGGAAATTAGAAAGAGAAGTAAGTGATCATTCCAGTGCACACTATAAGCATGTACAGTATGTAACATAATGTATTAATCATTGTTATATATATATATGTCGTATTCTAGCATTGTGGATTAGTGGTTGTAATTAATCTTCATAGTAAATTTCCTAAATAATATATTAACTTCCACCGCTCACTTTAAAGGTGAAGTGACAGTAACTCCTTGAATGGTTTAATTATGACGGTTTCAGTTAACAGCAGTGGTGAGTGAATGTAACGTTATGGGCTATTGTTAGGCTACTTACGCATTGAGTCGGTCCGCTATTGTCTGCCACGTTTTTATCTCGCTGTTTTATTACAGCAGCCGACAGCCGTGTCTCCTTTTCTACATATTATATGCTTAACTTCCTCGTAATCTTCCAGTAAAAGCTGTTTCTCACTGGGTTTAAAGTAGGGATCGACCGATTATCGACCTGGCCGATATTCAGCATTTTGACGATTATTGGTATCGGCAATTTTTTTAACCGATAAAATTAATTAATTTATAAATGCGCTACTTTGGCTCTGATCAGCCTCCTCTCTGTGTCAGCCTGCTGTCAGCACTCTCCACTTTGCAGTCTAGCTCAATGTCCCGCCCACAGCACTATCTAATTGGTTACACGCCATGAGCAATAGCCAATCAACACTGAGGGTTACCGTGCCTCAGACGTGCAGACAAAAACAGACAGATGGAGCTGCTCCGGTGAGCGGAGCCGTGTCCTCTCGGTAAGACGGAAGATATTGTTGTGTAAGTTCCAATAAACATCCCAATCCTCTATGCTGAAGTTGCAGAAACACCACGATCTTAAGATCTATTTATATGCTGACAAGCATGTCCAGTTTACCAGTTACACACTGGAACTGAAACCTGTTTTAGCTTCTGATTTGTGAACGTAACATTACTCGCCCGTATGAGTCGGCATTTTTACATGAACGTTTACATGAACAACGTGAGCTGATGTGGAGCGTCGTAGAGCTTGAATGTAATAGCCAACGTCAATACGTTCATTTGTTGATCCATAATTTAGCCAGCTGACGAGCAACACAATTGATCAGCTGGTCCTCTCAGTCTCAACCAGGACTAACGTTACTAACTAACGTTACTGACTAACGTTACTGACTAACATTACTAACTAACGTTACTGACTAACGTCACTGACTAACGTTAGTAACGTTACTAACTAACATTACTGACTAACGTTACTAACGAACGTTACTAACTAACGTTACTGAGTCTGTCCTGAAGCAGCTCTGACTTTTGACAGTAGTGTTATAATATCAGTAATATGTAATGTGATATATGATGAAAAGTTAAAGGCTTTATGAATAAATAGAAAGCAGTACCGGTCACATTTTCCTGTTAGAGAGGCCGAGTTTAATGTTGAATAGTCACTTGTATTGCTATTGGACATATCCAGTTCTAGTAATCATTGGTCATGAAGTATTCTAGTTTCTAGGAGGAGCAGAAGCCGTCTCACTGGAGAACAGGCTGAGCAACTCTGCTTTCTGCACCACAGTCTGCTGCCGCTGAATGGAGACTCAAACTTCAGCACAAATTTAAGTTTTGCTAGTTTTATTTATTTTTACACTTTATAAAACTTCAGAGAGATATTGTTTATTTATTTATTACAATTTTCAGTTTAACTTTATAAGAAGCTGGGAGCTCCCTGCACTTTTTGTTTTAAGATAATGTTGAAAAGTTCTCTTTTAATTAAACATATGCTTTAATGCATTTCAATGAAGTTTTTTGTTATTCCCAGTTTTGACACCAAGATTTTAATTTGTACTGCAAATGTATATCGGTTCAAAATATCGGTTATCGGTCTCCTTGATTACTAATAATCGGAATCGGTATCGGTCCTGAAAAAAACATATCGGTCGATCCCTAGTTTAAAGTACGCAGAACGCATTTACTCCATTTCAGCATCAGTAAATCTGAGATCGACCTCGTGGTCTATTGAGGAAAGTAGTGAACGTGCATCTACCAGAATTACTTACACCTGGCTCAACCTAGTCTCTCCTCTTCAGCCTGGCTTGGCCTGTGTGAAACCAATTAAGCCAGGATGAACTGACTAGACTAGGTCAACCCTCGCTTTCTCTCTTATCCTGGATGTCTTTATTCTGCTTTTGTGAAACAGGCCCCAGGGCAGGCTGAGATAGCTATATCAGATTAATGCTCTCAGTGGGTTCTTATTATTTCCTGAAGATCTGTTAAAATCAGCAGAGAGTCATTCAGTATGTCGTCTCCTTGTTCATCTACTGTTTAAGAGAGGCTTGTACGTGAATGGATTGGTCCATCAGATCATTACTGAATATAGTTACATTGATTGGATGTTGAATAATAGATTAATAATTGACTAAAAGAAGAACAGAATAAAAAACGTAATGTTGGTGTGTGTGATCAGTTTGTTCTCTGATTTAAAGATCAATAGAAATATGTGAATAATAACACATCATGTTTAAAGCAGAGTCCTACCTGAGCTCCACAGCAACAGCATCAGCACCAACAGGTGATCCATGACGTCCAGGTAGACCGTCTCTCTGCTCTGATCATCACATGTGCTGTCCTCAGTGTATATCTGCGTACAGGAAGAGGTGGAGCTTCACTGGAATATATCTGATAATAGTTTTACAGTGAAGAGTCCTCGTATGACCGAGTCTCATCAGTGTTTCCAGGCCCTCATTCATTTCCCCTCAGCCGTCGGTATTACGTAACAGAAAACGTCACACAGAGGCCACTTGGAGAGCACAGGGAAAGTGGATTAAAATGTAACACACCTGGCCTTGAACACTTTCAGCCCCATCCACAAATCATCAGGAATACCTGCAGAAACGTTTCCTTTAAGTACATTTGACTACAAATTTATACTTTTACTTTAAGTACTTTAAGAACATTTTACTGCACAATAAATACTTTTACTTCGCTCACAATCCGGCTACAAAGGATAGGAGAGGGAAGAGGAGAGAGAAGAAGAGAGAGAAGAGGAGAGAGAAGAGGAGAGGGAAGAGGAGAGAGAAGAGGAGAGAGAAGAGGAGAGAGAAGAAGAGAGGGAAGAGGATAGAGAAGAGGAGAGAGAAGAGGAGAGAGAAGAAGAGAGAAGAAGAGAGAGAAGAGGAGAGAGAAGAGGAGAGGGAAGAGGAGAGAGAAGAGGAGAGGGAAGAGGAGAGAGAAGAGGAGAGAGAAGAAGAGAGGGAAGAGGATAGAGAAGAGGAGAGAGAAGAGGAGAGGAGAGGGCAGAGGGAAGAAGAGCGAGAAGAGGAGAGAGAAGAAGAGAGAGAAGAGGAAGAAGAAGAGTAGAGAGAAGAAAGGGGAGAAGAAGAGAGAGAAGAGGAGAGAGAAGAGGAGAGAAAAGAAAGGAGAGAAGAAGAGAGAGAAGAGGATAGAGAAGAAGAGAGAAGAGGAAGGAGAAGAGTAGAGAGAAGAAAGGGGAAAAGGAGAGAGAAGAGGAGAGAGAAGAAGAGAGAGAAGAGGAGAGAGAAAAAAGGAGGGAATAGAAGAGGAGAGGGAAGAGGAGAGAGAAGAGGAAAGAGAAGAGGAAGGAGAAGAGGAGAGGGAAGAGGAGACAGAAGAGGAGAGAGAAGAGGAGAGAGAAGGAGAGAGGGAATAGAAGAGGAGAGGGAAGAGGAGAGGGAAGAAGAGAGGGAAGAGGAGAGGGAAGAGGAGAGGGAAGAGGAGAGAGAAGAGGAGAGGGAAGAAGAGAGAGAAGAAGAGAGGGAAGAGGAGAGGGAAGAGGAGAGGAGAGAAGAGGAGAGAGAAGAGGAGAGAGAAGAAGAGAGAGAAGAAGAGAGGGAAGAAGAGAGAGAAGGAGAGAGAAGAGGAGAAAGAAGAGGAGAGGGAAAAAGAGAGGAAAGAAGAGAGAGAAGGAGAGAGAAGCAGAGAGAGAAGAAGAGAGGTAAAGATCCTCCTCTGATGGGTCAGAGAGATTCCTGCTGAGACAACATATTACTGTAATATCTGGAGGGAGATCAGTCCACTGTTTAGTTGCTGTAACTGAAAAAGCAGTTTGCGTAAATGTTGTGGATCAATGTTTTATATTTCCCGTCTCTCCTCGTTGATCATCCTGTTTGTCTCACGTCACTATGAGCTGTTAGAATAAATAGTTTAAACCTGCAGTATCTGATAAAGGAAACAAACAGAACATAAACAACTAAATCAAAGTTGTATTGTTAGATAATATTGTAATAGTGGTACCAGTTCGTTTTTTTGTCCAGTGCTTTAAGAGCTGGTTTAAAGGTTGCAGCCTGGCCTAGCCTACTGCTAGATACATGCTTTAACCGTCACATACTACATACTACTGAGGAACGCAGTATGCAGAATGTACTGTATACTGTTTACTGCATACTGCGTACTACTGAGGAAGTATGCAGTATGTAATGCATACTGCATACTATTGAGGAATGCAGTATGCAGAATGAACTGTATAGTGCATACTACTGAGGAAGTATGCAGTATAAACTGTATAACTGCATACTGCATACTACTGAGGAACGCAGTATGCAGAATGTACTGTATACTGCGTTCATCAGGAGTATGTAGTAAGCGGTTTGGAATACATTCTATATAGTGTGACTGTAAAATGTGAAGTTTGCTCCGTTTCACCTGCTGTGTTTGTGATACGAGGTGTGTTTAAGGTCCGTTGGAAAGCTTGGAATTTCTAGTTTACAACGATATCAAGCATGATATTGTAGAATCATAAGGAAATTATCACAGACCTTTTGACCACAACTTGTTCTTATATTTACGAAGTTTATTTCTGTACGACTTTATTGTTAAAATACTTCGTAATAAGACATAGTTAGTACGACATACACTTGGGTCACAGATTCGGAAAGCTTGAGACGTCAGCTTTTCAAAACGGTATGGCATGCATATGTTCTATAGATCATCTTCCATCGCAACTTTTGTGTAACTATGCAACAGGGTACGACCCGTCTCGATCCGGTACGGGGTCCATCGGGCTTAGACAATAGTTGTTTGATGCTTTATATTAATGCTCTGAATTTCGTAAGCACCTTTAACTTCTCTGACCTGCATTTCTGTGAAACTGATCTTTAACTTGATAAGAGGTTGCTGACAGACTTATTATGGCACTGCGGTTTCTGTTACCATGACCACCAGGGCAGGCTGAGATGTCCTCATCAGATTAATGCTCAGTGGGTTTTTATTATTTCCGGTAGATGTGTTGAAATCAGCAGAGAGTTTATCAGTGTCTCATCTTTTAAATATAAAAACATAATTTAAGGCGGTAAGCACCCAGAGCATAAATCCAGCTGTCTTCCTGCAGTTTAAACTGTGTTGATTTTAGTCTGGATTTACCGCTCACTTTTAAGGTGAAGTGACAGTAACTCCTTGAATGGTTTAATGATGACGGTTTCAGTTAACAGCAGTGGTGAGTGAATGTAACGTTATGGGCTATTGTTAGGCTACTTATGCATTGAGTCGGTCCTCCATTGTCTGCCACGTTTTTATCTCGCTGTTTTATTACAGCAGCCGACAGCCGTGTCTCCTTTTCTACATATTATATGTTTAACTTCCTCGTAATCTTCCATTAAAAGCTGTTTCTCACTGGGTTTAAAGTAGGGATCGACCGATTATCGGCCTGTCCGATATTATCGGCCGATATTCAGCATTTTGCAGATTATCAGTGTCAGCATTTATTTTAACCGATAACCAATAAAATTAATTAATTTATAAATGCGCTACTTTGGCTCTGATCAGCCTCCTCTCTGTGTCAGCCTGCTGTCAGCACTCTCCACTGTGCAGTCTAGCCCAATGTCCCGCCCACAGCACTATCTAATTGGTTACACGCCATGAGCAATAGCCAATCATCACTGAGGGTTACCGTGCCTCAGACATGCAGACAAAAACAGACAGAGGGAGCTGCTCCGGTGAGCGGAGCCGTGTCCTCTCGGTAAGACGGAAGATATTGTTGTGTAAGTTCCAATAAACATCCCAATCCTCTATGCTGAAGTTGCAGAAACACCACGATCTTAAGATCTATTTATATGCTGACAAGCATGTCCAGTTTACCAGTTACACACTGGAACTGAAACCTGTTTTAGCTTCTGATTTGTGAACGTAACATTACTCGCCCGTATGAGTCGGCATTTTTACATGAACGTTTACATGAACAACGTGAGCTGATGTGGAGCGTCGTAGAGCTTGAATGTGATAGCCAACGTCAATACGTTCATTTGTTGATCCATAATTTAGCCAGCTGACGAGCAAAACAATTGATCAGCTGGTCCTCTCAGTCTCAACCAGGACTAACGTTACTAACTAACGTTACTGACTAACGTTACTGACTAACATTACTAACTAACGTTACTGACTAACGTCACTGACTAACGTTAGTAACGTTACTAACTAACATTACTGACTAACGTTACTAACGAACGTTACTAACTAATGTTACTGAGTCTGTCCTGAAGCAGCTCTGACTTTTGACAGTAGTGTTATAATATCAGTAATATGTAATGTGATATATGATGAAAAGTTAAAGGCTTTATGAATAAATAGAAAGCAGTACCGGTCACATCTTGCTGTTAGAGAGGCCGAGTTTAATGTTGAATAGTAACTTGTATTGCTATTGGATGATCCAGTTCTACTAATCATTGGTCATGAAGTATTCTAGTTTCTAGGAGGAGCAGAAGCCGTCTCACTGGAGAACAGGCTGAGCAACTCTGCTTTCTGCACCACAGTCTGCTGCTGCTGAATGGAGACTCAAACTTCAGCACAAATTTAAGTTTTGCTAGTTTTATTTATTTTTACACTTTATAAACTTCAGAGAGATATTGTTTATTTATTTATTACAAGTTTCAGTTAACTTTATAAGAAGCTGGGAGCTCCCTGCACTTTTTGTTTGAAGATAATGTTGAAAAGTTCTCTTTTAATTAAACATATGCTTTAATGCATTTCAATGAAGTTTTTTGTTATTCCCATTTTTGACACCAAGATTTTAATTTGTACTGCAAGTGTATATCGGTAAGATAAGAGAGAAGAGGAGAGGGAAGAGGAGAGAGAAGAAGAGAGAGAAAAGAAGAGAGAAGAGGAGAGAGAAGGAGAGAGAAGGAGAGAGAAGAAGAGAGGTAAAGATCCTCCTCTGATAGGTCAGAGAGATTCCTGCTGAGACAACATATTACTCTAATATTTGTAGGGAGATCAGTCCACTGTTTAGTTGCTGTAACTGAAAAAGCAGTTTGAGTAAATGTTGTGGATCAATGTTTTATATTTCCCGTCTCTCCTCGTTGATCATCCTGTTTGTCTCACGTCACTATGAGCTGTTAGAATAAATAGTTTAAACCTGCAGTATCTGATAAAGGAAACAAACAGAACATAAACAACTAAATCAAAGTTGTATTGTTAGATAATATTGTAATAGTGGTACCACAACTTGTTCTTATATTTACGAAGTTTATTTCTGTACGACTTTATTGTTAAAATACTTCGTAATAAGACATAGTTAGGACGACATACACTTGGGTTACAGATTCGGAAAGCTTGAGACGTCAGCTTTTCAAAACGGTATGGCATGCATATGTTCTATAGATCATCTTCCATCGCAACTTTTTTGTAACTATGCAACAGGGTACGACCCGTCTCGATCCGGTACGGGGTCCATCGGGCTTAGACAATAGTTGTTTGATGCTTTATATTAATGCTCTGAATGTCATAAGCACCTTTAACTTCTCTGACCTGCATTTCTGTAAAACTGATCTTTAACTTGATAAGAAGTTGTTGACAGACTTATTATGGTACAGTGGTTTCTGTTACCATGACAACCAGGGCAGGCTGAGATGTCCTCATCAGATTAATGCTGTCAGTGGGTTTTTATTATTTCCGGTAGATGTGTTGAAATCAGCAGAGAGTTTATCAGTGTCTCATCTTTTAAATATAAAAACATAATTCAAGGTGGTAAGCACCCACAGCATAAATCCAGCTGTCTTCCTGCAGTTTAAACTGTGTTGATTTTAGTCTGGATTATGACCGTAACTTCTTTGTATTCGTGTAATATTATCATTCGATCTGAACACTCAGCTCTGATTGGTCAGTAGGCGGTGCTTTCATACGAGTTGATCTCTTATCTGGAACATAACCTGCTCTGGAGCAGGTTAGCTGCTCAGCGCAAGTTACCACAGCGATTCACCCCGGTAAGAAGAGAACCAGAGTTAACCCTGAAGTTACCTCGCTAACACCAAATCCTGCTTCGTAGTACAGGCCCCAGGTAGGCTGCATGTCCACTGACCTGCTGTCAATGACTTCACCTGCTGTTTCCAGACCAGTGAAGATTCAGCGTGTGACGGTATGTGCTATGTAGCCTATAGATGGGAGGATGTGATTATGATTGTATAATCAGCCTGATCAATATACTCGAAACTCAATATACATTTGAGAAAATGAGGATCCAAATTTTGCGTATAAGGGGAATAAATGCACTTTTTCTCTAATTAATTGAATACCCAGATATACTACCAAAACAGTTGATTAGTGAAAGGAGTGGAGGGAGTGATGAAGGGGGGTCCAACAAGAAAATCAACAAGTCATCCGCATAAAGAGATAAGTTACATTCAATATTCCCAATTAACGATTCCCTTGATAGCTATATGCTTCCTTATACTGATAACCAAAGGCTCAAGAGCTAACGTGACCAGCAGGAGACTGGCACAGCAACCCTGCCGTGTCCCCGCTTAAAGGTCCCATATCATGCTCATTTTCAGGTTCATACTTGTATTTTGTGTTTCTACTAGAACATGTTTACATGCTGTAATGTTAAAAAAAACTTCATTTTCCTCATACTGTCGGCCTGAATATGCCTGTATTTACCCTCTGTCTGAAATGCTCCGTTTTAGCACAGGACTTAAGCCTGCTTTATAATATAAAAACATGAAAATCTCACTTTTGTAAAATATGGGACCTTTAAGGTTAAAAAGTGATGACCTATTACCATTAGTTAGAAGATGTAGGGCAGGCATAGAGCGTCTTGATGAGTGATAAGAAAAATTCACCAAATGTCTGAGAGCGGCGTGCATATATCTCCATTCAATCTGATCAAATGCATGTTCTGCATCAAGTGAGATAACTACAGGCTCATCGTTAACTTTATGTTTAGAATACATTATATTAAATAATCTCTGGTGTGTTGAAAAAAGAAAATCTACCAGACTCAAAACCATTCTGATCAGGATGTATAAGAGATGAAATATGACCGCCTAGTCTAGTGGCCAGCATCTTTACTACCACTTTCTTTTTTTTTTTTTTTTAAAGTTATTTTTTTGGGGGCATTTTCCATTTTTATGACAGGACAGTGGATAGAGTCTTGAAAGTGGGGAGAGAGAGAGTGGATGCGGAAAGGGCCACAGGCCAGATTCGAACCCGGGCCGCCGCGGTCAGGGTCTGGGTATCATCGGATATTCCGTTTTTCCTTTGGAATTCAGAAAGGAAAAAACTTTTTTTTATTTTTTCGTTTTAAACCAAAAACCAGAAAACGGCCTTTTTCTCGTTTTTCGTTTCTCAATCAAAAAATGAAAAACGAACCCAAACCGGGCCGTTTGTTTGTTTTTGCGAATTCCTTTTCTCATTATTCGTTTTTAATTGAAGAACGGAAGTCACGTGGGTTTTTCGTTTTTTCGTTTTAAACCACAAACGAAAAACGGAATCACGTGGTGCTCTGTTTGTTTTTTGTTTCCAAACGAAAAACGAAAAAAACAAATTAAAAAAACAATCCGATTTAGTTTCTTCAAGTTTCTTTCTGTCATTTTCTCTTCTGAATCGAAGTGCGGAGAACGGCAGTCACGTGACCAGGAAGTGAAGGCAAACATGTCAAAATAAAAGCCAAGAAGATAGTGTGGTCATATTATAAAAGTGTAACATTATTTAAGCACATGATCAAAGTAACAGTAGAAGATAAATAGGCTAAATAAATACACAAATAAATACATACATAGATATTTTTTTGTTTTGTTCTTTTCATTAACACATGAATGTCTTTTATCCAAAAAGTGTGTGATAAATTACAGGGAGGGTCTCTACAGATGTTATACAACAGGGAGGGTCTCTACAGATATTATTCAGAACTCTCACATAATTGACAATTTTCTCAATCACACTCTTACTATGGGCTGTTTCTTTCTGTCGGCAGGTGAGAAGCACTATGTGGCTACTCCTTTCAACACACCTGACACTTCCACCTGATCCTTTTACTCCATTAGGAAGACTGTAGCCGAGTAGTTCTACTTCATGATAATGCTGATTTTTCAACCAGCGATTATGACATTAATGCCAGCTAGACAGAATAAAGCTCTGTCTGTCATGACAATAGCACTGTACTGAAGGCCACTTCATCACTCCAGATACTGTAGATTTAACAGATACCTGCTGTCTTCAGAAGGCTGTAAAGAGTCACCCGAGTAAAGGAAAGGCCTTCAGTACAGTTCTATTGTCATGACAGACAGAGCTTTATTCTGTCTAGCTGGCATTAATGTCATAACCACTGGTTGAAAAATCTGCATTATCATGATGTCGAACAAATTAAGTAAAATTACATATTATACCAAATAGGCTAGAAATGATTGAAAAGCATCATAAACCACCAAACAGAATACAGAAAGTTAGTGATTTCAGTTTTTTAGTGAACTCAGGCTGATTAATCCTCATATTAGACTATGATGTCTGAAGGTTGACAAACATGCTGATCAACCATACTTATCTATCATTGACCATGATTATTGACTTGACTTTTCATCTATAAAGGCGTCAAAATTGAAAATTTGACTGAAAAGAAAATCCTTGGGGATTGAGGAGTGGTGACCTCTGACCCCTACGGTGGGTAACGTCACAGAAGGCCTACTCATAAAATGCACTGACTTCACTGATACCGAATCTCCCTCCAAACTAAATTGTAAAGCTGACGGCCCCTCAATATGATCTGATCAATACAATACAATCAAACCTTATTGTCCACCAGGATGGAAATTTGTCTTCAGCTCACAAAACACAGAAAACAACAAACATTAAAAACCAGACAGCAGTTAGTAAAAAACAAAGACAGGTTATGTTACACATTAAAACAGTTCATGTCAGTGTCTGTGGCTCAGATCTGCTCAGTCACTGTGTTGAGTTAAGAATATTGATGGCATTTGGGATGAAAGACTTTTTAAACACATGTTTAGTTGCCAGAGGGGCTCTATAGCGCCTCCCGACTGGCTGCAGAGAGGATGGGAGCTATCTGCCAGGATACTCCTCGCCTTCTTCCTCGTCCTTTCTGTAAAAAGTTGAGTCAAGGGCTTTTGGGGTTTACCAACTATTTTGCCTGCTATTGACACAATCCTAAACAGTTTATTCTTCTATCTACAGTGTAGGTGACCGTACCAGGCAGGAAGGTTAAAGGTTAAAACACTCTCAACAATAGTTTTGTACACTAATTCTAAAATCTGCCGGCTGACACCGAGGCCACTAAGTTTCCTTAGAAGACAAAATCGCTGTGAGCATCTCTTGAAAATATACTCTGTATTTTCAGAGAAGCTCACCTGGGTGTCCAGGACTGTACCGAGGTATTTAAAGTGTTACACAGTTTCAACATGTTGGCCATCAAGTGAAACTGGCTCTGTGATCAAATGTTGTTTTGTGCAGCACATGATTAATTCTTTCGTCTCGGCCACATTGATTTCTAGCTGGCTAGTGTGACACCGTGTCTGAAGGGCTGTAGTGTGGGCCAGATAGGCAGCTTCACCTAGTGGGCCTGTTTCCTGTAAAAGGCCAACTAAGTCCATGTCATCCACATACTTAAACAGTCTAAAATGTTTCTCATTGATCATAAATTCATTAGTAAAAAGAGAGAATAGCACAGGGGAAAGAACACAGCCTTGTGGGCAGCCTGTCTGACATGTTCTCCCTGACACAGACCCTCTGATCCACAGAACTAACCCTGTGTTGATGTTGAGATCAAGGAGCCTTTTCAGGAGAATATGCGTCTTCATTGAGTTAAAAGCTGAGCTAAAATCCGCGTATAAAGCTCTGGCATAACCTTTAGGAAGCATCAAGTGTTTTGTGACTGTGTTAAGCAGAGTCAGCACAGCGTCGTCTGGGCCTCTGTTGCTCTTATTTAAGCGAACTGGAGCAGATCTAGCACTGTGCTGGTCAGGTGGCTGGCAAGAACTCGTTCCATGGTTTTACACAATATGGAGGTTATTGCGATAGGCCACAGATCATTTGGCTTACTTGCGTCGGCTTTTTTAGCACAGGCCTAATTATTGTGAATTTCCATGATTTTGATGAAATGGCCTTCAGTCCAGTACTATTGTCATGACAGACAGAGCTTTATTCTGTCTAGCTGGCATTAATTTCATAATCGCTGGTTGAAAAATCAGCATTATCATGATGTAGAACTACTCGGCTACAGCCGTCCTAACGGAGTGAAGGGATCAGGTGGAAGTGTCATGTGTGTTGAAAGGATTAGCCACATAGTGCTTCTCACCTGCCGACATAAAGAAACAGCCCATAGTGAGAGTGTGAGAGAGAAAATTGTCAATTATGTGAGTTCTGTATAACATCTGTAGAAACCCTCCCTGTTGTATAACATCTGTAGAGACCCTCCCTGTAATTTATCACACACTTTTTGGATAAAAGACATTTGTGTGTTTATGAAAAGAACAAAAAAAAAAAAATATCTATGTATGTATTTATTTGTGTATTTATTTAGCCTATTTATCTTCTACTGTTACTTTGATCCTGTGCTTAAATAATGTTACACTTTTATAATATGACCACACTATCTTCTTGGCTTTTATTTTGACATGTTTGCCTTCACTTCCTGGTCACGTGACTGCCGTTCTCCGCACTTCAATTCAGAAGAGAAAATGACAGAAAGAAACTTGAAGAAACTAAATCGGATCGTTTTTTTAATTTGTTTTTTTCGTTTTTCGTTTGGAAACAAAAAACAAACAGAGCACCACGTGATTCCGTTTTTCGTTTGTGGTTTAAAACGAAAAAACGAAAAACCCACGTGACTTCCGTTCTTCAATTAAAAACGAATAATGAGAAAAGGAATTCGCAAAAACAAACAAACGGCCCGGTTTGGGTTCGTTTTTCATTTTTTGATTCAGAAACGAAAAACGAGAAAACGGCCGTTTTCTCGTTTTTGGTTTAAAACGAAAAAATAAAAAAAAGTTTTTTCCTTTCTGAATTCCAAAGGAAAAACGGAATATCCGATGATACCCAGACCGGTCAGGACCAAGCCTTAATACATGGACGCCCGCTCTACCAACTGAGCTAACCCAGGCGCCCCTGTTACCACTTTCTGATCGTAATTTAATACACTAAGGGGTCTGTAAGCCAACGGATCTGAATCCTCCCCCCCTTTCTTAAGTAATAGACAAACATTAGCCTCATAAAAAGATTGTGGAAATATCTTATTGACAAGAGAGTGTTTAATCATTCTGAATAGCAAGGGGCCGATGAAATCAGCGAAGGACTTCAAACATTCTGCACGAAACCCATCTGGGCCTGCAGCCTTACCACTTGGAAGGGATTTTATTGCCACTTTGATTTCTCCAACAGTAAAATGGGAATCTAGATCAACTTTGGCAGATTAACTTAGTTTGGGTAATTCAGCAGAATTTAAGAATTTCTCTATATCGTCATCAGATGCATTACAGCTAAAAAGACCAGGTAGCACATTCACAGATAGCCACGTAGTAAATTTATCTGAACTAACTAGGGCTGTCAATCGATTAAAATATTTAATTGTGATTAATCGCATGATTGTCCATGGTTAATCGCGATTAATCGCAAATGAATCGCACATTTTTTATCTGTTCAAAATGTACCTTAAAGGGAGATTTGTCAAGTATTTAATACTCTTATCAACATGGGAGTGGAAAAAAATATGCTGCTTTATGCAAATGTATGAATATATTTATTATTGGAAATCAATTAACAACACAAATCAATGACAAATATTGTCCAGAAACCCTCACAGGTACTGCATTTAGCATAAAAAAATATGCTCCAATCATAACATGGCAAACTGCAGCCCAACAGGCAACAACAGCTGTCAGTGTGTCAGTGTGCTGACTTGACTATGATTTGCCCCAAACTGCATGTGATTATCATAAAGTGGGCATGTCTGTAAAGGGGAGACTCGTGGGTACCCATAGAACACATTTACATTCACATATCTGGAGGTCAGAGGTCAAGGGACCCCTTTGAATAAGGCCATGACAGTTTTTCCTCGCCATAATTTAGCGTAAGTGTGGAGCGTTATTTAACCTCCTTCACTACAAGCTAGTATGACCTGGTTGGTACCGATGGATTCTTTAGGTTTTGTAGTTTCATATGATACTTTCACTATTTCCACTCTAGCTTTAAAACCACTTTCAAACCAGCTACAGCCTAAAAAAAAAAAAAAGAAAAGTCTTGTTAATGCGTTAAATAATTTAGTGGCATTAAAGTGAATTTGCGTGTTATTATCACGTTAACTTTGTCAGTCCTAGAACTAACACATAAGCTAAGGCTATATTTACTTCACGTTATATTACCTCTGAGAAAATAACATTTGAAAACAGGTAAATGAGCAAAAACTTGAACTCATATAGCTAGCCATCCAAACTAAATAGGTGGACTTACAGTTGGTGCGTAAGTGGATGCAGGGGTAGCTGCTTGAGGAGGATGGGGAGTACCAGTTGGTGTAATAGAAACCCTCACGGTCGATCCACATCCACCGTCCCTAGGAGACAAAGAGCATGAGTGTAAGGATATTACACCCATTTGGACCAGGTCCTGAGTTTGATCTGGACTGACTGGGTGGTATTTCTTCATAAATCCAGACCTGCAGGCTGAAGCCTCCGAGCCATGCGATGCTCTGACCGGCTGTCCGTTTGATCTGCTGGAGGAAGCTGTACTCTCTGCCGTTGGTGACAGAGGCCAGGTGGGCACCCAGGCTGTTACAGTGCTCCTGTCAGACAGAGGAAGCACAGAGGGATCTTTTCGGCTATACAACTAAAAGTTGTGTCATTTTCTTTTCCAAATGGAATTGTCTTAGCTTTGATGTGAAAAGCTCATCTCTTCATGGACTGATGGTGACAGACTGACTGACCTCCCATCACCATCCAGTGGAACATGTTGCATTCATCATTTGCATTGATGGCTAAGTTCTAAAGTAGCCTAACCAAAGAACATATATTGATAAGAAGTGAAAGCCAATTGGTCGTTCCATTGTAACATCAGCGCCCAGCAGCAGAGCTATGCCTCTGCCATTTTGGACTGAAAGCGACTACCGGACGCCAGTAAAACGTCTGCCTACAAAGTGCCGTACAAAAGTAAAACTAAATTATTTCTATTCTATTGTCATATTTAATGTCTCTACCTAAATGTCCTGTGTTGAACAATTAGTAAATTATAAATACGCATACTATTATAAATATTTACTTACTTGCTTATTTACTTATTAACCTTTTTGCCCGGCTGCTTCCCACAGGAGCATAAAGTGAGCGATGGACATAAATGGAATTTGGAAAAATCAAGCACACAGATTTTGACTTTTTTTTTACTTAACGTCCACAAGTGTCGCTGTTAACAAGCATTTCTGAAAGTTACAAATAGTCCCTTTAAGCACGCCATGCTTATACTTCGATATTTGGACATTCTACATGACATTTGTGATATTTGGAGAGAGGTGTTTGACTTTTATTTTCTTCAGTGGTGTGATTGTTGTCGCCGTGATGACCTCCATAGACCTCACTCATGAAGGAGCATAAAGGAAAGATTAAAACAGTCAAGTGGATCTTACATTCAGGTGCTGCTGCCTCCTCAAACAGACGTGCAGCACAAACACAGAGAAACAGTCAACACATATATAAATACATACAGTGTATATACAATATACAGTATAGTGCAATATATATCTTCAATCTAATTGAACTTCTTTCTATAGTACAACAATATGTGGGACAGTTTGGGAGTACTAGATAAAGTATAACTGTGATAACTGAAATATGTAATTCACCGCTAAGTTGACTATGAGCAGCCCCAGAATATAGAGTGAATGTGTGTCCTTTCTGATTACCGTTTCTGGGCTAAGGGACAGAATCTTCTGGCACAGATACTTTACAGTATCATGCTAACATAAGCTAATTAGCACAGCTGAGGCTGATGGGAATGTAGTTTTGCAGGTCGAACGTTGCCCTCCCTTCACCCATGCTTCAAGCGTGACTAAAAAGTAGGCTATATACAAGTTTTATATTGATGAAAGTACACTTCCAAGTTTCCCATATGCCACAATTTGACATTTAATTTCAAATTGTGGTGGTTTCTTTTTTTCTTTTAGTGTACAAACCTATGACTCGACAGAACCGAAAGGAAAAGGTACCAAATGTTGCTCCTCAAATGTCCAGCAACACAAGCGAACAGTGCGCCTGCACAAGCCCCTGCAGTGCAGAACTTGTTTAGGCAACATAACTACTTAGTTAGGTTTAGGAAAAGAGGTTTGGGTTAAAATAACTACAGAAGTAGTGTTACTTCAGTATGGACGTTACGAGACAAAGAGGTCAACGTGACTTCATGGTTCCACACAGGACACGAACAGCGGCCTCCTGGGTGAAAGCCTGGTGTTTTTAGTGTGCCCTTGGGTTCAAATCCAACACAGCTATCTTATTCAGGGAGAATTTATCTTGAATTATTTTTCCTTTCCAACAACAAACAAGTCAGAAAAACTCAAAACTTGAAATCTGAGCATACTGGTGGAACTTGTTTATCCTAGCTTTGGATATTTTCTGGTGATCAAGTCTGATATAAATTATTTTCTGTCCTTAAGAACTTAAAGGGACTATTTGTAACTTTCAGAAATGCTTGTTAACAGCAACACCTGTGGCCGTTAAGTCAACGAAAGTCAGCGTCGGGCTCGCGCTTGTTCGCTCTAAATATACCTGAACGGTATCGCTCAAAATAGTGAGGCGACACACGTCAGCTAAAACCACAATATCACTCTATATTTCAGCTGCTTGGCAGTAATGTTAGCTGACCAGACGAAGGTCTCTCCATGAATCACTGCTGATCCTAGTGTTGGCTTTTCCTGCCTCAGCAAAAGCGGGTCGGTGCCGGGGCTGAAGCAGGAAGAGAAACGTTATCGCCTCCTGACTGCGCCCGCAGGGAGACACCGACTCCCAGTCGGACGTGATAACGTTCCTCGCAGCGGAGCCCCATCACCTCACAAGACACGGGAAACCTCTGTCTGGAGGAGCTGCAGCAGTTATTTCTGCACAAACGTCCACTGTACATTCACTAGATATTCTCAGAGCTAAACTAACTCTTCTGCAGTGTGTAGTGAGCGCGCGTTCACGTCATAGAGGTGGAGCGAGACAGCGAGAACGCGCGGTGTGTGAGCGAAGGCGAGCAGGAACAGGAGCGGAGACTCCAGCGACACGCGAGCGCACATGGGATCCCGACCCGGTACATTTATACGCTTAAAAAGTTACAAACAGTCCCTTTAAGGTAAAAACTACTTTTTCTTGTGTGAAAACAAATGAAAAAAAAATGTTGTCAGATTTTTCCAAGTTACTTTTTATTTTCGCCTCTTAGTGAAAACAGGTGGAATCATTTTTGTGTGTTTGTCGTAGTAATACTTATTTCGACCACCAGAGTGCACCACTACCTCATCTTCTAAATAGGACTAGGCTTCCGTAGTTACAGTATAGTTGACTAGTTGAGTTATTTTGATCATTTGTTTGGTTAATTTTCTGCTGTCACAGTGCAGGCTAAATAAAACATGAAACCAAACAGAAAAAAAAGCTGTGTGAGATTTAAGGAGGACACTAACCTGCAGCAACCAGCTGTTCCTTCAGGGCCTCTGCTGCTGCTTCTGTGGATGATGCCCATTAACGTTGATGTTAGATAGATGTAGGTCTGACTGTCTGCGTGTGTATTAAAGCAAAGACCTTCAATACTGACCTGGAGCCTGCTTCTCTTTGTCTTCAGTCGGAGCTGCAGAGAAAAAACACAATATGTGTTAATGTCAGTGACATTAGAGCACTAGTTCCTCTTCTGTCCCAGAGTACACTAGATGCACACTACTACACAAAGCTTTACAACAGCAGGCCACATTATGCTGACTGACTCATGAGCACATGGATGATAGTGTGTGTGTGTTGAATCTGACCTGCAAATGCAGCACAGAGGAGAATGGAGAGGACCAGGACCGCCTTCATGATGATGATCAACTGATTGTTCTGTGTGGAGAAGAAAAATGTGCCTGATAAATATATAGAAGGAGAGCAGAGCCATGAGCTCCACTGAATAAAAAGAAATACAGCAGTCTTACTTACTTGCCAGGTAAATGTAAGGTGATGTTATTCAGGTGTCAGCTGAGTGATGGATGCAGTGATGATGATGAGGTCTCCCTGCTCTTTATATACACACACTAGAACCACACCGAGTCACGGTCATGTGGGTGTGCGGCAGCCAGAACGTGCCGATATTCGTCTCTGACTCGGCCCTGAATGCAGGAAGATGATTGCACATAAAGATATGAGCTTCAACTCTGATCTTTCAACATGTGAACAGTTACAGCACAAACAACTCTCTGTTGTTGTGATTTCAGATCAGATTAATGGTTTAAAAGAATTGAGACCCGACTGGATATTCAGTTACAGTACGTGGGTGTTTCTGTATCTACGGTCACTTTTAAACTTTTAACCATCAGAGTATGTGTAATACATATAAACAGGTTTTTGACTTTACAAGATTTTAATCTGTAACATGTTTATTTTTTATGGCTTTCATCACTTGTTCTTACTAAATGTCTTTACTGCAACATTGCAATAACGTTCATTTTAAACATTTAGCTTTTTCTAATTTCTATAATATTTTTAAGACATTTAAATTAATTTTCATCAAGCTTTGTGCGTCATTGTTAATATTGATACAAAAACGTTTTCTAAAAATAATGGATTTCATTATTTTCTTTACACCCTGTAAAATGTATAACCATGTCAGTCTTCATACACACAAATATAAAATATGTTGTTTTTTATGACAGATATTGCAATTCTAATGTATAATGTTTTTACTGCTGGACATATGCTGGACTAATATTGCAGATAAATGACAACTAGCAAGGTCTGCTACGTTAGTTTTGACTCTTAGCATCTAATATACATGAATTCAACAGTATTATTAACAAGTTATTATTATTATTATTATAATTATTTTATTATTATATTAAGTTATAGTTACAAATACACAGTTACTAAGAAGTGTGGTAAGGACATTACCTTCTACTTGAGAAGAAAAGGTGATCTTCACCTTGTTTCTCTTGACTCAGAAGTGTGGGACAGGCGCATTTAGATGAAAAAAAATCATATAAATGATTTATAAACAGTGGTGTTTGGACGCAAAAAAATGCTTCATAAATATTATTAAATCACATTATTTAGTAATTATTTTCTATGTCAACATGGTAATAACACTGTGTATATATTTATCAAGCACTGCACTGCAAATTTGAGCATAAATCCAAAATTTCATTTCTGGGATTAAAAAATGCCCGTAGTTGCAGAAACACACATGTGCGTCAGCTGTGTGTTCTGCACTTGTATTTTAAAGGACATATGAACAGTGGTGATATGCTGTTTAAAATGAAAGGTGCAGTGTGTAAGATATGGACATGATTTGAGTTTAAAACATTCAAAACATGAACTACCATTATCAACAGAATGTGAAGAGGTTAAGTGTTGACGTTGTGTCAAAGACGTCTGTGTGTAGTGTTTGTATTCTTGCCCTGCTGTAAGTTAGTAGTTGGCTTTTTTTAATAACTGATGACTGTGAATTTAGATTGTTTGGACCCATTAGTAGGTGAAATGCTGCCCGTATTTGTTTGGAGAATGTGACCAGACATTACACATTGCACCGTTAAGCAAAAGTACAGAAGTATGAGCAGCAAAATGTACTTTATATAAAAGTAAAAGTAGTCATTATGCAGGAGGAATGGCTTCATAGTGGAATAAAGGAAATCTTAAGTCTGTTTATGGTTCCTGTAAGTCTCCAGGGAATTATCTTTATCTTTTCATCACTGCCTCAATCAAGGAAGCAAGACGCCTTCTTAAGAAGGAAATAACAATGTTTTATTGTCTGTTTCTCAAGAGACTACATTCATTTGTGAATACACAGATTCAACATTTCATATGAAGGTAGAGTCAGAATCTACACTGAAGTCTGGCTGCTGGGAATGATACTGTTCCTGCAGTGAAAAAGAGCTAGCTGGATTCTTAGCTTGTAGTGTACCCACTTTACCATTCTCCAGACGACATGAACTCTTTAATCCATCACCTTTATCTAAATGGAGCCCCGCCCAGCTCTAACCAGTGAGAAGAGCACAAAGAAAAAACAGTTGGATCCCATCGTTGATAGTAAGAAGCTAATTTAGAAAATAAGTCGGGCTGTCAAAGTTAACGCGATAATAACACATTAATGCAAATTTGTTTTAACGCCACTAATTTCTTTAACGAATCAACACAATTGATCTTTCAGAGGTTGTTGCGGGCTCAGTGTGAAAGAGTGAAGATACTGGCATGTCATGAAACTAAAAAACCTAATGAATCCATTAGTACCAACCATGTTATACTAGTTTGTCTTGAAGGAGGTTAAATAACGCTCCAAACTTAAACTAAATTTTGTTGAGGAAAAACTGTGTTGGCCATTTTCAAAGGGTTCCCTTGACCTCTGACCTCCAGATATGTGAATTTAAATGTGTTCTATGGGTACCCACGAGTCTCCCCTTTACAGACATGCCAACTTTATGATAATCACATGCAGTTTGGGGCAAGTCATAGTCAAGTCAGCACACTGACACACTGACAGCTGTTGTTGCCTGTTGGGCTGCAGTTTGCCATGTTAGGATTTGAGCATATTGTTTTATGCTAAATGCAGTACCTGTGAGGGTTTCTGGACAATATCTGTCATTGTTTTGTGTTGGTAATTGATTTACAATAATAAATATATACATATATTTGCATAAAGCAGCATATTTACCCACTCCCATGTTGATAAGAGTATTACATACTTGACAAATCTCCCTTCAAGGTACATTTTGAACAGATAAAAAATGTGCGATAAATTTGAGATTAATTGTGATTGAATATTTTGATTGATTGACAGCATTAAAAATAATTTTTGTGTGAGAAAAGAAAATCTACAGCTTATCTTATCGCACTTTACTTTTTATTTTCATATGAAGTTGAAAGTTGTACATTCAGAATAATTGCATGCTAGCGCCAACAAAAACCTGACACAGATAACAAACCAAATTTCAGAAGAAATAGCATTTCTGAAGACATCTGTCAATCTTACTAACCTTACTTTGTGGAACAGTTACAGACAGTTGAGCTACATCATAGAATTACAACAAAACTCTCAAATAATATATTGCTGTATATCATGAAACATGTGAATATACTGAATATATTGCTGAGCCTTAAGGCATATCAGTGGTACAATTTTTTTTAAATTAACATTAAGTAAAAAATAATTTGTCTATATAATAATGAGCACCAACACTACCAGACATGTGACATCATGTCCAAGTATGAATTATATATTCAGGCTCTAACAAGGCACATGGATAAGTGCGGAAGTCCAAGTATTGGGCAATGGTTGGGGAGTGAGTTAGTGAATGATTTACGGCCCACTGAAAGACACCAGTTTTTCTCACTCCAGCCTTGGTAGGCCGCTGACTGTGTGAGAGAGAGATATATGAGTTCTAAAATAACGTTCATTGTAACTTCTCACATACAAAATCAGTGTATGTACCCCTCATTTCCTCTTATCATTATGTAAACTCACCATTTTAAATGAAGTCCCAGTCAAAGTCCATGAGTCTCCTCAGCAGAGTGGATACATGTGGATATACGGTTGTTGTCTTGTCTTGTTGTTCGTGAATTGGCCAGTTTTCTTTGATGAGACTTTGCCCTGTCCATCCTTGGTGCCTCTCTCAGGGTTTATTCCTGCGGTGCACCTGAAAAATGACAGTGTTTCTTCAGGCACTGTGTAAAAATCAAGTTGTGTAAATCACTTAGATTAATGCCACAATAAAAATACAGGTTTCAACTATCTAACCTTTACAGGTAGTTGCAGGTGTAAAAGGTGTAAAATAATGCAGAAAGCCCCATCAAGAAGGTGGGCTGGATCCCCTCACATTATGAAGTGGCCCTCAAGGCTGACAAAGTGAAGTCAACTTCATGGATTTTTAGTCAATGTTTGAAATGAATTGTGTTGAGTGGTGTGCACTACTGGTTGAGAAACTGTTTTTTTTATTTATCAATTATGAATATTCTGATCATCTGTTTCTATAGAACCCTGAATCAACATGTTTCTTACAGTTGCTTCCTCTCATTTCAACTTCCCCCATCAGTGACAATAGTAGCACAGTAACATGCTGAGAGGTGAAGTTGTGATTGTCACAGAAAAGTAGTGGCAGAAAAAAACAACTGTTGTTTTTGATGCTCATACAACTAAGTCGCCATGGTACAGTCAGAGGTGGTTTTGAAGCAACATGTGAAGAGTCCACATGCAAAAACAGATACTGTATGTCCCATGGTGCTCATTCCTCTAAACCATGTGATTTTCAGATATCATTCAAAAACACTAGTTAGCTAGTAAATAACCTTGCCTTCAATTTTTGAATCTGCTCTGCTGAATTAACACCCAATAACCAACGTGCACTGAAGTCTTAATGTTACTTCAAATGTTGAAGGGACTTCCATAGACTGTAAAATGTATACTATATGTGTATACTATCGGCTATCATTACGCATGAATTCACCGGCAAAATACTTAGATATTAACTTGAATACATACAAATTAAAATGAGCTTCTTGTGTTGTCCGATTAATATGCAATCATCTGTGAAATTCTAGCTATAGCTGCTGAATCCCTCTATCATGACATGCACAGATTCAGTAATGCAAACTAACTGGAAACATCACTGATAGACTTTGCACAGATTTATTAATTCAATAAATTTACTACTCACCAAATAATCAGTAAGATGGGGATGGATGAAGAAAAGAACGGATCCAGCATCACATGTGCAGATCAGGTGAAATTGCTTTTCCCAGAATTAAAAAAATACAGCATGACACTGTTACTGAAGATACTTTAGACAGTTGATCAGCAGTAAAGTGCTGTTTTCTAAGAATACATTATAGTTCAGTTAAAAAACGGCCTATGAGCGTAATTTAACAGATTTTCTTTTGTTTTAACAGTAAAGTTCTGTTTTTAGCAATAATAGGTTAATACTGTTGAAATCCTGCAGTAAATTAACAGCAATTGTTTACAGTGTGCAACATCAGACACATTTATTATTTTATTGTCAAATTTGACAGAGATATTGGAATATTTTTTCCATCCCAGTTATAATCAGTATGACTGTCTACACTGTGCTGTAACGGCTCAAGTCTCACTCACACTTAACCATGAGTGCCACATGCTCTCCATCTCTTTTCAGTCCAAATAAGAGTTACGGATGTAAATACATTTGTAAGAGGTGTGGATGTTCTACCTGGATTTCTGTCTTGGTCTTGTAGAATAGATATCTGTATTTATACTGTATGTGTTGATAGGGAACAACAATGTCAAGTCATTGTCATGTTAACTCTGATCCAGGGATCAGAGTTAACATTGACTTGTACTTCAGGGTCATGGAGTATACAAGGTTATGTCTTACATTTTTCCCACTTTGTTTTGGTCTGATTGCTAATTTACCCAATTTTCTGTGGAAAAGGACGATGAAGTGATATTACAGTGGACATTATGGTGTATACTTTGTTAACTTTAAAATGGATTAGTGTTAATGTTGTTATTTTGTCTCTTTTCTAAATCAAATTTCAGATGGTTGGGGTAACACCCAGTGTGGCTCTTGTTATCGCTTCATCTGCACCAAGAACCCTTTCAGCTGTTAATATACGTACTGAACATCTGGGGCCTTGAGACGGATCAGACGGTGTATTTTTTCTGTTTAAAGCCAACCCATGAACTTTGTTGTGTGTCTTACTGAACTATAGATTTCCATTGTGTATTCTTCAAAACATTAAATGATGAAGTGTTATGTAACTTTTTTTGTAAAAGTGTTTGTGATTTTGGCAGTAGACTTGTTTAACATAATAAAGACTTGTAAGAATGTGTGATCTTCCTTTAAGAGCTTTGGTTGAAAGGAGGTTGTTGAAGTCCTGCTGTAAATGTTGGAAAAGTTAGTAAGAGATAATATCCAGGTTCATCAGTGATGACAGGCAGACTGTAGCCTGAAGGGCTCCGCCGCCGGCTCCGCACTCAGAGCAGCTGTAAATCACAGCTGTCAATCAAGACGTTCCACCCCCTTTTTATAGCATCAAATAACTAATTAAAACCAAACTGATTAGATAAATTAGCACTTTTTTTTTTTTTATTAAACCTTTATTTAACCGGGCACGTCAATTAAGAAAAAAATTGTATTGACAATGGCAGCCTGGCAAAAAGGCAAAGCCTCCTGAGGGAAGGGGGTAGGAGGTAAAAAGAAATATCAAAAGTTAAAAAGACAGCACTGGCTTACATGACAAGCACTACATTAAATAAATGCAGACAGGCACACAATCAACGGACAGTACCAGACAAACTATCGGGCAATACGACAGCAAAACAAGAGTAGCAAGTAAAAAAGACAAACAATCACAACAAGCTTTAATGTAACAGCAAGCACTACATAGAAGATATGCAGAGTACACAAGCATCGGGCAGTAGCAGGCCAAGGAGGATTTGTAGATAAGCATGAGCCAATGACTATTACAGCGCGTGTATAAAGATGGCCAGTTGACAGAGGAATAAAGAGGGCAGTGGTAAAGGGGCATTTTTAGCAAATCGGATAGCAGAGTTATAGAGAACATCAAGCTTCTGGAGTGAGCACTTGCATGCTGACCTATATACAGTATATAACGTCACCACAGATAGATAGATAGATAGATAGATAGATAGATAGTAACTTTATTGATCCCGAGGGAAATTCAAGTTCCATAGTGCAAACATATTAGCAAAAAGGCACAAGTTAGTAATACAAAGTATAAAAAAATATACCAGAAATAAAAATACCAGGAGATGAAGAAAAACTGTTAAAACTGAATATAGTGCAGAATAACAACTGACATACAGGACTTTTCAAAATGTGAATATAGTGCAGAAGAAACTGTTAAAAATGAACATAGTGTGGGGTATGAACTGACATACAGGACTTTTAAAAATGTGAATTTATTGCAACAAGTGATATAGTGCTGGATATTCAAATATAGGATATATAGAGACCAGGGGATTAAGAAATGTAAAATATGGAATATAATGCGGGATGAGAACTGAGGTAGAGAGTTTTTTTTAAAAATAGACTAAAGTACAGAATAAGCTGTACATTATTGGTAGAATACAGTAAAACCAGTCTAAAAAGGTGCAGAGTAGAGCTGTTTGTGGTGTGCAGAATTAAAAAAGTAGCTCAGTCTATTAAAGTGCACTGTGTGTGTTACCCACACACTGAATGATGAGACAGGTGTTTCTCATCCAGGTGCCAGGTACATTTATTAAGCTGTAAACATATTAAAAGAACAGTCAAGGATGAACGCCGGCTTTGTTCTATACTGCTTTCCTGACTGTTATGCTACGACTGCGCTGACTTCCGGCTACAGAAGAATAACTATACAGTAACTAAATATCACTAAATCACTATCAAGTAATACAATGGAAGTATTCAGTACACAATATACCATAAGCTAAATCTATCCTGAAACTATCATTACCAAATCACCATGGCAACTGTGCAGCCTTTAATACACACTCTTATTATATCAACCACTGAACATAAATTACTAATTATATCAACCTCTGAACATATTATACTAATTATATCAACCTCTGAACCTATTACAGATTAATTATATCAACAACTGAACATTTGTTTACGATGTCACTGCATCTTAGATGGGAATACATTTACACAATCAATACACAACCGTGAACTGTACCGTTCCCGCGCCACGGACCTAAAATAGCTATTCAAGCTAGCCTTTGTTAGCATTAGCTAGCGGACTAACTCCGTGACGTACATCACACTTATAAACATAAACACACGGCCCCATAAACGATAATAAACTTAACACACAATTATCAGTACTATATATGGCGCTTGTGTACGTCTCTCACCTGTAAACATATTAAAAAGAACAGTCAAGGATGAACGCCGGCTTTGTTCTCTACTGCTTTCCTGACTGTTATGCTACGACTGCGCTGACTTCCGGCTACAGAAGAATAAGAGCGCCAGTCGCTGACATATCAAAGCCACTACCGCCACCTACTGGTCAATACAAAATGTTGTCATAGAATTACTTGACACTAAAGCAGGTGGGTTTACTGTCCTTTGTACTGTCTTTTAAGTGCCACCAAGCGCTTTAAAAATAATAATGGTAATAATAATAATAATTACAAAAATAACCATGGCGGGGGTACCAAAATAATGACATACAGGTTTCTGGGCACAATCCTTAACCCTAAAATGTCCAGGGTGCCACATGTGCATTATCTGTCCTGCAGACTGTCCTCCTTTGTCCCCGCCCACCCCTCCCCAGAGAGGTGTTGTACAGTTTGATGCTCGGGGGACGAAAGACTTCCTCAGTCTGTCTGTGGAGCACTTGGGGTGCAGCCGCCTGCCGCTAAACATGTCTATTGTCTATTCATAAGCATGTCTAGTCTAACATGGGAAGAATTTGAACAAGAGTTATTATAGCAGAGGGAGTGAAGGTAAAGCACATTAGAACATCCATCAGCGTGATAAGAACAACCTAAAATGACAGAAACCATCTTTGAGAAAAAACGTATTTGACGTGTCACAACAAGACCTTCTTTTCTGGGCTTCCTTTATGAAGCGCCCCAAGAGGCCACAATGGATCATTTCTTGCTTTGGTCCAGACCAAATCAACCAAACTACAGGTGTGAAAGTCGCATGTTGGTTTTCACTGAAATTTGATGTGTAGTTTATATCTAAGTGGTTATATGTGAAAAAATAATAATAGTATTCTGAGTATAACAAGTAGTCAGTGTCAGGTCTGGAGAACGGAACCTGCCAAAATAAAAAATAAATGAATAAATAATGAGTTCATAAAATGTGACAAAAAAATTTATTTTTCTGTTTTAATTAATTAATTAATACATTTTCCATTTTATTTATGTATGTATGCATTTATTTGTATTCAATTGTAAATGTATTTTTAATTTATTTTTGCATTTATTGTTTGTTTATTTGTTTATTTATTTTGCATTTATTTGTTTTTATTTTATATTTATTTTCAAATGTACTGGTATGTGTTTATTTATATATTTATTTATTTATGCACGATTTTCCCTTTGCATTTCACCCTTATTTATTCCCCCAAACATATCTATTTCTGTGTTCTTTTCTTTATACATTTCTTTACACATTTGTGTATGTATAAAGAAATGTAATAACCCAGCTGTCAGTATATTGTGTCCTTACTTGAATTTCAGTTGAGCTGAAGATTTTTTCCATCTCCATCCTATTTTATTATCATGTGCAACAAAAGCTTAGATTATAATGACAACTTCCTCCAGCAACGCAGCGTAAATCAGAGATTCCATCTGAGTGTTCTGATCCTAATCCACACGGAATGCATTTCAGAAAGATTCACCAAAGACATGCAGGCCTGCGCTAAACCTGGACAGTGTGTGTGTGTGTGTGTGTGTGTGTGTGTGTGTGTGTGTGTGTGTGTGTGTGTGTGTGTGTGCGTGTGTGCGTGCGTGTGTGTGTGTGTGTGTGTGTGTGTGTGTGTGTGTGTGTGTGTGTGTGTGTGTGTGTGTGTGCATGTGTGCGTGTGTGCGTGTGTGTGTGTGTGTTCCCCAGACGGGCTGAAAGTCACCTGATACTTGATGTAATTTCACAGATGAACTAATCATAAACCTTTATACATGACAGTGTGCATGTGTAGATGGAGGATTAAAGGTATTATTGTAGATGTATATGTGCTCTCCCTCCCTCCCTCCCTCTCTCTCTCTCTCTAAGCTGTAATGCCCTACAACAGCTGGCATCCTCTCAGTGAATCTTCACACACAGAGTAGCCAGTCTGCTGTTGCTGCAGCAGCATCATCCTCTTACACACCACAAACACAGCGAGCGACTCTTTGACAGGCTTGTTTGGATTTTGCATGGATGCTCCTTTTTCGCTTGGATAGGCAGTAACAGCAGTCTGCAGGCGGAGGATGAGGTAAAACATATGATACTGGACAACACACTTCTTTTCTGTGACAACCTATCATTGCACAAAAGCCAGCCTCATGTGGAAATACCAATAATCATATTAAAAAAATATTTTTAACAGCAGCAAATGCTATAGCCACTCTTTTGAGAGTATGTTATTTGTTATATAATTTGCTAGCGGTTAGACATCCCCCATGTCTCATGTTACACTGTTCTTGCTTACTCTATGCACCTAATGCAATTCAACTTTATTCAAGGTGACTCAGGATTAGTGTAAATGCTTTGTACCAAATTTATAGTATGGTATAATATAATATGGAGTGACTAAATATTAAAGTAATAGTACAACATTTTGGGAAAAATATACTTAATTTCCCTTCTTTCTGAAACTGAAATGAAAAGATTGATATCTATCTCCCTCAGTGTCTCAATGTGTAGGCAGCATTCTACAGTTTAAACTATTTTATATACTGTTGGGGAGCTTTGTCCATTGGATTCCAACCTAGGGGTCAGGCCCCTCCAAAGGGACACCAGATAAATCTGAAGGGTCGTGAGATGATTAAAGCTTCAGTAGGCAACAATTCTTTTGGCATGATTGGGCAAAAATTCCATAATAACCTTTCAGCATATTGTAATTCAAGTGTTCTGAGAGAAAATTAGACTTCTGCTCCTCCTCATGGCTCTGTTTTTTTTAGGCTTTAAAAAATCTAGCCCGTGACGGGAGACTTTGTCCAATCACAGGTAATTTCAGAGAGAGAGCGTTCCTATTGGCTGTTCAGTCAACGGAGACAGCTGTCAATCACTCGCGAACTCCGATCAAACAGTCAAACTAGGATCAAATATGAATCAATATTCTGTTACTGTAATGCCTATTTCTCTCCTCAAATGTTTTCAGAAACATCTTGTAGTGTACTGTTTAGCTGTAAAACGAGAAAGTTTGCTGCGGCTGGTGAGCGGTGCTTGGTATTTCCTCAACTGATCTCAACATGGCTGCTGGGTCACAAACATTCTCATTTTACAGCTAAACCGTGCACTACAAGATGTTTCTGAAAACATTTGAGACGAGAAATAGCCATTACAGTAACAGGATATTGATTAATATTTGATCAACGCTGCCTAGTTTGACCGTTTGATCAGAGATCGCGAGTGATTGACAGCTGCTCAGAGACAGCAGGCTCCAGCTCGGCTCTGATTGGTTGTTTTCCTCCGGTCTGTGAAATCTTGCAGATGTCATTCGGAGCACCGGAGGACACCGGAGGAAAAATGATTTCTTTCAGATTACCTGTCTCATGTACTACTGTCAGAGCCTATGCCTGCTGCTGCTTTGAGGGCTGTACTTCAGTAGATATTACTCGCAAACTCCGACCAAACGGTCAAACTAGACAGCGCTGATCAAATATGAATCAATATTATGTTACGTTAATGCCTATTTGTCTCCTCAGATGTTTTCAGAATCATCTTGTAGTGTACGGTTTAGCTGTAGAATGAGAAAGTTTGTGACCCAGCAGCAATTTTGGAAATCTCTCGAAGGAACGCCAAGTACCGGTCACATGACCGGAGCACAGCCAATTGGAGCGCTCTCTCAATGAAATTACCAGTGATTGGCCAAAGTCTCCCGTCACAGGCTAGATGTTCTAAAGCCTGAAAACAGAGCCATGAGGAGGAGCAGAAGTCTAGTTATCTCTCAAAACACTTGAATTACAATATGCTGAAAGGTTATTATGGAATGATTGCCCAATGATGCCAAAAATATACTGCCTACTGCCACTTTAATGCAGCCTGGCTCTGTACCCGCCACCTGCCTGGTAAAAAAATAATTAAATTCTGTGATTGAAAATGAATCATACAAATCAGTCACAGGTTCTAGGAGTTAAACAATCAGTCAGACAGATGAGAAATCATTAGATATATAATTTCATACAGTATTCCGTACACAGCGTCATTACAAATATACAGACCCAGCCTTCATAAGAATGTGTATTATACAAAAACAAGTAGAACAATTGTATGTGATACGGGTGGGATTATTAAAGAGAACAGAGTGAGAGTTAATAATGAGCACAAGTGTTCCAGTGTACACATGCTCTGGGTTCAAGACTGTTTGTAATCACCAACAAAGATTAAAGGTTGACTCTTGGCATACAGCATAATCTGACTATCAGCTCAAATGCAGCACATGACATGAAATCCTTTTGTCATTTGGGTCAGATGCTGAACATTAAAGGAGCAGGACAGTCCGCATGGGAATTCAGGTCAGTGGTATTTAGTGAGTGAGCCAACAACACAATAGCAGCAGCAGCAGCAGCAGCAGCAGGCAGCTGTTTCCAGTAAAAAAAAAAAAAAGCCACTGTACACTACCTGCTGAGCACCAAACAGCAGACAGACACAGTTAGCGACTAGCTGGTGAACACAGTGGAGCATTTAGCAGCTAAAGAGACAGATATTTCCCTCAGGAGTTGGTGGAGACCAAAAACAGAGCTAAAAGAGAGAGTGAATATTGCACTTCACGTGGTCAGAAACAAAAATCCAAATCTAATCCAAATAAATCTTATTACAGCTTTAACTCTTTGACTCCTACATTGTTTATACTTGTCTATTCAGAAGTGAATGTTTTGGCAAAGAGATGATTGGATCCGCCCCCAATAACTGAATTTAATTTCAGTAAGTAACCAGTATCATGTTCAGTTTCTCACGAATATCGGTTCAGAATTAAAGCAGCAGTTGGTAGAAATGGAGCAAATGTGATTGAAAAAAGTGATTTTTATAAAACGGTCACTATATCCTGACAGTAGTGCATGAGACAGGTAGAAAACATCATGTTCCTCTGTGTCCTCCAGTGTGCTCCGGTGCTCCTAACGGCATCTGCAAGATTTCACAGACCAGAGGAAAACAAGCAGTCAGAGCTGATCTGGATTTTGCCGTCCAGCTGTCAATCACTCGCAAACTCCGACCAAACGTTCAATCTAAGCAGGCAATACATTCAAGATACGGTCTATTACATTTGAAAACTAGCATAATTTCAAAGTAGCATCGCCTCAGGAGCTCCGTCTGTTCTCATGATCCCATCACTGATATCACATGAATACTACTGCTATACACATCACCCACATCAACTCTTGCAAAGCACCAGACTTTTTCTAGATATTGTTTGTATTAACATTTTTTTATTTTTGTGACAACAGGAAGTGCAGCATCCATCATGCCCCGAGCACTGCAACATTGACGGCGTTGATCTGAAGGTGGGTGGGAAGAGGACGATATTACTGATGATGTCTTAGTGACAGATGTGTTGATTTTCTTATTCAACTAAATGATCTTGTATTGCTTTAATGACTGTGTGATGCATCTGTTGCAAGTACTGTATCTGTTTATGTACATGCATGCACATAAAGACAGCACAGGTACGCAGGTCCACGTGCATGAATGTGTCAGCAGCGATGAGTGAACAGGCAGCGGTCCATGTGCCCTCACCATCACGCAAGGGCCCGGGTCACCAGACGGCCCTCCACCGAGTTGCCATGGTGGGGAACGGTGATGCCATGGCTGCTCTGATTCAGGGAGGCTGTGCTGTGGACCTGCAGGACAGAGTGAGTGGTGGACACGCTGTACACATCACACACTTACAGGAAAACTCATTCATACATTCTCAATTTTGATTGGTTGATAAAGATGCTAATAGTTTTGTGATGGGAATGCTATGTCCAATGTGTGCTTGAGGACGGCAACACTGCGCTGCATGAGGTGTCTTGGCATGGTTTCTCTCACTGCGTCAAACTGCTGGTCAAGTCAGGAGCTGATGTAAACATCGGGAACAAGGTAGGATAATAATAATAATAATAATAATAATACACGTTATATTTCACAACATAACATTTAAACAACACAAGGTCTACTTATTTTCTGAAACTTTCATCCATATCTTGTACTTGCAGCTTTCCGCAGCAGATAGAGAAGCTTACTTTTCAAAATAACAGTTACAAAGTGCTTCACAGAACATAAATGATATGGCATAAGCCGTGTTCCCATTCGCATATTTTTATGCGCATTTTGATGTATTGCATTAGAAGAGCTATATGGAAACGGCAACATTCCTTAAAACTTCATCAGCTGCTAAAAAGAAAATGGGGTTTTAATTTTAGCGAAATAGAGTTGATGCACTAAATGGATTATGGAAAAGCCTTTGCCGAATAAATTCTGTCGTACCGAACATTTAACTCACATGACCGATCAGCTGTTTCTGCTGTCGGCATCTTCCCGGATATATATTTATGTTGTCTTTGCCTCCGGACATCATGAAACATGGCCAATACTGGCTGACATGAACACAATTCAAATTTGTCCAATTTAAACAAATTCCTGAAGACTTCTAACTGTTTTTGTATCGTACATGGGTTCATGGATGTATAAAGAGAACTGGATACAGCGCTGGAGGCGGGCTCCAGGAAGAGCGCCGGGCTTTGAATCAAATTTTCGTAGTGGCCAAATGGCGGTACTACAGCTTCCATGTCCGTCACGTGATGCCATTGGACCCAAAAAGACTTTTTCCCATAGACTTACATTGGGAAAGAGACGTCTGTAACTCAGCGGATAATTTTTTTTTTTAGTTAAAAATCAACTTCCCAGTATGAACACTTGAATAATCCTTATTTAAATCATTCGGTCTTAAAAGTTGTAAAATGCACTGAAAGCTGAATCCAGAGTTTATGTGAATAAGACCGAGATGAGGCTGGAGCGAGGGCTGGGAGGTGGAGTTATAGGAAACACTACTGCGCCTGCTCTATGGGCTCAATGGATGCAAAACATCGCTGGAAGATCCGGGTACTTTATCCCTCGCCAATTGAGCCATTTTGGCTTCATATGCCACTGAGCAACGCTCATAGGAATGAACAGGAGCCTCCAACGCTGTATCCAGTTCTTTATACATCCATGGTTGTCACGGAAGTGTAGCGCCCACCCTCTGGTTCCCCCCCGGTAAACACTGTTAGCTCTGTCAGCACTGCCATTGTTATAACTGTTAGTGCCAGTTAACTGCGAGCCGCTGGCACAGCCGTCGCCATGTTGAAAGCCATGTTGAGAGCCATGTGGAGGCAATAGAAATGCTCATATTGAGCACTTTTAAAGCCCATGTACCATTGTTCCTTACATATGCATTGTAATGTGACAAGAAAGGCTCTGTTGGCTGAAAAACTTGCACATTCAACTATGCGGACCGCCTTGTCAAACTCTTATATAGCATCAGAATATCTGGCTCTTAGAGTTGTGGTGTTACGTACTATATCCTCCCTAACAAACGAACAGGAAAGCCCACTGTGATTCCTCTGCAGTGATTGTATTATGTTGATTCAGGCAAGAAACACAGCGCTCCACCTGGCCTGTCAGAACGCACACGCTCAGACCGCTCGCCTCCTGCTGCTCGGAGGATCCACACCAGACACCAAGAACAATGTGAGCCCTCCAGCATCCCACAATGCACCAGGCTCTCCTCAGAGATGATTTTAAAATAAAGTAGACTGTTGGCCATGTCACTATATGACACCATTGAGCTCTAGTAACATGGGCTGTTGAACACTAAGTAACAGTTTCACAATGCACTTGGTGCATCACTGATAATGGTATCATTATAAATGAAGATAAGAAGTCTGTTTTGGTTCCAGAGGGGGGACACCTGTTTGCATGTGGCTGCTCGCTACAACAACCTGACCCTGGTAAAGATCCTGCTGAGCTCTCTGTGCTCCGTGACACAGAGAAACCAGGTACAATATGTTATCAATATGATATTGCGAGACATCTTACATAATCCCTCACACATTAGCATGCGAGCGAGCGCATGGGACACCGACCCGGTGATTTATATGTGTAAGAAGTTACAAACAGTCCCTTTAAGAACTGCTTAATTTAAAGTCAAGAAAAGATTGCAAGTAGACAAATTACACATTGTTGCATGTTCACCTGATCTATTACACAGTGAAAATAATAGGCTACTTAGTTCTTTCTAGGAATTAAAATTCTTTGGAAATTATGGACCAGTGAAATAAAGTGTTACAGAAACTGCAGACCTGCAAAAAACACACAAACATATACATATAAGGTACATATACATATACATATACATATTGTACAGTAAAGGCCTGTGTCTGTGTTTGCTTCTAGGCCGGGGACACAGCTCTCCATGTGGCTGCTGCTCTGAACCATAAGAAGACAGTTCAGCTCTTACTGGAGGCAGGGACCGATGGGAAAATCAGAAACAATGTAAGTTCCACCTACAAGCTGAATACAACAGATTCCCTATTTCATTATCCTGATATCACAAAATATCAAACTGTTGTTTCATTTTTTAAGGTATCACCTTATACCTTACTAGCAAGTTTTGCTCATAACAATAATATTATGCATATTCTTACGTCCTTGTGAGATAACGTCACATTTAATGCAACTAAACAAGGTTCATTTATTCTCATGTAAAACACATTGTAATAGTGCTGTTTTAAATCAACAGAGAACAGTGACAATGTTTATTCAAATTAAAGAGGTACTCCAGGGATTTAGCATTTAGCACAGATTGCACTTCCAGATATCCAAATTTCAGGTGCTAGTATGGCTAAAAGACCAAAAGCACAGACCCAACACCTTTAATCCAGAACCACAAAAGAAACGATTACCGTTATAAAGTCGTTCTCCTCACGATGAGTAAACTGAACTTCATGTGTAAAATGGGCCCTTTTAAAGCGTCTTCATTTCAACCGTGGAATATTGCATTATTGTTTTTCTATGGGTCATATGAAAGCTTTTCTAGTGTTTGTGACATACTGTTCATTTCCAGGCAGGTAAAACAGCCTTTGACAAGGCCAGAGATAACAACCACAAAGACGTGGCACATCTCCTGGCCAGAGCTCCTCAGGTTTGTGTCTGCATTATGTGTGTATTGTTGGCAATTAGGGCTGTCAATCGATTAAAATATATACATATATCTATATATAGATAGATATCTATATGTCTATCTATATATATAGATATATAATATTTATTATATTGTCCATAGTTAATCGTGATTAATCACACGTTAATCACACATTTCTTTATCTGTTCTAAATGTAAATGTAAAAGGGAGATTTGTCAAGTATTTAATGCTCATATCAACATGGGAGTGGGCAAATATGCTTGCTTTATGCAAATGTATGTATATATTTATTATTGGAAATCACAAACAAAACAATGACAGATATTGTCCAGAAACCCTCACAGGTACTGCATTTAAATAAAAAAATATGCTCAAACAATAACATGGCAAACTGCAGCCCAACAGGCAACAACAGCTGTCAGTGTGTCAGTGTGCTGACTTGACTATGACTTGCTCCAAACTGCATGTGTTTATCATAAAGTGGGCATGTCTGTAAAGAGGAGTCTCGTGGGTACCCATAGAACCAATTATCATTCACATATCTGGAGGTCTGAGGTCAAGGGACCCCTTTGAAAATGGCCATGACAGTTTTTCCTCGACAAAATTTAGCGCAAGTTTGGAGCGTTATTTAACCTACTTCAAGACAACATAGTATGACATGGTTGTATAATACCAATGGATTCATTAGGTTTAAAACTGAGCCCGCTACAAACTAAAAACCGCAAAGTTGCATTAATGCGTTAAAGAAGTTAGTGGTTAACGTGTTATTATCGCGTTAACTTTGACAGCCCTATTAGCAATACATAATTAAATGTAGCCTAGTAATGTAACCATAGATCACAGATTCTGTTATTGTCCTCAGGTACATCGCTTCATGAGAGGAAGAACAATAAGGAAACGAAGAGAACGGCTGACAGCTGAGCGCAGGACCCAGTCTGTCACGAGAGTAGACATCCTACCCAACAAAGTAAGAAAATAACAGAAACAGCTGTTCTTTATGGCATGTGGTGGAGGTCTCCCGGGCTACTGGGAGAATTCTTACTATTGAATTCTTTAGAATCACGATGTACCTCCATCTTGTATACCTCCTGAGCAGGACAGCAGTTCTGTGGTGGAGGAAACCACCAGCAGTGAACAATTGGAGAGCAGACCTGCCGTCAAGGCGGGTCCTCACCAGCAGCAGAAGCAGCAGAAGCAGCAGCAGCATTACCACGAGACCCCAGCCACCATCAGCAGCCCTTACAGCCACCGGAAGAGGAGGAGAGTCAAGGAACAGGTAACAGGAACAGCTGTTTAGCGTGAGTAGTGTTTCATGCAAGCTGATATGATGCCAGTGTGACTGTCTCTGAGTGCTTCGTAAATGAGTCTGTTTCACTGACTGATGTTTCAACGCGTTCACCTTGTGCTTAGTTCTGTCTTCGACCAAAGAAATTCTTATTCGACTAACACAAAATTCAATATTTGCAAAATATTTACTGATTTGTTTTTTGGACTAATTGATTAGTTGATTTAACCGACCATTTTAAAGCACCACTTTAAATCTCGTGCTTAACAGATATGTGCTCATGAGTTTCTTGTAAATAAGTCACTCAAGTACCTTTTTGTTTAGTGAGCCACCCCTGGTATATGAGTCTATTCAAACTCAAGGAATACGTGTAAGGTAATATTATTTCCTGCTAATGGTTAGTGCTGATGTCTTGGTGGTGATTTTGCAGCCCAGTCGCCAGGACAAAATGTTGGCATTGGAGGTTTCTGTAAACCAGGGATATGTTGAATAGCGACGTTTTGGCATTCGGTCAGAGCAAGTGAGGTAGTTTAAATGGGAGGGGAGAGGGATGGGTTCAACTAACACAAGGCTTTCATCCAGGAGACCGCTGTTCGTGTCCCTTGCATCATGTTACGATCAGCTGTTTGTTCGTGTCCCGTGTTCACAACGTTCAGTTTAATTTTCGCTTTACAAACGTAGTAGTTTTAAGCCCAACCATGTAGTTCTTTCCTAAACCTAACTATAGTGGTTTTGTTGCCTAAGCTTAACCAATCGTTTCACAACGTTAACGATGTGGCGTTGCATTTCTTCAAGCGTGATACGAGGCTGATATGAAACGTATTTTTGGTTCGCCATTCAACGTATCTTTGGTTTGCAGAAAAATCCAATGCCAACCTTTTTTCTGGCGACTGGGTTGTGATTTTGAGAATCACTGGTCCTGTATTGTTACACTTACATATGAAATTTGCCAATGGTACATGACATAGAGTTTTTGCACGTGCTAATGTTTGTGGTGATGACCAGATAAACACAGCTGCATTCCAGTTTCCACCTGGTCTAAGACTACTCTCATGTCATAACGTCTCTGCATATCATATGATAACAAATGGGAGTAGCCCTTTAACAGAGCTTATGACCCCTTTTTGCAATCTCTACTAACACTCCGTTACTTTTACTCCTTTGCAGGCTTTGAATGAAAAGGATCAGAAGAAAGGCGAGAATGACTCTAACTTTAAGAAGAACCTGCTCCGGGATGTTGGGGAAGATTCTGCTCAGAATGGAAAATCCTATCAGCTTTACACACTGTACCGAGACAAGGACGGCAACATCAGACAGGTTACTGAGGACTAAACTACAAACCGTTTTAACAGTAAAGCAGTGGTTATGCTGAGAGATTAATTTATAAATCAGAAGGTCCCGGAGTACTGAGAGGGTAAAATAGTCATGATGGAACTTAAAAAAAAAAACACAGTGCTTAACAACTTAGCATGTAGAGCTATGTTATGAGCTATAAAAGACGAACCATCACAGTAACAGGGTACTCTTTGGAATCCTTCCTGCTACTGAGTGTGCAGTTTGTGACATGTGACCGTTCTCCGTATAGGCACCAGCCAATGGATGCCACTGTAAGCCGCTGCTGAAGAAGCTGGAGGGCCAACTGAAAGCCACGCAGGAGGAGATGAGGCTGCACATCTTCAACGTCCAGGAGCAGGTCAACAGTAGACTGGGCCAAATGGACCACAGGAGCAGACACCAGGTCTGCTTCTACTCGGTCTATGCTTACAGATCAGGACTATGATTATGACACTTTAACACCTTACAGGGGCAAATTCACAAAAGGATTGTGCAGCTTTTATGGCCACTAAACCTGCATAAATAAGACAGAAAGAAACTGTGTAATTTTCAAAGCACCTCAAAGGGTGAAATGCACCCCTGAATGCGCCACCAAGCAAATAGCGTTTTGGTGCTCCTGTGCTATTTCAGCCTGGTGTTGCAGGAAAGTGTGTAACAGACCCGCCTGTCTACCGGAGGAAAGTGTGTCAGTGACAAGACATGAATATTACACGCTTGCATGAAGGTGCAGTGTTTTGTAGTGACGGTTGTCACATGTTGTGTAGTGACGGAAGTGTAACTTCAGAGGTAGTGACATGGTATATGAAGTATAAAGACCACTTATAGTGGACAGGTGGGAAGGTGGATGGGTCCAGTAAACACAAGACTTTCAAGCGGGAGACCAGTATTCAAGAGTGTCGTTTTGTTTTGCCAGTTACTTTAGTGACATTTGTCACGTTTTGTTGTGACGGTTGTGATGTGACGTTTGTCGTGTGTTTTCTGCACTGACGTAACATGTTTCTGTACGTTTTTTACTTAGTTTACGTACTTATTTTATGCCCAATCATGACATTTTCCCTTAACATAACTAAGTGATTTAGTTTCTTAATCCTAACTGAGTGGCATTGTAGCCCCCTACTGGTACTGCACATTAATACAGGCGCGTAATATTCACGTCTCTGCGAGGCAAAACATGACACTGACACGCTGTTCTCTGGTGGACAGGCGGGTCTATTACACGCTTTGGCGTGATATCGTGTTGGCAATTTGCACCGATTTAAATTATTTTGCAGAAATTTGGTTCAAAATTGATGAATTGAAAAATAAATAATTAAAGCTCCCCTATATGTCATTTTTGGAAATACATGAGAAAAGACCGAGATTTAAATAACCAATGAAGTTACGCTGCTGTGCCTCGTGTGTAAATGTGCACAGCGTCTCTCTAAATGGGGAGAGGTACCTCTAGTTTCTGCTGTGGTGGGATCACTGCAGGTATTTAATAAACTCAATAAATGTCTCTAATAGCTCAAAAAACTCTTAAAATAAGAGAATGTAATTAATATTTTCCTTGTTAATGATGTAGTATTTCAACCACTTGCATGTGTGCTCTGCGGTGCAGAGGCATATATGGGCTCAATGAAAGGAGAGAAATGAAATGAGTCCAACCCCAGCCCGGTCTATATGACCCGAGTCATTGACTCAGCGTGTCAGGGCCCGACGGGCTTCTGACTCAGGCTGACTCTCAACTGACGCATTGGCCTCAGGCTCATTTATACTTTGCCACATGGATAACTGCAATCAGATACAAAAAAAGGGCAAATTGCACTCAAAACTTTATGGCCCTGTTTGCACTGTAATATCATTAGCGCTGTATCTTTATTGAATGGGACCTTGAGACGGGGCAGATAGTGGTTGCATGTGATGCACAATTCATGGTGCCATCAGCAACCGCAATCCATTCTTTGTGTATTCACCCCTCTGTGTCTGGAACTGATGGTTCAGTGCATTTGGGTATATTTTGTGTCTGTAAAGTCAAACCTAAATTTTAATTGTTCTCACATTTGTTGCAAGGAAACTTAAACTTAAACTTAATTTGAACATCAAGTATACATGCACAGATTATAATTAGATTTGTTAGCAAAGCAGATTAAATTTCAATTGAAATTTGACAATTTTCATGACAGAAAGTTCCAAAATCGTTTTTTTTACAGTGAGATTATTCTACACTTTGGTTTGGGCAGATTAAAGTGTTGGACGTGCTGAACCAGGAGAGAGCAGCAGCAGAGAGGAAGAACCTGGTTTACAAGATCGAGCAGAGAGCTGCCCAGGGACGAGAGGAAGCCCTGATGACACAGGTACAGTATCAGTTACAAGTTACAGCTGACACTGGATTCCATGCCATGCAGGGGAATCTTATTTACATGTGTGACCTTCATAACTGGGCAAGAAAACCTCAGAACCATTCATATTCTCATTATGAGATGGAAGGTCAATGTGGTTTGTATGAGGGGCCGTACAAGACATAATTCATTCTTGCACTCACACACACATGCATTCTCCTTTCACATACATATATACTCCTTTCACGCACATATATTCTCCTTTCACATACTTATATTCTTCTCACGCATACATATATTCTTCTCACACATACATATATTCTTGTGCGAGTGAAAATATATGTATGTGAAAGGAGAATGCATGTGTGTGTGAGTGCAAGAATGAATTATGTCTTGTACGGCCCCTCATAGGTTTGGACACAACTTGCTGATTCCTGTATGAAATATACTTTAAAACACGTTGAATCACCTGAGAGACTGAGATTGATCTTAATTGTAAGAGTTTCGCCAGATTTTGGCAAAATTATGACGTGATAAAAATCTGAATTCATAGATTAAATGTAGAAATTGATGTTTAAGTCGGAAGAGATGTGACCTGCTCCATAATTTTGATTCACTTTCACTCAGAAACACATTTTGAGTTTTCCGTATGTCTGTAAAGGCCACGTGCACGTGGATTACCACAAGCAGTAAAATAATAATCATCCGAAATTAAGTTGGTCCAGTTGTCGTCAGATGTAGCATCTCTAACGGGAATTGAATTTTAAAAGTCGATCGATGTTTTACTCACATGAATTAATTTTGTCACGCTAGCTATCTTCATCTGTCAACCACAATCTGTCATCTGTCAATAAACTTTATTGAGCCGAGTCAATAAACAGCGGCCTTCCGGGAAATACTTTACAACAACGTTACATTTGAGAGCTTCAAAACTATACTTATCATTTGAATTTTACATTGAGTCTTACATTGTATTAAAGCTGCGACTTTATTTATAGAGAAACGCATTAAAAAAAAAAAAAAAAAAATCCACTTTTTCTTGAAAAAAACGTGTTTTTACAAGAATGTGCTGCCGCGACTTACGACTCATTTTGATAGAGCAGGTCACAGATGTCATGTCATGTTTGGCACCCCATAGGTGACCGATCTGGTAAAGAAAAATAAATAAAAATATTCAAACTTAATCACACAGTTCGAAGAATGAAGTCAGAAATTGTGAGAATAAAGTGATTATTTTAAGAGAAAAGCCAGAATTGGAGGTCAGAGTGGATCTTTGTCACGTTTGGCACTCCATATCGGAGAGCAATCTTTTTACAGCAAAAATTGAAGTGAGAAATACCAGCTGCTATCTGAGTATAATAAGTATGTGGCCTTATTAAGTGAAGGTTTGATTTGCTTGTTTCCTATCCCAAGCAGGCAGCAGTGAGTCATGAACTGAAGAGGTGGTGTATGTCCCAGTTGAAGGACATGGACGTCCACATCCCAGCCAAAGCCCAGTACTACAAACTCCTCCCCTCCCAGTCTGTGGAGCAGTCTGGAGCAGAGGCCGACCTGGAAGCACTCCCCCTGCTGTCTGTGCTATCCGGAGACAGCAGCACCTCGCTGGCTACCTACGTCAACATCCTGCCATTTCAGTCTGCCTGCAGTCTGGGAGGCCCGGAGCAGGAGCAGATGGGGAGCAGGACTTACTTTGAAATGAAAGTGGACAGGTCACCAGGTATGTCCAAGGACAGCTTCTACAGGGCAAGCAATAGAGACCATTTTAAAGGGGCGTTCAGCAAAGATGTTATCACTGCAACAGCATCAACAGCTCACAGTGACCTGTGAGTGAAATGCATTATAAAGACATGTTTGACAGCAGAGAGGTGAAAAAAGATCCAACAGAAACATCTAGTGGAGAAGTAATGTGAATTGGCACAACTTGTCAGTTGTTCATGGAGAAAATTAACAATCACAAACTGCGTTTCATTTTCATTTTGGCGTGCACACAAATAATAGTTGAAGGTCCACTTACTAGCTTTCTATGAAAGTTTTCAATTGCATCTCATGGTTTTCCTCAGAGGATGGATTTCGCTCAGTTGTCATGGAGATAGCTTAGTTGTAGTGGTAGGTCTCCATTACAAATACTGCCGAGGAAGACCATTTGAAAAGTCAGATATTTGAATTATGAATTAAGAAGGTTTGCATTTCTTTTTTGTATTAATATTTTTGACAGGACAACAGAACAAAACAGATGTTATCAAACCACTTAACATTCAAAAGACAACATCCTATCAAATGAAACAAAGAGGAGTAGAACAGACCTAAGCAGAGCTTGTAGTGGAAGAGAATAAGTGCCATTACTCTCTTATTCACATGTTGGCGTGTGTGTTGGCCGGTATCAGCAATCTCTTATTCCTTTATTCCTTATTTCTTTTAAGCGTGTTATACCATGTCAGTTATAATCAGCTGTGGTTTTATTGTTATATTATTATACTTGGGCTATTCATCTTCTATAGTAGGCCTAGTATCTCTCCATAATATATTATAGGATGTCTATAGGCTGGAATCAACAGCAGCCAAACAGGCAGACAGGTATACATGCAGAGCTGAGGTGTGTGAGCTCTTCATTCAGGTTTTAGGAGCAGTGTCCCACTCAGGATGCTCCTACGTATTATACAGAGTCACATTTTGAATGTATACAGTGAATAAAAGATACTAGGAGTCATTGGGTTTGAGGATCCTCCCCCAAGATTTTTGATTTAGAAATTTGACTTTAAACTATGCAATTTCACATAATTTCGGGCAATTATTATTACCATAGATAACTCCATAAAGGCTTAAAGATAAAACTTACTATAGCAAGTTGAAAAATCATTTTATTATTTACACTGCTCTAAAAGCAGATTCAGTAAACTTTTAAATAATGTTTCATTGATTATATTTAGAACGAACAGTTCACAAATTATTTTACAAAAAAGGACATGAACTTGTATCGATAAATTACAGCACCCTCGTTCTAAAAAAGTCTAAAAATTGTAAAGTATGTTGTAAAAATTATAAAAAAGTCATAGTATAGTAAGTTGAAAAAAAGTAATGGTTTAGTATGTTGTAAAAATTATAAAAAAAAGTCATAATATATTATGTCAAAAAAGTGATAAAAAAAAGTCATAGTATAGTAAGTCATATAAAGTGATCAAAAATTCATAGTATAGTAAGAAAAAATAGTCAGTGTATCGAAATCGACCCTGGTCCAACCCTGGTTGAGTCCTCGGTGTGAAAGGGGTATAAGATGATGAAGCCACTTGTGATAGGACAGTGGGGGTTTGTTTGCGGCCTGTAATTGTACTGCCCAGTTTGACTAACTTGTTCAAATGTAGCCATTTCTGTCATCAGCTCAATCCACACTTTAAATCCACACAGGCCAGATGATTTCAAGTGTCTCAATATTATTCTACATCCTGTTTTTCTTTATTTATTTTGTTTATAGTGCAATACGTGTGAGCAACATGGACACAAACAGTGCATTACAAGTGACCTACAAATAGGACAACACTAGTGAACAGCATGTAAACAAACATAAAAAGCATACAGCATGAAACAGCACAAGACCAGCTGGAGAACCAGATTCAAACTAACCAAAACAAAGGAGTAAGTATTCTACATCCTGCTGTTGTAGCCAGACGGACCCAGAACCTCTTTCGTTCGTTCACACCGACATTGCTCGGTAACAGACCCAGAATACATGAAGTTAAAGATTCAATCAACTGCACTTGAAACAGTCTATGCAGGGGGGTAATAACACCCTCCCATAGGTGCTCCTTGCACACAGAAATACAGCAGATGTACCATCTTCTTCCTCACTTCTCCAGCAGGTGTCACTGTCTCTTTGTTTTAGTCGGGCTAGTCTACTTGGGGGTCCAGCAGCTTCTGAGAAGGATTGCATCTTTGCTAAAATCAACATGTATATACAGTATGTCAGCTACTGAATGAATGTTTGTTATTTGTATATACGGTAACACTTCATTTTACAGGTCCGCAAATTTCATGGTGATAATTAGCAAGTAACCTGTTTGAAATTTCTTTGGAATTACTGCCAAATTACCCCAATATTTATTTCAAAATGTATTAAAAAATACTTTATTATAAACATCATTTAATAATTATATGCTAAAATATCATATAATGGTTAAAATAGGGCCCTTAGGCTTGAGAAAACTAATAGAAGACACTTCTGATCAGACACAAATCTCACCATTGTGACTTATTGTCTACACAGATGTAACCTGGTAGCTAATGTCATGATTCAGGGAGTTTTTTAAAGAAATTTCAAATATGTTATTTGCTAATAAATTAAATGTATTATTGTATTATCAAATATATTAAATAAATGATCAGCTATTGTGAAATAGCTGTATATAATTATTAAATAATGTTTATAATAAAGTAATATTCGATACATTTTGAGGTAAATATTTAATTATCACCTAATTACAATGACAGACCTTCCCTATCGAACAGACTCTAAATGGATGATTTGTTTTCTCTCTATCCCCACACGTGTCATCAGATGACTATGAGAACACCACCCTGTTTCCTCTGCCGGCCAACCACACCTCAGGCCTCCTGCTGGGCTCTGCTGACCCCCCCTGGCAGCCTCCGGGAGTGCAGGACGGTCCCATAGCAGCAGCAGTGATGTCCCTGTGTGGGGAGGGCTTCTCCAGCAGCAGCAGCCAGTCCAGCATCAGCGCCCAGGGACCCAGACCGACCCAACAGGGTCAGGAACACGGCTGTGACAGACAGGACAGGATCCACTTTGGAGAGCTGATGAGTGCACGCAGACGGGTGGGGATCCACACTGAGGGCACCAGAACACTGGAGTTCTTCATCGACCGCCCCGCTGAGCCCACGTTCAGCCAGGAGAGGAACAGTCAGCACGCCATGGAGGTGAGTGGACTAATGGGGCCGGAAGGAGGAACCGCCCACCACAGCAAGCAGCCATAGGCTTGGACTGGACCTGTCAATCAAGCAAACATGCTCCAAAACATGCTGTTCTTTAATTCTTAGAGGGTAATGGCATTTTATTACAACTAGGGCTGTCAAGCGATTCAAATATTTAATTGTGATTAATCGCAACACATTTTTTGCACATTATCTGTTCAAAATGTACCTTAAAGGGAAATTTTTTAATATTTATTATTGGAAACTAATTAACAACACAAAACAATAACAGATATTGTCCAGAAACCCTCACAGGTACTGCATTTAGTATAAAACAATATGCTCAAATCATAACATGGCAAACAGCAGCCCAACAGGCAACAACAGCTGTCAGTGTGTCAGTGTGTTGACTTGACTATGATTTGCCCCAAACTGCATGTGATTATCATAAAGTGGGCATGTCTGTAAAGGGGAGACGCGTCGGTACCCATAGAACCCATTTCATTCACATATCTGGAGGTCAGAGGTCAAGGGACCCCTTTGAAAATGGACATGACAGTTTTTCCTCGCCAAAATTTAGCGTAAGTTTTGGGCCTCCTTTGTGACAAGCTAGTATAAAGTAAAAAAAAACTGAATTCAAGCCGATCTTAAAACTTCAAGCGTGTTGTTTTCTTCCCGTCAGGTGACTCAGCGTTTCTTTGAGACGGTGTCGACTCAGTTGGAACGTTGGTACGAGAGGAAGATCACGGAGGTGGAGCAGCAGACGGAGCTCAGAGTCCAGCAGGACACGAAGGAGCTGCTGCAAAAAATAAGCAAGCTGGAGGAGGAGCTTCAGAAGCTGAAGACCAATGAGACGCCCTGACGGTGACTAATGCTGGAGGGAGACCACAGTGAAGCCAAAACATCTCTCTCTCCGCCCCCCTGGTGGCTGGCTGCAGTATAGGTCATAAAGTCAGCCTCCCTATGTTAGCGGATGGGACATGAGCCAAACTAAAAAGAGAAAGTACACGTCAAATATATTTTTTTCCCGAAGATGCTTTCTGTCATTTTAGGTAGTTCTTATCCCGCTGATGTATGTTCATTTATCAGATAAGTTTGGTTTTAATTAGTTACTTGATTCTATCACGACAAGCTGTAGTGCTCGGCTCGGCAGGTGACCTCGATACCGCGGCTCCACCGCCCAATCACTACTGCGTGGACTCTGGTTCCAAATGACGTCAAAATCTCAAGATGTCAGCTCGCTCCCGTATCCGGGATAGTTTGGCTTCACTTAGGAAGTGGAGACACGTCGTCGATCTATATATATATAGTCTATGGGGAACACTGACAAAGAACGCCAGACTTCTCCACTTTGATTGAACATTAAAGGGATAGTATTGATTTTTTGAAGTGGGGTTGTATGAGGTTCTTATCCATAGTAGGTGTATTACTACAGTAGACGACGGTCAGCACGCCCCCAGTTTGGAGAAACAGACAGGAGTACCCGTCAGAAAATATTCTAAATATAACGTACACTTAAACTGATGTTGATTTTTTTTAGGTGAGTCTTTCTTTTTAGGTGTCTAAAGTACATTTTCCTGCCGTCCACAGCAGTACATTGTTTGCTCCCCTGCTGGTACTCCTGTCTGTTTCTCCAAACTGGGGGGTGTGCCGACCGTCATACTCTAGGTAATACACTGACTATGGATATAACTATTTATAGATTCATGTGACGTCACTGTAGCGTACATATTCTGGTAGCCCAGTTTGTCCTGAAAAAAAGAGATGTAAATAACATGATTGTGCATTAGTGATGAGGTTATACATTAGTACAAAAGGAATTCCAGGCCACAGACCAAAAAACAGGAAAATTGGACCTCAGAGGGTTTTAAAACCATCATGAAGTGTTTCAGTATGGAGTCAGTCTTGCCTGAGATGGAAATAAAGCTATGGAAGTTGGACTGGTGTTTTTATTTTTCTTATCTTATAAGTTGTAGTAAATTACATAGAGAATGAACGCAGAGTAACTGAGAATAATTCATAAGAATTTCAAAAATCTGTTAAAAATCTTTAAAAGTAGTGACAGCGTCTTGAAAATCTTGAGCTCCATATAGAGTTTAATGGAGTTCAAATGTTATTTTTTTATATATCTCCAAAAATATAAAAGCGATAAACAGTTTGTTTTTGCATAATTTGTTACATATAACCTGAAAAAATGCATTTTACTCCTCAATTTTCATTAAAAATAAAGTGAAACAAAATCCACTCATGTCCACTCATATTAAACATGAATCCCAATTAGTGTATGAGCGTATGAAAATAAGATGCAAGATGAGCATATCTTTTGTTATCATGAACGGCCGAATGGTGCGACGCTTTAAAGGTCCCATATCGTGCTCATTTTCAGGTTCATACTTGTATTTTGTGTTTCTACTAGAACATGTTTACATGCTGTAATGTTTAAAAAACCCTTTATTTTCCTCATACTGTCTGCCTGAATATACCTGTATTCACCCTCTGTCTGAAACGCTCTGTTTTAGTACATTTCAATGGAATTGCAACAGAATTGCGTTGCTAGGCAACAGCTTGGGTCCATGTTTACTTCCTGTCAGCTGATGTCATTCACATACACTGCAACAGGAAATAAACTGGGACCCATTTAGAATGTTTACGTTTAAAACCGTGTAATGGTCTAAATATTGTAGATTTGTGACATCACAAATGGACAGAAATCCTGACGGCTTGTTTCAAAAGCTCAGTTTCTAAATACCAGCTGTGTGTATTTCTCTGTGGATTAAGCGTTTCGATGCTTTCACAGTATTGATATAGGACTTAAACCTGCTTTATAATATAAAAGCCATGAAAATGTTACTTTTTACAATATGGGACCTTTAAATGCTGCGGGAATTGTGGGATGTTATTCTCTCCTTTCCTTTGGTAAAGAATGTTCCAGTGTATCCTCTGCTAAAGGAGATAATAAAGGAAGCATTGAAGCACCTTTCCTCAGCTTTTATAGAATTCAAACAGCTCTTATCATGGCTGCTACTGAGATACTTCCGGGTCATTTCACGCCGTCCTGAGCTAAAAGGACTTTTCGACCACGGCCCTGCATGGTGTCAACAAACAGACAGACTGGACTAAGTCCCGCCTCCGCTGCTCAGCTGTCAGTCAGGCCGCTGGGCGGAGCTCCTGATGAAGCAACCGCTGGTTGTGTAATCCAATGATCCTGGTGTGACACTTTGGCCTCAGCGACCACAGCCGCAGCTTCTGAAGGGAAAATCAAATCAATGCTCCATTGACTCTGTCAGAGCGCGATGGAAACCTAATTAAAGGCCCTCCAGGCACAGCTGGTCATTTTGTGCAGCCAAGCACCAGGGCTCTCGAATCAAGCCAGTAATATGTACTATTGCTTTACTCTGTGTGCTGAGTGAGGGATGGGGGGGGGGGTCTGTGGGCCTTCCTGACCAGGATACTGTCAGGATTCAATATGCTAAAAACTCATGCCCATGTCATGTCATTGTTAAACAGTTTGACATACTGCAGTGCAAAGACACTTTCCCTACTAAGCTCTTATGAAAATGAATATTCTACTAATATTCCGGTTTACATGCAGCGGTTCATACTCCGATTAACCGGCGGTAGACTTGTTTGACCGGACTAACGCAGCTTCCCTCTTTCATTCCTTCAACCACCTTCTAGAAAAGGTCGGTGTTGTTATATTTGCTCATATCCCAAAAAACCTGTTGATATCCAAGTCTTTCATATTATTTAAAAGTAAGCGTGTTTCTCCTTATTTTCTTTTGGGGCACGCATCTCTGCAAACCGTCGGCTGGTTGGTTTGCGTTCAACGCACAGAGCTGGACGTAAACAGGAAAGAGGCCGTTTGTCACAAACTGCCGTAAAAGAAAACCCCCATTGAGACACATATTCTGAATGAGCTGTGTACATGTCCAAAGAATGCTCCTAAAACCTGAATAATATCAGCATATCCCACATGACTTAATCAGAAAATACTCTGAACATATCAAACGTCCATAAAAATATTGTGCCATGGAGTAAGAGTGCAGGCGTTTCCTTTTTCTTTACTGTTGCAGTGTATGTAAATAACATCAGCTGACAGGAAGTAAACATGGACCCAAACTGTTGCTTAGCAACGCAATTCCGTTGAAATGCACTAAAACGGAGTGTTTCAGACAGAGAGTAAATACAGGTATATTCAGGCAGACAGTATGAGGAAAATAAAGTTTTTTTTTAACATTACAGCATGTAAACATGTTCTAGTAGAAACACAAAATACAAGTATGAACCTGAAAATGAGCACAATAGTTGACCTTTAAGGCCTCCCTGCTGGCTCGGTTACCTCTTTCTGTTGAGGACACCAGAAGCGAACTTTATGTGAAAGACCAGCCATAAACAAATATCACCTCTCTCTGTCAGAGGCACTGATATTGATGGCACTGGTTGGAGTTGGCACTGCTGGCGTGGGAGATGGAGGGGGTGTTGGGTGGGGGGGCATTGTCCCGTCGGGAGGCGATCGATGCTCACATCCTGTGAACCCTGCATGTAACACGGGAGAGCGCTCCCAACACACAGGCAGCCGCGGCACACACATACACACAGAGAGACAAAGAGGGATGTGGACTGGAGTTTGCGACCGTCACAAGTGGATCATCAAACACCTCCATGGGGTAGCCATCCAGACACAGTCAACTCCTGGGATGCTTCTATAAACACGATGAAGTGCATCAAGAGGCAAAGAGGGAACCCGTACCAGTGATATGTAAGTGCTGCTGATGGTTGGTTGATTCAATGAATGGAGTCATTTACTGTAATGTCATGTTTCATTTAAAATGGTTTTGTCAGATGGCCTAAATTGTAATTGTTATTGATTATTGTTAATGGTAAAAGAAGGTAATTCTGAATTACTGGCCTTCGAACAGAAAACCAGACCATGCTTGGTGCATTTCATTTGCATATAGAAGGAAAAATCCAGCATAAAACAGAATTTGCATGTAATTTTCTACAGCACCACACAGCTCTGTTTCATTTGGTGTAAATGCCTGTGTATCAGCATGGGTTGTCTGGTGGATGCACACCAAAAACTAGGTGCTGGTAATGGCAAGGACATATTAGACAAGAGGATGACGCACACAATGATATGATTGTGGCACAAATGTTTAAACATTGAGGTTGACGTTTCAACCACACTTTTTTTAAGACCTTGAAAATATCTAACTTTGGTTCAAATGTCGGTGATACATAAAGTCATTGGAGTCATGAAGTGTCTCTGAACTCCGGATTGTTGTGATGATGTCATCCAGAGACGACTTCTGTAGCTGCACCATAAACTGTATTATGAAACGAATGCTAGAGCTCTACAGCAGCCATAAATAATAATTTGCCCAAAAAGCAAATTTTGATTGAATATCACAAATAAAAGCCCCAAAAACGTAGCCACTAATTCACTCTCTCCAATGTCATCTGATGGCACTTCAAAGTCATTTTTCAGCCTCATATTTCATAAAACATCGTACTTCTAACTTCTGTTTAAGGATGTGATTTCCCTGTTATAGGCAGTACTAGATACATAAATGCACTTACACTTTGTTGTAATAAAGTTGCGTCACAATGCCAGACATCTGCTCGGGTAAGGGCTGTTTTTTACATAGGCTTGATTGAACACGATGGGCAGTTATCTCCTTCAGTCAGACATCAACATGAACCCTGCTACACCTTATTGGACGAGCACAACATAGGATGTCAATGGTCGCTGCAATTTTAGAACTGGAAAATAAAGCAACTAAATCAGTTTAAATGATATAGAGAACATCTCATTGGCATTGTTGTTTGTGATGTTTGGAAGTTTCTTAACACTCCCCTCAGTTTGTACATTCTCAGTGCAATACATTCTCAGTGTAAATGTTTTTCTTCTTGTCAACAAATCCCCTGTGCACATTCAAACTAACAGTGCAGCCCAGTCGCACAACCGTTTGTGAAATACTCACGAAATTGAATGCATTGATTCGTGTACATAAACACGAATTTCACTTTTTTTTTCGTGATGGTCAGCACAAAATCAATTCATATGCAATTCACGTAATTGTGAACCGGGAAGTACAACACAGCATACGGAGGGTGTTGGGGTGGATGGGTGGGTCAAAAAAACAGGACTTTCACCCAGGACACCGGTGTTTGTGTCCTGTGTGAAACCACAAGTCAAAGTTGATTAATTTGTCATGTAACTTCTGTACTTAATTTACACATTTCTGGAGTTATTTAAACCCAAACCGCGATCTTCTCTTCAACCTAACTAAGTAGTTTGTTGCCTAAACCTAACCAAGTCGATCTATTCCTAAACCTAACAAAATAGTTTTATTTTGAAAAGACGTGTTGCTGGACATTCATAGGAAAACGCACTAAAAATACGTATTTGAAAGTTGTGCTGAGCGTCACGAAAAAAAGGGAAATTTGTGTTTATGTACGCGAATCAAATAGATTCAATTTCGTAACTATTTCAAAAACTGCCGTGAGATCAATTGTTGTCCAAAAACTATTTAAAACACATCAACGAGTCACACTGTTGCACTGGGTGTAGTCTCGCATAGCCAGATCTTCTCCACAGTTCTGTGTCAGTGCTAAAGAAAGGTCTGGCTCCACACATTATCATTCTGGTAGAGGGGGGAAAAAGAAATGCTCTGGCTTGTTTGTATTTCCTTAAACCAATCACAGTCGTCTTGGGCGGCTCTAAGCCCAGGATGCAGCGATGGCGTCCTTTCAAAATAGATAGTGCAGATAGCGGAAGGGGAGGAAAACGGGCAGTCTACATCCAGTGAGTCCAGTCTGTTCTCATTCCCAGGGCATCAAATACCGCCACTTTGTCAAGCCCCTCGGCATGTAAAGGCACCCTTTTAGCGACTGTATGAGACGCACAGGACTTTCTAGTAACTACAATGAAACCCATCAATATTAAACTCTCAGAGAAAGTGGATGGGGAGTGTGGAGATGTAGTTTAAAGAGCGAAAAAAACACACATAGGGTGGATAGGTCAAACAAACACAAGACCGCTGTTCGTGTCCAGTGCGTTAAGTTTGATTTTCACCTTACAAGCAACTGTTCGTTTGTGTCCCGTGTCACTTTACAAACATAGTAATCTTAAGCACAACCATGTTTTTTTTCCTAAACCTAACTAAGTGGTTTTGTTGCCTAAACCTAAGCAAGTTTTTGTTTGAATTCACAACGTGTTTACCGCAACCGTAAAGTGACGTCGAGGGGTCTGACAAAGCGTCAGTATGTGACGAGTTGGGATGAGAACGGGTTGGTGACGACACTGAACGACATGTTCCTTCATTATCATGAACACACGTTATATTTTGACTCAATTCCATTCTACGTACCACCAAATCAAATGTAGATTAATCCGCTGCTGAAAATAGTCCCCATCAATGCACTAATTCCTCCTGTTTGAGTAACCAGCTGTTTTTGGAAATTATTGAGCGTTTAAGAAAAAAAAAGAAACATATATTTGACAGCTCTTAAAGATTTCCGTCCTCAGTAGGAACCAATGGACTAGAGGCTGAGAACCACAGACAGGAAAGAACCAAGTCAGAAAGTATTGAGAAATTGACTAACACATTGTTGGTTTAGGTCTTTTCATGACATTAAAAAAATATACAGTAACGGGTTCATTACAACTTGGGTTTTATTTTTGTAATCACGAAAGTAATTCCTCTTGGATCTTGGAACATCGCTGAACATAGGTACAACGGGGCAACAAACACAAGCAGTTTGACGTCCAGAGATTGTAGACAAACTCCCAGGTAACCCCATGTATATCTGGTCGACTTTACAGTAGTTGTGTGCACTCATTTGTGCATTTTCCTGGGCAACAAGTTATTATTAGTGGCATTACTGCTGCACCCATTTTCGGTTTTACCTCCAAAGGAATCAGTAGCCAATTTGGCTAAACTGTCACCTTTATTGCAACCTGTCTGATCATCTCACTGTTTGTGTTTCTTGACTCTTTGGATTTATTTTTAGTGAGGGTGCCATATCCCTGTAATCCCTTCAGTGAGTACAATGTTATCATAACCAATAGAGCTGATGGCCAGAGCTACAAAAATAAAACATGCAAACTGTGGCTTTTCTTTAGAATTTCATACCGAAAACTTACCTAATATGTGGTCCGGCTTTGTGAGGCTAATGTGTTGTATGTACATGCTGTGTCTCCACAGTTTGATGACATGTGGCAGTGAAGTGGTGACAAGCTGACCATGGGTGACTGGAACCTGCTGGGCAGCATCCTAGAAGAGGTCCACATTCACTCCACCATCGTGGGCAAGATCTGGCTTACAATCCTCTTCATCTTCCGCATGCTAATCCTGGGTGCAGCCGCTGAGGACGTATGGGACGACGAGCAGTCTGAGTTTGTCTGCAACACTGACCAGCCAGGCTGCAAGGCGGTCTGCTATGACCGTGCCTTCCCCATCTCCCTCATTCGCTTCTGGGTCCTGCAGGTCATCTTCGTCTCTGCGCCCTCGCTGGTCTACATGGGGCACGCCCTCTACTGCATGCGAACACTGGAGAAGGAGCGCCACCGCAGACGGGCCCAACTGAAGGAGGAGCTGGACGAGGTTGAGTTGGATTTGGATGAACATAAGCGCGTGGAGAGGGAGCTGAGGAGGCTGGACGAGCAGAGGAGGGTGAAGAAGGCTCCTCTCAGAGGCTCTCTCTTGAGAACCTATATCATCCATATCCTTACACGCTCTTTGGTGGAGGTCTGCTTCATCCTGGGCCAGTATATACTCTATGGTGTCCAACTGGAGCCACTCTATAAGTGTGAGAGGCTACCTTGCCCCAACAGCGTAGACTGTTACATCTCCAGGCCCACAGAGAAGACCATCTTCATGGTCTTCATGATCGCCATTGCTGGGGTGTCACTTTTCCTCAACATTCTGGAAATATCCCACCTGGGCATCAGGAAAATCAAACAGGCACTGTATGGAGAGAGGTACACGGAGGATGACAGTTTGATTTACAGGTCCAAAAAGAAGGCGTCCTTACCACACCTTTGTGTAATGAGTAATGTATCACCTCACAACGGGCCTTTGACTCAGACCTTCAAAGTGATTCCAGAGGCGGATATGAAGCCTCTTTATTACAACACCGGGCTCAAAGCCAACCAGGATGCACCAAGATACAGTCAGACCAGTTATATCTGTCCCCAACCTAGGATGCCACCCAGGTCTGGCCAGAACTGTGCAATGCAAGCCCCCCAAACCCACGATGGTTCAGAGGTCCACACAGCTATGGTGGACCACCATCCAGTCTGGGCTTCTGCTGTGTCAACATGCCATCATGAGGTTCCCCGTGAGGGAGAACACCCTCACCCCATTCATTTGGAAGCTCTGCTGTCCACTAGCACCTTAAGGCCCAGCGCTATCAGAGACCTGGATGAGGACGATCGAAGGGAGTCAATGGAGAGCAACCCCAGGAAGACCAGCTTCATGATCAGGCCACCATCTGAGAGCTTGTCCTCCATCAGTGGCTCCACGAGCCCTTCCTTACATACCTCAGAGGAGTCAGATGAACTAGGCTCGCTGCAGGGAGATATGCCCATGATGCCGCCTCCTGGAGGCCGAAGAATGTCAATGGCAAGTATAGAGCAGAGATTGTCTCATGTGTCTGAATCACATTTCACACTAGTTCAGAACATCGAAAACAAAGTTAAAAATAACAAAGTGCACCTGACAACCTGGGAGCAGCTTATGTCCCACCTGGGTTTCATCTGCCATTGGAGTTTAGAGCATAATAGTCTCTGTCAGTTATATGTATAAAACATGCCCCTTCTCCTAGTGCAGGGGTCTCAACCTTTTTTTCTCTGAGAGCTAATTTGACAAAATGAAAGTGGCTGGGAGCTACTCATAGCACCAAGTTGTACATTGCAAATAGCAGAATTTCTGTCTTACTTTTATGGTCCTTTAATAATGTTTCAGTCATGGCAGTCATCGCCTCTTTTACAGTCCGTCCATAGGCGAAGGGCTTTTTGTGTTTCGTTGGGATGTGCGCCACTAAACGACGCCTCTGTTGCTGTGTTGGCCTTCTTTCGTTGGTAAACAGAGAATGTTGTCTTTTAAGCGTTGTTAGTAACACTTTACAATAAAGGGACACAAAAATGTGAGTAGTTATTGGGGAACGAATGAGGAACTCTCTGCTAGTGAACCATTAGTTAATGAGTAACTCCCAATCAAAATTTTTGAGTAGGTAATGATTAGTTAATGATTAGTTAATGATTGCTTAATTAAAAAAACGAATGAGGCTCGAACTGCTAGTGAACCATTAGTCAATGAGCAACTCCCACTCAAATTTTATAGAGCAGCTAATGATTATAAAACGAGTGAGGAACGAATCAGGAACGACTTGATAAATGATGAATCGTTAATGAGTACTTCTCTAAAAGGCAAAAGTGAGCATGGCTTACATACCCCCGTTCACTGCTTGACTCCTACTAAAGTAGGGCCAAAGGTTTTGCCCTTTAGGAACTAATGGAATCAGTCTACTGAGCACAGCGTATCTTGTTATTAGCTCACCTTCCTCAAGAATTTTTGAAATTTTGGGCACCCCCAAAAGGCACAACTAGACCACGCTGTCAACCATCATACCAAATTTGAAGTTCCTGAGTTAAATAGTTCTACTCCGGAAATGAAACGGACGGACGGACGGACGGACGGACGGACGGACATGCGGAGCACTATATACCCCCAACTACGTTGTCCTGGGGGTATAATAATTCATAATGGAGGACAATATAATGATGAGTTACTAGAACAGACTGGAAGATCCTATAGTAATGAATCATTAAGTCATGATTCATTCATGAATATATGTGGCTTGATCCTACTGACCATTTTTATGAGTCGTTCCGATTAACTCTGAATCAGCTGCTGAGCGACACAAAATTAGTAGCGACTCATTAATTACTAATTACTTAAACATTAGCTACATTAAAAGGTTATCATAAGTTAATGATGAAGTAATGAGGAACTCCTCAATAACTACTTAAAAAAAGTTATTTTTATAAATGGTCACTATATCCTGACAGTAGTACGTGAAACAAAAAAAAATCATGTTCCTCTGTGTCCTCCAATTTCCTCCGGTGCTCCAAACGGCATCTGCAAGATTTCACAGACCGGAGGAAAACAAGCAGTAAGAGCTGATCTGAGGTCTGCTGTCCATCTGCCGTCTATGAGAGCTGACTGCCAATCACTCGCAAACTCAGACCAAACGGTCAAACTAGGCAGCGCTGATCAAATATGAATCAATATTCTGTTACGTTAATGCTTATTTCTCTCCTCAAATGTTTTCAGAATCGTCTTGTAGTGTAATGTTTAGCTGTAAAATGAGAAAGTTTGTGACCCAGTAGCCATGTTGAGATCTCTTGGGGAACACCAAGCACCGCTCACATGTCCGAAGCACAGCCAATAGGAACGCTCTCTCAAAGAAATGACCTGTGATTGGTCAAAGTCTCCCGTCACGGGCTAGATTTTCTAAAGCCTGAAAACAGAGCCATGAGGAGGTGCAGAAGTCTAGTTTTCTCTCAGAACACTTGAATTACAATATGTTGAAAGGTTATTATGGAATTTTTGCCCAATGATCCCAAAAATATACTGCCTACTGCAGCTTTAATGATTCGTTAATATAGGATTTCCCAGTCTGTTTTCTAGTAACTCATCATTATCTACTATATAGTCCTCCATTAGGAAACACACACATTTGTTATTCACATTCGTGAAAAAAAAAATGCATCATGCCTCATGAAAATAGTATATGTTTTGCCTTTTATTGGCCTGGCTATTTCCTGTGGTCATTGTCAAACCTGATGTGCGCTTGCTAGTCTGCTAACGTTGCGCCATCTATCATGTTACGGCATCATTGATGTAACCAAACTTGAAAGCCGTGTAACTCGTTTAATTGACAGCTGATTGGAAAATAATTGGGATATCTTTGAATTTGATTGGATGTGTTATCAAATTTACGTACATATTATTTGAACCTTTAGCAAGACACTCAAAGGGGTAGCAAAAGCTAGTAGCTTGCGAGCTACTTGTTGGAGACCCCTGTGCTAGTGTATTGTCAAAGAAGTGAAAGGGGAAAAAAAAGTTACTCTGAAGCTCGCTCACTGGTACAGTTATGATGTTAAGCATTTCCATCACTAAGTCAACCAACACATTCGGCTGAAATAACTCAATACAAAAAGAGTTGATAAACATTTACGGATGAAAAGGAGTCAAAGAGAAAGTGGTAAGAGACAGAAGAAGAGAGATGAAGTGGTGTTTTGAAGAGAGAAAGACGGAGAGAGAACGCTCATTTCTGTTGATTTGGACGAAGCCCAATAGTGACAATTTGGCAGCCTCTGTCCATTCAGTGTTTGTCAGCGGAAGTAATGGGAAGAAATCAAACTGCCCTTCAGTTTCTGATAATGCCCTTCAGTTCGGATGGGAAAAACAAAACAGCAACAACAACAACAGACAGCAGCCACAGAACCGACCACACTGAATAGAACTTTTGAATTGAGTAATATTTCATGTAGTTTTTCTTGTGCGTGTGTCTGCAACTTTGTGTCGTATTGCTGTTTTGTCTTGACCAGGTCTCTCTCTCCAGAATTACATCCAGTGTCTCAATGAGATCACCTGTATAAATAAAGATTAAATGAAAAAGAAAAAAATTAGATCAGTTCAAAAAAAAAAAAAAAAAAAAATATATATATATATATATATATATATATATATCAATATTTAATATGTGAACTAAATGAAATATATGTAAAAATAAAGTTGTTTTATATTTAAGTTTCTTAAGAAATAACATTCAAACACAAATTAATTCATTCACAATAATAAAATATATTAAAATGAACAATTAGATTCAGTATGAATTTTATAGATTATAATCTTTTTATGAACACAGATAGCTACGGCCTCGAAATAGTGATCTCAAATTAATAATTTGTGCACATTATTTGGGAATTCATGCTCTCAAATTAGTGCACAATGGAATTAACACAACATATCTGTTTAACATATTTATGGGATGTCAAAGACAACACATTGTTTGGTAACACTTTACAATAACCATCATTTATAAATGGTAAATTGATAGTTAATTAAAATTTAGTTAATAGTTGTTTTACTGTTAACAAACAAAGAAATGATAATTAATAATGCTTACTAAATATTAGTAATGCTACAAGTTATTTTATCAGTTTAGTGTTGCACACATTACAACATTGTATATACTATAAGCGTTTCTTAATGACTGCCAAATGATTTGTCAACTTTTAAGAAATCCTTTGAAAAATATCTATAGACATTACATAGAAAGATCATGAGGTTTGTAACACTTTGTTAGTGGTTAATAAATACTTTGTAAAGCATCTATAAACATTATTTAGATAGATAGTTGATAATTTGTCAATGCTAAATAATGTTTATAGATGTTTTACAAATAATTTCTTAAAGGTTTACAAATCATTTGGTAATCATTAACAAATACTTAATTTAGCATATACAATGTTATAATGTGTACAGCAATAAACTGTTAATAAATAGTTTTCTAATGTAATCAGAATGTAATTGTTATCATCTCTTATCAGCTATGATACAATATAGAATTTATAAACTTATTTAAAATTACACAAACTACTGATAAAATAACATAAATTATAGCATTACTAATAATTAGTAAACATTATGAATTATCATTTAATTGTGTTAACAGTGAAATACCTATTAACTAAAGTTTAATTAACTATCAATTCATAAATGATGGTTATTATAGTGTTACCCATTGTTTTTTACAATTGAGATTGTATCTGTTGAACAATGTCGTGTTATCTTTAACATCCCTTTAACGTGTTAAAGATGTTGACAGAACACTTTAATGTCATGTTGTTAATAAATTAATTAATTTTTTTTCTCCTTCATGACCTCTGCTGAGCTCCATAGGTTTCATATTATTGCCTATATTGCCATATTATCACCTCATCAACAACGTTTTTACAGAAAAATGCATACATCTGCACATTGTATTTTTCTTTCATAGACTTGTTTTGGAATCAATAGGATTTATTCATCATTCTTTGTTGTGAAATGTGAAAAGATTTGAAAATATTGGTAATGTTGAGAAACTAGCAAGAGTACGCCATTAATTTAAGAAATTATCCAACCAAAAAACCCAGCCCCTTGTTGGTTGCCAACTCTTTTCCAGTGAGAGTAGCTAGCAGCTCCAAAAGTCACTCAATCTAGCGAGAAAGTCGCCAAGTCATCAACACTGACAGTCCGTCCATTCAGACCTCCCTCTAAAGCCACTCCCCCAAAATTATCATTATTAATTATTAATGTAAACAACCAACATGACTATTGTTAATACTCACAGCTGTCAAGCTAGCAGCTTGTGGAAGACTCTAGTGATGCGCAATGAGTGCACGGGCAGAGTGCACACAGGTAGACAGGCAGGTAGCGCTTTCATTCAGGCCGAATGAAATGATTAGACGGGTTTATTATAGTCTCACGACAGCCACAGATATCGGATTTCTTTTCTTTTTTTTATGTCAGCGCATTTCATTTATTGATTGCAGTCGGGATGTAAAGAGAATTTCATCCAACATAACAAAAATATTTTTGAGGAAACATTACCAACCCTAGCTTTAAGCAATGATACTGGACACACACTGAAAGATGCTTGCTTCAGTGAATACCAGGTATGCCGTATGTGTTTTATGACTCAAAGCTGTCCTCTTGTCTTCCTCAGAGCATGTTTCTGGATATCTCCTCTATCATGAAGAAGTGAAGCGACGAGGCTTATGTCATGGCCGTATAGGAGCTGTGTTCCACAAACTTTATCAGTGATACCAGCCATCGGCATTGATTTACCACTCAAGTCACATTGGGCCAAAACCAGCGAAAACAGTCAGCCATGATGAGGCAGCGGACACAGTGCCAAAGCCCAGTACGTCTTGGAATTGAAGCACCTTAAAACGTCTACATGTGGAGGAATGGATTGTATCTTCTTCTTTTTTTTTTTTTTAAATGTGGACATATTTCCATGTGTTGGCGGAATTTTTAAGATTGTTCAGAAACAACATGGCGGATTATGGAGCAAACTCCTCAGAGGGTCTGTTTGCTTGGACGTTATGAGCTTAAAATACTTTTTTCTAAGTTGAAGACTTGATTAGAATCTGTGTATAGTCGTTTATATACGGTCATCTTGTGATACTTTATATTGTATTCAGATTAAATGCTTCTTAACAAAACAGCAATCATTTTGTCAACAGATACTGAATGAAAATCCACACACACCAACACCACGCCGTAGTTTCTCATGCTTTTTGTTTTATTTCTCAAGAAAAAAAATGCCTAGACAAAATGCTGGTTTTTCTTTAAAAACCGTTTTCATATCAAATAAACAAAACATGACATGTTGCACAATATTTACAAAAGAATCTAAAAACAAAACACAGGTCATTTGAACATTCAAAGATAAAAAAGAAATGAAAAATGCTCAATCTGCATATAACAGTCATGTTGCAGGTACTCAAAAAAAAAAAAAAAGAACACGTAAAAAATGGCTCACCAAAATCTACAAATACAATGAAGTAACCACTGTAAAAAGTTAGAAACAACGGCACAGAAACTGTCTACATGTCTATGATACAGTCCTTACCCATAAGACGAGGTATGCTGAATTATCCAGGTAGATAAGTGCTTAAGAGTCTGTTCAACGGGGATTTAAAAAAAACCTCAAAGATCACAATCTGAGATTCAAGTGGCCCCGATTAACGCATTCCTGTAAACCGATCGGATTAAAATAAGTACTTCCTTTAATCTGCCACTGTATATTGTAATTTCCAAAAAAAAGAATTTGAAAGAAAACTCTTCCCTGATAACCACTGCTCATGGTTCAGACAATAACTGTTGTGCCTAGATTAGAGCTGCATTCAGAGATGTTGGAAAGTTGGAAACTTAAGCATCCTATGAAGAAAAATGCAATTACAGCTATTCAGAGTAGTAGTTCAGTCCCATATTTGCTGACATGAGTCATCTGATTGTGTTATGTCATATTAAAGGGAACATATCATAAAAAAACTCACTTTTTCAGTGCTTGTGCACATACATCTGGGTATAAACCAACCCACAAACTGTGAAATAAGACAACCCAGTCAGTTTTTTGTGGGCTGCCTAGATCAGAAAAACATGTGATTCAACAAGCCAATCAGATGTGGCTCCCCTTCCTATGTCACATGCAGGCTCATTAGAATATAATCACGACCTTTGCAAAGGTGCACCATATTTTTCTCGCAAGCCCATCAGAGCAGACTTGGCTTTTTCAGGAGGAGGTCTTAAAGAGACAGGAGCTAAAACGGAGCGTTTCAGACCGAGAGTGAATACAGGTATATTCAGACAGACAGGATGAGAAGAATAATGTGTTTTTTGAACATTAAAGCATGTAAACATGTTCGAGTAGAAACCCAAAATACAAGTGTGAACCTGAAAATGAGCAGGATATGTCCCCTTTAATATTACATCATACCGTAGTTGTCAATCACGTACCACTGGTTTTCCCTCCAGTCCATTAATGAACTTCAACACACGTCCAGGCAGCTATTGCTTTTCATTTCTTTCAGTACAGCTGCGGATACTTGAAACTTTCTTGCGTTAAGCTAATCCGTCACAGCGAACAGGTCAGCTTTTACGGCTGTCGCTGTTTTTCGTGGCATGCTGATGCAGTTGGAAGTGCAGATTGATCTAAAAATGTCTGCATTGCATTACCACACAATAATACATACGGTGTATGATGGATTACCTAACTCAGGCCAGTTTCAAGTCTCCACGGGTTCATTCTTGGACCATACTGAAATTAAGTGAAACCACATCAGAACATAATTCAGAGATCAAGAGTGTGCTTTGTGGTTGGCAGTAATAGAAATTATATGGAAATTACAGTCAACGGGCTAAAACAAGAAGAAAAAAAAGAAACATTAGTATGTTCCTTTAAATTCTTTTTCTTTTTTGCTCTGGTGTTATAGATGCTAACTAGTCATATAATACTGCTAGACACTGATACAGTCGATGTACAGTATGTAATGGAAGAGGATTAGGGCCACTGAGTTCTGAGATTTATTGATTAATAAGTCATCATTTCATTATTATGTCAGACTTCTGATTCCTTCCTTACATCTTTTTCTCAAACACCTGTTTTTTTTCTCCTTAAAATAACAACAGGTGACTAAATGTTTGGCTCTAATTATGTTCCATAAACGAGGAGTATTTTGCATCCTCCTCAGGGTCGGAGCAACCAACTTGAAACATTAGATTGTTCTGATCTCTGAAGTGCAGCCTTCAGTTAACCGATTCATGACACTACATTTTCATCGTTTAAACAGTTTCTCTATCGTGGTATATTACTCGGTGACACCTACAAGAGCATGTGGAGACCCACAGTGGTCAATATTAAATAAATAAACAGGATGTTATGTAACAAATAATCATATGAATAAATACACATGAAATTGTAAAATAATCCAAACACTTATTAAAACTTAGCTGATTATTATGAAATGTTTTTTTTTTCCATTTCAAAATGTTTTTTTTTATTTCACACAATGTTTTAAAAAATACGTGTATTTATTTCACAGTTTCATGGTTTTATATTACATATTCTGTCTGTATTTATGGATAAGATTATTCTAGGGCTGTCAAAGTTAACACGTTAGTAATGCTAATAATGCAAAATCGTTTTAACGGCATTAATTTCTTTAACGCAACTTACAGTTTTTGGGGTCTATAGCGGGCTCGGTTTTAAAGCTAGTGAAGATACTGTCATCATATGAAACTAGAAAACTTATGAATCCAATGGTACCAACCAAGCGTCTTGAATTAACTTCTGTTATGATTTGATGCTATATGAAAATAAATTTAATTGAATTGAACCATGTCATACTAGTTTGTCATGAAGGAGGTTAAATAACACTCCAAAGTTACGCTAAATTTTGCCGAGGAAAAACTGGCATGGTCATTTTCAAAGGGGTCCCTTGACCTCTGACCTCCAGATATGTGAATGTAAATGGGTTCTATGGGTACCCACGAGTCTCCCCTTTACAGACATGCCCACTTTATGATAATCACATGCAGTTTGGGGCAAGTCATAGTCAAGTCAGCACACTGACACACTGACAGCTGTTGTTGCCTGTTGGGCTGCAGTTTGCCATGTTATGATTTGAGCATATTGTTTTATGCTAAATGCAGTACCTGTGAGGGTTTCTGGACAATATCTGTCATTGTTTTGTGTTGTTAATTGATTTCCAGTAATAAATAAATATATACATACATTTGCATAAAGCAATATATTTTTGTCCACTCCCATGTTGATAAGAGTATTAAATAGTAGACAAATGTCCCTTTAAGGTACATTTTGACCAGATAAAATAAATGTCTGATTCATTTGCGATTAATTAACTATTTTAATAGATTGACAGCCCTAGATTATTCTTTTAATTTATTTATTTATTGAACACTTTGGGCCTCCATATTTCCAGAGGGGGGGAGGGGAGGGAGGATACTTGATCCTGCATGTCTTTGGACTGGACTGCTTCTTGAATAGTGAAACCAAAAGTTACGTCCACGTTTTCTGACACTGTTGCAACGCAGTTTCTTAAAGCTGCGGTGCAGTTTCCATTGAATAAAATCCTTTGCTCCCTTACTAGATAGTTTGGCCTCTGTAACCTCTAAGGCAAGAAATTGTAGCTGCACTTGTCGGATGCTTATTTTTCTCACAAATTCATCAACACTTTTAACTTATGTCAATAAAAAGAGCTTTATCAGCTGTTCTATTCAACTTAATTCTCAGGTCTTAATTATATCTTTACAAAACAAAAAGGTAATACACAAAAATTGTAAACATACTCACACCCCTTTTAAGTTAAAATATTAAACTTAAGTAAGTACATGTGTGACTTGTAAATGAAGACTTATTTGTCATGAAATTGGCAACAATAAAAAAAATACAACCATTAACAAATCAACTCTAAGAAAGGGTAGCAATCTACATTTTACATCTATGCAATTTCCTCTACACCCGACCCCCCAACCCCCAACAACGAGAGTCCAAATAAATAAATTAACAAGTTCACATTGAGGAATTAAAGTCTATGAAATCAGCTGAGCAGTGTTCTTCAGTGTACTCTGAGTATTTAGCACATTCTAATTAGATTATCATTGGCTAACAGTGATATCATGGAAGGATCAGTTCACTTTAGATTTGATTTCATTATTTAATTCATTTTTAGTGTGCTAAAGCTAGCATGGTCAAGCTGCCATTATATACCCATCCACATGGTATACATTTTACAATTCAAATATTCCCCTTATTTTCAAAATAAGTGGAGTGTGATATTCACAAAATCAAACCGGGAAATAGCAGCTCTTATTTTGAAGGGTCATTAACCAATTTCTGAAAAAATTAAGTGCAATGAAATATTGCCAGTTGCAGTTTGAAATTCTAGTTTGACCTTCCTGTGCTGAAAGTGATTTCACCCCGACAAAAGAAGCCCAAACACATCCCGTACTCAGATGCTGTGGACATACTGCACCGTGAAGCTGACAGCGCAGCAGCAGAGTGTTGGACAGCAGCACTCACTCCTGCCACGTGCCTCGCCATCGACTTTTCAACAGCAGATGAATTTGGCATGTCCCTAAATCAATACCGTGCCAGTGTGTTTGTTTGGAGCTTTGAACTTCATACACTATTAGGGGTACTGATTTGTAAGTAGAAATTGATCATTTTTTGCTTAGTGTTTAAACAGATTCACATATGATGCTGTGAAAATGTAGGTGTCTCACACCAACCACCAACGTACTGTACCAAATACTGTTAGTAGGGATATTTGTCTTATGTACAATACAAGAACAGTGCAGCTAAATACATAATTACCATAGTTACAAACACTAAATCCTTACTACTTTTAAGACAATAAATAAATGGGACAAAAAGAGCACTTATGATTTGTTTAAGCTGTTGTTTAAATGACCACACCAGTGTGTTTTAATTGTGTGTGCTTTACATTACTACCGTCCATTTTCAACAGCATGACGGAGAGATTTTAGTTTTTTCTACCTTCCAGGCAGCTATTGGTTTCCATCCATTTCACTCTATAATAATATATAATATACAAATCAACTAGGAGGTTGCTTGAGATAAGAGATCCATCACAGTGAACATTATGTCTGTTGTTCTTTTTGATATTTATTCCATTTGTCATTTTAGTTTAGTGTCCCGATGTGTAGACTTTTCAAGTCAATTTCAGGTAATTTAGCGGGTCCTGTTATTCCTTTATAATGGATATAAAATAAAAATATATAACTTCTCAGGAAGTTTCCTGGAGAGGAATTAGAGATGATGTTCTAAGACTGATGTTCTAATCATTTTTTTTAATAAAAGAACAAGGAAATGATGTAATATATCAGACCGGCACATACGGGTACGTCGCAATAAGTCAAGGCTGTGCCCCCTTTTATGGGGGATAGAAAACTGAAGATCTTATAGACCTCAATGCAATTTAACGTATGTTTGGATCTTAATTTTGACAAGTTCATATGCATTTCTTGTTATACAAACTTTTGTTTTATACACACGTCTAATAATAATTTAGCGACCTTGCCTGAACCTGAGCGTTCGTACTTAAATGAAGGTTGATCGCCGCCATATCCCTTCAGTCTTCCCCCGTCCAACACAGTGGAGGCTATTACTGATCCAGACATCTCTACATATCTCATTGAATCCCGTTAGACTAAGTGTTGTCTTTAAATAACCAACGTGTTAATAGCCAACCGTTTGATCTATAGACTGAGATTTAGTTGGAGACCACAGTCTGATGTTGCTAGAACGTTAATGTGTTACTGTATTACTGCAGCAGCCTCTCACTCAAGCTAACGTTAGCTAGCCATGCTAGTCACTGTCACCAGCATCATTTAGCCATTTAGCACATTGACAGTGAATATTCACGTATCGTATGTGCCTCAAATGTCAGTGTGAAAGCCTCGGTTAACCTGCTACACAACAGCTTTTCATCATTTTCTTTCCCCCGTTAGGGAACGCAGCCTCGGCGATGACGCCATGCTGGTCTCGTCTATAGCTTGGAGCCATAAAGCACCTCTATTATATCTTTTTTAGGACGTGACAGGGGAAAAATCTGCATTTTGGGGATTTATTGTTGGTGCAATCAACTACACAGCAACTCTTCAGCACAGCGTTATTACTATTAGCGGTTTGTTTAAAGTAGAAGTTTGGAGACACGTTTCAACTTCTTCTATGTACTCTGTTACCGTCTACGAGGGACACGGGATTGGTTTCCCCCAAAAGGGGGCGTGGTCATGAGAGCCTATTCTGGAAGACGTATTGCCGGTCTGATGTATTTAACATAGTTGGGTTTTTAACTTCCAGAGGAATTTCCTGGATAGACCTGCTAGTTTAAACGTAATAACGTAAATCAATTAGTTGGCAATTTTATTCTTTAGTTTTGCTGAATTGTATGCTTGGCTGTTATCTACAACTACACGGACAGACAAATGTCTACATTTGCTTTGGTAAAGAAAGGCTACGCTACCTGTCACCATTTTCACTATAATTATTACCAAATGACAGAGTCCTTTCCAGGAACCTTCCGGTTCCTTGTTTGGCAATAATTGGGAAACTAGGAACCTGTAAAATAAAGCATCACCCAGTTTGACAACACAAAAGCAGAAATGATGTAATGATCTCCAATGCTCAAGCAATCTTCAACTTTTCTGCACGTTGATTGATCATAAATGAATTAAATCAACTGAGAAACTACTACAGCATGCTTTGGAAAATGGTCAGCAGAAATGTAAATCAACACCGGTATGGTCCTTTAATCTATTTGGACACCCAGTGGCTGGCTTGGGCTTTAAGTGCCAACATCACAATGCGTTTGCTCATATTGAATGCCAGGTGTCACCTCTTGGAGGTGCTGGGCAGTGCTTGAACTTTGTAATGTAGCTCTGTCTCTTAGCGCACATATGAAAAAAGGCAGAAGAGAATTGTGTAGAAATGTCCATCTGAGTACAAGAAAAAGTACAAGTGAAGTTTGAGAAAAGAAACTTTGCATAATGAGAGTTCATTTGATCATTTCATCTAATGTAAAATTTTACAAATACACACCTTTGGTAACATTTTACTTTAAAGTCCTGTGTCACTCAACAATCACTAGATCCACTGAAAATGTTAAGTCATATGACGATGATGATGTACCATATATTGAATAATTCAGAAGATTAGTTCAACATTTTGGAAATATACTTATTTGTTTTCCTTCCTAGAGTGAGGTGAAAAAAATGGATATCAATCTCATGTGTGTGTGTGTTAAGTACAGAGGTGGAGTCAGGACGTGGTCACCAAAAGTGAAAGATTACATCTGCCAACACCTCTGAAGCTTGCATCTCCTTTATTTAACATGCACACAAACAGAAAAGTAAAAATGACTGAATTTCTGATTTTAGTCAGCAAAAAACAGTGCAGTGACTGTGCACAGTCTTGTACCATGTACACATCATACTGTTAAGACTAATTCTAAGCAGCAGAGTTGAACAGAGTGACGCCCGGGCCAGACTGGTCAGCAGCGCGTGGCGGCTGCCTCAATGAACTGTTGCATCTCTCATGCGTGTGGTGTCCACACACGGTATATTGACATCATACCTGCAACATTACAACAGTTTCAACGTCTGTATCTGTAGAATATGTCACAGACATGAAAAAAGTAAAGATTTATTTTTAACTCAACACTTCCTGCTTCTGTTTCAAAATAAAAGCCCTCAAGCATTTTTTTTTCTGTGGACAGAATTCCTTCATTTGTTGACACAAGGCTTTTATTCTGAAATACTTACAGGACAGTGTTGTAGAAAATGCAGTGACCTGCATGGTCTTAGTTGTGGATTATTACTATTATTTACAAATTACCACACGTTTCTTAACCTTTTTCTGTCTTAAATAAATATGAATGACATTTCTAATTAAATTAAATGGCCATTATGAAAGGCAAAATCTATGTAGAAAGAAAGGGCTGGCAGCAGCAGCAGCAGCAGAAAAGTTGCCAGTGTGAACAACCCACGTATGAGAGACACAGCAATTAAATAAGGCAGCCGCTACGCGCTGCTGACGTTCCCAGTCTGGCCCGGGTGTACATAAATCCAATCCAATATTGATATTAATAAAATCAAGATAGCTAACTTTAAAATAAGCTATACACAGTTTGGTTCTGGTTTCACTAAAAACAATTCAACAAAGCAGCTTATTTAACTGACACTGCTTGAGCGCAGCATTGTCAGTGAGGTTGCCAGGTTGCGCCTTTCGTTTTTCTAACCCACTTTAGATGAAACCACTCCTACTTCCGTATGATGAAAGCCAAAGCCTCGGCACAGCGTCGACGGCTGCGTTGATGAATTTCTCAGACCACAAATGAGACAAGAATTAGCTAGCTAGCGCACCCCACAGTCCCTCCACCTTTCCGCCCCGCCGTTACTGCTACTTCGCCAGGAGGAGAGCGGACGGCAACTCCGGCGACGGACCTTCAGTTAGCGGCTGTAGCAACTCGAATTCAGCCAGCGCAATCCCCAGCGCGGGGGGGGGGGGGGGGGGGGGGGGCACAGCGGGCTGGTGGCTGCTAGTCTCCTAGCAGCTTGGAGTGAGGCAAATCAGCTCATTTTTTGTAACCAGTGTAGCATGAAAGAATGGTTGAATTAGCTAGCTATCTAGCTAACTAGCCAGCTGTTAAATGAGTAAATTTGAACAACTTAATGCTTCATCAACACGCTCTTGTCACAGCGCAGGAGAGCTCATAATTCCGCATAGCATCCAATCACAAGGACGCGTGGAGGCAACAACAACTACTAGCCAATCACAGCACAGTCAACACTGCGTCAGGCTTTTGTCATACAGAAGTGGGCATGGTTTCATCTACAGTGGGTTGGAAAAACAGTAAACACAGCCAGGTTTGACCCAAAACCAACTGTATCTGGTAGCTATAGCCAGAAATTCTGGATGGATGTAGAACTCTGCATGCTTTTTTTTTCACTGCTGATTTCCCTTGCGTCCAGCCTTTATGCTAAGCTAGGCTAACCACGTCATGACTCCAGCTTTGTACTTAACACACAAACATGAGATGGACAACCGTCTGAACATCTCACTCCCAGAAAGAACGGGAACGTGCATATTTACCAAAAATGTTGAACCACTGCTTTAGCGAACCAGATACTGAAAATTAAAACTGACTTAGAGGTCAAATATGAATTATTAAAATGATTTCTATTATTAAATTATGAATTCTGTTTTACTACAAATCAAATGTATGTACCGAAGTAATTATCAAGATTTGACAGGACTGTAAAGTAAAGTGCATGTTCATGTTAACAGGGACATTACTGAACATTCTGAGGAATTCCTGAGTTTAACCTCCCATGATGCACGAGAGAGGGAGGGAAGCTGACAGGAAGAAAAGTCAGGATGAGACAGAGAAAGAAAAAAGAAGAGAGAAAGCTGCCAGTGCTTTTGTTTTACCACCAGTCCAAAAATACCTGTTGAACAGTATTGCTGATAAGACAACGCTTGTGTCATCCATTACAAAAAAGAAAAAAAATACTTCAAATATCAAGGTATAGAGAAGTATGAGGGTGTCATAGACCAAACGGTTTGCCACCAGACTCTAAGTACAGTTCTGTCTCTTCTGTTCCTCTGTTGTACATTTCTCAGTCATTTCCTGACAGAAATCCACTGTTACAGTGGGGCTACATACCTCCTCTGTGGATCCCAGCACCAGTGGACACTCGGGGTTCTCCTGCCCCAGACCCGACACCTCCACCCCAGGATGCTGCCTGTCCTCCGCCCCCCCCTGACTGGGACCCACGTCGGACAGACATGCGGTATCGCTTTGTTGCGACACGGGTGACCTGGGCTGGGATGAGCCCCCGTCAGAAGAAGGCGATGGCGGGTTGGATGTGAGGTCGATGCTGGCGGAGATGGGAGGCGGCTGGGTGCCCTGCACCTCCCTGCACACTTGCTGGGAGAGGAAAGAGAGGTTCTGCCACAGCTCCGACATACAAACCTTCAGCTGGTTGCGCTCGCTCAGCAGCTTCTCCTTCTCGCACACCTGAGTTCATAAGACACAGCATCAGTTGTTCGTTCAAAGGTAAAATTCAATCTATGTCAGGTCGTGCTCAGATCGCTGCGTAAGTGATTCTGTGTTGACGCACGGTCGTCCGGCAAAAACGTTGACCCTGGCTCAACTTTTGGCCCGACGCAGTACGTCATCCAGACATGTTGCAGGTCACATACATGCAAGCGCACATTCCTGTTAGATTACTTTGCAATATGAACAAAGTATTTCTACTGTTTACCTTGCGACAAAAGACAAAATCATTGTCATTGTCTCTCAAACTGGACTTCCTGGATCGTATTTCATGTCTCACCAGTACCTTAAACCAGTGGTTCTCAACCTTTTTCGTGTCAAGGACCCCTTAATTGATACACATTAGGTCACAGACCTGTTTGTTGTTATGATTCAGACCCGAATTCGATAGTTGTCAACTACAGTTAAGGAATGCAAATGAACTATTCCCCATGTACACGCCGGTGGGGGACCCCGGACCTCTGGTTGAGAACCACCGCCTTAAACAACACGGCCACACCAACACATCCCCTTGTGTTTTTTAAAGCAGGACTGTTTTCAGTCTGAATACCCGCTAAATATTTAGCGAGCGACCACTAGTGGCTGTACACGTTAGTGCTCTCGTCTGTCTCTAGCAAAGGCAGAACTAGTGTGACGATGGTGTTAGGGATGCACCGATCCAATACTGATATCGGGCCGATACTGACTCAAATAGCTGGATTGGATTGCAATGGATTTCATTCAGAGTTTACGTCTGATTACAAGTGCGTGTACTGTGCTTCAGCAGCACGCCGGTAGACTGCCTAGCTGAGGGAGCTAGCAACAAACAGCTCTCAGCTGTTTGAAGGTATTTCACACTTGTTCTACGGCTACTTTATGTCTAAAATTGAATGCCCTGAATCGGGCTGATGTAGTCTGAACCGGGCATTACTAGTTCTTCTTTTAACCATAACAACAGAGGATCCCTAGTAGTTTATCAAAGTAGTTATTTTAACCCAAACTTTGACCTTTCCCTGACCCTAACCGAGTTGTTTTTTTTGGGTTGCACCTTACCGTTAACCAGTTTATATCTAAGACACTGGCCATTGACCTGTTAACATTTATGACGTTGTGTACATTTGTTTTTTGCACCTTACTCTTTGTTTTATTTGCACTCATTCCTACTTTGCACTGCAACTTTTGCACAACAATTTCCCTCGGGATAAATAAAGTTCTAACTTATCTCATAATAAACTGGAATGATCCTTTAACTCTTACTCCTCCAGACAGAAGCTGTTGACAGCTGAAACATTTGCACTTCCTGGTGGTTGTCAATAGCGGAAAAGGATGTAAATATCAGTCAGTGGGGAAACCCCCCATAATACCTGATTGTGTGATGTTGTGCTTCAACACAATGATGAGAACTGGTTAACAACAATCAGTTGTGGCTCATCAATGGGATTGAGGAGCTACAGTTCGTCTCCATGGCCACCAGAGGGTGTGCTACATCACCTAAAAAGCACTCTATTGACCATACAACAGCCAAAGTACTGAAGCTGCTGAGGACCTGTTACATGACTTATATATTATCTGATATTTGATCTGTCTGTCATGCACCTGTGAGACCCAGTAGGTTGCTGTTGTGTTTGATTGGAATGTGTGTGAATATCTGTGTGTGTGTGTGTGTGTGTGTGTGTGTGTGTGTGTGTGTGATGATCATACCAGTTTGCGGATCTCGCCCTCCAGGTTCTGGATGCAGTCCAGCTTCCTCTTGCGACAGCGCTGGGCGGCGATGCGGTTTTTGCTGCGGCGGCGGATGTCGTGGATGAACTCCAGCTGCTCTGAGGTCAGCTTGTGCATCTTGATGAGGATCTGGAAGTCGTTGCGTGGCAGGTTGGTGATCTGGTCCACGGGGAAGGGCAGCTTCACCTGAAAAGGAACAATTTTCATTTCATAGGATTATTCTAATTTCTCAACTAAAATGAATCACTTTACATACTCAGGTGAGCTCTGAACTCTTATGAGGGCTGTGATATGTGATTAAAAGCTCCAAAAAAAGCTAAAAAAGTGGACCTTGAGTTCAGATTATTACAGTCAAACTTTGCGGGGTCAAGAATGAACTTTCAGGGTAAAAAGAAAAGGAAGAAGTTCGATTCGTTCTACAATCTCTGAGTGTTTTCTGACTGGCCAGATGCCAAAATATAGATGAGAGAACCGTGAGTAGGATCGCAGCTACAGTTACACTTTGCATGTGTCATACCCCATAGGATGACCAGGTGTCCCACTATACGAGGGACTGCACAGCATTTTTATCCCTTGTCCCGCGTCCCACATATTGAGACAATGTCCTCACATTTCATTTTTAAAAAAAAAAAAAATCTGGCTTTTATCCAAATGCTGTGAAGAAAGCAGGGAGGGCTGTCATCATCACGGCGCTGTGTTTGCTGTCAAACTGAGCACACATGGGTCAAGTGCAGGTTAACCTTTCATCGTCTTTGCTCACCGCTAAATCACAAGCTCTGCAGATTTAGGCGGAATATGATGGAAACTGCCACCAAGAAAACGAAGAGCAGCTACATCAAAGACTGTGAAACTACTACTATAAGTATTTATAAGCCGGTGGAAGGTGAGGTTCTTTGTGAAATTTGATAGTTATTTTTCAATTTCACACGGGGGGAATACGCCATGAAGCGACACAGTTCATGTGAGTCTCACAAGAAGCGTGCGGCTCAAAAAGAGATGTGCCGATCTCTGGATGCATTCGGGCAAAGCATAGAGATGTTACAAGATAAGGAGGCAGAATATAAATGTTTATTATTTAAGTTAGATAGACGTTATATCAAAATTGTAGACTACCTCTCAGCCTTGGTAACGTGTCCCACATTGTCCCACACGGACATACTGGTCACCCTAGCTCAAGACCAAAAGGACCCTGTGTCCCAGCCTCTTTCAACAAGCCTTGGTACCACCCTAATGGTACGTGTCCACCGGGGCGTTTTTTTTATTGTGAGGGGACGCGCCGCTTCCCAGCATTGGACGCTTGGTGGGCTGCCACTAGACAACACACTCGGCACCTGATTAGACGAACGCTTTCCCTCCGTGGGCTGCTGCTCCAAGCTTTCAAACCGGGAACAGTATGGAGGCTCGTTTGGAAACTTTCTACTCTTATTTCACGAAAATAGTTCACCAAAATGTGTTTCTGAGAACATTTGAGGCGAGAAATAATCCATGCAGTTGATGAATCTGTCTTTATTTATGATCGACAACGTTGATTTTAAAAGATTCTCGGGAGTTTGGAGAGACGGCGAGTCGCGTCAGACGCCCGTGATTTGCATATAGTATCGCGAATCGCTCGAATTGCGACGCCACGCTACCGGAATGCATTGCACGGCTGCTTACATAGACAATGAATGGGAAGCGTGGAAAGGACGGGATCCTGTGGACACATACCATGAGGGTCTGTCAGGTAGAAGGCAAGCACGTCCCACGCATTATGCACACATTATACTTAGCCCTGAATACCACTTCAAAATTAGTATGAGTGTGCATCGAGTGCGCGTTAAGTGTATCCCACAATTCAACACCAGTCCAGGGCTGCGGTCAAAAGTCTTTTTTTGCTTAGGATGGTAATATTTAGGTCGGTATGGTAATATCTTTCATCGGTTGTCCACGGTTAAGGTCAGATGATCCTTTATTATATGTTGATGTAGAGTGTTCCAGCAGCAGAAGGACCTGCAGTATCTCTCGCTCACACACCGCGGGTGAAGCAGTCTGTCACTGAAGGAGCTGTTTAACAACGTACGGGGCAAATATGCACCTTTTGTAGTCCATCTTCTGAACATTGTAGTTCCATCACAGCAGAACCGCGTCACTAACATCCACCGCCGCATGACATTTTCCATCGAGGTCAAGGAAAAGTGGTCAGGTAAAAAAAAGTCAAGTCTGACAGCCTTTTCCAGCTGCCTTTTAAGAATTTACAGGAAGTCACAGGACAAGGGACGTCCTGTTAGATCGGATCTGTAGACTTAGGATTTATTTATATTTGTTTGTAAATCTATGTGGAAATGTGTGTCTATCTGGCTTTGGATTCTGTCCTTTATTATTTTTATGTCCGCCTTGTAAAGCACTTTGTAATGAGCACTTGTGTTGATAAGTGCTTATAAAAAATAACCATTACTATAATAATAATAATAATAATAATAATGATTGTTATTTTAATTATCAACCACACAACATTTATGCTTGTTTACAGATGAAACCTTCATTGCACAACATGAGACTAACGCTAAATATTACAATTACACAGAAAGTTGTGACTTTCTACAACATGTGGTGTGTGCTGTCAAAACTAAGAGCCAATCAGCTCTTTGATCAGGCGCGAGCCAACTATTCCCATCATGCCCTGGGCTCTGTCAGTCGGTGGAAAGCAAAAACTGCAGCCACCTCAATCTCATGAGGTTATCGTTGCCCACGTGTGCATGACGTCAGAGCAAGTCGGACACAAATCTAACCGGTATGCATCGGCGGTGATCGCTTCGGTGCAGGCCTTTCTCATCTCCAACGAGCCTATTAAGACATACGTGTTTGACTTTTTCGACCACAGCCCAGTTGTAGGAGTGAAAGCACCTTTAAACAGGTCTAAGGGCCGACGGTAATCAACAGACAGGAAGAAGTTTATATAACATGTTGGATTCAGCCTGATGATTATTATTTATGTCCAAACATTACTCAAACATGGCACAACATCAGGGCAGGGTCTCTGTAGATACAGACACCACCACCACACTTCCAGTGGGTCAGGAGTGATGATCGAGAGGGATTATTTATGTATGAGATATATACATTGTTGGAAACGTCCGGCTCATTATTCCTTTAAGTAAAGCGTCTGAGCAATCCACACAGCTGGCATTCAGTAATGCGAGTACAGAAATCACCAGATGGAGGTCAATGTGGTGTAACATTCACTAGGTGTCAGTGTGATGCTGTGTATTGATCCCAGCAGCTCTGACACAAAGAGAACACAGGCTGAGCTCTTTGTTTCACAGTCAGCAGCTCTTTTTGCTCCCAATTGTGCACAATTTTAAATGTATGAACACTTTCTTATGTACTTATCATTCATTCAGATGGATTCATACCATTTTCTTTTTGTATGTATCAATTCATGTTGTCATTCACTAATTTTTTATTATTCTCTCTTTCTTCCCAGTTGTGTCTTATCAGTTACTCACTGGTGTGTTGCCATAGCTGTGGCTGTCTAAAGCTGAATTCTTACTTTTTAAATATTGCTCCGTTAAAGTGTTGCTGAGTGAACACTCTGTACTTCGTGTTACATTGCAGTAGTGTAACATCAGAACAGTCTGCTACAGCAGCCCGTGCTGCCAGCATTTCACCATGACATCATTCACTGCTCTGACAACAGAGGAAAGAGAGGCAAGTGCCTGTGTGTGTGTGTGTGTGTGTGTGTGTGTGTGTGTGTGTGTGTGTGCATGTGCGTGTGCGTGTGCGTGTGTGTGTGTGTGTGTGCGTGCGTGGTGTGTTTAGGTGCTGCCTGTCCTTTACTATATAGACATCTATATATAGCTCCATGACTCTCAGCAGTCACATAATAAGGTTGGAATGACAAAGTGAGCCTTGGATGGTCATAAATCCCCTCACCAATCTCTCTCTCTGGTGTTCTGGTTTCCATTTCTAACTCTGTGTTGTGAGACGCTCATTCCATCACTTGCTGGCGAGGGCTGTCAAAGTGAGCGCATTAATAATAACGGGTTAGCGCAAATTTGTTTTAACGGCACTAATTTCTATAATGCATTAACGCAACTTGCAATTTTTAGGTTGTAGCGGGCTCAGTTTTAAAGTAGAGTGAAGATGCTGGTATCTTATGAAACTAGAAAAACCTAATGAATTCACTGGTACCAACCATGTCATACTAGTTTGTAGTGAATGAGGTTAAATAACGCTCCAAACGGTCATGACCATTTTCAAAGAGGTCCTTTGACCTCTGACCTCAAAGTATTAAGTGAATGTAAATGGGTTCTATGGGCAACCACGAGTCTCCCCTTTACAGACATGCCCACTTTATGATAATCACATGCAGTTTGGGGGCAAGTCATAGTCAAGTCAGCACACTGACACACTGACAGCTGTTGTTGCCTGTTGGGCTGCAGTTTGCCATGATATGATTTGAGTGTATTTTTTATGCTAAATGCAGTACCTGTGAGGGTTTCTGGATCAATATCAGTCATTGTTTTGTGTTGTTAATTGATTTCCAATAATAAATATATACATACATTTGCATAAAGCAGCATATTTGTCCACTCCCATGTTGATAAGAATATTAAATACTTGACAAATATTCCTTAAAGGTTAATTTTGAACAGATAAAAAAAAATTGTGATTAATCGCGATTAACTATAGTCAATCATGCGATTAATCACGATTAAATATTTTAATCGATTGACAGCCCTAATAATTATACTAAATGTAAAAATGACTGTTGACTGACCACCCTCAGACCTACAGAAGATTAGGGCTATATAATGTTCTGAGGTCAAACACTGAGTGCATTTACATTAGCACTAGATTCCCAGTTTTGAGTGTTATCCTGTTTCAGATCATATTCGGGATATGGCATTTCAACACCTTCTCACTCCCAACTCGTCAAATACCGCCGCTTGGTCAGTGGCCCTAAGCTTCAAACTCGTTACATGCGTAGTGTCTTTACAGGATTAACTTTGTTTAGTTTTACTTACACAACAAAAGATCGTGGTTTGGGTTAAAATAAGTATGTTTCTTACGCATAATAATTAAATATAGAGTTGTAAAACCTGGATATTCATACCCCTGTAGCCTATACATGATCATAGCAGTATCCAGGTTCCTAATCATCTACCTGCAGGTGTGTCGTCCTCACACATCTCAGCCGCTATGTTCTGTAATCTGTACCAACAAAGAATGTTCAGACGATTCAAATCGAGTTCTGCTGCCTGTCTACAGCAGCGTTCGCTATTATCACAATAATTAATTCCCATTTTTGGATCAAAGCGTGAAAAAAAAAACCCATCTCCTCACCAATCAATGTTCCTGTAAGGAAAATCTGAGTCACCTTTCCTACAGAATCCCAGTCTGGAAAAAAAATACTGCATCCATATTATACTGCCAAGAAATAATCTATTATGTTGGAAATATAGTAAATGTTTGCACTACAAGCAGCATCGGAGGCTTTTAACAAATAGGTAGGTAGGTTGTAGTAGTGTCCAACCCGTCACGCTTGGTCAGTGGCCCTCGAGGCACCCTTTAGCGTCGGCTTTCAACCATGTTACCAATGTAAACCCATCCGTGTCATTATTAAATGCTCAGAGCAACTGACGTAGTTTAAAGAGCTAAAAAGTCTGAGAAGGGTGTTTGTTTGACGGGTCAAACAAACACAGGACTTTCACTGTTCGTGTCCCGTGTGAAACCAAGTCAACGTTGACTTATTTCACTGCAGTTTTGTTACATAACTCGCGTACTTTACTAATGCCAGTCACGTAACAAACTTACTTACACTGATCAGCCATAACATCATGACCACTGACAGATGAAGTGAATAACATTGATTATCTCGTTACCATGGCACCTGGCAGTGGGGGGGATATATCAGACAGCAAGTGAATATTTTGTCCTTGAAGTTGATGTGTTGGAAGCAGAAAAAACGGGCCAGCGTAAGGATGTGAGCGACTTTGACGAGGGCCAAATAGTGCTGACAAGACGACTGGGTCAGAGCATCTCCAGAACTGCAGCTCTTGTGGGATGTTCCCGGTCTGCAGTGGTCAGGACCTACCAAAAGTGGTCCAAGGAAGGAGAACCAGTAAACCGGCGACAGGGTCAGACCCGAGGCTCATTGATGCACGTGGAGCGAAGGCTGGCCCGTGTTGTCTGATCCAATAGAAGAGCTACTGGAGCTCAAACTGCTGAAAAAGTTAATGCTGGTTCCGATAGAAAGGTGTCAGAACACACAGTGAGGAGCAGTTTGTTGCGTATGGGGCTGCGTAGCCGCAGACCGGTCAGGGTGCACCGTGCTGACCCGTGTCCACCACTAAAAGCGCCTACAATGGGCACGTCGTGAGCATCAGAACTGGACCACGGAGCGATGGAAGAAGGTGGCCCGGTCTGATGAATCACGCTTTCTTTTACATCATGTGGATGGCAACGAGTTGGAGGTGTTGACTCGGCCACCAAATTCTCCAGATCTCAATCCGATGGAGCATCTGTGGGATGTTCTGGACAAACAAGTCCGATCCACGGAGGCCCCACCTCGCAACTTCCAGGACTTAAAGGATCTGCTACTGACGGCTTAGTGCCAGATACCACAGCAGACCTTCAGAGGTCTAGTGGAGTCCACGCCTCGACGGGTCAGGGCTGTTTTTGGCGGTAAAGGGGGACCTACTCAATATTAGGCAGGTGGTCATAATGTTACGGCTGATCGGTGTATTTTACTTAACAATCGTACATATTTTACTTATTTGAAACACAATGTTTTCCCAAGCCTAACCAAGTGGTTTTCTTGCGTAAGTAAACCTACGTTGGAAGTTTATTTTGAAAATACGCTGTATGTATGTAATGAGCGGAAACTGACACGCCACCCGATACGTCCAAAACTGACGCTAGAGAGGTACCTGGAGCATCATAGTTGCGTGCCTTTGCCTTTCTAGGCTACTTAAAAATCAAAATCTGAACGGTATATTTAATCCTATAAAATATTATCACACTCATTCATAGTTTTTTTTTCGTATTTTAAAATGTGTATTTTGGTGGTCTGTTGATTTGTAGATTTTGTATCTTTTACCCAGCAAGGAACAGTTTCAGCCAATCACATATTAAACACCCTGCTCTGGATCTGTGGATGTTGCATGTGATTCGCTGTTACATATAACCCCAACCCTCCCCCCCCCGGCCAGAAAACTCAAACAAAGCCTGTCTCCATAATTATTTATATTTAAATAGTATTATCTGATTAGTCAGTTGATTGTTAAATAATCAGTAGAATACCTCGTTAAGACAATATATGAAGAATTACTTACTTAATACTTAAGGAGGGGAAAAAAAAGAAAAACGTCAGAATGCAAAGTGGGGTGGAGAGGGTCTACGTGGGCTGGCCTAATTGGAGAGGGCAGATCTGGGGTCAGGAGTAGCAGATGGTGGAGGGAATGTGGCCAGGACACCTTTCCACCTGCCTACAGGGCACCCTAGGGTGTGTGTGTGTGTCCACTCTATGGGCGAGACAACTGGGTCAGGGCAAAGAAGTGGGACAGACCCTACACACATACAGTACATATACAGGAGTGATGTATGATGCAAGTATGCACACACACCTCTCTAAAACATTATAACCTTCATGAACGTAGGATCTAGACTACATTCATTTTCGCCAGGTTGACTCATTAAACTACCAACTGGGTGTATTTAGACTACCAGCATTCAAATAGCCCCACTTTTCATTTATTTAAATAATGATGTTTAAGGTATTTAGATGGTTCTTTTATTGAAAGCAAGTAGTTGAATTGGCAAAACATCAAGAACTACAAAAAACAATTAACACTCATCATTTTAATAACTTTTCATCTTCAAGGTCTTAAGATGGTCCTGACCAAATTTCAAGTCGATCAGATCAAATCTGTAGGAGGAGTTCGTTAAAGTACGCGGCCTATAAAACGCTAAAAATGACATGAAATCCAATATGGCCGACTTCTGGGTGGGCGGAGCTAATGAAATCCAATGAGGAATATGTTTCAAATGATGAGTGGGATATGCATACCAAATTTCATGAATATCGGATCAACTTTAGATTTCGACGCGTTAGGGGGCGCTATAGAGCCCGCTGGCGACGCCCGTTCCCAATCACTACAGAACATTGCAATTTTCGCCACTCCCGACGCATGTTCCAATTTTGGTGAGTTTTGGGGATGGCTAAGGTCGTCAAAAACGCGTTCTTGCAGCAGAAAAATAATAATACCGACAAAAACAATAGGTTCCTTGCACTTCGTGCCAGGACACCGTTGGGTCCTGGCACTTTCGTGCTCGGGCCCTAATGATGAGTAATCCAGAACAACAAAGTGTTGTTGTTGATTAGCATGAATATATTGTTGAATTTATTAAATTAAAGCGATGGTAATCTGCATTATGAAATGACACCAGGAGTTTATCCACCCTAGCTTTTTTTGGGTATTCGTAACAAATATGTTCCTAAAATGAATTAGGTAACATGACTGCCTCCGCTACAACTGAAATAACCCCATGTGTTTTAGGAGAGTAGGAAAGCTGTATAGCATTACAAGTTCACGATGACGCAACGTTTGTGGGGTTTAACGTCATCTTTAACTCCTTTTTTTTTATGTTGGCAACCACATCATTTTAACAGTAAACATGTGAAGCTCAATAGGTCTCTATGTGTGATTGTCTTTGTTTTGTAGTAATCTCCCTTGTAAGACATCCCAGAACTGGGAGGCTGATGGTCGCTTAAAAAGCAGGATGACTTGACTCAGATTAGTGAACACACAAAACAACTAGAATGGCACTCGGAGAGCGCAGACCTCCGCCAAGGTGCCTGACTTTAAAAACAGATCACAGCTCACAGCTGGCGGTACCATGAGGTGGTCAGCTTGTTATTAACACTGTGTGTTTCCGTGTAACGTATCGGCGGATGCCTCTCTCATTCAGCAGCCTTGTTATGTCTGTATAACGTTACACTACGTTGTCGCTCATCCTGTCATTTACCGCTTTTTTCTTTCTCACCGCGGACGGCCGGTAGTTCCCGTACACACATCCACCTCTGCTCGAGGAAAGAGGCGGGGTCGCGCGTCATCATCAACGTGTCGTCAGCTACACTGCGCATGTGTTATACCCTGTGGTCATAATGCTCAGGCTGATCGGAATCCTTAAAAATATTCCTGAATCCAGATCATGATCCGGACCGCCACCAAAATCTAATGGATTGTTCATCCTTTTGGAGTAATCCTGCTAACAGACAAACAAATAAACCAACAAACCAACAAACCAACGCCGATGAAAACATAACCTCCTTCCTAGGCCTTCGGCCGTGGCGGAGGTAATTAGGATATAATCACATACCAACATGAATATAAGCAGCAGATGGAGCATTTTGAAGATGTTAGAGCGACAGAAATGGCTTGTGGGTCAAAAATAGTTCCACACAGTACAAGAAACACACAGTTATAATTGTTAGGAGAGCAGCAACTGCAATAAATAGAGTGTGTCTGTAGTTGTGACCCCTGATCCAGTATGTCTATTCAGAATAGCTGAGCATCTTATGGTACATCAACCTCTGCAACACATTATCACTGACTCATCCAAAGGCCAGAGGCCACACCTACTTAGATCTAATAGATGGCTGCACAAGCCACCAGGAAGTGCGCCGGTCTGTTGATCCCAACTTTCGTAGCGGTCAAACGGCGGTACTGCAACTTCCGTGTCAGTCACGTGATGCCATTGGGCCCAAAAAGACTTTTTCCCATAGACTTACATTGGGAAAGAGACGTCTGTAACTCAGCGGATACATTTTTTTGAGGTAAATCAGCTCCCCAGTATGAACACTTGAATAATCCTAATTTAAATCATTAGGTCCTAAAAGTTGTAAAACGCACTAATAGCTGAATCCAGAGTTATTTCCCTTCCTCCGTTCATGTGAATGACACCCAGACCGAGGCTGGAGCGCCAAGCAGTGACGACGGCGTGACGTTGGGACCCCGTGACCGAGTCATGTGATCAAGCGGACGCTTGAGTCTAGCCGTTTAGGCTTCATACGCCACTGAGCAGCTTTCATAGGAATGACCGGAGCCCCGCCTCCAACGCTGTATCCAGTTCTCCTAATACAACCATGGAGCTCCAGGGATGATGTATTTTTGTAGGCCAACCATGAAGTCAGCATCGCCATGGTTCCCTCCACTAACAGCCAATGGGATTGTTCAATTGAGTTTTGGATTATTGCAGAAAATAAACTCTGTGGTAAACACGTTTATGATACTTACACGTTTTGTTCAGCAAGATAATCTCCACTAATGAACACCACTTTTATGATTTTTTAAGTGTAAACGCAATCTCCAGAAGTAAAAAGCTAAAGTTAGGCTGTAAACGAACTACACCACGGTCACATGAACGCGGGTATAAACACAACGAGACTGTAAAGGAGGACGAGTCGGCGTGATGACATTTAGTACTGTCTCATTTAGCCACTTGTTAACAACCGCCTTTTTTAAGATACATAAAAGCTACAAAATTCATTAGTGGGGTATTTATTGATGAATTTTATATCGTAGAAGAAAACGTTAAAATCTCTTCAGCTTGTGTTAACCACAGACCTGATTTCAGGCATCTAACTAAAAACCCATTGATTTCCAGACGAGGGAACAGGAAGTGTTAAAATGCTAACTCAATTCCAGGTTTTAGGACTCATTCCTGTAGCACTCTATAAAGCTAATATCATGCGTGTGTGTGTGTGTGTGTGTGTGTGTGTGTGTGTGTGAGAGCGCGCTCCAGTATAAAACTCATCTCACATCTCACCAGATATTGCATGTGCATCACCATGGCAACCATACAGCTCTTTTCACTCCACGGAGTAGGCCTATGTGTTGGAAGTGTTTGCGTAATTTCTCCTGAGAGGGAAAAATATCTAAGAATAGTCCCAGCTGTAAATCACACCTAGAAATGCTTTAAAAAAAAAAATCAATGCTACATGCTACTAGCACAGGAATATATGCTCTTAAAGTTTAGGTTAATAAGAGGCCACTTATTGCTTAGAGGTGGTTGATACTCAATATGCGAATTGAAAACATTGGCAGCAGTACAGGGATTTACTTACAGGGCTTATGGCAACGTCAGTAAATGTCTTGGCTGGGGATGCCATATATATATACATATGAATGGATAGAGGAGAGTGTCAGTGTTTCAGGGATATAGGAACCATTTTGATTGGGACATTCTGAGTTTTAAGACCTTTACACTTTGGGGGCGTTTTTTTTGGGCCAATTAATTTGATATCGAGATGCACACGTCAATATATTTTTTAAATTTTCATACAGAATGTGAATATTACAAGGCAAGAAAAACACCAGATTTTGTTTTCGGAACAAGGTTGATTTTTCTGAGCTTTCGCAACCCGAATAAAGGCATCAAACAATCATGTTATGCAGACCGGACATATTTAAAATGTAGTGTAGCCAAGGGGTTATGAGTTTATAATAAAGAAAATTATTAAACAACATTACGGAAGCTCCGTAGTCCAAACCAAGACCATAAACTTTATTTACTCCTTTCAACCTTGAAAAAGGCAGCGCAGACCAGATACACTCCTTCTGTTATTCCCTTTCACAATAAAAGCCCTAGACATATACACTGGGTAGCTGTTTACCAGAGGGAACTCAAATTCACTCAGAGCATTTCACTAAAAGGAAACTCAATGAAATAGCTTACACGGACTACAGATATAATAGATTACACGGCTTTGTCGAATACTCGATTCTGACTGGTCATTCACGGCGTTCTACGGTCTGTTATTTCTTTATAGCAGACCGTTGCTATGTATAACAGACCGTTGCTATGGATATAGTTCTGATGTCGGACTCTGGCGGACCATTTTTTATGTCAAACTATTGATTTCTTCAGTAAGTAGCCGTGTGATAAGTGTGATAATGTACAGCTAGCGGGTCATTGTTGTGAAATAAACCCCTTCGCTTTGCGTCGTCCTATCCGGGGTTTATTTCACAACAAACAGGCTATACAATAATTTAGCTCAGACAGACTGCCGGACGCTGCTCTGGGTCAATGGGTTTCTGGTAGTTGGTCCTCTGCCTGCTTGAATCTATTCTTACCTTTTATTGAACAAGTGGTGCAACTGTCACAAATTCACATCGCTGCCGGTATGAATAGTTTTGGTGCGAAATATTCACAGGCGAGTATTTCATATTTTTGTGACGCCCCCGGTGTGTAAAGGCATTTAGTATCGTAAAACATGACCAAGAGTCTACGGCCACCCTCACCACTGTGAGGCTGTACTTAGGCACATGTTCACCATTTGATCAGTCTGGCTGACCTTTCAACCAGATTTTGTGACGTCCTTGGACGGAAAGGGTGAAGCAAGTAAAATAGTCTGTGGGACAGATCCGAAAGCTCTGGGTAGACCTGTACTAAAATTATTAACTTCTGTAGATTGATATTTACGGAAGAAAGAAAAGATATCTGCTGGCTGTAATTGGTTGTTCTTTGTCACATGTCATGCGGTATGCACTGCAGCGTTCCAAATGTTGAACTATTTTTTATCTCGGGGCGCAAACGTTGCGCCCCGGAAAATAGACACTTCAGAACGCTTGCACCGTCGTCGCTCTTACGTTTGAGCGTGTCTACATCGACAACAATGGATTTGAGGGCGCAAAAACTGCGACGTGTGCACGGCCCCTTACACAGCCTCGCTTTAACACAGCTCTCGCACCAGTGTCAGGGTCCAGACTAGGTCAGTCTTAAGGAGTAGCTGAATATACCTTAACACAGGGGAGAATCCTGGGCAAGAAAGTATAGTAAAGGACAACACTAACCTCCGGGCCGGAGACTCTGGAGATTCCACTTTCACTGTCTCCCTCTGAGAAGGAGCCTGATTCGTCGCTGGAGTTGCCGCCGCTGGCACCAAATCCCTGTTCACTTTTGATACTGGTGCAACCCTGAGAGAAGACCGACTCTCCGCTGTGGGGGATCCTCTGCTCCACTACCCCGGCCAGGCAGTGAGAAAGTCCAGAGGTGGAGCCTGAGTGTGGGGACGAGGAGAAGTCAAACTGGGGGAGGTTGAAAGGTGAGCTACCACTGCCTGCGTCCTCTGGGTAAGAGAAGGAGGAACGGGAGCTGGAAGTCTGGGTTCGGGGCTCAGACGGGGGTGGGGAGTGGGCTGATGTCTTGATGGGAACGGGGCAGCTGGTGGTGAGGCACGACCGACCAGAAGAAGGAGCTTCCACCTGCATCAGGGTTGAGACCTTTTCTCGTAACTTATCGTCCATGTAAGAATGGGCCAACATTTGTTGCTCGCCAGCTGCTGAAGAGAAAATGACACTAGCTCTGTCTAGCTCCCCCTCGTGTTTAGAAGAGGAGGCTTTGGACACTGGCCTTTCCATGTTCTTGCCAATGCCAGCTGTCGGTATGACATCTGCAATGCCCGTCTTGAGGTCCGCTCGACCCAGAGATTCCCTCTTATCCCTCTGCCGGTCTTTGACCAGTTCCCTGTAGTGGTTGAGGGACAGTCTGTTGGTGAGTAGCTGCTGGATGGTGGTGCTGGGCACGCCGCTGAGATCTAGGCCGCCTCTCTGGAGGTAGGAGCGCAGGCAGGAAGAGGGCGAACCTCGGCTCGGAGAGTGCTCGGCTGCTACTGGAACCCCTTCTACCTCTAGCTCCATCTCCAGCACCTCCTCGGTACACGATTCTGGGTTGCAACCGCTCCTTTCATCTCCGTCTTCCTCGAACACAAACGGTTCCTCTTTGATCCTGGAAGGTGTAAGAAGAGTTTGTGACGCAGCACTGCTGTCTCTGAACAACTGTGAGCTCACAGGGCTGACTGAGGTATGGTTGGCCAGGATGACATCATCGCTGTCATGATGGTCTTCTCCGTTGTGCTTGTCATCACAGATCTGGTACTGATACTTCCTGTATTTAGGACATTGAGAAAGGTCAGCGGGAAGCGACGCAGTGCCGGCTACGTGATTGGTCTGCTGCCTCGTCTCTGCAGAATCGTCCGAGGATATTCCCTCAGAAAAGGCCGCATCCTCGGCCGTGATGTCATCATCATATTCCACCTTGCCGTTGCTGGCGTGTTGGCTGTCGTTCTGTAGCTGGGCTTGAAGGAACCGAAAGCAATTGTCCTCCAAATTGTGAACACCCAGAAAGTCAGCGCACAGGATGACCTCGTGGATGTTTTCCCGACTTAAAACCAGCTTGGCTGTGTAGGCAAACTGGAGCAGTGGAGCGAAACCCTTAGCGGTCACCTGTAGAGGAGAGAAGATGAAAGAATGGTTTTACTGAGCATTTAACTATAAAGCAAGGAATCTGTTTGTGTGTGTGTCCTTCACATATCTCGAGAACCGTTCATTCGATCTACTTCGCACTTAGCAGGTGTATTGCTGGGGACCCGAGGGCGTGCAGTGTCGAAGTTGGTCAATATTAATAAACTGTGAATAAACAAGCGAAGAGCGCTCTGTACAGCAGCGGGGGCGGGGCTTCAGGGCTCATTGACCGCAGATCACTTTTGCTGCTGGATGCTGGATATACTAACGTTGCAACTCTTCTTCACTTCCCCCGGAATCAACGAGCGATGAGCGGTTCTCGACAACGCTGCAAGCAGCACTTCTGGGGGGCCAAGCAATGGGGCCCGCTCCGAACGGGCACGCGTTCCGAACGGGCGCTGCACTAGTCCACTTACAGATGAGTACATTTTACATCGAAAAGGTTCTTACTTTGAGCAGCAGCTCCAAATGAAGGCATGGGCTATGAGCTGGCCAAACTCACCCATTACATTTTATTGTTTCATATACAGATCTGAGCTGACTTTCTCTTTTTTAACAGAAATAATGTTTTCATACTAATTAATTCCAGTCATTTCTTCTTTGCCGTACCTCTGATCAATGTTGAGCTACCGTCAACAAAACTCAACACTTCGTGGTGTTTTTATTTTTCTTTTCTTTTTTTCAAATTAAAAGCTTACTTACAAAGAGAAAGCTGCAAGACATTTAATGTGAAAATTCTGGTGTTGAGTTTCATTCATGTTAGCCTAGGCCTGAGCAATATATCAATATTATACCGATATCGTGATATGGGACTAGATAGCGTCTTAGATTTTGGATATTGTAATGTTGTAATATGGCATAAGTGTTGTCTTTAAAGGCTGCATTACAGTAAAGTGATGTCATTTTCTGAACTTACCAGACTATGTTATTATTTATCATAAATCTCCTTTTGTAAATATTTTGTAAAAGCACCAATAGTCAACCCTTCAATATCGTCTCAATTTAGATATCGAGGTATTTGGTCAAAAACATTGTGATATTTGATTTTCTCCGTATCGCCCAGCCCTATGTCAGCCAAACATTGTTCTGGAGAAAAAGGCAAAGAGGAACGTCTGACATGACTATTGCTGTACTGATGGAAATGGAAATGGACCTTATACTGAATTTATCAAGAGAATAGGTGAACATAGAGGAGGTTTTGAGTTTGCCTTAATCGGAGCACAGGGGAAATAAGGGCCTGTCTCTAATATAAGCCTCTCTGTCACTAAGGTTATGATCCACTAAAGTTAGACACGACACGAGATGAATAAATCCACGTTTTTGTAATCTTCGCCTCCATCTTGATTGTAAGCGAGCTGGGTGGGACAATTGAATGAGTTCCAACTCCTCTTTGTTTGGGAGGGGAGTACGAGACACACCTGGCAGAGATCTGTACTCCACTGAGTGCACTTCTCTAGTTAGAGCCCCGAGCACGAAAGTGCCAGGGACCCAACGGTGTCTCCAACTTTTGATCGCTCGAACGGTGATGTCGTAGTTCATGTGAGAAGACATGATTTTATCACTATACAGGTATAGACCTTTACGATACTTCTCCTAGAGGATTCAAGAGATCCATCTCAAAGTCGGGCAGCAGAATCTCAACACCTTCACGATGCAAAATTGCGAAGCTTTTGTGTTTTCGCGAAACGGCGTTGTTGTTTGGGCGACGCGGCGAATTTCGATGTTTCGACATGATACAGGAGGCTGTTGTAACTTCACTTTACATAGTCCGATCTGCCCCAGATTTCACAAGCTGGATAAGAGTCCCGGCCTAAAGACACATATGTGCCTTTATGAGTGATAGTCATAGCGCCCCCTACAGGAAACAGGAAGTTGTTGTAAATCGATAATACATTGTCCATTCAGCCCTAAACTTGACATGTTTTATAAGAGTCTTTAACGCCAGGCGCTCCACGCAGAAAATCCCCTCTAACTGTTGCGTGCAGTGTCGAATTTTCATGGAAATGCACGGCAGCGGGTACGCCCGACACGCACAAAGGGGCGAGGGCCCTTTCAACACTGCTTGCAGCTTTAATTAGTGCCGTTTTTTCACAGTAAAAGAAGAACGATATTGTGTTACAACATTATTTACGGAAAAATAGACTACAGATTGTGACTGTAACAAAGAGGTAGTGAGCTGAAAATGGATGAAACAGAATTTTACCCCACAAGCACACATTTTTCAGTCAGTTATTTTGCTACATTCCCGCCTTATTAATCTTCTTATGTCTTGTCTTCTTGCCTGGATTCTTTTTGCTCGTCCCTTCTCTCCCACCCTTCACCCTCTCATCTCTCCTGCTTTCTTCTTCTTCTTCACTACAGTCAGCACGGCTTCTATTGGATGTGTGCTCATATGTGTGTATGTGAGTGTGTGCGTGTTGCTGTATATTGCTGTGTGTGCATGTGTGTGTGCATGAAAATATATGTGTGTGTATATCGGTGTGTGCATGTAAGCCTATTTTCAGCTAGCATCAGCAGCTGCTGCGTCCTGCGCAGAAACACATGTGTAGCCGGGAGAAGCTCCGCTGCACACCGCTACCAACCGTACTGATGAGAAGCAGCCGACAGAGAGATGAGAGTAATCTATGCATTTGATTGATCAATATCCAATTAACATCTAGTTTTCACCTCGTTTCCCCTCAGGGTTAGGGTTAGCTGTATGGTAGTGAAATATCCAAAAACTGGGGCTGTCAATCGATAAAATATTTAACCGTGAATAATCACATTATTGTCCATAGTTTATCGCGATTAATTAAAAATTAATTTGGCAATTTAAGTCAGTAGGTTGTAAAAAAAATCTTAGTTTAAAATAGTAATGTGTATTTTACCTGATCACCATATATTGAATAGGGCTGTCAATGGATTCAAATATTTAGCCGCGAGGATTTGCATGACCCTGAATAGGATGAGCGGTTACAGATAATGGATGGACGGATGAATTAATTGCATGATTGTCCATAATTAATTGCGATAAACAGCAAATTGATGGCACATTTTTTTATCTGTCCAAAATGTACCTTAAAAGGGAAATTTGTCAAGTATTTAATACGCTTATCAACATGGGAGTGGGCAAATATGTTGCTTTACGCAAATGTGTGTATATATTTATTATTGGAAATCAATTATCAACACAAAACAATGACAGATATTGTCCTACCAAAAACGCAAATTTGAGATCTTCACTAGAATTTAAAACAAAGTTCTGCAGGCTTGATTTTCAGCTGGCCCGTGGACTGGGCAGTGAGGTTTAAGGGATGAATAACTACTCTCAAGTTCAATTATACATCAAAAGATTGTAGAACTGAAATCAATAATCACATATTACATTAACACTGAACTCTTTAATTATTTGTTTCAGCTTGCCGTCTGATCTCTCGTCTGAACATGCTATGTAGAAATGTGACCTTGTGTCCTGATTTCGATGTTCAAACAGAGGGGCAAACGTATCGACAGAAGGGGATTACTGCCGAACTCAGTCAGTATAGTTTAGATAAAAAAGGCCAGACGAATTCCTCAGATTAATAAAAAAAAAAGACCAGATCAGAGCTACATGTGCACTGCAGGACCCTGAGAGTTTTCAGAATTACAAAAATGGTAGCGATAAGTAATCATAGTCAAATGGATTAACTTCTCTGTCTGATGAACCATGACCATGACATGATTAGAAATATATCTAGGACTATGTTTTGAGGGCTAAGAAGCCAAGGAAACCACAATAAAGGCCCGGTTACAGCAGCATTTAAAATACTGACAGGATCAATTGCTTTCAATCACAGGGGTGAAGTAAATCCATTAAACCATAATAGCTAGGGATGCACCGATACCAATACCGATACCAGCATCGGGTATCGGATCTGATGCTGTGCTCATGTACTCGTACTCGCAAAACGGCTAACACTTTACGGCAGCGTGACGTTAACCTCTCTTCACCATGTTTCGGGTCCTATCGCACACGCTCACGCTCACGCTCCACCTCCCCGATGGTGCGGGCGAGACGGGCCGGTGGTGGGGCCGGGATCCCACCTCAGCCGGCGCGCTCCGGGCCTCACTTTCATTGCACCCCGGGGTTTTGCTTGCACCCTCTGACACGCGTGTGCGTTAGACTGCTTGATCCGCATTTCAAGACGGGTCTGGTGGGTTGCCGACATCGCCGCAGACCCCTGCCGCCTTTTACGTGGGCCGAGTCCCGACGGACGACAGTCACACCGTCAGCAGGGGGCCCTGTCCCTCCCCGGCGGGGAGAGAGGGCGCAGCGAGCACTTTGTCCACGGCCCTGGGAAGCGGCGAGGTCCGGGCGGGGAGCGCTGTAAAGTTCACCTTCGCCCCGAGCCTTTCCAGGCACACCTAGAGCCGGTCGCGGTGCACCGCCTTGTATGCAGGACTCCCCAGCCTGCTGTGTGTCGGTCACACCCTCCAGATGGCTGTTAACGAGGGTCTTTTGGCACAGAGAAGTACTCGTATCGGTGAGAACCCAAATGTAAGTACTTGTACTTGTACTCGGTCTGAAAAAAAGTGTCGGTGCATCCCTAATAATAGCAAACCGATTTACTAAATTGACGCACGTGTCAATTTCCGCTCCAGTGTTTTCAAAATAAAACTACTTAGTTAGGTTTAAGAAAAGATCTACTTAGTTAGGTTTAAGAATAGATTTACTTAGTTAGGTTTAAGGATCCACCCCGACCTCCTGCCTACACTGCGTCCGCCGCTCTATATACTTCCCGGTTCACAATTACGTGGATTACATACAAATTGATCTTGTGCTGACCATTACGTCTATGTACACAAATCAATACATTACATTTTGTGACTATTTCACGAACTGCTGTGCGACTGAGCTGCAGGTGCTCATGACTAAAAGTCAGGAGTATACAGCCTGTAATTCAGTGTTCTTTTTAGCCATGTTACGAGAACCACTGGGCTTTTCTCTAATATATATATAATAATGCCAGAGAATAACAGTAATATAACAGTGTCCTTGGTCCTGAAAATACTAAATTCCACCCAAATCTGTTTACCTGTGAGCCACAATGAGTTCCAGTAATTTATGAGAGGACGAGCGGGCAGCAGAAGGATGTGGAAAATAAAGCCATGCTTCCAGGCATTAGGGGGGTGGAGTCTGAAGTGGTGGAGGACAGTGCGAGTGATTACTGTAAGGTGGAGTCACACAGACATATTAATCAATATGACAGATCTGGGGCGTTATATGGTAACGTCAGCCACTGGGATCAGGAGCTGTTCCCTGATCGGCTCCCGGTGGTGAACGGAAACAGCAGCAACTAACAAAAGTCCCTTTTCCCACAGCCTGTTCAAGGCACCGTTAGTCCGCCTCACCGCTCTGTATAAAAGGTACAAACACAGAATGGGGGGGAGGAGTTGTTCCGCCGACAAGCCAGGAGCGGAGGTAGTAATAACGCCAAATCAGTGGGCCTTTATCAAACCACCCCCGTACACACTCTCCCTACACACTTCCACTCTGTTTGCACGTTTGCGTGGAGGGTCCGCCATATTAAGCGCCATGCAAAACCAGTTAGAGGGGAGTAGAAGTGGGTTATATAACCTTCCAACAGCGAGCCTGCATCTATGCCAAGCTGATGCCGACTTACTGGCCACGTGCAACTTCATTTTGTGTTCTTCATGGAACGCGCTCCGTACTACTACCCGTACAAACGAGGATCAGCACCTCTAAATCTGAGGCCATGGTTCTCAGGAGGAAACCGATGGATTGCCTACTCCAGGTAGGGAATGAGTCCTTACCCCAAGTGAAGGAGTTCAAGTACCTCGGGGGGTCTTGTTCGCGAGTGAGGGGACTATGGAACGTGAGATTGGCCGGAGAATCGGAGCGGCGGGGGGGCGGTATTGCATTCGCTTTATCGCACCATTGTGATGAAAAGAGAGCTGAGCCGGAAGGCAAAGCTCTCGATCTACCGGTCAATCTTCGTTCCTACTCTCACCTACGGTCATGAGGGCTGTGTCAGGACCCAAAGAACTAGATCGCAGGTACAAGCGGCCGAAATGGGTTTCCTCAGGAGGGTGGCTGGCATCTCCCTTAGAGATAGGGTGAGAAGCTCAGTCATCCGTGAGGGACTCGGAGTAGAGCTGCTACTCCTTTACGTTGAAAGGAGCCAGCTCAGGTGTTTCGGGCATCTAGTAAAGATGCCCCCTCCGTGGGCGCCTCCCTAGGGAGGTGTTCCAGGCACGACCAGCTGGGAGTAGAGCCACAGGGAAGACCCAGGGCTAGGTGGAGAGATTATATCTCCACACTAGCCTGGGAACGTCTCGGGATCCCCCAGTCAGAGCTGATTAATGTGACCCCGGGAAAGAGAAGTTTGGGGTCCCCTGCTGGAGCTGTTGCCCCCCACGACCCGACCCCGGATAAGAGGTTGAAGATGAGTGAGTGAGAGTACCCGTACAAACGTAAAGTGCTCATGACATTTAATAATGTCATACAGACGTTAACAAGGTTACATTGTATTTAGGATCAAATATCTAGTCTAGAAAACGGTAGACATGTTCATTTGATTATAAAGTGTTGTATATTTACAGAGACTATTGCAAAAAACAAGCAGGTCAAAAACATCAGAGTCAAAAATGAAAAGAAATGGCACCACAGAAGCATGGGGGTAAGTTTTATTTTACTAGTCTATTATTAGTTTACTATGAAACCAGGCAGTATAGTTTCAGTTTAGATGTAGTTTTTCTGAAAGGACTAACTAACAATAACACTGACAATATGTTTCACTGCTTATTACCTCCGCCAAGGCCAAAGGCCTAGGAAGGAGGTTGTGTTTTCACTGGCGTTGGTTTGTTTGTTTGTTTGTTTGTTTGTCCGTTCGGAAGATTACTCCAAAAGTCCGCGATGGATTTGAATGAAATTTTTTGGAGGGGTGGGGTGTGACACAATGAACAATCCATTTTGATTTTGGTGGCGATCCAGATCATGATCCGGCTTCGGGAATTTTTTTTTAATAACTCCGCTCAGTCTGTGCATTAACACCACAGGCCACCACAGGGGGGGCAGCGACGTACATGAAACCTGCCTTGGCGGAGGTCTGCGCTCTCCGAGTGCACTTCTATGTTTAGTTTTAGTTTCAGTTTACTATAATAACCCTGTGCTGCACAGAGTGTTGTGTGTTGTTTATTAGTATTGAACGTGTCCAGATTGCACCAACATTGACACTGCACTCCTTCGGGTTCCCAGCAATACACCCACCAAGTGTGAAGTAGATCGAATGAACGGTTCTCGAGATATGCGAAGGACACACAGACAGACAGACAGAGAGAGATTCTCTCCTTTATAGTTAGATTTCCTAAAATAACATTCAGCTTGAACCATTTGTGTTAGAGGGCGAGGAGGGAAAGATGTATGATCAATACGCTGATGACTATTGTAATACAGGCTTTCTGTTATTATTTTGTAGATTCCCAGCCCAAGATAACCCTGAAGACTTCAACACAGTTATTTTCCCAGACATTGAAAGTTTGAGTTTCTCTAACATGACCTCCGACCCCTCCCTGTGGAACTCCCTGACTTTACCTTGTCTGGCAGGTTAATGATGGGCTCCGCTTCGCCTTGTGACCCGTTGTGACCCAGCAGGGCCTGCAGGAAGTAGCGGCTGCTAGCGGCGAGGACAGCCCTGTGCGCACGCACCTCCCTGCCCTCCACCAACACGGTGACATCACACAGGATGCCCTGCCGCCGCTGCTCCTCCAGGCTCAACAGCACGTTGGCACAGTGGACCTTGGATTCGTACACGTACACGGGCGCTGCCGCCTCACCATCCCGCTCCTCGCCTGCCGACATCACTCTCTCTCAGCACCCTGCACAGAAGAGAGAAAGAACCTATGACACTAGGATTGGGGGGGGTAGCAAAGTACAGTAGTATTTTAAAATGCTCGCTCTCAAATGCAAATGAGTTGGTTGCTAAATAGAATGCAATTGCTGCAATTCAGAAACACTGTGAATTTGTAGCGATTATTTGGTTAAAGAGGACCTATTGTGCCTTTTCTCTTTCCTCTAGTGTGTTATATAGTTTTTTGTTCATGTAAAAGGTCTGCAAAGTTACAAAGAACCAAAGTCCACGACACAGGGAGTTCCTCTCCCCCGCAGAAACACTGCTCCTGAACTGCCTTGATTGAAGTCCCACCTTTTCTTCTGTAACATGGTGATGTCACCAAGTAACACACTTTGCCTAGTGGCTAGTTTGTCACAAACAAACAAACAAACAAGGCTAGTTAGAGCAGACCAAAGAAGAAGAAATGAAGGAGGAGGGGCTCTGAACTTCACATCCTGGAGTTTGGAGGTTCTCCCTTTCAAAATAAAGTGCAACTACATCCATTTTGTGTAATTATAAAAACCAGAGAACAAGATAGACAAAGGGAACATAATGACCCTGTTGTATGTGATTAATGTGTTTTTTTATATATTATGATGTTCTTATTTGTGAACTTTTTAACTGTGTAAAGTGTCTTTGAGTTTCATGAAAAGTGCTATATAAATAAAAAGCATTATTATTAATTATCATTAAACATGTTCTAGTAGAAACCCCATAAAGTAAAAGTATGAACCTGGAAATTAGCACAATAGGTCCTCTTTAAGTAAACTGAACAAGCAATGGTTTCAGGGTGCTCACTGAACCCCCTAGTGGGTAGGGACTTAAATAGTATCTATATATATTTTTCTTTATTTAACCAGGTAGTATTCATATATGTTTTTATAATGACACAGAATTAATAATGTATTGTAATGCCTTGCTCTATAATAATAAATTAGGGGTGTGAAAGTTAAGGCGATAATAATGTCTTAACGCAAATTCGTTTTACCGCCAATTTCTTTAACGCAATATCGCAACTTGAGTAAAGAGTGAAAATACTGGTATCATATGAAACTACAAAAACCTAATAAATCCATCGGTACCAACCATGTCATACTAGCTTGTCGAGAAGGCTAAATAACGCTCCAAACTTACGCTAAATTTTGGCGAGGAAAAACTCTCATGGTCATTTTCACAAAGGGGTCCCTCTAGACCTCTGACCTCCAGATCAGTGAATGTAAATGGGTTCTATGGGTACCCACGAGTTTCCCCTTTACAGACATGCCCACTTTATGATAATCACATGCAGTTTGGGGCAAGTCATAGTCAAGTCAGCACACTGACACACTGACAGCTGTTGTTGCCTGTTGGGCTGCAGTTTGCCATGTTATGATTTCAGCATATTGTTTTATGCTAAATGCAGTACCTGTGAGGGTTTCTGGACAATATCTGTCATTGTGATGTGTTGTTAATTGATTTCCAATAATAAATATATACATACATTTGCATAAAGCAGCATGTTTGCTCATGTTGATAAGAATAAATCTCCCTTTAAGGTTAATTTTGAACAAATAAAAAATGTGCGATTAAACATTTGAATCGATTGACAGCCCTAATATACAGACATAAATCTAGAGTAAATATAGATATAATAGATATAAAGCAGCCTTCCACATTGATTGCAGGCAGCTCTGTCCATTGTGTTTAATTTCAATGCTGTAGTACAGAAAGCCCCAACGCAGACAGCTGAGCATGCAGTCTGTCTGTCTCATCAGCCCTGGAGTCTCTCTCTGTGTGTGTGTGTGTGTATGCGTATGTGTATGTGTGTGTGTGTGTGTGTGTGTGTGTGTGTGTGTGTGTGTGTGTGTGTGTGTGTGTGTGTGTGTGTCAGCAGGCATAGAGGGGGTTGCTTTCTGCTGACTCATGGTTTTTGAGCAGGCAGAGCCCAGCAGCATCAGGGGGGCTTGCTGAAGTAGTGTTCTGGCTGTTCTCCCCCGTGGCCCACGGGCCAATCATCTCAACACTATACAGTAGATGATCTGGTGCTGCCCCTCAGGAACACTTCACACTCAGACCATCCTCTGTTGCTTTTCATGATGCCTGCACATTGTTCTCTCTACCACTGTTTACCCACTGCACTGTCTCTGTTCATTCATCTGCCTGCTGAGAGGGGAAACAAAAGAAAGGGGGGGTTCTTCATGTCTAGTCATCTACTGTACACACTAAACACTTCATTTTACACGTTTGTACTGTTGACCACTAACTGCCTAACCACTAGATGTGTAGAACCAAATGCCGAATTTCTACTGCAAGGTAAGGCTTGGCTCGAGTCGACTCGCTTTTACTTTTCTCAATCTTGTTTTCCATACCCCCCCTCGTTGTAGGCGGGATTTTTAGCTGATCGCCATAGCGACGCCGCGTGAAACTGCCGTGACATCATCTTCAACGTGACACAAACACGTAAACACGGTATGTTATCTCGCTGGATCCTTTCATCGGCAAATAAGCAAACTGATTTCAAGCAAATAGTAATTACAAACTTAACAAAATTTTGTTTGGCAAAAAAGTTCCTATAGCACGAGGTCGACTTACTAGAAACTCTTCGGTAGATTCAGCCACATCTCATGGCCTTCATCAGCAGGTCCATTCGGCCCGGTGAGTGAGTGAGTGGACCTTATGCTGAGAATTTCTTTGTCAAACTAATTTTCATTCAAAAACATGTTTCACGGTGTTCCTTTAAGTAAAAGTAAAAGTATTAGCATCAAGATATACCTTAGGATGGCCCATTCCAGAATAATATATATTCTATTCTTGGATTATACTTAAAGCTGCAGTATGTAGAAACGGAGCAAATATGATTAAAAAAATATATATTTTTATTGAGCGGTCACTATATCCTGACAGTAGTGCATGAGACAGGTAATCTGGAAGAAATCATGTCCCTCTGTGTCCTCTGGTGCTCCTAACGGCATCAGCAAGATTTCACAGACCGGAGGAAAACAACCAATCGGAGCTGATCTGGAGCCTTGCCGTCTGTGAGCAGCTGTCAATCACTCGCGAACTCCGACCAAACGGTCAAACTAGGCATCGCTGATCAAATATGAATCAATATTATGTTACGTTAATGTCTATTTCTCTCCTCAGATGTTTTCAGAATCATCTTGTAGTGCACGGTTTAGCTGTAAAATGAGAAAGTTTGTGACCCTGCAGCCAAGTTGAGATCTCTTGGGGAATACCAAGCACCGCTCACATGTCCGAAGCACAGCCAATAGGAATTCTCTCTCTCTGAAATGACCTGTAATTGGCCAAAGTCTCCCGTCACAGGCTAGATTTCCTAAAGCCTGAAAACAGAGTCTTAACGCAAAAAAGGGAAGAAATTGTGCTGTAATATTTGCACAATATGAAACATTAATGGGTTCATCGCTGTATTGTTGCGGCAGGTAAATGTGGAGCTAATTAAATGTATTTATATATTTTACATATTACTTTACATACTGCTGGGTAGCTTGTGAATTCACCCTGGGGGGACCAATAAAGCACTATTGATATAATAATATCATCAGTTATTTTATTGATTATATTTTGATTTGCTAATCTGCAAAGTAACTAGTATCTAAAGCCGTTGGACGAATGTAGTGGAGTCAAAAGTACAATGCTTGCTCTGAGATGAAGTGGAGTAGTAGTATAAAGTAGCAGAAAATAAACTTATGCTAAATTTGCACAAATCAGCATATTTGTCCACTCCCATGCTGATAAGAGTATTAAATACTTGACAAATCTCCCTTTAAGGTTAATTTTGAACAGATAAAAAAAAGTGTGATTAATTTGCGATTAAATATTTTAATGGTTTGACAGTCCCGCTTTAAAATCATCGAGGGTGACAAAAAATTCATTCAAGTCATTAAAGTAATACGCAGTTTGCTCCATTTACAGTTGAACTTAAACTATACCAGTGCAAGAAAATACAGAAATTATTTGGAGAAATTGCATAAACATTTCCCCATTTCTCACTTTGAATTAGCCCAGTCTTTGGCATTTAAAGCTACGCTTCTCCATGTTTTTGCTACCCACCCCCCCCCCCCCCCCCCCCCCCCACCCCAAACCACGCTGGGTAAATTGTTCAGAGACAGTTGAGGGGCTTTGGTAAACAAGACATTGCCAGTGGTTTCATCATCTTTTCTGGGCTTTGCTTTAATATGTGTGAGGAGAGGGTTGGGATGTTTCAGCAGCGGACTGGGCTGACAGGCAGCTAACTGATATCCATAATCCCCAAACTGTAAAATCACAACTGAAGAGGAGGAGGGAGGAGAAACAGCGAACTTTTTCAGAGTGGAACCAGGCTACATGGAGAACTGTAGCTGCCGAAATACAGTATGAGACACACCATAGAACTTACTGGATGTTTATCCATTAAAATATTTCATCACGATTAAACGCAAATTATTGCATTTTAAGCATTAAGCATTATGCAAATGTATGCATATATTTATTATTGGAAATTAATTAACAACACAAAACAATGACAGATATTGTCCAGAAACCCTCACAGGTACTGCATTTAGCATAAAACAATATGCTCAAATCATAACATGTCAAACTGCAGCCCAACAGGCAACAACAGCTGTCAGTGTGTCAGTGTGCTGACTTGACTATGACTTGCCCCAAACTGCATGTGATTATCATAAAGTGGGCATGTCTGTAAAGGGGAGACTCGTGGGTACCCATAGAACCCATTTACATTCACTGATCTGGAGGTCAGAGGTCAAGGGACCCTTTTGAAAATGGCCATAACAGGTTTTCCTTGCCAAAATTTAGCGTAAGTTTGGAGCGTTATTTAACCTCCTTTTATCCTCCAAGCTAGCATGACATGGTTGGTACCAATGGATTCATCAGGTTTTTTAGTTTCATATGATACCAGTATCTTCCCTCTAACTTTAAATCGTCAGTTGCGTTAATGCGTTATAGAAATTAGTGGCATTAAAACCAAAAATTTGCAGTAGCGCCTTATTATCACGTTAACTTTGACAGTCCTAATTCATATATGATAAAGGAAACACTGATTCAATAGCTGGGGACCTGATATGCAAGTGTTTTAGAGTGGAAAACACACAGGGACACAGTGGGAGCGTGTTCTCTAAATATGACGACGTCTTATTAAACAGTCATAATGATTGATATTGAACTGCTCCACTGGGCCTCTTAAAGCACAGCCAGGAGTGCTGAACACAGAGCTACCTCAATCTTGTTTGTGTGTCAGATGAATTTACATGAGTATCTTCTTCTTTTTTCTCACACCAGATTTATATTTTATTTCATAAAAGAAATAATAATAATATAATAAATTAAACTTATATAGCGCTTTTAGAGAACTCAAAGACGCTTGAATGTACGCTGTACGCTTGAAATCAATGGTTATATTGTAATAAGAGCTATATATCAGCCAATATTAGTTTCTTGCACATAATATAGTGGTATTGGTGTTTATGTGGGCCAATAAGTACTGTTAACTCTCCAGAGAGCACGTCATTTTTTCACTCCCACCTTCACTTTATTCTACAGAGTAACAGAAACCAGAACTAGTATAAAGTTGTATGTGTCATTTAAAGTGAAGGTTTAGCCACATTGCATATCGGTCCTGTGAATATTCACTTGTCTCCACACGACGGACAATTTCAAGGATGCTTTTGCTGTTTTTCTGTGATTTTAATTCAACTCCGGCTGACTCACAGTTCAGAGTTGGCCTCTGTTAAACTTCGGCTGTGATGTGCACGGTTGGCTAATAGAAACCCTGAAAATGGAGAAGATATTATTCTAGCGTCACCATTTGTAGAAAAAAACACTACTAGAACACAAACTGCAGTATCGCTCTCACTGCCTGTCTGGGATCACTGTGATTAACACCGTACAACAGTGGCATTTAGATTCTTTTTAAGGGCTGTCTGCAGCTAATGTGCACGTATCTTTAGTTTTATAATATAATCCAAGTTCAGCATCACACGTTGCGTCCTGTAAACTAATTAAAATAAATCACGTTCACTGTGGCCGATAACAGATTGGAACGTTCCCTACTGTATATGATCAGCTCATTAATGGACACACCTGTTCCTCACTCCACAGTGATCTGATCCTCCATTCTTCCACAGTTAATACATACAGTATGATACCATGGCATTCAAGGTCTTCTTCGTCAGCCTCCATCTGTCTGAGCAGCGGACATTAAAAGGGACTGTTAGTAACTTCTTACAAGTATAAATCATTGTGGGTCGGTGTCCCATGTGCGCTCGTGTGTGGCTACGCTGTTCAGACTCAGACTCCAACACAAACTCCACGGAAGCACCAAACCACAAAGTTATATCTAGTGAAGCCCGTCTGTTAAACAGTGTTGGCTGCGGTCGGAGGACGCGGGGGAGACCATAGCTTTGGTCTCCAGGGCCGGAGTCTCTGCTGTACTCTGCTCCTCTGCCTGCTTGCATTCACTACACCGTGCTCGTTATCGCTCTTTCGCTCCACCTCTCACGTGCATGCTGCTCACTCCACACTGCAGAAGAGTTAGTTTAGCTCTGAGAATATCTAGTGAATGTACAGTGGATGTTTGTGCAGAAATAACTGCTGCAGCTCCTCCAGACCAACAGAGGTTTCCCTTGTCTTTTGAAGTGACGGGGCTCCGCAGAGAGAAACGTTATCGTCTCCGACCAAAACTCCGGTGTCTCTCCTGTTCCCTCCGGCCGCGGTCGAGTGTTTGCGTAGCGAGTGTGTGGTTGAGCCAGATCGATAGAGAGAGAGACGGTGGCTGACAGCGAACAGGTGTTTGGGATCAGAGCTTAGCAGAATACCTGCAGTCAACGGCGCACAGCACTTACCAAGACTCGTGTGCCTGCAACTCTTATTAATCTTCCCATGTCGAGACAAAACTAAAAAAAAATGTATGGCATTGCGAAGCATCGTCCAGAAAGAGAGCTGATGAGTCGAAATTTAAATTTCTTAATGATTCCCTGGAATGTGAATTCTGGAAGCGGTTCTCGAAGCCCAACCCGAGTCAGAATAGCTGGGTTAATGCTCTTCCACTACTGTTACAACAGGCAAAGCCCCAGTGAAGCGGAGCAGCAGGAGTTTCCTCCTGTCCAAGTGGCACTGCCACTATTTCCCATAATGCAGCTCAGCACTTTCCCCTCATCAGCCAGTTGCTCCGTTAGCCTACATTCAACCCGGCAGAACCATCAATCAAACACACACATCTAAGGCCATTCAAACCCCTGAGACAGCCAGAGACGAGCAAAGGTAGCCACGGGCAAACGCACACACACACACACACACACACACACACGCACACACGCGCACGTTGCAGCCCAGCAGGCGGAGCAGAAACATCCAGGAGTGAATTATTCATCACAGGAGCACAAGACCAGGCAGGGACCTTCCCCCAGAGCTGCTGCTACACACAAATATTAATTAACAAACACTAATAATTCACCGATTCCACTGTGTGTGTGCATGCATGTGTGTGTGCGTGCGTGCGTTTATGTGTGTGGGGTGTAGGTACAGTCCAATGTACTGCTATGCCCTACTTTCCTCCACCCATTCCTGCCTTCTCCCCTGCCCTGATTATGTCTTATTTCCATCTGATGGTGTCTGTGGAGTGTACTCAATAGTGCTTATATATACAGTGTGTGTGTGTGTATGTGTGTGTGTGTGCATTTATTATATAAATAAAGAATGGCGAGTTCTGTCAAAACATCTGATGACATCTATTTGCTAAAAGAAGCACTGCCCAGCTTGAATCATTTATGAAAACAGATTTTATGAAAATGTTTTACAAATATTCCCAATCCTTCATTTACACAGAGACAAAATACAGCTAGTAAGGACGCAAAAAAAATTTTTTTCTAACCGATAACCTACCTTCGTTAACCGATTATTAACCGTAGCACGTAGCAGTGTGTGTGTACAGTTTATTTGTCTGTGAATAAATGCTACAACTCCTCAAGACCAGAGCCAACTTCCTTTATCCTGCAACAGTGGCTCAGACTCACTTAAGGTGGGCTGTTAAGGTGGACCAGCTTTTGCTCCATTAAGTGACAAACCGCTCCTCTGAGTTTTGCTCAGCTTTTTATTTCATTTTTTAATATTTCTTTTAACCGTTTAACCGATAGTGTTAATCGTCGGCTAGCGGTTAAACGGTTAATTATTAACATCCCTAACAGTGAGTGTAAATGAAAGTTAGGGAGGGGATGAATACAACGAGTTGGAAGCAACTTTGGTTGGCATCTCTCACTACTCAAACGTTCCTCCCTGTCGGACTGTGTTACAGGTTACAGATAAACTGTATATGTGGAACTGTTACTTTACATGTACAATGAACATTAGTAGAAGAACTGCAGTATCTACCGTATGTGATTATGGTGTGGAACATGAGTACGAGATAACTGCAAAAATATATTAAGGTAATGCGTCATTAAAATGAGAGTAACACATTTTCAAATAAAAGCCACGGTTCAAATAGAGTCTCAAATAGCCGGTGGTTATTCTGACAAATAAAGGCTGGTTGCTAATAAAGACCTGGTGAGGTAATAATAATAAATTGGACTTAAATAGCGCCTTTCAAGAAGCCCAAGGACGCTTTACAAAGGGGGCACACAAAATCATACTAATAAATAAAACAGAGGGAAAACTGTAGCTAGGTAATGAAAGAGTGATGTGTAGGAAGAGTTAGCTGAGGTCATAGGCCTTGATGAACAGGTGGTGTTTGAGGTGTTTTTTGAAAATGTCCAGGGATGACACATTTCTTATTTCAGGAGGGAGAGAGTTCCAGAGGCTACAGAAGAGTTCTGTCGCCAAAAGTTCTCAGCCGGGTGTGGAGAGGTGGAGAGCAGACCAGTATCGGAGGATCGTAGTATCGTAGTTTCCGGGATGGGGATGAGGGGTGGAGAAGGTCGGTTAGATACTGAGGGGCATGGAGGGATTTGTATGTGAGAATGAGGAGTTTATAGTTGATGCGGGACTTGATTGGAAGCCAGTGAAGGTGGATGAGTGTTGGGGTGATGTGCTTCCAGGGCCTAGTGCAGGTGAGAACCCTGGCAGCTGAGTTCAGGACATACTGGAGCCTGTCCAGGGCTTTGCTGGGAACCCCGGACAGGACTTCATTACAGTAGTCCAGACGGGAGGTGATGAATGCGCTAATGAGGGTCTCTGCCACGGAGTCGGAGAGTGATGGCCGGAATCTGGAAATATTTTTGAGGTGGTGGAAGGTGGATTTTGTGACGGATTGGTGTGTGACTGAAATGAGAGGGTGGAGTCCAGGATGACGCCTAGGTTGCGGACTTTGGAGGATGGGCAGATGGAGCTGCCATCCACATCCAGGAGGTAAAGTGTTTACTTCTTGTTTAGTCCTGTGCTTCCTTAAAATGTAGTGTAACGTAGCAAAAATGGAGTCGTCAAGTCAGTGAACTGACTCAATAATGTCAGTTACACAGCAATATCTATCAGAAGTTTGCTAACGTTAGCTAACATTATGCCATCAAAGATGTGCATCAATCCATCAGAATACACCCAACATCTGTCAACTCTTCAGAAAAGCAGCTATTTTAGCAGATTTGCAGCCCAGATTGGCACTCTCAGGTTACTGTACCCCGACTGCTTCTGGTGTCTGATGCCTCCGGCGTGCGCTAGACATGTCAATCGACCCAAATAAAGTGACACTCCACGGTGGCGCTGATGGATGTGACACGGCTCAAATCCAGTTCAAATTTGCACTAATGACAACGTTAACATGCTGATGTTTGCATCAAGCACGGCTTGAACGTTGAAAATCATGTAGGGATGCACCGATACCGATATCGGGTATCAGGTTCGATACTGTGTTCATGTACTCATACTCGTACTCGCAAAGCGGCTTCGATACAACGGCACCGATACCACTTTACAGCAGCGCGACATTAACCTCTCGCCACCATCTTTCAGGTCCTCACCCTCCACCTCCCCGATGGTGTGGGCGAGACGGGCCGGTGGTGTTCCCGACCCCGCAGTGCCGGGAATCCCACCTCAGCCGGCGTGCGCCGGCCCTCACTTGGTCCGTGTCCGTGTTTCAAGACGGGTCGGGTGGGTTGCCGACAACGCCACAGACCCCTGGCGCCTTTTATGTGGGCCGCGGCACAACGCGGATGGGGCGCACTGAGGACAGTCTGCCCCGGTCGACAGTCGCACCGGGAGCAGGGAGCCTTGTCAGGGAACCTGCGGCAAGGTCCGGGCGGGGAGCGCTGTAAAGCTGCGGCAGCGAGCCATCTTCGCCCCGAGCCTTTCCAAGCCGACCTAGAGTCGGCCGCGGCGCACCGCCTCGTATGCGGGACTCCCCAGCCTGTCGTGTGTCGCTCACACCCTCCAGCTGGCTGTTAGCGAGGGTCTTTTGGCAAAGAGAAGTACTCGTATCGGTACTCGGTCTGAAAAAAAGTGGTATCGGTGCATCCCTAAAATCATGATTCCCACAATGTGGTGCTCATGAAGCTGAAGCACACTCAAACAGACAACCTCTTTTATTTAATCAAGAAATCTAAAGTACACATCAACTGATCCAACTCGTGCAAACACACAGAGATGAAACTTGATCTCAAGAAGAAATTTCCTCAAAACAATTCACAGCTAAAGATAGCGCTCAGTCCTCGCTACATTAACCGGGGTCCTCCCTCGGGAGTTCCTGAGCTCCGGAAATATACCGCCATGACATCAGCGTCTCCCGTTCAACAATAATGAGCCTTTGTTGCGAGAGCAGCTCTGGGGAAGCTCTCACTTGCACCGCGGTCATTGAGATCCTGATAAATGACCTCTGAGGTCATTGCCAACAGTGTTTACTCAACCCCTCAGCCTCCGTCAACCCCATATAACTCATCTTGCCATTGTCAAGTGGAATTGGATTTAGTGCAAATGAAACCCCTCCATCCCCTCCGGCGTGTAGCCAGCTCTCCTGACAGAGTGCTCATGTGTCAGAGGACTGCCGTAGATGTGTGTGAAGGGCAAGTGGCCCGCTGTACGAGTGAGGGATTATGAGCAGTAAATGGACTATAGGGCTTGGAAAATAGCGCATGGGAACACTTATGGAAAGACATATGTGTTGGTATGAGCAGGGAGGGGTGAGGGCAATATCTGCATGTGTGTGTGAGTGTGTGTGTGTTTAACCAGGGATTAAGTTACAATCTATAGATTCTGAATAGCTGACCTAGGTACTTTGGCTCTCATGTCTTCTCATTCCCCATCAATACCTTCACCTTTTGTCCTACAAGTGCACACACACACACACACACACACGCACGCACGCACACATAACACAAGAGTGTTGCAGACTGCACGTGGGTCAAGCAGCACTAATGCAGAGCACTCACCGCTCTAATCTGCTTCCATCAGGAGACCATTTGTAACCCTGAGAAGAGCACTCTCACTACTTGGATGTTCAGGAAAAGCAAACTAAGACGTGTTACCGACGAACACTGACACAGTCCGATTCTGCAAAACCCAGGATTACATTAAAGGCTAATGCCAACGTTATTAAAATGATTTCTTTGTTTCTACAATATCTGTGTATGGCAACTAGAATAGGTTTAGGAAAGATTGTTGTTATGGCAACTAAACTATGTTATGGTTAGGGAACTAAACCACTGTAAACTGTGATGGATGTTTTCAACGAATACTTTGGACAATTCATTTGCCTTTCATTGCTTTGCTCCTGTGCTGGTACTCCTGTCTGTTTCTCTCTGTCATCTACTGTAGGTATATGGATAATTACTTCATATAACCCCGCTTCACAAAATCTGAACTATCCCTTTAAGTGTGTTTACACATTGCAATGTATTCCCTTACTGTACGTACCAACCCACTGTAATAAACCATACCGAGTGTCTCATAAGTTTTATTTCTTTTATAAACAGTAAAAAAAACTAGACAAAAGACTAAAGGCCAGCATGTATTTGGCTGCAGGAAAAAGAAAAAAATCAATCTCTTGTGGTTAGTTTGTGGTGAAGCAGTGCTGCTGGCTACAGACTTTATTAAGGTGAGAACACAACTCCTGGCTGAACTAGTTGAATTCTTCATATTCCATCACTGAACAAAATGTGCTGCTGGTCTAAAAGGCCTCACTTTGTCTGTGATGCCTCGCGCCGTATACTCCATTTCCTTTTTTTCTGGATCACTGCCTTTGTTTCCATCTCAGTGGTAACATCTGCTAGTTAAATGAACAGTTTGAGGCTCAGCTTTGCTGGGCTTATTAAAGGACTTCTGCACAAACATCTTGAAATTATTTTTTGACACTGCTACTTTTAGTTTGTCTAGATTACATTTACATTTACATTTTCACACTGGTGTGGGATGTAAATCAACAACATTCACGTCATTAACGTAATCCATCTTTCGGCGGTTGTAGCGGGCTCAGTCTTAAAGTTAGAGTGAAGATACTGGTAGCATATAAAACTAAAAACCTAAGGAATCCATTGGTACCAACCATGTCATACTAGCTTGTAGCGAAGGAGGTTAAATAACGCTTCAAACTTAACGAGGAAAAACTGGCATGGCCATTTTCAAAGAGGTCCCTTGACCTTTGACCTCCAGATATGTGAATGTAAATGGGTTCTATTGGTACCCACGAGTCTCCCCTTTACAGACATGCCCACTTTATGATAATCACATGCAGTTTTGGGGCAAGTCAAGTCAGCACACTGACACACTGACAGCTGTTGTTGCCTATTGGGCTGCAATTTGCCATGTTATGATTTGAGCATATTGTTTTATGCTAAATGCAGTACCTGTGAGGGTTTCTGGACAATATCTGTCATTATTTTGTGTTGTTAATTGATTTACAATAATAAATATATACATACATTTGCATACAGCAGCATATTTGTGTACTCCCATGTTGGTAAGAGTATTAAATAGTAGACAAATCTCCCTTTAAGGTACATTTTGAACAGATAGAAAATGTGTGATTAGTCGTGATGAACCGCAATTAAACATTTTAATCGATTGACAGCCTAAATAAAGGTAAAGTGAAAGTGACACTGGTAAATATAAAGGGGATATAATAGAACTTTTGATCTTGTTACACACTGTATTTCTCTGCCGATTCCTGAAGTTGAGCTATATTTCAGATGCTTATCGATATCAGTAGTATTTCCATCCTGGACCGTACTTTAGATTTCCACAGAGCAGTTTTACACTGGAGAGGAAAAGTGGTGAGCAATGTTACAGAAAATGGGAACTCCACTATTTAACAGTGCGCGTTGTAAACTGCTCTTTCTGCTTCATTTTCACGTGAACAGGCATCAATCACCCATCAGCAAGGACCGCCATGCTTCACGCAGCACTGTATACAAGCGATATTAATTATATGTTCATATATCTGGTGCGAGGCCAAATGTGTCACATCAAAACTGTGCAATGAATGAATCATTTTTGAGGGAGTGCAAACGCTCTGTTTGCCAAATGAGTCATAAAGGCAGGGATGTTGAGCAGGAGGATTATTTCATCTCCTTCACAAGGCAACACAGTGTGGGTGTGAAAATGAAAAGTCAACGTGGGCTGCGAGACGCCCACAAAGTTTCCGTAGAGGAAAACCGACAGGATTAACATTACCTTTTATGAAATACATGCGATTTCTTTTAGTGTCTCTCTTTCTCAAACGTTTTGCATTGCAGGAAAAAGCAAAAGCAGCCTTATGCTGTTGGGATATCGTGCCTCAGTGTAACACAGTCACACTACAGAGGACGAAGCTTCAGTGACTCAGATGTTGATCTCATCCATTGGCTCAGGGCTTGCCCTGGATACAAGGTTCCCATGTTCCTCTGCAGGATGTTGTGTTGGCATATCACTCTCCTCGCATCTCCTCCTGTTGTCACACTGAACATTGTGGTGACGTCACTCCCCTTATTAACCCAAAGAAACATTGAGGAGTCAGTCCTGGTCCAGTGGATTTGATTTCACCTGTTTGACGGATACCAATGGAGCAGAGGAGGACTTCCCATCCCCCGGGGGATCACCTCCATGGTCATCTGTGTTTCCTGACACTTCCACTCCCTCCTTTGAGCTGGGAGGCTATATACTGTAGGCTGACATCACTTTGCCTTTAGGCTGCTAGGGGAAGTGTAAATGGGATCAGGCTTGTCAGGTTTCAGGGAAAGTGAAGCTGTGCGAGTCATGATGATCCGGATGGGAATGCAGCAGATATTACTAACTCACTACGCTGGGAAGGCAGCCAGATCAAACAGAAATGAAGAGGTAGGATCAAAACAACAAAAAAAGCATATAACCCCTCAGTGTTTACTACGAGGTTTATACATGATACCGCCTTCAGTCTTATAGCAACTTGTACTTAGGAACTTAGGAACAAGCTTTTTCATCAAAAATACCGAACTACAGAAAGGCTTTTTTCTGTCTCTGTAGTTACTTTGGTGATACTTTTAGCTAAGACAGGACCATGAAGCTGCAATTTCAAGGGGCATCATTTAGAACTTGTGTGTACGCACAAAATGGGGCTTGAAAGACGCCACTTCCTACGGAGAAGTTGGGATTTATAAAATCAAATTGTGTGCGCCTGTACGGAAACTCTGACCCATGGTACGAATATTTTGGAGACTGACAGAATTGCCAACGCAGATGGCAAAGAAGCTAGGGCGGGCCTATAAAATGCAGTTTGTAGGGCTGTCAATCGATTCAAATATTTAGTTGGGATTAATCGCATGATTGTCCATAGTTAGTCACAATTAATCGCAAATTAATCACACATCATTTATTTGTTCAAAATGAACCTTAAAGGGAGATTTGTCAAGTATTTAATACTCTTATCAACATGGGAGTGGACAAATATGCTGCTTTATGCAAATGTATGTAAATATTTATTATTGTAAATCAATTAACAACACAAAACAATGACAAATATTGTCCAGAAACCCTCACAGGTACTGTATTTAGCATAAAACAATATGCTCAAATCATAACAGGGCAAACTGCAGCCCAACAGGCAACAACAGCTGTCAGTGTGTCAGTGTGCTGACTTGACTATGACTTGCCCCAAACTGCATGTGATTATCATAAAGTGGGCATGTCTGTAAGGCATATCTGGAGGTCAGAGGTCAAGGGACCCCTTTGAAAATGGACGTGGCAGTTTGTTGTTTGGAGCGTTATTTAACCTCCTTCGCAACAAGCTAGTATAACATGGTTGTTACAAATGGATTCCTTAGGTTTCTAGTTTCATATGATATTATCACTCCAGCTTTAAAACCGATCCTGCTACAACCTATGAAAGATCAGTTGCGTTAATGCGTTAAAGAAATTAGTGGCGTTAAAACTAATTTGCATTAAAACGTTATTATCGTGTTAACTTTGACAGCCCTAATAAGTATGAAATAATAATGTATAAATCCCAAACTAGCCCATGAAATAAGGAATAATCCCACAAAATTATTCATTATTCATATTCAATATTAATTATTATTAGTTATTCTCAGATGGATATCTCTGTCTGTTGTGTGTAGAGGTGCACTGAAACGTGGGAGATGGAGACAGGTCAGCCTATTGCGTTTCATTGCGTTTAGTTGCGTTGCGTTTAGTTGCATTGCGTATAGTTGCGCTGCGCTGCATTTAGTTGCGCTGAGTTTAGTTGCGCTATGCTGCGTTTATTTGCGCTGTGTTTAGTTGCGCTGCGTTTAGTTGCGTTGCGTTTGGTTGCGTTGAGTTGCGTTTAGTTGCGTTGCGCTGCGTTTAGTTGCGCTGCGTTTAGTTGCGCTGTGTTTAGTTGCGCTGCGTTTAGTTGCGTTTAGTTGCGCTGCGTTTAGTTGCATTTAGTTGCACTGTTTAGCTGCACTGTTTAGTTGCATTTAATTGCGTTACGTTTAGTTGCGTTGAGTTGCGTTTAGTTGCGTTGCGTTTAGTTGCGCTGCGTTGCGCCACAAACCTTCAAATACTTTGAATATTTCTCACCAAAGTTTCAAACAAAAAATGATTTTCAGGAAATAGTATAGAAAAGTGAAAGAGGCAAAACTGGACACACATGAAAGCTGTTTCATACTTTCGGAGAGGCGTGTGCACACACCTCTATCAACTAAAGCCACAGGGGGAAAAAAACACGTCCGTGTGGTTTTCTAATTTGTGGCTGCAACCACAGCGAGACACTAAAATATTTGAATGTAACAAAAATAAAAGAAAGTCAGACTATGAACGAGAACAGATGTGTGAGAAGTAAATGATGCAGGTCTGTTTCTGGCCTCTTCTTCTCTCTCCCACACGTACATCAAATGAGCATCAATTATACAAAGCTTTCAAAAGTATACTACTAATTATTGTCACTATCCAGCACTCTGTGAAGAGGCACCCAGAGAGACATACTGTATGTACACCAGTCTGTGCAGTTTGGGGAGTGTTAATTGGACATGATGAAGCTAATTAGCCGAAGCCCCAAAAGACCCTCAACAGCGAGCACTAAGTGTCAAACAGGAATGACTACAGAACTTGGTGCGTAGTGCAATTAACACTTGTGCTGCTGGAAGGCTAATTAACTAATCTGAAAAAGACAACAGGGCTAACGTGAAAGGACAAAAGTAACGGCACCCACTGTATTAAAACAAAACATTGATTAGGGGTGGGAAAAAGATAGATTCACCTATTTATCATGATTCTTTTTAACGATTTTGAAATCAATGTTTTAACGTCAGAATCAATATACTTCATTCATTTGAGTCTATGTGGTGGTAGAAGGAAGTTACCGCTTTTATTGTTGTAGTCTGAGTAACGTGACGTCATATCCCTTCTATATCCGTCACCGTCATGGATGTATGAAGAGAACGGAGCTGACGGGAGAGCTAGAGATGGACTTGGCGAAGTTATCAGAAGTATACACGCGTGGCTACGTCTGGTTTTCAAAATAAGGTGTTAACAAAGGGAACTTTACATACAGTATATGGAAATAAGATTGATTGGATTATATTCACCAGAGGTATAAAACATTACATGTCTGGGAAATGTCTTTATTCATTGATTTTTGGGTTGCTGGAAAAATTGTAATAAATAATTCCTGAAGATGACTGATATATTTGACTTGAGGACATCTCTGACTACATACATGCTGAAAATCAAACATTTTTACTGTATTAATTTAGCGATTTTCCAAAATAAAATTCCCTAGAAGTGTATGATTTAACTTTTTCCCATAGTCTAGTGTTAAAAAAATTAACAAAAATCATAATATCAATACATATGGAATCGGCACCCAAGAATCTGGAGATATGCGTATCGTCCCAGCCATAGCATCAATCAAAGCAATAACAATAATTCATAATAAATAATAATTATTAAATGAATCATCAATCTGAAAATGTATTTTAACCTTGAAACTTCTGCTAATAAACTGATAAAAAGGGGCCTGAAGGAGGTTCTTGTAACACTGACAGAGACAGGAATGAGCCTCGGGGCGAGAACAGACTACAAGAATTTTGCCGTGATTTGCAAGCAGACAAATTTCTTTGATTGGAGACTAAAACCCTGAAGTCGGCAAAGAATCCGTGCTCATGCCCGTCAGGACCGGTCTTCTCAGGCTCGGTCTACACATATACAGATATTTTTAAAAATGAATACTTTCCTCTCCATTTAAGAAAAAAAAAATCTGTCCACACGACCTTTGTGTTACAAAATATCTCCGTCCACACTCAAACGCAGAAACGACTCCAAACGCTCGCCATAATATTTACATGTCACCCCAAGTGAGATTCCTGTCATCAACTGTCTCTTTACATGCATCAATGACTCGTGGGTACCCATAGAATCCATTTACATTCACATATTTGGAGGTCACAGGTCAAAGGACCCCTTTGAAAATGGACGTGACAGTTTTTCCTCGCCAAAATTTAGCGTAAGTTTGAAGCGTTATTTAACATCCTTCGCTACAAGTTAGTATGACCTGATTGGTACCGATAGATTCCTTTGATTTTTCTAGTTTCATGTGATACCAGTATCGTCACACTCTTTAAAACTAAGCCCACAACGGCCTAAAAATCACAAGATGCGTTAATGCTTTAAAGAAATTAGTGGCGTTAAAACAAATTTGCGTTGGTGCATTATTATCATGTTAACTTTGGCAGCCCAAACATTAAATATTATTAACTAATTTACCGATCCAGAGTGGTATAAATAATGCTGCCACAAAGGAATGTAAACAGCTACCATCAAAACTGGAACCATGACATATTTCATCTCCTCACTAATACCCTGTAACAACACACCAACACGGCCCCTTGCTTTGTTTTGCTGTAGTGCTATGTGTTGGGTCTGAAACGCTACCTGAAAGCTACCCGCGTGGTTGCAAAGCATGACAGAGTGCTTGTTTATCACCTCTGCTGCTGTAATCCTTCATAGCACACAAACCCTAATTGCATCACATCAAAGCCAGAGCCCTGTCTTCCCTCAGCAGCAGACACGGAGATGAATGTGAGGGCATGTTAATCTGTCTCGACAGGTGGAACCTCCACAACATCAAGCAGCCTTTTGCAGCTTCATTGGCACTGTTACATCAGCCCAACAAACACGCTTCAATAGCCATACTCAGGCCAGGAAACACTCAGGAGGCTAGGTGCACCGTTGGCCATCAGATAATCGGAGTACACCAGAAACATTTTGAACTAAGTCTGCTCCCCATATTGGTGATTCTGCTATTGGTGATAAAACTGCTGATCAGAGGCAACTCTGAGTTGCTCACGTTACACAATTTACGATTTTAAGGTTGTAGTGGGCTCAGTTTTAAAGCTAGAATACTACTATAAGATACTGGTGTCATATGAAACTAGAAAACCTGATGAATCCATTGGTACCATGGTACCAGGTCATAGTAGCTTGTTGTGAAGGAGGTTAAATAACGCTCCAAACTTACGCTAAATTTTGGCGAGGAATAACTGTCATTGCCACTTTCAAAGGGGTCCCTTGACCTCTGACCTCCAGATATGTGACTGAAAATGGGTTTTATGGGTACCCACGAGTCTCCCCTTTACAGACATGCCCACTTTATGATAATCACATGCAGTTTGGGGCAAGTCATAGTCAAGTCAGCACACTGATACACTGACAGCTGTTGTTGCCTGTTGGGCTGCAGTTTGACATGTTATGATTTAAGCATATTTTTTATGCTAAATGCAGTACCTGTGAGGGTTTCTGGACAATATCTGTCATTGTTTTGTGTTGTTAATTTATTTCCAATAATAAATATATACATATATTTGTATAAAGCAGCATATTTGTCCACTCCCATGTTGATAAGAATATTAAATACTTGACAAATCTCCCTTAAACCCTCCTATTGTCATCCCGTCGACCGTGCAACTTTTGGTCTGGTTTGACGGTTTATAAGGCATAAATTATAAATTATTACCCAATTCTGTGAAACATCTTTTTGGCCAATCTCGTTCCAACTCATTACCACAAGTTTTACACTTGGGATTTATGGTCAATAAACATTATTTCAATGAAATTACACCTAATTTTTTAGTAAAAAAAGGCAGAAATTATTAATTATTTTGACTATATAGTATCAGAGGAACATAATGTCGATGGATTATCACATATGTCAAAGTTTAGTCAGAATATTATAATATAAAAGATTTTCAACGGCAGCACATAATGACACCTTTTTAGCCAACTTCATTCCAACTTATTACCACAAGTTTTACACTTGTTTTGTAATTAATGGTCAATATACTTCATTTACAAGAGATTATACCTCATTTTTGAGTATGAAAACCCCCCAGAAATTATGAATTACTTTCATCCATGTTATTTTGGGGCAATTAGATGAAAGAACCCGAAATATTTATGATACAATGAAGTTTGAAAAGGGGTCAAATTTGACCCGAGGACAACAGGAAGGTTAAGGTATATTTTGAACAGATAGAAAATGTGTGATTATATTTATAATTTTAAATAATGATATATATATATAATTTTAAATAATATAATGGTATGCACTGAAACAACAGCACGGCCCCTTTCACAGCTCAAATGTTGAGATTCGTCATCAGTCTGAATAGAATGAATGAGTTAATGTGTGGAGCTGGTTACAGTGAGAGAAGCATCTGATTGGTTGTGTGATCAAAACAAAGCCAGGGATTATGTGTGTGTTTTTGTTGGCTTGGTTTTGATCAGTAACGCCTCAAAGCACATGATGCCACATCACTAACTCACTGTCTCGATTGCGTGGGCGATGACAAACTTTAAAATACTGACGCATAGCTCATTGTCGTCCTCGCTGGATCAGCCCTATGCATCTACAGAGCAGCACAAACGGAGGTGAAGCGATGCTGGGGGGGGTGTTAGGATGGATCCCCTCTCCCTCCCCCATGTCTCCCAAAGGTTCAATGGGTTCACAGTCTTTAAGCGTGAGTCTGAATGCATTCCAAGAGCACAACCCATTCACCAGAGCCGACCCTCCGACCAGCTTCCTTCCTGCTGCTCTGCTGGGAGGATTCCTCGTCTACCAGAGCTGCTGCTACATGTATTGGTTCATTTGATAACAAAGGATGACATCACATATTGAGGCTGCTGAGTAATCAGACACAAATACTCCGTCTACCAAACATGTGCTTTAGCTTACTGAAGGTTCAGGAAGTTCAGGCCATGATTATATGGTTAGCATCTACGAATCCTAGCAAAGGAGGCGAATGAAGAATGAAGGCAAAAAAAAAAAAAGGCCCCAAAGCAAAGTGGCACAAATAACCTGTCATATCCCTGATGTTTGAAATCCATTTGAAATACCACCTTTAGTAACCTCAATATTCAGCAATACAGTGTTTTTTCTCTATTGTTGAAAAAAAAAGAAAGCTGTGATTTTCATTTATTTATCGTCTGGCTGTCAAAGTTAACGCGACACAACACAAAATCATTTAACGCCACTAATTTCTTTAAAGCAATACCGTTAAAGGTTGTAGCGGGCTCAGTTTTAAAGCTAGAGTGAAGATACTGGTATCGTATGAAAATAGAAAACCTAATGAATCCATTGGTACCAGGTCATACTAGCTTGTCGCAAAAACATCTCCATTTTCAAAGGGGTCCCTTGACCTCTGACCTCCAGATATGTGAATGTAAATGGGTTCTATGGGTACCCACGAGTCTCCCCTTTACAGACATGCCCACTTTATGATAATCACATGCAGTTTGGGGCAAGTCATAGTCAAGTCAGCACACTGACACACTGACAGCTGTTGTTGCCTGTTGGGCTGCAGTTTGCCATGTTATGATTTCAGCATATTGTTTTATGCTAAATGCAGTACCTGTGAGGGTTTCTGGACAATATTTGTCATTGTTTTGTGTTGTTAATTGATTTCCAGTAATAAATATATACATACATTTGCATAAAGCAGCATATTTGTCCACTCCCATGTTGATAAGAGTATTAAATACTTGACATATCTCCCTTTAAGGTCAATTTTGAACAGATAAAAATAAAATAAAAGACAATCATGTGATTAAATATTTGAATCGATTGACAGTCCTAGTTGCAAAACTATTTTAAAAAATAGTTTTGCTTTTTTGCTGCAGGTTATATTATTATTTTGCTGACAGTATTTACCATGAGTTTCACTAGCACAATGACTGTTTGTCTATCTAATTAGGGTTTATCCATTGAGTTTATTTATTTTTTTGTATTTATTTGGTGTTATTATTATTATTATTATTATTAGCATTATTTTATTTTAATTTTTTGCCTTACCTGTTGTTTGGTGTGTTTTGTGAGCATGTGTGTGAGCGTACCATGTGTTGGTTTGGGTGGGTGCGTAGGGAATGGGGAGGGAGGACGGGCTAATGGATCATATTGTATCAACTGTTTTTCATTTGTACTGTAAAATTGCAAACTCTTTATAAAAGGAAATAAAAAAAAAATATGTAATCATTCCAAAAATTCACAACATGTTTTCATATAAAGAAATACTCTTCTTCAATCCATATTTGATGGTGTTTAGCCACACTGAATCACCTAATTCAAATCGAAAATTTTAATCGATATTTTGTAAATATTTTTTAAGGGTGATGACATCAAAAAATATGGAGGGTTGAGGGGGCTCAGTTTTTACAAGTATAGGGGCTTCAAGGAAAATAGTTGCTCTATATTATTCTCATTCCCTTAGACACTCTGATGAGACACTGTGGAAGCTAAACAACAGATTTAGCTTTAGCTTAGCAACCCCTACAGTACATGGCCTGTGTGGATTTAAGCAGTGCCCAAAACAGCTGACCATCATCTCACCATCTGCCCCCCCCTGTCTACACCAATCATCGCCAGCCATGCCAGATGGGTTGCCAGATCTGTGGCAAGGTTATGCACCGGATAAACCAGAAATGCCAACAATACCCTGGGCAGTGAGAGCTGAGAGCGGCAGGGAAACATGTCTGAGTTTTGTGACTGGTAATTCGGTTTGGAGTTTTTGGGGGAAATTGCACTGGCTTTCTATTAAAATTCAACATTATCATCATCTCATTACAGTACCATCCTCCGCACTGTGAGGATACAAACATTGTTCTTATGGACAGATTGTCTCCTCATTAAGAATTCTCAGTGTGTCTCTCACAAGTCCAAACAATGGCTGTTCAAATCTGTTCCAAGACACAAATACACGGCAGCAGCCTGGCGCTCGATGAAGCGCTTTAATGTCAGGAACGCCATCTCCCGCGCTGGGATTAGAAAATGGTTTTCTGCCATGACAAATTTGCTGCTGGTGACACGTTTCATTGTTGCGAGGTGTGAACAGATGGATCCATGAAATATTGAATGCGCAATAGTACAAAAAAGGCAGCTGTGTATTCTTTTGGACGTGTGGGCCAAGTCAATGTCAAACCAAAAGGAATGTCCTGGAATCTGTTGCTGCACATCGGTTGACTGACTAATATGACAATGATTGAGGCCAAACGCACCAATTATTTGTGTGAAAGCAGCAAAATTTGTCTTCATGTACGGCTTATACTTTTTAATATTTGAAGCCATCCATTGCAAAAACAGTACATACCGTTTTCCATGTCTGTACCAGCAGTTAGAGAAATTCTTCCAATGATGGAGTCAAAATTCAAATCTGTTTTGGTGGCTAAAGGCAAGTCAGATTCATTCAAGAACAGTCCACACTGACAGCATTCAATTATGGACCTTCACAGTGGAATTCAGATCAAGTTGACCCTGACATAAATGTGGACTCATTTCTCTAAATCAGCGGTTCCCAACCTGGTGTTCTAGCTGGTCAGGATGTGTGGGTGACTTTCCTCGAATCGTTTCTTTTTCTTTGTGAATTAATGGATAATTTCACCTCTAGAGACGTGACAAGTGGTCCCAAATAGACATAGCTCAAAATGAAAGCCCATTCACCTTCTATTTGCAATTTGATTATTAGAGCAAAAAGCAAAAATCATTTAATTGTGTTCTCCGGGGATGGTAGTAGTAGTAGTGGTGGACTGAAATATCTCAACAACTATTGGATGGATTGCTGCGACACTTGCTACACATATTCAAGGTCACTAAAAGGTCGATTCTATTGTCCTTGATGATCCTCTGACTTTTTATTTACCACCATTATCAAGTCAAAATGTTAATACCGTGTCCAATACTTTGGAATGTCATTAGTTTTGTTTTGAAATACCTGCAAAAGTAATGACATTCCTCAGCTGTACTTTGTATTTAGTGCTAATTAGTAAATGTTAGCATGCTAATGCGCTAAACTATGTTGAACATGGTATTTTATACCTGCTAAACATTAGCATGTTAGCATTGCCATTGTGAGCATGTTAGCATGCTGATGTTAGCATATAGCTCACCAGATTACAAATCTCTGGTCATCCTCTTTTATTCAGGTGTGAGCCTGTGGGGAGATAATGTGTTCGGTTGGGTGTATCTGTGTCTGTCCGCAGCTAATCTCGCATACTACTGGACCCATCAGCCTAATATTTTTTGTGCACGTTTATGCCTGTATGCTGAAGGACCTCTCGTGGTGTGCGGAGATTCACACTTTTTGAAAACCTTGTTTTATTGACTGTTTTATAACAGTCTATAACAGACTCCTCACTCCACCACTCTATCGCCGCAAGTGATTAACAACTGATTCAATAGCAAAAGGCATTTCCGGCAATCGGCTATGCTAAAAACAAGCCTTACATAGTATATTGCAGGCCACATTCTGGCCTTTGTCGTGGCTCAAAAACTGACTTCCATAGAAAAGTTTGGTCTCATTTTGGAACAGAGCATCTGCAGATTAATTCCATACCTGATATGTTATGATCCACGGAAAGTTAGGCAGGATACGAGATGAGTAAATCCCCGTTTTTGTCATCTTTGCTGACATCTTGACTAGGGATGTTAATAATTAACCGTTTAACCGTTAACCGACATTAAGCATTTTAACTGATTAACGTTATCGGTTAAATGGTTAAAAGAAATGTGAATAATTAATTAAAAAGCTAAGCAAAACTCAGAGGAGCGGCTCGTCACTTTAAGGAGAATAGCAGGTCCACCTTAAGAGAGTCTGAGCTGCTGTTGCAGGATACAGGAAGTTGGCTCGGGTCTTGAGGAGTTGTAGCTTTTATTCAACGACAAATGAACTGTACACACTGCACTGCTACGTTCACAGCTAGAACGCCACCAACAATCTCACATTCACCGCCACCACACGCACGCGGTCTGTCGGAAACTTGCTGAAGTTACGCCGCGCTGACAGACCGTATGTGTGTGACAATGGTGAGCACGAAGCTACCAGCAGAGCTACAGAGCTACAGATGCTAACGTAGCACACACACACACACACACACAATGTTTGGCGGACACTCGCTAAAGTTACGCCGGGCAGACACACAGCTGACAACCTGCTAAACTAAACTAAATGTGTGGTGGAGACTTTTACTGGGAAAGTGTCTGCATGTCCGCAACACTACACGCAGAATCGTGGCGGCTAAGTTAACGCTCCCGGACGGTGAACTGGAGACTCAATTGTCTGTTGTGCTCATACACTGCAGGTGGCGCACCGCTGCATGGGAGGCACATATCTTGTCGGTTAACGGTTAATAATCGGTTAACGAGGGTCAGTTATCGGTTAAGAACATTTTTCTAAATTAGCATCCCTAATCTTGACTGTAAAGGAGCCAGGAGGAACAACAGAGTGAGATTCAACTCCTCTTTGTTTGGGAGGGGAGAGGGAGACACACCTGGAGGAGATCTGCACTCTACTGAGTGCACTTTTCCAGTTTATAAATATTTATATCATCATTAATATTTTAATTGGAAATATTAGACATATTCATATTCTTTGCTTTATCTATGCCAGAGGGGAGTGACAAAACGCAAATTATTTCATTTCAAATCTTCTTAAAACATCATTCTTTTCTGCACTGCACTACCACTATACCGCTCCACAGAAGCAGAACCACACTGTGTGATCAGAACATTTATTTATTGATGACGAGACAGAAACCCTGCTTCACACTACCTACACACTCCATCCTCCAGCAAGACAGGCTGCCGAAGCAAAAGGTGATAAAAATAGACGTGTTGAGAGAGAGAGCGAGTGTACCAAGTAGAAAGAGAAAGAGGAAGGTATACGGACAATAAGAGAGGAAGGAAAAGACATGCAGATACAGAGATAGAGAAAAGAGATCATCCATCAGACGCTGTGAGTCTAGTTTTCCTCTGTCTGCCCTGGAGCTGTGCTACGCCTCCTGGGACAGTCTGTACTCATCACCTTCACACACACACACACACGGTCAGGCTGCCCTTGATCAGCTCCTCTCACCTGCACACACACACACGCACGCACGCACGCACGCACGCACGCACGCACGCACGCACGCACGCACGCACGCACACACACACACACGAGTGATGTGAGTGTGAATTATGTATTGGTTTTACAACAGTCTCTCAGACAGAGAAGAAGAAAAAGAAAACCTAGCAGGAAGATGACAAGTTCTCTTCATCACACTGATACAAACACAACATGACATCCAGTCTTTTATAAATACTGGTGTTTGCAGGATAATGTTCATACACATACTGCTCCTGTGATCCATCACTTCATTCACTAAGTCAATCAAGGTTAGTCCATCTGCTCCCTTGTGGTCGTTGTAAGGCATGACAGAGTCTCTACACTACACACTGAACCAGGGTCAGTCACTCAGTTCCTCTGTGTTATCTACAGTATATACTGTTTTTACTGTGCTTTGCATCTACGACAGCATGTGTCCCTCTTCCTCATTTCCACTGTTACCTGATTAATACACACTCACACACTAGTGTAGGGATTCTACTTTAATAGGTTTTGGTTATTAGCAAATTAATTAATAAATAATAATAGAATTATTAATATTAATAAAGATTATCAATAAACATTAATAATAAACGGGGCACCACCCTGGAATCAGGGACCAATGACCAAAACGTTAATATAGTCTCATTATATATGCTAAACTATCAATTTGGAACGTTGATTAATAATTAAATTAAAAACTATAACCAGAATAGATAGTAAAGGTTGAAGGATATCGGAGTTCTTGACATAGCAGAGGTTGGCATTATTCACTCTTGTGCAACATTAAAGAGACCAGCGTGTATATTCCACAAACATTTATTTACAAGATAATAAAGGTTCAAACACAATATTAATCTAACTAAATAACTAAACTAAACAAACCAAACGCAGTGTGTAAGCATGTGTGTGTGTGTGTGTGTGTGTGTGTGTGTGTGTGTGTGTGTGTGAGTGAGAGAGAGAGAGATACTCTAGACAAGATGGGGGGTGGGAGGGGTGATGTGGGGGTTAAGATTACCTGAAGCTGTATGTTTATGTTTAACTAATTCACAGTTTCTGTATGTGATCGTAATGTGTGTTAGATATGCAGTGGGTTAGAAAAGATGGTTAGTTTGCATGCAAGACCTTGTCTATGTGAAGCATAAACTAAACACATCAGATATGGCGAAGCCAGTTACCCAAAAATCAAATACAGATAAATCACCACAGTCAAACTCAATGAATAACATTAAACCAAATCAATACAAGTACATTCTAGGAATCAAAGTTTAACTGTCTTGCTCAGCCATGTGCGATTGCTAATGCTAAGGCCCAGTACGTTACCCCATGGAAGAACAGGGTTTGTAATTCCATGTGTTGAAGTTGTGGTTCCAAGTCAAAGATGTCGTCTTTGGTTAGCCTGGTGCTAACTCTCCAGTAGCTTGATAGCTTGAAGTTATCTGGTGAAAGGCGGGCACTCGCGTCGTCTGCCTTTTGGTTCCTTGGTTGCAATGGCTGTTTCCTAACAGGCCATTGATCAGAACAGAGCTATTTTGATAGCTTCTGGACTGGAGAGCTTAGATGAAGAGTAGAAAGAGCTGTGGCTCACCTCTTGGGTGAGGAGGTGAAGAGGGAAGAGTCGAAAGAGGAGGAACAAAGAAATTCCTCTGGTTTTGTTCTGTGTGATTTTCACACCTAGGTGTGAAATGTTACTGTAGCCAATGAGAACTGAGATGAGTCCTGTGGTCAAGGATCATGTTACTGAGTTCATGAGGTCACTTGAAACCAGCCATCTGCTGGGTCCCTACACTAGCAGTCTATCTCTCTTAGAAATCATTCTAACAGAGCATCAACATCAAACTTTTTCATGTCAAGGATCCAGCATGGAGTCCAATGACCACAGACCATGGATGTAAAAGAGGGTCCAACAGACCACAGACCATGGATGTAAAAGAGGGTCCAGTAGACCACAGATGTAGAAGAGGGTCCAATAGACCACAGACCATGGATGTAAAAGAGAGTCCAGTAGACCACAGACCATGGATGTAGAGGAGGGTCCAGTAGACCACAGACCATGGATGTAGAAGAGGGTCCAACAGACTACAGGCAATGGATGTAGAAGAGGGTCCAATAGATCACAGACCATGGATGTAGAAGAGGGTCCAATAGACCATAAACCATGGATGTAGAAGAGGGTCCAATAGACCACAGACCATGGATGTAGAAGAGGGTCCAATAGACCACAGACCATAGATGTAGAAGAGGTTGTGTCTTGGTCTTTTGCCCTGCGTGTTAGTAAATAGCCTACAACTCCATTAAATTCTGTTGATGTCATGCTACTAGCGCTACTAGCTACTGGCCGATAGCCGGTTGTTTGCGAACAGAGACATTAATACATCCACCCCGGTACAGGCTGACAGCATACAGCCCATTGGTGTATTAGAAGATAATAAAAGTGATGAATTACAGCCAATATATCCATTTTTACAGCTGCATACAGCTAGCAGGAAGCTGGCAGAATCCGGTATGTCATTTGAGCGTGCAGGGCGGTGCAGTCCCGTGGGTCTGATGCACGTTCATTATGGCGAGGAAAATATCTCTGGATTCAGCTGTTGGTTCATTTTACTACTTTTAGGACATAACGATTTCAATTTGGGCTATTTAAGTGTTCGTACTGATTTTGAAGTTGATTTACAGACTCATTGGCGTTTTCAGTCCAAAATGGCGGCAGCACTATGGCGTCGCCATCTAGTGCGAGTTTTTTTGCTTCTATACTCTTTCACACATCCTCCTCTTCTTACTCTCATCTTTTTTAAGTACTGTTTTGTTATTCAATTTGATGATTTATGATTATATGGCTGTAAAGCTACTGTTGATACCTCAACACTTCCTGCACAGTTGTTTCACAATAAAAGACTTCCAGATGCTTCAAGGGCATAATCACTTCCTTTCCTAGTGGGCTTTTAATGTGAAAATCTGTAGGAATAGTGGACTTTCATTGATGGTAGCTTAACCCCTTACAGTTTTTCTATTTAAGCATTTTCATTTTCTATTTAGGTATTTTTTTTGTATCGATATATTTGTTTTCAATTGGCCTCTTCCATTTCACCCTCGAAACTGAGCTTTTAATTTTTCATCTGAGATTTTTCAAATTGATGGTATGTATTTCAATATCTATTTGCTACTTTCTTTCTAAATTATAAAATGTTCCACATTGCAGAATTAACACTGAAATTCAATCCATTCCTGTTAATGTGACGGATCCTGGATGACTACAGGGCTGTGTTTGAGTTGGGAGGGTTGACCTTAACACACTCCCAAAGAGAGGAGGCCTCCCCTGGGTTTATGTTTAGTTGTTTGTTTTTTCATAAAGAGCCAGTGTGTTACATTTCAGGGGGGTCTATTGGCAGAAAAATAATATAATAATATTCATAACATAGCAATGCATGTTCCAATGAGAATAAAACCGCACTGTTTTGCGTGTTCAACGTTAACCTTACCAAAAAGGCTCAGCATTACAAAAAATCCAACAAAATATATAAATATATAAACCGTCAGAAATTCTAAATGTCATCCTTTTAATTTTGTCATTGTCATCTATGGTGGTTATTTGCTGAAAAACACACAATTCAAATGATTAGGAAATAAATTGTTGAATTTTGATTTAAATACTTGCTTTGATTAAAAATCATATAGGTCTATTATAAGCTGCTTAGAGGAGTTAAACAGGTCATAATTCCCTCTATCATCTATTTTATATTGCTGTGAAAACATCTCCTTCAAACAACTGGATTTATTCAAGTTTCTCGCCAAAAACTACATTTTTCAAGATTACATCATGATAACGTTATAATCTACCTTTGCCCAATGCTCATTTTTACTGAGTAGAGCTTGTTCTAGGGATGCTAATTTTGAAAAATGTTCTTGACCGATAACTTACCCTCTTTAACCGATTATTAACCGTCAAGATTTTTGCCTAGCATGCAGCGGTGCGCCAGCTGCAGTGTATGAGCACAACAGATATTCATTGACAGGAGTCTCCAGTTCACCGTCCGGGAGCGTTAACTTAGCAGCTACGATGTTGGGTGTTGTGTTATGGACATGCAGCCACTTTCCCATTAAAAGTCTCCACCGCACATTTAGTTTAGTTTAGCAGGTTGTCAGCTGTGTGTCTGCCCAGCGTAACTTTAGCGAGTGTCCAACAGTGTGTGTATTTGTGCTACGTTAGCAGCTCTAGCGTTGCCGGAGGCTTTGTGCTCGCCACCGCCACACGTAGTCTGCGTAACTTTAGCGAGTTTCCAACATACCGTGTGTGTGTGTGTTGGCGGTGAGTGAGGTTGTTGGTGGCGTTCTAGCTGTGAACGCAGGTGTAGCAGTGTGTGTACAGTTTATTTGTCGGTGAATGCTACGAAACTACTAGCTAGCCGACTTCCTGTATCCTGCAACTCCGGCTCCGCCTCTTAAGGTGGGCTGTTAAGGTGGACCAGCTTTTCTCCTTAAAGAGACGAGCCGCTCCTCTGAGCCGCTCAGCTTTTTAATTAATTATTAATATTTCTTTTAACCATCTTAACCGATAGCGTTAATCAGTTAAAATGCTCAATGTCGGTCAATGGTTAAACGGTTAGTTATTAACATCCCTAGCTTGTACCAAATGTTTTTAAGGTTGTTCCTCCGGCTGGGCGCGGGGGGACTGCTATGATTGGTCAAATCTGCAGAAAAGTTGCGGTGATTGGACAAAATTGAAAGATCGCACAAAATTTCCCCAATCACAAAGATCGGTTGAATTCGCGTGAATTGTTGCGATCGCAACATCCTGGAGGAACCGTTTAAAAAAAAACTTAAATGCAGACGGTGTACTTCAAGATGACATTTTCACAAAGCCTTGTTTATATATAGTAACTATATTGGGGGAACAGGCCACTGTGCCAAGCCATGCTGTTTTATTTAGTCTGCAAAGAGAAGAACGTAGAACAACAGAGTGTACAGTAAGGCCTCCTGACAGACACTCCACTAAAATAAGCTCTGTCCTGAGCTGAGACGTGACTTCACTGTGTTCCCTCATCTGCCTGTTGTAGTGTGTGTGTGTGTGTGTGTGTGGCACACACAGGGTGGGAGGCCCACTTACAAGGTGATGATCATCCTGAAACTGGTTCTGACTGAGCACATGTGTATATATATATATATATATATATATATATATATATATATATATATATATATATATATATATATATATATATATATATATATATATATATATATATGCACACAATCAAATGTGCATATAGGGGGCGTATAGCCATACAGAAAACACTGACACATAGTACAGACATGTGAGTAGGCACACACACACACACACACCCATCCCCCTCAGGGAGTCGGTCCTCACATGACGTAGTGAGGATGAAAATAGACAGAGGGTACAATGAGTGCTAGCTGTGTTTAACCCCTTTAAAACACAGTAACATCACTGCAACGATTTACCTTTGTGTAAAGATGTGGAGGTATTTTAGAGAAGAGAGAAAGGTGACGACTCGCAAAACAAAGGTTCTCTGTTAGACTGAAGCTACAGTATGCCCTGCCAACGAGTGAAAAGACGTCATTTTCACTGTTTACGCCTTTGTCTATTCATCTTCATCCTCACAGGCTCTGAATTGTGGTTATAACATATATGCTTACAAACACTTCCAGAAAGGGGGATTCACATAGTCTGCAATGTTTTGTACGATATTACGACAAGGATCATTTATTTGTTATTTTATGCCACGGGGTCCAAAATAGGGATGCACCGATACCAGATCGGATATCGGGCCGATATGGACTCAAATAGCTGTCGATCTATTCAATTCAGTTCTATGTTTATATACATTATATACTTGAATTTTAATTCCCGTTTAGGTTTTGACGAATTTGTTGCTTTTTACCAATTTGCTGGTGTACCATTTATTATTTAAATAGTAAATAACAATTCAGTAAATTTGCATCTATGTATTTATTTGTTAATTTTTTTTAGAAAGTTAGGAAAGCGATGTTTAAGTCCAGCCTGATGTCGCCTTATAACAGAATGATCCCAGTCACTTCCACACGGCAAGACATACAGCTTATTAATTAAACCCTGGTATCGGATCGGTACTCAACTAAGCCCAGGTATCGCTATCGGGACTGAAGAAGTCGGATCGGTGCACCCCTAGTCCAAAACCGGCAACCCGGCGGTAACGGCTGCTTTAAACAGTGATTGGCCAGCTGTGCAAAAGGTGTTAAAATGGACTGAGCTCTAAGCATGCTCCATGTTCTTCTCTTCAGGTTCCTCACATTCCTACTGTACTTCCACATTCACGGATGACCCACAGCCGTGCTTTCAGAAACGAGATAGGAAGAGTGGGACTGAAATCAGAATCAAGTCGTGAACAACCTGCACAGATCTGTTCCTGACAGACGGACGGACTGGACTCTCCCTTGATGTTCTCCAAAACGCACAGCGGATACACAGGCATATCTGTACGTCTGCATTATGTGTTGAAGCACTTGTTGACAACGTACAGTCCACGCATTCAGAAACGTCGTACATGGGTGCACGCAAATATTTGCAGATATAAGCAGATGGTGAAATTTAAATCGGGGTGGGACCTGCATCAAAGTAAACATTACATTAATTTCATGAAATGTATTTCATTTATTTAAACATTTATAAAATATATATTTAATATTCTTAAAATTCTTTTTTTCTGCAGGGGACCCAGGGTCCGAAATTAACACTTGTCAAGCGCCAAATGTGGGCAGATTTTCCATTTGGTGAGTAAATCTGGGAAGGCTGATTACAGTGAAGGGGGTTAGCCCTGAAGCTGGCAGCAACAATGGCCCAGGCTCTGTTAAAGGTCCCATATTGTAAAAAGTGAGATTTTCATGTCTTTTATATTATAAAGCAGGTTTAACTGATGTATAAATACTGTGAAAGTATCTAAACACTCCATCCATGGAGAAATACACACAGCCCGTATTCAGAAACTGTGCGTTTGAAACAAGCCGTTAGGATTTCTGTCCATTTGTGATGTCACAAATATACAATATTTAGACCATTTCACAGTTTTAAACAAACATTCTAAATGCGTCCCAGTTTATTTCCTGTTGCAGTGTATGTGAATGACATCAGCTGACAGGATGTAAATAATGACACAAACTGTTGCCTAGCAACGCAATTCAATTGCAATTTCATTGCAATTCCGTTGAAATGCACCAAAACTGAGCGTTTAAGACAGAGGGTAAATACAGGTATATTAAAGCAGACAGTATGAGGAAAATAAAAAAAACAATTTTAACATTACAGCATGTGAACATGTTCTAGTGGAAACACAAAATACAAGTATGAACCTGAAAATGAGCACAATATGGGACCTTTAAGGTGGACCATCTATTCTAGTTTTGTGACAAGCCACTTTTTTTTTTTTTATACAAATACTGTCATATACTAGGGCTGGGACGATTCACCTATCTCCCAATTCAATACTATCACCATACTTGGGTGCCGAATCGATATGTTTTGAGATTTTTAAGTATTGTGATCGATGTTATGATTTATTGTTATTTTTGTTAACTTTTTTAACACTAGACCATGTGAAAAAGTTGAATCATACACTTCTAGGGACTTTTACTTTGGAAAATATCTAAATTAATCCAGTAAAAATGTTTGATTTTCAGCATGTATGTAGTCAGAGATGTCCTGAAGTCAAATATATCAGTTTCATTGTCAGACATTATTTATTAAATTTTTTCCAGCAACCCTAAAATTAGTGCTATTTTCTTTTTAATTTATAAGGACCATGTAATGTTTTATACTTCTGGTTAATATAATCCAATCAATCTTATTTCTATGTATATATGTATTTTCACCTTATTTTGAAAACTGGACGTAGTCCCATGTGTCTACTTCCTCTAACTTCTCCAAGGTGGTCTCTAGCTCTCCCGTCAGCTCCGTTCTCTTTATACATCCATGGTCAGCTCCATCGGGGCCGTTTGAATGCATTCAACATAAATGTCAGTATATGGGTGCTCTACAGTTGTAGCATCGGCCCATTTGACCACGGAGATGAGAGCGACGGCCGGCTCGACGGCAACGTTAACGCGATACGATAACGTTTCCTGTCCGTGACAGAGTTAGCGTGCAGCTTTAGCCATGATGTCTAGCTCTGCTTTTCCTGCAATGTGTGAAACCCAAAGTGTTTCCATCCTTTACTGGATGTGTAGTGTTTACCACGCTAAAATGGGAGGGTGCAGGTCGTATCCACGCCGACACTCCGCCGTTTTCTACTTTCTCGTTTCGGCTCGCTGCGGTTTGTTTTGGTGGACGGATACGGAACGGATATGATGTTATGTTACTCAGTAACAATAAAAGTGGTAACTTCCTCGTACCTTCACATAGACTCAAATGAAGCAAAGATTCTGGCATTAAAAAATCAATTTCAAAATCGTCAAAAAAAAAAAAATTTGCTAAACATAGGTGATTCCATTTTTTTCCCACCCCTAAAACTGTGATTGATGTTTCTCTACTTTCTTACACATTATGCTGTATACTAAACAATTATTGATTAATCAATAAAACAATTAGCTACAGTCATGTTAAACAACACCAGTGGTCTGCTATCACTCAGCAAGCGTAGGTTCAAGTGTTGGTATCACCTTAATCCTAATCCTTTAATGTCTCAGTTCACCAACAGGCCAGACTGGTTCATTTCATAGATGAGTTAAAGCTGGTTACCTCCTCGTGTGTTACATGACAACAGTAGATTAAAGCAGTTATTTTCAGAAGACTGAACGCCTCCGCACAGACTCCTGAAAACACATTTCACACTCCTCACGGGATGCAAACCACCGACTGTCCTTCCATTCAGCAAAGCTCGTCCATAAACAGACTGTACACACACACAGAATGACATAAATGGCACCACATGGTCTGCCCACACATCCGTACATTCATCTCCATACTCACACTCACTATTCACATTATTTAAATCAAGCTAAAACCAAATCACATCATACATCACACCACCGAACTGTTGAAACGTATTGACTTCTTATTTCTGTATTAGAGTAGATCCTTTGAGTATTATTTATTTTCTGGGTTCTATAACTAAACATCTTCCTCTCTGTCTGCATCACAGTCCGACCGTCCATCCAACACTTTTAGTCCAGAGCAAGATATGTGGAACTCATGGAACTTGGTACAGATATTCATGGTCCCCAATGGAGGAGTCCTAATGATGTCAAGATGAAGTCTTTCACCTTCAAACATCTGGCCACAAAATCCACTTGAACAATAGGGATATGAAAATGTTTATGCGTAGAGTCTTCAGTATGATTCCTAATGATTGTGGTGACTCTGTTCCTTCCTGAAGCAAACAGGAACAGCTCACAAAAAAATAAAACAAGGCAAAAGTGAGCATGGCTCACATTCCTCCGCTCACTGCTCGACCCCTACTAAAATAGGGCCAAAGGTTTTGCCCTTTTGGAACTAATGGCATTAGTCTATTGAGCACAATTTTGGGCACTCTGGACTTCTCACCCCCAAAAGGCACAACTAGACCACACTGTCAACCATCATACCAAGTTTGAAGTTCCTAAGTTAAATAGTTTCCTAGTTCTGCTCCGGAAACGAAAGTGTGACACGTGACTGGACGGACGGACGGACTGACGGACGGAAGGATGGACACGTGGAGCGCTATATACCCCCGGCTATGTTGTCGCGGGGGTATAACAAGCTAATGCACATTGATCTGCGGAGGTTGAACTTAATTTTGGACACACCGTGACCTCCTCTAAAGCCACATTCAGGCCATACAGTCAACTAAACACACAAAATATGTCATTATAATTCATAATTTATTGTAATCATCCATTTAAAGCCACTATGTGCTGGGGGTTTTTTTTTTATTCTTACTTTGGCGTCTTCCAGTGGCAGTATCAGGAAAGACATGTTTACATTGGTTTGCTTAAAGGGGCAATGAGTAAGATCTGGCCCGAATTTTAGTTCAAAAACATTCAAAAATGAACCAAAATGATCACCAGAGTGCGAAGAGGTTACAGTGTTGACGTTATGTCAAAAGACGTCTATGCATAGAGTGCTACTTCCTGTTACCTAATCTGGAAGTCAATAGGTTTTTTTTCAGAGGTTTTTAGTTAGATGTCTTAAATAAGGTCTGTGGTTAACACGAGCTGAAGAGATTTTAATGTTTTTGTTCTACGATATAGAATAAATATCCCACTCGTGAATTTTGAAGCCTTTACGTGTCATCTTCTAAAAGATGGTTGCTAACAAGTGGCCAAATGAGACTACTAAACGTCATCACGCCAACTCGTCCTCCTTTACAGTCTAGCTGTGTATACTCGCGCTCATGAGATCGTGGTGTAGTTAGTTTATAGCCTTTCGTTAGCTTTTTACTTCTGGTGATTGCATTCACGCTCCAAAAATCATAAAAGTGTTTTTCATTAGTGGAGATTATCTTGCTGAACAAAATGTGTAACAATCATAAACGTGTGTTTGTCATAGAGCGTATTTTCTGTAATAATCCAAAACTCAATGGAACAATACATTGTTTTTTTTAGTTGAGGGAACCAGGGCGATGCTAACTTCCTGGTTCCTACCTATAAAAATACGTCATCCCTGCAGCACTCTATTGTGTTGCAGAGATATCTACTGATATTAGCATGCTAACCAGCTAGCCCCGACCCGTCCCGTCTTGTAATACCACTTGTACCTCGAGAGGTGATAGTGATAGTTTGTTTATTGGATTAAATCCAAAGTGGCAGAAACAAGAAAACGAGTCGCACCCTCGCCTCGTCCTCCCCGTCGCCATGAAACTACTACTTCGCTGGGAGTAGAGCGTGTGACAGCTCTGGGAGACAACGGACCTTCAGTTAATAGTAAGCTTGAATTCAGCTAGCGGTGCAAACCCCAGGAGCATGTGGCCAGGTATTACACAGTACACCTTTAAAGGGGTATTCCGGCAATTTAATATTGCACTTCCATAAAGTTGGAGGTCTTGCATAGACAATTTTTCAAAAACATGGTAGAAATGTGTGCAGCAGAGGCCAATACATTCTGACATTTAGTCCCTAGTGTGGATCATGCTGTATCATACACCTCCCATAATGCAACTCAAAAACATCTTTTGTCTGACCCTCCCAGCCAGGTGAATGTCTGTTTCTTCAACCTGTTCGCACAAAAAGGCGTATAAATGCCACGATAGTTGGCAAGGCCTTTAGCATGCAATAAGTACGCCTGTCTTGACTTCCCTGTGTCATCTGTACGCCATGTATCCGTATTAGAGATTAACGCAATTGGTTAAAACGGTTAAAGGAAATGTTAATAATTAATTAAAAAGCTGAGAAAAACTCTTAACTTTAAGGAGAAAAGCTGACCCACCTTAAGAGCACACCTTGAGACAGTCTGAGCCGGAGTTACAGATACAGGAAGTTGGCTCCCGCCTATAGCTCGCTTGAGCAGAGCGAGTTGTAGCCTCGTAGCGTTTATTCACCGACAATAAAACTGTACACACACTGTCTGCTACACCTACGTTCACAGCTAGAACGCCAGCAATAACCCACATTCACCACCGCCACACACACACACACACACACAGTCTGTCGGACACTCGCTGAAGTTACGCCGCGCTGACAGACCGTATGTGTGTGGCAATTATGAGCACAAACTAACGTAGCACAAACATAGGACAATCGCTATCGTTAGTTCTGGCAGACAGAGTGTCGTTACACCGGGCAGACACACAGCTGACAACCTGCTAAACTAAACTAAATGTGCGGTGGAGACTTTTACTGGGAAAGTGGCTGCATTTCCGCGACACTACATGCAGCATCGTAGCTGCTAAGTTAACGCTCCCGGGAAGTGAACTGGAGACAGTGAATGCAGCATCGTGGCTGCTACAGTAGCTCTCCTGACGCTGAACTGCAGACAGTGAACGCACCATCGTGGCTGCTACAGTAGCTCTCCTGACAGTGAACTGGAGACAGTGAACGCAGCATCGTGGCTGCTACAGTAACAAATCTTGTCGGCAAACGGTTAATAATCAGATAATAAGGGTCGGTTATCGGTTAAGAAAATCTTTCAAAATTAGCATCCCTAATCCGTATTGACTGCAATGCAAACGCATCCAATGCTATGGTACGTGTTTGACTTAATTTAAGTACTTATTTTAAGCCCCAACCATGACATTTTCCCCTTACCCTAACTAAGTGGTTTTCTTGCCTGAACTGCGGACATTTGCATGGCGTACAAATGACACACGCATAAAAGCTAAAATGCATACTCGTGACACGCAGAATGACTGTGTAATTTTGTGGTATGAAAACGCCTTCCCGTGAGACCGTTTTTTTTTTTTTAAAGGCTTCATCCCCGGTTTGTAACTCAGGTTCTCTGAGATGAATCTGCAGTCTCAAGCTGAGATAACCACAATGACATCACTTTTTTTAATGAAGACTGTAACAATCGTCATCACTTATCGTCTCTGTCTCGACAAAAGCTCCACAGAGGACGTTATGTAACTGTTTTCACAAGATGGGCAGTGCCCCTCCATGAGAAGTAAACCAACACGGATGAGGTGTAAAAAAATCTGTTGAGTGCCCCTTTAATAAAGTACAGTGAATGATCTCTTTATGTTATGTTAGTATACAACTGTGGGCAGATAATACAGGCCATAACTACAGCAAAGACAGCAGGACAGAGATATCAGTCTTAGCTCAAGATAACTGTCTGGAAGTGGTGGCGGTAAATATTTCATTGGCCTCAGTCATCTCTCATCTGCTCCATTCAGCTGAACTGTATGTCACCCCCCCCCCCCCAGCCCCCCCCCCCTCCAACACAACCAAGTGCAGCAAATACTCTGATGCTGCTGTTTTCCCATTAGGAGAGAGAGAGGAGAGAGGGAGGGGGAGAGAGAGGAGGAAGATGGAAGAATGGCTTTGTAGGAAGGATGACAAAGAGATAATCCTTTCACAATAAGGGCATGTTTACAACCACTTACTCCAGTCAGAATATACATTATCTTAACTTCAGGTAAAGGCTCGGGTGTTAATTGAATATAAAAAATATTTTTCCATAGTCTACATTTATGAGGCTAGTAAAAGAAGACCTCAGTATTTACTATTTTTAGACCTTTTTAAGGTCGTGAATTGTCCTGTAGGTAAAGGGCCAGTGGAACAGCTCGTTTTGACACATATGTTCTCATATATAGAAGACACATTAATATTTAGTACCATACTTTCACATTCTCGCTTTATTCCGAGGTTTACTGAAGCGGCTGCTCGGCGGCTGAGGGCGGGAATAGGGGGGTGGGAGGCTGGCTCCTTTGTCCCTCTGCAGACCCTTCCTCCTTCCTCCGTCCTCCCCCAGCATGACAGCAGCAGATACACATACACACCCGGTGGTGGCGTTTGTCTCCCCGTGCAAAACATGTGCCCCCCCTCCACCTCCGTATAGTCTTCCATCGATATGTGTTATTGTAGAGGTGTGATGTGGTTAGCTTCAATAAAACCACTCTAATGACTAAACACCGACAACTTCCTCCCTCTGTCACAATGACACCACCAACACACCACCGCACCATAACCGTGCACGTTACGTTACTACCAATATTCATTCAGAGAAATGCGTGAATTGTTTTTATTTTTTTTAAAAGTCGTTATAGCAACACAAACAGTTCGTGAAACAGTCCAGAAACACAACCCGGCTCGGTTAGGAGCTGCACTTTCCCGACGTAACACCGAGGCGAAGAGAGAGAAACACGTTGTTTTTGTGAAGGGAACACATTTACGCACAACACCTAGCTAGCTTCAACCAATACATCCATGGCTTCAACACGCTGCCGACCACACAGCATCCTCTGCTCTGCTAACCTGAACACCACCACGGTGTCCAGACCACAGCAGCTACACAGCTCAGGGATAATGAGTACTATAGCAGACAGTGTACACTACAGTAGTGGTGTGTTACTACAACACGAACTAGTGAGCAGAGCCAGACAGATTAGTAGCAGCAGATCCGCGGCTGACAAGCGGCTCCCGTAGTCTGCTGTAGTAAAGCCCCGATGGTTGCTTATTATTATCCTCGTAACGCTGCTGGGAGCGACTGACTTACCCGCTTCTTTTTGTTTCTTTCTCTCCTGCTCGTCTGCGTTTCAATCCCTCAGAAATAAGAGTGAGTCCACATTGTTGTTGCAGCCAGAACCGCTGCTGCTGCTACTGGACCGCAGGCATCAGTGGATCAGTGGGTGTGTGCTGGATGTGTTGGGATGAAACGCCTTTTCTCCTCTAGGAGCTGCATTGTTGACATTGGCTTCCTGACGTCATGCTGGCCCTCATTCACAACAACGGCCGAGCCCCCCCACACCCTGCTCCTTCGATGATGGAGACCCCCCCCCCCCAGCATTGACTCGGTGCTTTACACATTTTATCTCTCAAACTAACACATTATGCATTTCAACTGTTTTGTTCTGCCTAATGATTTGTTAGAATATTCTAAGGAAGATTATTAATTTTTTTAGAATATCAGAAAATAATGAAAATACAATTTTGCATAGCCCTAGGTTATCAAATTGCTTGTTTTGTCCTAACCAAAGATTTTCAGTTTTCTGCCTATATGACAAAAAAAAAAGCCAGAGAATGTTTGGCATTTTATTTCTTGAAAACTGACTGAAATGATTAATAGATCAAAATAGTTGATGATTAATCTTCGGTCCAATAGCTAATCAATTATAAAACTTAAAGGTCCCATATCGTGCTCATTTTCAGGTTCATACTTGTATTTTGTGTTTCTACTAGAACATGTTTACATGCTGTAATGTTCAAAAAAAACTTTATTATCCTCATACCGTCTGCCTGAATATACCTGTGTTCACCCTCTGCATGAAACGCTCCGTTTGAGTGCATTTCAACGGAATTGCGTTGCTTAGCAACAGTTTGGGTCCATGTTTACTTCCTGTCAGCTAATGTTATTTACATACACTGCAACAGGAAATAAACTGGGACACATTAAGAATGTTTACTTTTAAAACCTTGTAATGGTCTATATATTGTATATTTGTGACATCACAAATGGACAAAAATCCTAACGACTTGTTTCAAACGCACAATTTCTGAATACGGGCCGTGTGTATTTCTCCATATATTGAGCATTTTGATAGTTTAACCGTATTTTTATAGCACTGAAACCTGCTTTATAATATAACAGACATGAAAATCTCACTTTTTACAATATGGGACCTTTAAAGGGGCTCTATGTAAGAATCCGAAATTGCTTGTTAACAGCGACACCTGTGGTCATTAAGTCGATGACAGTCTGCGTCCTGTTGCTCGAGCTCGCACTACATAGACGTGAGCGAGCGTCGGTCAAAACACTGAATGTGATTGACAGCTGAAACCACAATATCACTATATAGTTCACCTGCTTACTAACGTTAACTTAACTGTGTCCAGTAGCAGTTTTGCCAGGGTTCGTTTTGATACCCAAAACCAAACGAAGGTCCCTCCATGAATCAAAGGCCCGGCCGATGTTGATCCTAGTTTTCCTCTGACGTCAGTCACATTCCTGTTTTGCGAGACGGGCTTCACTAGATATGACTTTTTTTTTTGTGCTTCTGGGGAGTTTGTTGGAGTCTGAGTTGTGGTGGCGTTAGCTATCGTTGGACACTGTTAGCCCTGTCAGCGACGCTGAAGAGAGGAAACCCAAAAAGTCGCAGAAGGTCTCATTTTTAGGTAGGTTACAACCTGTTCACACATTGGCAATAAAAAAACATTTAATACATGTAAAAACTTACATGCAGTCTCTTTAAAGGAGCAGTGTGTAGGATCTGGTAGAGCAGATTGCAGCCAAAGAAGCCTCTCCCGTGTGCCAAACGTGTTGGAGAGCTACGGCAAAGAACGTATATTGATAAGAACTAAAAGTCAATTGGTCATTCCATTAAGCGCCCAGCAGCAGAGCTACGCTTCTGCCAGTTTGTAATGAAAGCCCCATACCTCCCTAACAGTTTCATTACAAAATGGGGACTTTGAGTCCTCAGTTTATAGTTGATAAGTGGAAAGATATTTTGTAAAACGTCCACCTACAAAGTGCCGTAAAACAAAATTATTTATATTCTATTGTCATAATTTGAATGTCTATACTGAAATGGTATATTATAAATATGCATACTATTATAACTATTTATTTACTTTAGGGCTGTCATTCGATTAAAATGTTTAATCGCGATTAATCGCTAATTTCTTGCACATTTTTTATCTGTTCAAAATGTACCTTAAAGGGAGATTTGTCAAGTATTTAATACTCTTATCAACATGGGAGTGGACAAATATGCTGCTTTGTGCAAATGTATGTATATATTTATTATTGGAAATCAATTAACAACACAAAACAATGACAGATATTGTCCAGAAACCCTCACAGGTACTGCATTTAGCATAAAACAATATGCTCAAATCATAACATGGCAAACTGCAGCCCAACAGGCAACAACAGCTGTCAGTGTGTCAGTGTGCTGACTTGACTATGACTTGCCCCAAACTGCATGTGATTATCATAAAGTGGGCATGTCTGTAAAGGGGAGATTCGTGGGTACCCACAGAACCCATTTACATTCACTGATCTGGAGGTCAGAGGTCTAGAGGGAGCGCTTTGAAAATAAAAAAATAGAAAACAGGATCCGCACACTGCACAGGTAGCTCCCAACAATTTTAATGAAGCAACGTTTCAATCTAACAGAGATCTTCGTCAGGCATTGTCAAGTCAGCATCACAGAGCAGTACAGGCAATATGTGGACACGGACACATCACCACTCAGGTGCTTCTGATCTGCTTGATTGGAAGTCAATCAGGTCACGCAGCTGGACCAATCAGGGCAGGCAGAACATTCCTCTAAAAGACAACACTGAAAGTATAAAGTCATTGTTGCACAAGCACTAATCTATCACATCACAGGATAAGTTCAAACATTATAAGTCACAAATCTTCAAAGATATTTATAATTTAAAAACAATATATAGAAAAAATAGATGTATGTGTTTGTCAACCTACTCACTGGACCAATCAGAGCAGAGCTGGACAACACTGTCTGATATTCCCCCCAGAGAGGGGACAAAATATGCCTCTATGAAAAAGATCGAGAACAACTAGAGACAACAAAATAACTAATATATAAACACATTAAATCCAACACATAAGGGATGAAGTCAAATATATATTATAAATATATAATATATTTTGGCCCATTTTCTATGTATATTTCTATATAATAGTTTTTCATGTTTAATGTTTTCTCTGGATGATTTGTGGTTTATAATATATATTTGACTCCAGGTAATGACTCTTATTATCAGGTGATTTTACACTAAAGAAAACCTTTGAAATAGCCTCAAGGACAGCCAGCTAAAAACCCTATTTGCTCTTGATCATTGGAAAAATGTGGCGTGAAACTAAAGATGAATAGACCTTTTTATTGTGTGATCTTCATTCATAAAGCCACACAAAAAGTAAATCTATTCACACCCTTTAAAGGGACTGTTTGTAACCTCTCACACGTATAAATCAATGCAGGTCTGTGTCCCATGCAGGCTTGCATGTGGCTACGCTGTTCAGACTCAGACTCCAACACAAACTACACGGAAGCACCAAAACCATAAAGTTGTATCTAGTGAAGCCCGTCTGTTAAACAGTGTCAACTCTTCCTGTTTCAGCCCCCTGACCACGGCAAGAAGACACAGGGGAGACCGTCTCCAGGGCCGGAGTCTCTGCTGTACTCTGCTCCTCTGCTCCTCTGCCTGCCTGCCTTCACTCACACACCGCGCTCGTTCTCACTCGCTCTCTAGCTCCACCTCTCACGTGCATGTGCGCACACTCCACACTGCAAAAGAGTTAGTAGCTCTGAGAATATCTAGTGAATGTACAGTGGACGTTTGTGCAGAAATAACTGCTGCAGCTCCTCCAGACCAACAGAGGTTTCCGTGTCTTGTGAAGTGACGGGGCTCTTCAGCGAGAAACGTTATCGTCTCCGACTAAAACTCCGGTGTCTCCCCTGTCCCCTCCGGCCGCGGTCGGGAGGCTGAAGCAGGACAACACAGTATCAGCATCAATTCATGGAGAGACCTTCGTCTGGTCAGCTAACATTACTGCCAAGCAGGTGAAATATGTGTGATGAGTGATATTGTGGTTTTAGCTGACGTGTGTCGCCTCACTGTTTTGAGCGATGCTCGTTCATGTCTATGTAGAGCGAGCGCAAGCGCGAGCGCAAGCAACAGGATGCTGACTTTCGTTGACTTAACGGCCACAGGTGTCGCTGTTAACGAGCAATTTCTGATTCTTACATAGAATCCCTTTAAAAGACAATTAAGGACACACTGTCTTGCTTATACCAAATTATGAAGAGCCATTCAGCCAGAAAGCTATTTACATTATTTTGTGAATTGGATATAGCTGAAGACCTGGGTGGCTGTGTCTGTCCTCTAAAGTAGAAAAGCTCTATAGGGCCGTTTTTTTCCATGTCACACATTTTGACATGTGCCAGTAGGAAAAGAAGAGGTGTAAAGAATACAATGATGTCTGAGTTCCATCTAGCTGCTTCAGGTTCACGGACCTGTTCATGCTGGCTCCCTGTCACACTCACTCATGCCTTACTGGGACACTTGGAACAGAGCCATCATTGATGTTATTAGTAACACCTGGACTTTTCCAACTATGACAAATGTTTTATTATTATTAGGGAAAACTAATTGCATATTTAATACTCTTATCGACATGGGAGTGGACAAATATGCTGCTTTATGCAAATGTATGAATATATTTATTATTGTAAATCAATTAACAACACAAAACAATGACAGATATTGTCCAGAAACCCTCACAGGTACTGCATTTAACATAAAACAATATGCTCAAATCATAACATGGCAAACTGCAGCCCAACAGGCAACAACAGCTGTCAGTGTGTCAGTGTGCTGACTTGACTATGACTTACCCCAAACTGCATGTGATTATCATAAAGTGGGCATGTCTGTAAAGGGGAGACTCGTGGGTACCCATAGAACCCATTTTCAGTCACATATCTGGAGGTCAGAGGTCAAGGGACCCCTTTGAAAATGGCCATGACAGTTTTTCCTCTCCAAAATTTAGAGCAAGTTTGGAGCGTTATTTAACCTCCTTCATGACAAACTAGTATGACATGGTTGGTACCAATGGATTCATCAGTTTTTTTTGTTTCATATGATACCAGTATATTCACTCTAGCTTGAAAAACTGAACCTACCACATCCTCTAAAAGATCGATTGCATGAATGATTTAAAGAAATTAGTGGAGCTAAAACGAATTTGCGTTATTATCGTGTTAACTTTGACAGCCCTAATTGGAACGTAATATTGCAGGAGACTGGGTTGTAGGGTTGTATACTGACACACTACAGTAATCTAAGATGGTGAATACTGTAAAGAGTATCACTTGCATGGCTATAGTCAGGTTCAGTTGAGAAACACACTTCCAGTTCATGTCAAACTTTTTTTTGTTAGTAGTTGTGTTCTCAATAGTTTGGGAAGAACAGGTCTAAAGAAAGGCCCATAAATAATGATAAGTGGTAATCATACATTCCTAGAGTCAAATTCATGTCTTCAAATTGCTCATTTTGTTTGACAACAGAAAAAAAAATAATGTTCTAGTTAGATTGATTTGATTTTTTGTCATTTTCAGCAGCTAAATCAATGATTTCACCAATTAATTGATAATCCAATTTTGAACTATTTGATAGCACGATGAACAAAGGTATTGGCCTCCATAATCTCACAATTTTTATATTAAAATCAGACTGTAACAGAGAAAGAGAAATGGGATCAAGTGAAGAGTAATTCCTGATTGAATGGAAATCAAATGACATGTTATTTGAAGCCAGGTTTGCAATGTGAACAGGACAGTAGGTAGGATACGGTGTCTAATACGGAGTGTAATCCAGCGGGAGCTGGCAGGGCTGATACATTTTATCAGTTTGCCACAGACAGCCACCTCTTGGGCCTCATTCTGAGCGGCTGGATTCAGATCAGCCCACATTCTCAATGTCAAGATGTTATAAATAGCCAGAACTGATTTGTACAGCTCCTCTGGCAGCTAAGATCAGCTCAGCGGGGGACGTGATGTTCTCAGGGATGGGATCCATGGGTAGCCTGCCTGATAGGGGCTGGAATGACAAAGAAAAGAGCTATAGCTGCTAGCCTCTCACGACTGGCTGTATTTACTGATACAGAAACATCATTTGTGTTTGTATTCACATGAAATTAGGGTATAATAACCATCATTTATAAATGGTAAATATACTAGATTATAAGTATTCGTTATTAATTACCAAATTAATTGGAAACCTTTAAGAAATTGTTTGTAAATCATCTATAAACATTATTTAGATGGCTATTATAAAGGTGCAACTGATGAATATAATACCTTGTTAAATTATTAATAAATACGTTGTAAAGCATCTATAAACATTATTTAGATAAATTGATTAACAATACCTAATATAGTATATAAAATGTTAAAGTGTGTGCAACAATAAATTGTTAATAGATAGTGTACTAATGTAATCAGAATGTAATTGTTATTGTCTCTTATCAGCTATGATACAATATAGAATTTATAAACTAATTATTTCATATTACACAAACTAAAGATAAAATAACAGATTTTTTGTTAACAGAAAAATAACTATTAACTGAAGTTTAATTAACTATCAATTTAGCATTTATAAATGATGGTTATCATAAAGTGTTACCAAAATGAAAAGGAGTTTACTTGACAGTGCTCTCATCTGTTACTGTATAATATAAAACAACCCATGGCTGTTGATAAGCTCAATGTTTGCTGCAAGGTGTTCAAATTGTCAAGTGCAATTAGAGGAGGAATCAATCTGCGTCCATTGAAGGAAGTTAACATCAGTTTGCTCTTTTCTTGCATGCTTACATTGTCAGCAGTTTGTGAAATAGTAATACATAGACATTTATTTCCCTGCTTATTCGTGACACTCAGCACAACTTTCAACAACGGATTTTTCGTGCTTTTTCCTACAAATGTCCAGCAACACGTGACGCACGTGTCAATTTCCACTCAAGTCTTTTCAAATTAAAACTACTTAGTTAGGTTTAGGAAAAGATGGCAGTTTGGGTTAAAATAATTTCAGAAGTGAAAAACTTAAGTATGGAAGTTACATGACAAATAAATCAACTTTGACTTGTGGTTTCACACGGGACATGAACACCGGTCTCCTGGGTGAAAGTCCTGTGTTGTTTGACCCACCCATCCACCCAGACCTCCTCTATATGTGGCGTTCACCGCTCTCTATACTTCCCGGTTCACAATTACGTTGATTACATACAAATTGATTTTAACTTCCGTACTTAAGTTACGACACTTCTGGTGTTATTTAAACCCAAACCACAATCTTTTCCTAAACCTAACTAAGTAGTTTTGTTGCCTAAGCCTAACCAAGTCCATCTTTTCCTAAACCTAACTAAGTAGTTTGTTGCCTAAACCTAACCAAGTCGATCTATTCCTAAACATAACTAAGTAGTTTGTTGCCTAAGCCTAACCAAGTCGATCTATTCCTAAACATAACTAAGTAGTTTGTTGCCTAAACCTAACCAAGTCGATCTATTCCTAAACCTAACTAAGTAGTTTTGTTGCCTAAGTCTAACCAAGTCCATCTTTTCCTAAACCTAACTAAGTAGTTTGTTGCCTAAGCCTAACCAAGTCGATCTATTCCTAAACATAACTAAGTAGTTTGTTGCCTAAGCCTAACCAAGTCGATCTATTCCTAAACATAACTAAGTAGTTTGTTGCCTAAACCTAACCAAGTCGATCTATTCCTAAACCTAACTAAGTAGTTTTGTTGCCTAAGTCTAACCAAGTCAATCTTTTCCTAAACCTAACTAAGTAGTTTGTTGCCTAAGCCTAACCAAGACAACTTGTAATTTGAGTAGTTCATTGACCAAGTACTTTTATACTTTTACTTGAGTAGGTTTGTCAAATGGTAATTATTATTTTCACTAAAGCATTTTTTATGGGAGTAATTGTACTTTTACTTGCGTAAAGATTTACATTACTGATAGTACTGAAGATATAGATATAACTAGCTCAATAAAAGCAGGAGGATACAGATCCAATACATTCAGCACACCCCGACGTTCCCTCTGCTTCCTTTTAAAAGCAGATGTAGCTGCTGATGTCTGTGTTGTAGCATCATAACAGAGGGTGGCGGGTTCAAATTCAGTCCAACCGATCATCCAGGAGCTTTCTCTGTGTGTGTGTGTGTGTGTGTGTGTGTGTGTGTGTGTGTGTGTGCGTGTGTGTGTGTGTGTGTGTGTGTGTGTGTGTGTGTGTGTGCGCGCGCGTGTGCATGTGTGTGTGTGTGTGTGTAAAACCAAATTACCGCAGAGCATGTCAAACTGTTGTTGAAGGGAGAACTGGGATCTATAAAAACCTCTGCATCACTATGGAAACTGAAGCCTTGCATTCAAATGAATCCAGTGCTTCCCTCACAGCAGACACACACACACACACACCTCCAGTGGAAACGGCTGTTACATCCATAACCTGCTGTACTGTACTGGAGCTGATGATGATGATGAGGAGGAGGACGAGAAGGAGGAGGAGGAGGAGGAGGAATGCTTTTGGGACAAATTGTTTCACCTCATTTGTTTTTCAATTTACCCACAAATCACAGCAATACTCTCAACTGATCCTCAACCAGTTGTGTCTTTTTAAATGTTCTGTTTGAAGATGCAGATTAAACTCAGCATGAAATTAGAAAAGATAATAATATGTTTTTAGTGATTATATTCTGTGTAATAAATATCTAAAGCCATCTGTTACTGTCAGATTGCTGCATATTCTTGTGATTTGATGTGAAGTTTCAGCTTGGTGAGACTTTACCACACGTACACCGATCAGCCATAACATGAAGACCACTGACAGGTGAGGTGAATAACATTGATTATCTGGTTACCATGGCACCTGGCAGTGGGGGGTGCCACTGCCAGCCACTGCCAAAAAAATACAGTACTAGTTTAAAGAAAAGATAAAGTCAGGAGGGCAGTGGGAGTCAGTCATTGAGTTGTGGATTTAATAATCCGCAGGTTCATCTCCCTCCTCGCTCAGCAAACAGGTATATATTAGACAGCAAGTGAACATTTTGAACTTTGTGTTGGAAGCAGAAAAAATAGGCCAGCGTAAGGATGTGAGCGACTTTGACAGGGGCCAAATAGTGCTGGTTAGATGACCGGGTCAGAGCATCTCCAGAACTGCAGCTCTTGTGGGATGTTCCCGGTCTGCAGTGGTCAGGACCTACCAAAAGTGGTCCAAGGAAGGAGAACTGGTGACAGGGTCAGACCCGAGGCTCATCGATGCACGCGGGGAGCGAAGGCTGGCCTGTGTTGTCCGATCCAATAGAAGAGCTACTGGAGCTCAAACTGCTGAAAATGTTAAAGGTCCCATATTGTAAAAAAAGTGAGATTTTCAGGTCTTTTATATTATAAAGCAGGTTTAAGTGATATATAAATATTGTGAAAGTATCAAAACGCTGAATCCACAAAGAAACACACACAGCCCGTATTCAGAAACTGTGCGTTTGAAACAAGCCGTCAGGATTTATGTACATTTGTGATGTCACAAATCTACAATAATTAGACAATTTCACAGTTTTGAACATAAACATTCTAAATGTGTCCCAGTTTATTTCCTGTTGCAGTGTATGTGAATGACATCAGCTGACAGGAAGTAAACATGGACCCAAACTGTTTCCTAGCAACGCAATTCCGTTGCTACTCCGTTGAAATTTGCTAAAACGGAGCGTTTCAGACAGAGGGTAAATACAGGTATATTCAGACAGACAGTATGAGTAAAATAATGTGTTGTTTGAACATTACAGCATGTAAACATGTTCTAATAGAAACCCAAAATACAAGTACATGAAAATGAGCATGATATGTCCCCTTTAATGCCGGTTCTGATAGAAAGGTGTCAGAACACACAGTGCGTCGCAGTTTGTTGCGTATGGGGCTGCGTAGCCGCAGACCAGTCAGGGTGACCCGTGCTGACCCGTGTCCACCGCTAAAAAGCGCCTACACGTCGTGAGCATCAGAACTGGACCACGGAGCGATGGAAGAAGGTGGCCCGGTCTGATGAATCACGTTTTCTTTTACATCATGATGTCAAGAAAAGTCCTGAACACAGCAAAATAATAAGAAAAAAGAAAATACAGGCGGAGGGATTATTTTTGTCTATACATTGTTTTTTTTAGGAATATACATAGTATACCTTTAAGCTCTGGACCAAAGTGCTGAACGGGCTGACTGACTGACACATCCATCCTGGCACTCATGAGGCATCTTTGATCATTTCTGTGTATAGAATAAGAGCTGATTTTCTGTAGGAGTTTCCTTTAACTGTAATATTTAGACGGACAAATGGCTGCACAGAGGCTGCAGGAATGTGAGGAATGACAGTGAGCTCAGCAGACAGGGCCTGGACAGGCTGCAGTGGGAGGTTTAGCAGACAAAGCTGTTTCTCTGTAGCTGCTCTGTCACCACTGACGTGCTCACTGCTCGACACGACCGGCCTACAACTGCAGCAACACCAGACACACTGTGTACATGCCAGCAGACGCTCTGTCAGCTGGGAACATGATGTTAAAGAGAGAAACATGCTACCTGCTGACTTCAGAAAGACTCATCTAAAGAGTCGTCTTCTTTTGTCCTCCCATGCATGAATTATCATCCTGATTCAATGCGTATTCAAAAATGATATTTCTTTTTTTTTTTTTTCACGTTCTTGACATGTCCACTCTGTTGGACAGCATGCATTTGGGTTCCGTTTTAATTAAGATTATTAAAATGTGAAGAAAAAAATAAATAAATACATTTCATTGCTGCAAAAATACAATAACAAAAAAAACATATTTTTAACCCGTACTGCTCTGGGCCATGAAAAAAAAAACCAACCATACCTGACAAAACATTTAGCTACTTTTAAAATTTGTTTGGAAACTTTAAGCAACTTTTGAAAAGTGACTCAAATGCTCAAACGCACACATTTTTCCTGTAAATGTCTCACACACACAGTCACAACCACACAGTCTGCTTGACTGCAAAGTGCATTGTGAGTGACGTTGGCATTAGTGACAGATCAGCTCAGTAGCCAGGCACAGGCAGCAGCAGCCATCAGTAGAATGACGAGATTAACTTAATTTTTTTGGTCAAATCTTTTAAACACATTCAGATCAGAGTACAACTGTTTGGTTAGGAGGTTGCGATTTAAAAAAAGAAATTTAGAATTTCCTCCTCAAAATAGCATTAACAATCTGTAATGAGCTAAATCTTAAAAATAAAAATAACTGATCATAAAAAAATGTGTTGTTTATATTACTTTTACAAATGAAAATGTGAAAAAAATAAATCTAATCTAACAAATCATATTTTAATGTCATTGTGTATTAAAGAATGTTCGTTCACATGAATGTCAGTTTGCGTAGCAGCACTGTGCTTGCTCCCAGTAGCCTCAGCAGGTACTGTTTAGCGATTATTGAGCCGATATTCACGGTAGAAGTGCGGCCAAACTCTGTTACAAGAGTTCCCCTGGCTGCAATAGAGAGGCGAAGTCCCGCGCCCTCCGATTTACTACCATAGGACTTTATTTCGCAAAAACAATATGCACAGTAGTCAACGGAGAAAAACAAATAATATTTTGATCCCATTTGAGACTTTCTTGACTTGCAAAATGATCTTTTAAATTAACAAACATCATCTGTCTGATTAATGGCACAATTCAAATAGGATCAAAAAGTTATTTGTCTCTCGCCATTGACCACCAGTCCCATGGGGACCAAAGGAAGTGGCGGGACTTCGCTTCTCTATGACGCCGGCAGAGCTGATGCAGAAGACCAGAAACATTGACCAATCAGAGCAGACTGGGCTTTTTTGGGAAGGGGGGGTCTTAAAGAGACACGCACTAAAACGGAGCGTTTCAGACAGAGGGTGAATACAGGTGCATCAGCCATGGGCAGGATGAGAAGAATAATGTGTTTTTTGAACATTAAAGCATGTAAACATGTTCTAGTAGAAACCCAAAATACAAGTATGAAGCTGGAAATTAAATGTAAATGTCCCCTTTAAGGCAGCGCAGTATATCACTGCGTCTGGTATTGACTGTTTTCCTGTCAGCTCCACAAGCTTTCATACTCGCACAAACAAGCACTGACAGCTGAGCAGCTATTTTATCACCAAACTGACCACTAAACTGTTCAGTCTGCTGAGGATGGAAATTATTGGCTGTATTCAAAACGGCCTACTACATACTACTGAGGAACGCAGTATGCAGTACATACTGCGTTCCTCAGTAGTATGCAGTATGTGACGGTTAAAGCATGTATCTAGCAGTATGCTAGGCCAGGCTGTAACCTTTAAACCAGCTCTTAAAGCACTGGACAAAAAAACTAACTGGTACCACTATTACAATATTATCTAACTATACAACTTTGATTTAGTTGTTTATGTTCTGTTTGTTTCCTTTATCAGATACTGCAGGTTTAAACTATTTATTCTAACAGCTCACAGTGAAGTGAGACAAACAGGATGATCAACGAGGGGAGACGGGAAATATAAAATATTGCTCAACAAAATTTATGTTAACTGTTTTTTCAGTTCCAGCAACTAAATAGTGGACTGATCTCCCTCCAGATATTACAGTAATGTTAAAAAGGGTCATGTTGTCTCAGCAGGTATCTCTCTGCCCCGTCAGAGGAGGCTCTTTCCCTCGCCACTCTGCTGCTCTGTAGCCGCTGTGTGAGCGTCACCGGCGAGCTACGCCCGCGGATTGTGGAGCTTTTCAACTCCAAAAAGGCAGATAAACACAGGGTGCCGTTAATTTATAATGGACATTTGTGTTGTGATATTTAAACAAAACTATCTGTCAACCAGGAAATAAAAGCTTCTCGTCTACAGACCGGTCTCTAGAGGGCTCCAGCCAGCTCATAGCGGTCTCTGAGCGTGACCGCCCGGCTGGAGAGGTATAGCGACCCCGGCAGGGGCTAGGCAGTTGTCACGACAGTTTGTGGAGCTTCTAAATTCCGACAACGGTGGAGCAATCTAATATTGTAAAACTGTCAAAATTCGAAATCTACACAGTTGATTTCCTGCCTCAAAAATGTTCAGAAGTGAATTTAGTGAAAAAAATAGCTACGAAAAATAAAAAAACGAGACATTTTTTAGCTGCTGTTGTTGTAACCATAACCTGTACCCTTCCAGCGCTTTGCATTGTGGGATACAATAGGCGAGGTAGACTGGTCCGATGCATACTGTAGATTTTGCTTTTGTTCGCATACTGCATACTACATACTACATAATGGCCAAATCAGTACGTACTGCTAGTAGGCTATAGTATGAGGTTTCGATTAAAGCCAATGTGTGACCTGTTGGTGATGATGCAGCTATTCTAAACTTCACACCACTTCTGACATGCTGGAGTAGATTTTAGTAAACTGGGTCAAATATGGAGAGTGGTATGTTTGAGCAGTAGCATTACAGTTTACCTCGGTGAGCCACTATTGTTTCACTGCAGCACTTCAGACTAAGCAGAGTTGAGTTATTCCCGCGTCCTGCTGCGACGGCAACAGGGAATCTTCCTTCACGCAATGACAGCAGCGTTCTAAATGAAGACAACTGACAAAATACTACAAATTTGTTTTACTTACTAAAAGCATATAATTGCAGTCTGTACATTTTAAAAATATCAGGAGAAATGTTTTAGAAAATAAACTGAGATGAAAAAAATTAACTGTACAAGAACAATCCTTAGGCAATGTGTGAAGAAATGCATTAAAAACAACATCCCAAAGTAACCCACCGTCGTAGAAATCACCACACCAAAGTGAGACTACAACACATTTCCTTTGACCCAAATAAGTGCAGTGCAGAATAATGTTAATATAATTCTGTGAAATATAACCGAGTGTGTAAAGAAATTAAACAAGATATATAGAAATGTCTGCCAGGTTCATTATTCTACAGTTATTTCCATTTCAAACAGCCGTTTCAACAAAGCTTTTCTTCTGCTCCGAGGCAGCGCGTCTCTGAAGCAGAATTCCTTTGGTAAGTCTTGTATTCACAGTTAAATTGGTTTAAAATGATACGGCCCACACTGTCAGTGCCTCTCCTCTTTTTCATAAAACACAATACAATGGGAGATAAAACTGAATATATAAAAGTAAGAATTTACAAATTACAATCGTAGTTACTTTTCAACAACTCCAAAAAAAAAGAAGAAAATACATTAAAATAAAACTCACTGGCTAAAAAGGCAAGTCACCTTCTGACCCCGCGACACCTGCTGGAGCTTCAGGTTTTTTTTTTCTGAATGAAAGTCCATCTCAGAGTCTATATGGATGTCATTGGTCCCACCATATCAACACCATGGTGAAATATTGAAATGAATATGACATTTTATGGTCATCAAATGTACGGAGGCCAAAACAGGACGTGGTAACTGCTATTTTTCACTGAATTATCTCATTACCTCAACATAACAAAAGGTGCTCATATTTAATTTTTGGAATTAATTTGTGATAGGAAATCCAAATGTTTGCTTTATACATAAATTGTAATTATTAAAAAGAAGAAATTTCACTTGTTTTCCTGGAGTGACAACACCTTGTGGGAGTGATCTTTTGGTACCGAGTATACAGTTCATGGAGTGATACCTCTCATCCGTCAGAGAAAGAGAACCGTAGAGTAGAAACACAGAACACAGAAGGAGACTCGGTGACTGCGTGTCCTAGCTGTGGTGCTGGTTCTGACTCTTGATCAGGCTCAGTTTGCTCCTCAGGCCCTGGCAGTAGGCCGACTTGCTGCTGTTGTCCTCAAGCAGCTTGCTGTGCTCCTGGATGAGTCGAGATGAAGTCTGCTGCTCCCTCTGGTCCTGCTCCAGCTCGGACATTAGCACCTCTCTGAACACGGGGAGCAAACACAGACATTTACTGTTACTGTCAGCGGATACTTTTTAAACTCTCACGTCTGAATAAGTACCCTGGTCATTTTTTACGTTAAAGTCACGGTAACGATAACACCTGCAACATATCTGAATCGCTTTCAACACGGCACGCAGATGAATGTACAGGCTGCAGCAGCACAAGGTAAAACATGAGAGAGAGGGAGAGATTAAATGCACGTCTTGTACCACCGTCTAAAATCAGAAATTTCTTTCCCTCTCTCTCTTGTAGATGAAATCAGCAATGTTGCGTATTCCATGTCTTAAAGGTCCCATATCACGCTCATTTTCAGGTTAATACTTGTATTTTGTGTTTCTACTAAAACATGTTTACATGCTGTAATGTTCAAAAAACACATTATTTTCCTCAAACTGTCTGCCTGAATATACCTGTATTCACCCTCTGTCTGAAACGCTCTGTTTTAGTGCATTTCAATGGAATTGCAACGGAATTGCATTGCTAGGCAACAGTTTCGGTCCATGTTTACTTCCTGTCAGCTGATGTTATTCACATACACTGCAACAGGAAATAAACTGGGACACATTTAGAATGTTTACATTTAAAACCGTGTAATGGTCTAAATATTGTATATTTGTGACATCACAAATGGACAGAAATCCTAACGGCTTGTTTCATAAGCGCAATTTCTGAATACGGGATGTGTGTATTTCTCTGTATATTGAGCGTTTTGATAGTTTAACAGTATTTATAAAGCACTTAAACCTGCTTTATAGTATAAAAGACCTGAAAATCTCACTTTTTAAAATATGGGACCTTTAAAGAACTACTTCAACATTTTTGGAATTACGCTTATTTGCTTTTTTTCCCTCTTGATCTCAGTGACATGAGACGTCATGGTTAGCTTAGCTTAGCATAAAGACTGGAAGCAGGAGGACACAGCTAGCCTGGCTAGCCTCTAAAGATCACAAATTAAATCAATCCATGCACAAACAGAAATGTAAAAACGTCAACGTGCGGTTTTTGGGGGCTGCCGTTTTCCCCTTGCTTCCGGTCTTTATGCTAAGCTAGGCTAACAACGTCCTGACCAGGTGGTAACCTCTGAAAAGTGAAGCCAATGCAGAAGTGCCTTAAACTTGCATTCTCTCCAACAGCCAGCAGGAGGCGACTCCTCTGGTTGCTAAAAGAAGTCTGATTGTATAGAAGTCTATGAGAAAATGAGTCTGCTTCTCACTTGATTTATTACCTCAGTAAACATTGTAAACATGAATTTATGGTCTCAATCGCTAGTTTCAAGTCTTCTTCAATACAGCATGATGTTCATTTAGTAAATTATGGTCCCATTTAGAGTCATATAGACCATAAAGCAGGGGATGCTTTAGGGCGGGGCTACGTTGTGATTGACAGGTCGCTACTACGGCGTTGTCCAGTCTGGGAGTTGTCTGTTGTCTGTGTGAACTTTAACCCTTTCACAGTGTGTTTTCACTTCATCAAAGTTTACTGTAACATTTCGGTCGCCTAAAAAATGTCTTTGCTTAGATTCGGCTTCACCCTCTCGTGTCACTTCTGGTTAAAAAAAAACAAGATGGCGACAGCCAAAATGCCGAACTCAAGGCCTCTAAACTGTGTTCCACAAACCAATAGGTGACGTCACAGTGACTAGATTGACCTCAATCTTCTCATCTCACTCAGAAAAAAAACGAATAAGCCTATTTTCCCCAAAATGTTGAACTGTTCCTTTAAATGCAGAATTACAAAGACAGGGGAGCCAGCGGCAGTAGACGTCCTTGAGAATGTCTCGTGTATTTCAGAATGTTTTATTCTCCATTAAAGCTACACTAGGTCATACTTCTGAGGAGAAACCTGACCTGAAATATTATAACCAGATTACCAGTATTTTTACAGTATATTTCTGTTTACAGTACGTTAGTGAACTCTCAGGTCTCGTTGGGTTCAGTTTGTCTGGCCCAAGAAAAACATGCTGCATTGTTGCCTTTTTAGTTCCAGTTTGTCTTCACCGACTTATTACGAGTGAACACAGCAGATCACACATGAAGTCATATGACCTGACAGGTGACCCATTGATTGGACAGTTTTGGTGTAATATTACAGTGAGGATAGTTACTGTATGGCCACTATATTTCACTTACTTTTTAATGAGGAACTGTTCGGATCTGTTTGAACTCTTCACTTTCTAACCATAGACTGTATATAAGAGGTGGATGTAGTCACCGTGACGTCACCCATTGGTTTGTGGTTTTGAAGCCTGGAGTTGGGCATTTTGGCCGTCACCATCTTGTTTTTTTTTGGAGACAGAAGTGACCATATTTGGGCAAGAGGGTGGAGCCAAAGAGTATATAAGCAAAGAGATGAAACTCAGGTTGTTGTTTTTTTACAACAGCCGCTGCCGCCATTTTGGACTGAAAACGCTTATTATACTTAGAATATTTTATTGTTCAACACAGGCCATGCGGCACTTTGTAGGCGGATGTTTTACTGGGGTCCGGTAGGTATCTTTCAGTCCAAAATGGCGGAAGCGTAACTCTACTGCTGGGCGCTGATGTTGCAATGGAACGACCAATTGGCTTTCACTGCTTGGCTATACACTTTCTTCGATGGAGCTGGGGGAAGAGCGTGGCCCGGCGGGGCCACGTACCGTAAGCAGCTAACGCTAAGTTATCTGGTTGAGTTCTTGGTTCTTGGTTAGCAAAGTGCATCTATAAGTCATGGTAACTGTGACATTAATTGGGATGCTAACTCTGGCTAGCGAAAAACAGGCTTGTTTTTACGAGAAAAAAAGAAAATAACATCTAAAATTACTACTTTATAATATTATGACTTTATTCTCATAATATTACAACTTTTTTCTCGTAAACCTATGACTTTATTCTTGTAATATTATGACCTTATTCTCAAAATCTCAGATTTATTTTTTTTCCTCAATGTGGCCCTAATACTCGTACATTTTAAAAATCCACAGGGAGCCACTGGAGAGGGGCTAAAGAGCCGCATGTGGCTCCGGAGCCACAGGTTGCAGACCCTGTCTTAGACGGTCTGTTGTTAACTGCACAGCAAGCCATATTGTTTTCCGATATTTGCATGAGAAGTTCTCCAAAAGAATCTAGTTTTTTGTACCAGGCTGTAAACATGTTTATTTCTGCTGTAAAGTTGGGAGTTTTAACATGGAGGTCTATGGGTATTGACTCCCTATTGGAGCCTCAATGGCCATTTGATGAACTGCAGTTTTTGGCACTAAAGCGTTGGCTTCATTTCTCAGCACCGGAGCACTCACGTACATACATGTTACCATACCAAACTTATACAGTAGGTTGTTTATACTGATCACTTAGGAGAGTACATCCTTGACAGTTCATGATCAGCAGATGGATTTAATAAAGGAACAATAATGGAATGGAAATAATAATAGTTAAAGGGAACCTATTATGCTTATTTTCATTGGATACTTGTATTTTGGGTTTTTACTAGAACATGTTTACATGCTTTAATGTAAAAAAAATGCGCTGATTGGTCAACTGAACCACACTTTTCGGACTCCGCTCCAGCTGCGCTCTAACTAGCTTGGTTTGAGGGCTTGCCAAACTAGCCTTTAGGCAAAATGTGTTACTTGGTGACATCACCACGTTACGGAAGAAAAGGTGGGACTTCAAGCGAGGCGTTTCAGGCAGTTCAGGAGCAGTAACTCCCTTTGGTGAGAACTTTGGGCTTGATAACTTTGCAGACATTTTACATGCACAAAAAAACTATATAACACACTAAAGGAAAGGGGAAAAGCACAAAAGCATAACAGGTCCCCTTTAATATTATATCTACTATTACAAAATCCCTAAAGCTGCACAGAGTTCAAGTAAAGATAATTATGAAAAATATGACTTGACTTACTTCTTCCGGAGGAGGTCAGCGATCTCTGCCTGGACTTTAAGGTAGTCCTGAGCCATCCTGATGTGCTGTTCAAACACGGCCATGGACTCTTTGGAGTTTGGACATGGAGCCAGGGGCTGAAAGCACCGGGACGGCTCAGTGATTAATACACCGTTCCATAACAGGTTTCATCAAGATCAACATCAAACAACTGGATGAGAGGAATACTGTGAAAAGCTAACGGTAGTATCAGAGCAAAACCATGGTTTAGACTGAATTTGAATACCAACCTCTCAAACTGTTTAGTTCAAACTACAAAACAACTAATTCAACGACCAAGAAATATACAGTAACTACTACGACAGTAAGTAAATGGTTCAATGAATCATCTGTCAGATTTCTGATTCAGCATGAACAATAATAATTCTGAAGCTATAAATGTTCAGTGAAAGAGAAAAGTGGACAAAAACAAGAAGTGAAATGCATTAATATCAGGTCCAGCGTGTCCACGATGTGTATCAGTAACTTATTAAACAATAAACACGGATAAAGTACTACATGCATTCAACGCTGGTCATTACTGTTCTTTACTACTGTGTGTGCTTTGACATACATGTCACTGATAAAAAAAATAAAAAATAAATAAGTATATGCATCAAATTTTTCTGTGGAATAAAAATCTACGTACTGAAGCAGACCAAACTAGAGAGCTCTACTGAGCCATGTTCTAAAGTTATAAAAAATAAATAACTGATCACATAAAACATTTCTCAATAATAGATATAACATGCAACAGTCAACTGTGAGATATTATTATTATTAACATTTGTAGCAGCAGTAGTAGTACTTTTTATCGATTTATCCATGGCTTTTGATACTGTAGATCACACAATTTTAGACTTCGCAGTGTTGGATAAACTGTCCTTTGGTTTAGTAACTATTTATCAGGCAGATCTCAGTGTGTGCAAACAGAAGGCATCATTTCCAGCTCCCTTAATGTAACTAAGGGTGTGCCACAGGGATCAGTCCTGGGACCACTTCTTTTTATTATATATTTATATCAATGTCTTGGTCAAAATGTCCCCAATGGAAAATTCTACCTTTATGCAGATGACACTGTGATTTACTGCTCTGTGTCTTCACCAGACCAGGCTCTCTGTCAGCTATAGCATGCTTTTAATACTGTACAAAGCACCCTGTGTGGCTTAAAACTTGTTTTAAATGCTGACAAAACAAAACAAAACTCATGCTGTTCTCAAGTGTAAAATCTAAACCACTGAATCTCCCATCTGTCACCACTTTCCAGGGCTCTGAGATTGAGTCTGTATCTCAGTACAAGTATCTTGGAATTGTGATTGATGATTCTCTGTCTTTTAAGCCTCACACTTAGCAGCTGGTGAAAAGTTGAAATTGGGTTTTTATTTTAGAAACAAGTCTTGCTTTTCCTTCGAGGCCAAAAGAGGCTTGTCGCTGCCACCTTTATGTCTGTGCTGGACTACGGCGATGTTATATACATGTATGCATCTTCTCAGAGCCTACGCACACTGGATACTGTCTACCAAGGAGCACTGAGATTTACTGTATTACAAATTTTAAAGCCCTTACACACCACTGCTCTTTGTATGCTCGGGTAGGATGGTCTGCCTTGTCCACCCGTAGACTGAACCACTGGAGTGTTCTTATTTATATGGCTATTATTGGTGTGCTTCCATCTTAACTACGGATCTACATCCTTCAAAAAAGTACGGGAAGGTACTGTCTTCGCTCCCAGGACTTAATCCTACTAACTGTCACCAAAGTCCGTACCGAACTGGGAAAAAGGGCTTTCCAGTATGCTGCTACCTCTTCTTGGAATCAGCTACAAAATGACCTGAATCTTCGAGAGCTGGTCTCACTGAATGTCTTTAAAGTGCTTCTAAAAGACTCGGAAGCACATCTGGCTGCAGATGTTTTGAATGCTGATGAATGTTTTTTGGATACCTTATGATTCTGTATTTGTCTTCATTTTAAATTGTTATGTTTGTTTTATGTCTGCAGCCGTCTAACTGTGCTGCCGCCTATCTCGGCCAGGACATTCTTGGAAAAGAGATTTTTAATCTCAATGAGTTTTTACTCCTGGTTAAATAAAGGTTAAATAAAAAATAAAAAAGTAGTATTAGAATGTAAACGTGAACAAAAATATGTATTTTCAACGTACCTGCAACTGGTGATCCAGTTTCAGGCAGGCCATGGGAATGGAGCCGTCTAAACCATTGGTAGCTGAAGACACACACACACAGTCATTGTCACTGTAAAAGAGCTCATGTAGCAGGAAGCACACACACACACCTGCACACATACAAACAGTGGTAGGTTGCACTGTAACGCCCCTTAGTGGTGCAGGGTGGGCAATGCAACATAACTCAGAGGTATCACTGTGTGTGGTCAGACTCCTGATGAACTCAACCTGCTGAATAAGGACTCAACGAGAAATGAAAGTTAATAGTAGAGATATCGATAAACATCCCAGGTCTGTCATATGTATTTTCAGTCAGACTTAGATTGTAACGAAGTGGCGGATGCATCCGCAGACAGAGTGTGTGCTGGCTCCTTGAAAAGAAGACTCAGTCCAAACCGTGTGAGGTCAGTCTGTGAATTTGTGGCTAAATTGTTCCACTAATAGTCAGTGGTCATGTCTGTAATGTTAAATCCATTGGTACATATCCACCAGGTCCGGCGAGGACATTAGGGGACGCGCTGCTCCACTCAACTGGCCGTTCAAGCGGTGACGTACCCTATCGTGGAATGCACCTGATTGGTCCCTGGTTTTCTGCCCACTGTTTCAAACAGGAAACAACATGGCGGCCTGCTCGTAAACTTTCTGTTATTCCGTCTAAACGATCCACCAAAATCTGCTTCTGAAAACTTTTTTAAGCCAGAAATAGGCACTGCTAAATGTTGTTTAATTTTAGAACTAGATCGTCTAGTTTGACAGCTTGGTCCAAGTTTCATGAGCCAGACGCGTTGCGCTGGACATGAATGAGTCATCCACTGGCTGTTTACTGCAAGCGTCAAAAGAACTGCTGGACTAACATAAAACACTACACAGTGAATAAGATTCAAAAGCTGTAATATAGTATATACAGTCAGACACAGGAGTAGGCTAACGTTATCGGTTTCATTTTACAAGATACCGGTAGATTAATTACCGTTAGCATAACATCAGCTGGTTTATCTTTGTCCAGATGATTGTGTAGTTGGTATTTGGCTTGTGGATCTTAATGTCATATATCTACCCGTTTGTAAACTGGACTTCGGCCTCCAAAGATTAATGTATTTTGACCTGCTGACAGATGTTCACTAACGCCAAAACACATCAGTGACTGTAATGGGTGGCAAGCTGTCAAGGTCCTCCTAATTTGTAAGGATTGATACCATTAAAGAGGCAGTAGGCAGTATGTTTTTGGCATCACTGGGCAAAAAATCCCATAATAACCTTTCAGCATATTGTAATTCAAGTGTTCTGAGAGACTTCTGCACCTCCTCATGGAATCTAGCCCGTGACGGGAGACTTTGACCAATCACAGGTCATTTCAGAGAGAGAGCGTTCCTATTGGCTGTACTCTGGTCATGTGACCGGAACTTGCCGTTCCTTCAAGCCATCTCAAACTTTCTCATTTTACAGCTAAACCGTGCACTAAAAGGTGATTCTGAAAACACGTGAGGAGAGAAATAGGCATTAACGTAACAGAATATTGATTCATATTTGATCAGCGCTGCCTAGTTTGACCGTTTGATCGGAGTTCGCGAGTGATTGACAGCCGGCTCTCATAGACGGCAGATGGACGGCAGACCTCAGATCATCTCTTACTACTTGTTTTTTCTCCGGTCTTTTAAATCTTGCAGATGCCCGGAGGACACAGAGGAACATGATTTTTTTCAGGTTACCTGTTTCATGTACTACATTTTTTTAATCATATTGGCTCCAATCTGCCTACTTCAGCTTTAACTAACTTCAATTTGGTAATATGTGGCCCCTTTGCCTGTCAGCTTCTCTTTATATGGGTATTTCTGATGATGAACCATTGACAGATGACAGATGAATAGACCGGTGATATATATAATGATAGTCTACCGTAGCTCCGTACGCTACCCTCCAAAAAATGGCCACGCCGCCCCAGAATGCTCTGCGATTCCCTTTCCCCATGTAAGTGATGCGGGACAAAATCCACAGTCCACAGTCCACTTGTTCCGTGCAGAAATATACTCCATCTCATGTTAATATGAGGCTTCAGCAGGCTGAGTTCATCAAATCAAAGTGGGTATCTTCCAAAGTTGACAGTAAAATGTTAAAACGGTGTATAATGAACAACTTTATAGACTGCTGGTGGATTTCGGTCTGACTGCAGTTTCAGTCTGAGCCGTTATCCTTCTCATGAGGCTCCTTACCTGTGGGACTAAACGTCATCCTCAGCTCTGATTGGCTGGTGGTGGTGGTTATAGGGCTGGTGCAGAGCGTGGGGCTTTGGGAGCGTCCTGGTTGACTGTCTACACTGGACACCTTGGACACACCAGTGTTACGCAACGTGGCAGTCTGCTGGGGGAAGAAAAGAGATTGACATCATAAAGTTGGGTTGGACAAACAGACAGTATGATGGTGTACCGTCAGTGTTGATGGTGTCATATTACCTTTGAGGGTTTAAACTGGAGTGGAAATTTGGCCTCAAAGCTTTTCAGGGTTTCTTCTCTGCCGACTGAGTTTCTGTGTTCTGCGTTGTCGTCACTCCTGTTACTGTTGATGGTGTAGTCGGCGTACGAGCCTGCGGACAGCAAACACGGACTCATGACAACGCTCTCTCTGCCTGCAACACGCAGTGAGTTCAACCCACATGGACATTTTCTTGCATTTGACAGAAACAGTCGTGCATTAGTCAAAGCTGTGACGGTCACCTGTGCTCGTGGCTGATGAAGAGCCGCTTCTGTTGGGTGAAGACTGGTGAGGGAGCTTGAGCGGTTCGTCAGAGCCGGGGAAGTACTGGAAGATCCAAAACACACCAGACGGCACTTTTCAGAAAGAGCTCATTACAGTCCCAACAGTTGGAACAGTTCCAACACTTTGGGAAATACACTTATCCTCTTTCTTTCCCAGAGTGAGAGATAAAAATATAAAGTCTGTGTGTTAAGTACAGACTAGTTAAACCAGGCTTATTTCAGTAAGTCAGGTTTATTTTCAGGAACATTGTGTTTCATAAAAGAGGTTTAAATAGATCTGACATAAATCACCATGGAAACTAATCCCTCCAGTCCAGACTAGCCTGGCCCTGGTCAGGTTAGTTATCAGGTTTAGATCAGGCTGCAACCTGTGTCTTAAACATGTATTCTCTCTAATATCCAGCAGGGGGCGACTCCTCTGGTTGCAAAAAGAAGTCTGATTGTATAGAAGTCTATGAGAAAATGAGCCTACTTCTCACTTGATTTATTACCTCAGTAAACATTGTAAACATGAGTTTATGGTCTCAATCGCTAGTTTCAAGTCTTCTTCAATACAGCATGATGTTCATTTAGTAAATTATGGTCCCATTTAGAGTCAGATAGACCATAAAGCAGGGGATGCTTTAGGGCGGGGCTACCTTGTGATTGACAGGTCGTTACCACGGCATTGTTACCACGGCGTCGTTACCACGGCGTCGTTACCACGGCGTCGTTACCACGGCGTCGTTACCACGGCGTCGTTACCACAGCGTTGTCCGGTCTGGGAGTTGTCCGTGTTTTCGTACTTACACTTGCTATTTTGAGTGCATAAGTGCATTCACACTGACAAGTATGTCAAAGTGCATTGTGAGTACCCGCATGTTGTATTCAAAAATGGTCAAAACGTTGTGTGGAACGCTGGACACTTCTCACTCTCAACGATCGCCATCTTTGCTACGTAGCGGCAGGGGACGGGCCACCAGCCTTTATGCTTTCGGCTAATATCGAACTATACAAATTGAAGCTATACATGTGTTTTTTTTCACTAAGTACCGCAGCTGACTATCACCAGAGGATCCATGATCTTTCTCTCAAAGTGTTGAGTTCATCTCTGCTTGTGTCAACATCTTAGCTTTCTGCCGGTGGTTCTGTTTGTTTTTGCTGTTAATTAATGTTAATATTTATTCTGTACTTAACATTTTAGGGGGAGTAACAGTACGTGTTGGGACGATACCTTCATCAGATGGCTCATGGTGTTCTTGACCTCCTCCATGGACGGTCTCTGGCTGGGTTCTTTGTCCCAGCAGCGGGTCATCAGGGTCTCGATGGGCTCTGGCAGGTCTTTGATCAGAGGAGGCCGCGTACCTGCGTCACAGGAAACAGTCAGTCAGTCAGTCAGGGGCCTGGAATGTCTAAGGGTGCTTTCACATCAGGGACCCAGGCCCGGGTCCGAGTACACTTGTCCCCAAAGTCCAGTTCGATTGATTAGTGTGAACGCTCCGTACCGTTCTCAGGCACGGTTTGTCGATCCGTACTCGAGTCCACTTGAAAAGGTGGTCTGGAGTACGGATCATGTGGACTCGGGTACGGTTCGCATCAGGTGTGAAAGCCAACCGTACCGAAACACGGAAGTGGACCGCTATTTAACGCGAGTAACGTTAGCAGTCAGGGAGTAGTTGTGAAAGGGCAGGCTTTTTGTAACGCCGCCGGTCTCCTCCGAAATCTGTATACATATAAAACTGTTTCATATCTATGTCTGTATCTGCGCGCAGCATGAGCTGATCTCATCCTCTGAACTGCACGGCCGTGGGTGATAAAGCAGGAAGGCAGGCGAGAGGTTCCGTAAAATATAAACAATAGTGATGGGGTTGAGTGATGTTTGTTATTTTATTTTTTTTTAAAAAGGGATCAAAACTGATGCAGCAGAACATTACAAGAAACAAACAGATCATCAAAGCGGTTGGTATCATAGTTGTAGTTGATGAAAGAGGATTGTGCTCACCTCTGTGGACAGCCCACATTATACAGAACGCAGAGCCACCGATCTCATCAAAGGGTTTCTTGCGTGTGATGACCTCCCACAGGATGATGCCCCAACTGAACACGTCACACTTCTCACTGTAGTTGCTGCCTGAGGAACACACACACACACACACACACACACACACACACACGCACACACACACACACACACACACACCAAAGTCAGATTTATTGTCTTCACGACTTTAAATTCACAACCAGCAAAATGCAGGTAAATTGAAGCTCGGCTGGTAACGCTGTCATGTCATGAACTGAAGCACATTCTACAAAAACTGCAATGACAATGTATGCAAGTGTTTGTAGTAATTACACAGTATCCTGTAAGCTAGTCACAACACTGGAGTTGTTCCTATACTGATCGGAAATGCCTCCAATACAGCCTATAAAGCTGGATCAGATATCAGTGAGTGTGCGAGTCTATGCCCGATCCGTTCTGTACAGGTGCAGCTCACTCCTTAGCTACTTCCATCATCAGCTTCAGAAAAAAAAAAAGAACAATTGCTGCGTCCTAAATCGATAATGGAAGTAGCTAAGGAGTGAGCCATCTCGCTTTTTTCTCGTCTCTGTTGAACGTCAGTTGCCGGACCTCGCAAGACAGAGAAAGTTCTCTAACAAAGTTCATTTTCTCCTGATTTCTCGGTCTGAAAAATTACATTTTTGTGCCAGAATGTTCAGAAGATATATGGCTTGTGTCTTAAAGGGGCGCTGCAGTGGCGAAACCCGCATGACACAGATACAGGAAACTGACTCACAGCGGACCGTCTCCTTTCTGAACTGTCTCATAACTCTAACGTTAGCTAGCAACAGAGCTAGCAACATGTGAGCAATTTGGCAACATTTTGACTCTACTACTACTTCAAACTACATAATAAAAAGAAAGTTCTAGGTCAAGGGTTGAACCTGAGCTGGGCCAAACAACAAAGATAGTATTCATATCACATCCACCAGTAAAAGGACTGTCAAATATGTATTTAACTTTTACTAACACACATGTTATAATGGATACACTGACTCATAATCTGTTAGTTTATCAGGAAAACCTTTGATTCGTGAAACTCAGAGTAGCTGGAAGGTTTGAAATACCCACTAGCAAGTTAATAGAAAACCCTACTTTTAATACAATACAGCTCATCCAACTGATCAAAGTCACTGCACCCTGATAGGCTGAAAAATTTGGCTCCTCTATGTCAAGTGCAGTACAGTCTTTGGAGATTAAATCCAAATTTAAATAAATAAATAAATAAATAAATAAATACAGACAGACACTGGTTGTTGGAAACAAATCTTTACCAAATATAATAAATAATTAAAAAATAATAATACTGATTTAAGCAGCTATTGGCTTGAGCTCCACAACGAGAAGTGAAAGTGGTGTTTGTAGCTCACCTTCAAACACCTCCGGTGCCATCCAGGCTGCACTGCCTTTATTGTTGGTCATGTAGGTCTGAATATCACAAGCCGTTCCAAAGTCACATATCTTCAGCACGGTACCACGAGCCACGAGCAGCAGACTGGAACAGAGGCAGTGGACGGGGATTAAAGACTGAAGATACATGTTATACACTCTGGACATACTGTTAATACTTCAACACAACATGTTTGTGAATGAACATTTTGAGTTTAGATAGAATACCTTGGTAGGTATTTGGTCATAAAACAAAGTATTGGACAGGACCATGAATGCCATGGAAATCTAGAGGTGTAAGAAAATATAGACACACGAGTATCGTGATATGTTTCGCGATGCTGTATCGATTCTCCAAAACGATGTATAGATTTTTAATTAACCTCTTAAGATCTAACGTCCCGCCGGCTGACCCGGCTGCCATTCTGTCTTTCGGAGGTTGTAGTGGGCTCAATTTTAAAGCTAGAGTGAAGATACTGGTATCATATGAAACTAGAAAAAACCTAATGAATCCATTGATACCAATTAGGGATGGTCCGATCGGGTTTTGCTCACACCCTCTGACTCGCCCGTGCGTTAGACTCCTTGGTCCGTGTTTCAAGACGGGTTCGGGTGGGTTGCAGACATCGCCGCAGACGCCCTGGGGGCGCAACGCGGTTGGGACGCACTAAGGACAGTTCGCCCCGAGTCTTTCCAAGCCGACATAGAGCCGGTCGCGGCGCACCGCCTTGTATGCGGGACTCCCCAGCCTGCCGTGTGTCGCTCACACCCTCCAGCTGGCTGTTAACGAGGGTCTTTTCGCACAGAGAAGTACTCGTATCGGTACTCGGTATCGGCAAGTACCCAAATGTAAGTACCTGTACATGTACTCGGTCTGAAAAAAGTGGTATCAGTGCATCCCTAGTACCAACCATCGCATACTTGCATGTCACAAAGGAGGTTAAATAACGCTCCAAACAAGAAAGAAAACTGGCATGTCCATTTCCAAAGGGGTGCCTTGACCTCTGACCTCCAGATATGTGAATGTAAATGGGTTCTATGGGTACCCACGAGTCTCCCCTTTACAGACATGCCCACTTTATGATCATCACATGCAGTTTGGGGCAAAACACATGCAATATAAATGTGTTATTGTTTAATATTCTAAAATGGTGTGTTTGAATATTTCTGCATACTGGGGTCCCTAAACAGTCTTGAATTACATAAATTGGGTATCACTGTAACGCTGAGATTCTTGTGGATCCAATGAGCCCAACTGTCAGTCCCCATAGTAGACATTTCACATTGTGACTTTTCTTTTCAGATTTTATACATATGGTGGTGAGTCTTTATTCTATGACAGTTTTCCTAAAATTACATTTGAAAAAAAAAAAGCTTACAGTATCACAATATATTGAATCGTAACCCCTCTATGATGATACGTATCGTATCGCCAGATTCTTGCCAATACACAATCCTATGGTAATCCATCCAATAGTTAATAATTTATGACTTTATAACCATAGAAAGTTTTTTTCTCATAAATTTGTGATTTTTTTCACCCCTAAATTTACCACTGTAATATCAGAGAATATCCAAGTTTTTTTTGTTTGAAAATTTTAAATCACTTTAATTCCTATTTTTTTTTTCTCGTAGATTTGTGGCTTTAATTTCAAGAGAATTTCTTGTCTTTAGTTGTTGAGATATTTCAGTCTGGCCCAAAGTGGTGGACGGACCAACCGACGGGCTAAAAAATGAAATAAAAAAAAGGACCTACAAACTACTAACTACAAAAAAATAATAATAATTTATTGTGAATGTTAACAAGGTAGTTTCCAGTAAATAAAGGGCTATATTTTTGCACTTGCCTCTATTCACCTTTTTACTTAAATCTAAAAATGGAGGATAAATCTACAGGGAATTTTTCCTTTTACAGCAAAACGTGTGTGTTTATTTTTTTCAGTTGTAGAGGCCATAAATCTTGTGTGTATAGCTCATTTCCATAAATGCTTTTCCCCCTTAAACATGCCTCTAGCTCTGCAAGGCCGACAGCATGAACAGGCTCCTATTCTTCACCTATCAAGCAACTGTTTAACTGCAGGCAAATACAATGAGCCGGTCATATTTTGCAAGTTGACTCCTAAGCCACAATTACCCAGAATCCCCCTTCTCTATACAATCAGCAGATAATGGCCCCTTTGCACAGCTACAACATACGCTCATTGGTCTTCCAGGGTGCCGAGTCAGATCAGGAACAAAGTAGCAGTAGAAGTAGACCATCTCAAGTTATTGGTGCATCATTACAAACCTTTTCATTTAAAGTGTCTTTAAAGCTTCTCGTGACTTTAACTGTGTACCCTGTCTATCTGTTGGATCATGAGGAGACTTACTTTGGCGGTTTGAGGTCCCGGTGAATTAAGGCCTTTGGCTTCATAGAGTGCAGATAGGCGACTCCCTCGGCACACTGCAGACACCAGCTCATGGCGTGGGACGCTGTGTAGTTTGCCTGTGGGTCGGCACTGTGCAGGACTTTGATTACGAAACAAACAAGAAGAGAAGCACAGAATGAGATTATGACTACATGAACACAAACATGGGGCACTATCATTTCAAAGCAAATATGAAATCCATTTAGGAACTGTTGTGTACGATGAGTGTGAACGGTATCATTGGTGTGGTTTTGTGTTTATACAGTTACTGATATATATATATATATGTAATAAACAAGTATTTATTACGACGGTGTATTAAGGCCATTGTAGATAAAAAAAAACTAAAAAAAACATTATGAGGGGTGTGGGGTAATATTCCGAAAAAAAACTTAAAGCTTAAAGTCACAAATTTATGAGAAAAAAAACTCAGATATTCTCTGAGATTGAAAACACAAATTTAGCCACCATCTGAATTTGGTTGCTCCTAAAGTAGTGTTCTTATGGTAAGGACGGCCTCTGAGTGAGGCAAAGGTCCGGAAAGATACATTATACGCGTTTTCCTTCATTTTATTTCTCTGTTCCTTTATGAACATAATGCTGACATCGGTAAACAGTTTACTTTATCCTCATGTTAGACCTGTTGTAAGATTTATTTTGCCGATATAAATCCTAAAATTGCTGTCTCCGATGTCACCTCTGAGCGAGGCGAAGATCCTGAAAGATATATATACATGTTTTCTTTCATGTTCTTTCTGTGTACTTTTATGAACATAAATAAATACTTATAATTAATATAGTTTAACTCTGCAGCTCACGTTACTGCAGTGTGTTTAACGGTGGCCTCTGTGGTGTGATGAGGTTGATCCAACCCTGCAAAGTGAAGCGATGTGGATCCTTGACAAAAAAAACAACACCATTTTTCTGAGTTTTTTTCTCGTAGATTTGTCCCTTAAATTTCTCAAATTTTTTTTTGTTGTAAATGTATTACTTTAATCACGTAAATTGGACGTAGATCTTTTCTAAGATTTTTTTCTCGAAATATTACCATATATATGTCATAGTATTATATACTATTTTACAAAATAAACAACGAAACAATATAATTACGTTTCAGAGAAATGAAACGGTGTGACCATGAGTGACTTTCAGAAGAACTGAAACAAACTGACATAAATATGACTTACGGTTATATAGTGAGCCACATTCTGCATACTCCATGACCAGACACACCTGAAAACACAACGACAGGGTCATCTGTAACTTCCTCTAATCTTCACATTTATTGTTCAGCCACCTGCGACTACCTGACAACATGTTCATACTACAAATGAGATGATGGGCTAAAAAACGGTACCACTTGTTACATCAACAGCCACCACATGTGGTTCATAGAAATGATTGGAAGTTCCAGAAAGTGAGTGTGGTGATGCCTGGTGGCACTGGAGAGGGACACTTCAATGGAGAAATACTTTTATGCTAAAAAATAAAGAAATCAACAAATTTCATCTTCTAAATCGGTTGTTAATTGGGACAGTTTTGGGATGGCTAAACTAAACTAATCTCATCTTAAAGTCTGGTGATGAGCTTTGAAGTTCATTCAGGAAGTGGTTTGTCTTTTAGCACACACATCATAAGAGAAGGGCACTGATATGTCCGACGACACAGGAGCTGTTAGCGTCACAGTGTTGAGGGTCGGATACTCACTGGATTGTCACAGGAGCCGTACAGCTTCACGATGTTGGGGTGACTGACCCGGGAGAGCTGGCGGAGCTGTGCACAAACAAGAAACACTTCTTATGAATGAACACATGAATCTGTCTGTCTGAGTGTGTTTTACATACTGTCTGAACATGTGTGGTGGATGTTGTCAGGTAATGATATTTAAAACTTATGTAATAAATGTATTCATGCTGTGCTCCAGCATGTGTGAGAAAACAAATAGCATGTGTGTGTCTGTGGTGTGTTCATGTGTTGGTATAAAGCGCTAGACAGAAGTGGAACATTCATGACCTGGGGTGGGAGATATGGATTAAAAGCATCTACCATTGGATACGCCATTTTACATCATAATATCAATATATGTATATATATATATATATATATATATATATATATATATACACACAGTACTGTGCAGAATTTTTAGAAACGTGTGAAAAAAAATGCTTTAGTTCCTTTAAAAATAATGCCAGGAACAGTTTTTATTTATTTTACTCCTCCATGCTTCACTCATCCTTGTAGCGCTCTCCAACCCTAAACTGCCTTCTGTTCAGTCCAGAGCACCTGCTGCCATTTACGCTCTTTCTTTAACAGCATATGAACGAATATGGGATGCGCCGACTTATCGGCCGAACACCGGTATTGGCCGATATTCGCCTGGTTGACTTGTTGACATTCGCTGATGGCAGTGGCTGATGTTTATCTGTTGTGTTGCATCAATTTTGCGCAAGCTAAATGTTCCGTTACTAGCCCACTAGTTAATCGATCACAGATGGCGTACTTCTCTCGTACAGATAAGAAAAGTAAAAATGCTAAAATGGGTCGCCAAATATACTCAGGTGGTCGTTAATATAATATATGGGCGGCCCGCCCGAGTAAAGTGTATGTGTGAGAAACACTGCTGATGTTTCTAATCGCTTTGACATTTAATTTAATTTCTGCTTCACAAAACTAATATTTTTGTTGGGCTGTGTACTGAAACACTCTTCTCATTGAGTAGGTAGTAGTGTAGCAGGTAAAAGGTTTTTGAAGCACTCATTAAAAAAAATCTTTTTCATTTGAAAGAAGGTGATATTAAAGGTTGTTTCATAAATGTGTATGATTGAATTTGTGCTCATCAAATAACAGCAAAAACTAAATAAACAGAAACATCGGCTATCGGACAAATTGTTATTTTAAACATCGGTATCGGCCTAGAATTTCACAATCGGTGCATCCTTGTTATAAATATAACGCTGGAATATTTTCAAAAGGAGTGATTCGAAATCTAAAATAAATGTCCTGTTAACAAACTAATGCAGAAGATATAAAATAACCGTCTGAGAAACATCTTAAGTGCCTAAATCTCTTTCACAGTACTATGATATAGTAAAGTTCCTGGAAAATCTATTGAGAAATAGAAATCTTGCACAGCACAGCTATCTCCAGTAACAGTTCCAGGGTATTATTGTAACAGTGGGATCTTTGAATAATGCCAGACGTGTGAAGTAGGAGGCTGCATGGCTGCAGGTTTCATGTTGCACAGAGCAGAACAACGAAAGGCGTTCACAGTACCTCAACGAGGAAAGCGTTCCTCTCATTCTCACTCTCGATGGTCTTGATTGCTACATCCTTTCCTTTCCATATGGCCTTGAAGACAACTCCAAACGTCCCTCTGCCAACAGCCTGCAGAAAGACAACATGACCATATAAAGACGGGTTTACACCAAAAGTTCCAGGACTTTTAGTCCCTGGAACTACTTTTCAAGGAACTAAAAGGTTCCTTCAGCTCACTGTTGTCTGTGTTTGTCTCACTGCAACGACGATATTTACTGATGAACGTTGGATGCGATGAATGAAAGGCAACAGAGAAACATGTCCATAGTAAATCATCGGTTGAGTGTTTGATGGTTATTTATTTGTGATTTAGAACGTAACGGCCATGAAACAATCAGAAAATAACTTTTCTTTCTCTCATTCCCAACACCGATCTCTCTCTCTCTTTTTCTCTCTCTTTTTTCTATGCATTGGAAGGCCGACAGCAGAGCCTAACTTTACTTTCAATGTTATCAAACAAAGAAAAAATGTCCTCCCCTTGTCCTAAAATGGTCCAAAATGGATACTAAAGTACTTCCTTGTTTATGAATGAAGCGGTACAGTTGAAGCAGCAGCGCTGTGTGTGTTTGTGTGTGTTTGACCAATCAGCGACAGTCATCCCTGCAAACTCCACCCCGAAAGTACTACCCCACGATCAGGGCCTTTTTGGGGGTGTAAAGGCCCCATAAAAAGTCCCTGGAACTTAATTTAGACCCTGGTCCCTGCAGTGAAAACGCAATGATGGTGCCGTCAAATGGGGTCGTGTTTACTGTGTTTACCGCGTTCACGAGAAGAGTCCATATGAACGCCCCCGTCATGTGGTATTCACTAAGTGGAAAGTTTCTGAAAGCTCAGAGTTCACCAGTTGTGACGTGTTTGTTGACGTTGTCAGAAATGGCGGAGGCCATGGAAGTTCATTTTTCGGTACATAATAAGTGAATATATTGTCATTTTAGTCGTATGTTGTAATTCTTCGTTACTGTAGAATATGTCAGAAACTGTTGATATTCCCAACTGCCTCATCTTTTTCCTCATTATGCCTTGCATTTACTGCATTTTATTACATGGCTGTGTATAATACTAGATTCTGATTGGTCAATCACGGCGTTCTGTGGTCTGTAATTTCTGTATAACAGACCGTTGCTATGTATAACAGACCGTTGCTATGTATAACAGACCGTTGCTGTGTATAACAGACCGTTGCTGTGTATAGCAGACCGTTGCTATGTATAACAGACCGTTGCTATGTATAGCAGACCGTTGCTATGTATAACAGACCGTTGCTATGGGCACAGCTCTGATGTTGGACTCTGGTGGACCATTTTTGTGTCAAAATATTGATTTCTTCAGTAAATAGCCGTGAACAGCTAGCGGGTCATTGTTGTGAAAGAATCCCCTTCAGCGCGAGGAGAGACCCCTCCACTTCGCCCCTGTCGGTGATTCTTTCCCAACATTGACCGGCTTGCTGTACATTAACCCTCACATGTTACCTGCTTGCTAGCTTGCTAAATTGTTAGCCTCTGTGGCTTCTAGACGCCGACAGTAACAGTTAATATGTATTACAGTATATCGTGTACACGACTTCCCATGTTGTGTGTACAGCATGGGAAGTCGTGTAGATAATATACGTGGCATTCAAGTCGTGAGAAGACTGTTGCTAAGCAACGGCAATATTAACGTTAATGTCGGCATCTAGAAGCAATAGAGGCTAATAATTTAGCAAGCTAGCAAGCAGGTAACACAATGCAGGAAATGCAGAGATA